>NC_084467.1:19387500-20006388 GCF_027409185.1 Cynocephalus volans
TATATAGCTTAAAAGGAATTTGAATTTAAATAACAATATAACAGGTAAGAACAAGTTCTTCATATGGGCAATATATGGAAATTCACATAAAAATAAGATGAATGTGAAAATGGTGTTTTTTAAAGTAAAGTTGAAGATAGCACCAACTCTTTAGCTCTTAGGGATTAGTTTTCAGCAAGTATTTATTCATTTGTAAACAGGTGGTTATAATATCAATCTTAAGGGCCGGCCCATTGCTCACTCAGGAGAGTGCAGTGCTGATAACACCAAGGCCATGGGTTCGGATCCTATATATATAGGGATGGCCGGTTTGCTCACTGGCCGAGTGTGGTGCTGATAACACCGAGCCAAGGGTTAAGAACCCCTTATCAGTTACTTTAAAAAAAAAAAAAATAATAATAATATCAACCTTAATGTGCGTCTGTAGTGGATGAAGAAAGAACAGTCATGTTCAGAAGCAGAGGCTATAATGAAGTGGTATATATAGCACTGGTGTTTATCAAATGTGGAGAGTAGTCTTCAGTTTGCTTGTTCTCAAAGGTTCAGTTGTGCGTACTTTGAAAACCTGGTCTTTGCAGATTGAACAAGAAAAATTGGCATCTATGAAAAAGCAAGATGAAGACAAAGATAAGAGGGATAAGGATGAAAAAGAAAGCAGCAGAGAAAAAAGAGAGAGGTCCCGAAGCCCAAGAAGGTACTATATAGCAGATGCATACCTGATGTTTTATTACTGCTTTCAGTAATAAGAAATTCTGTGTGTAGAAATTTCCACAATTAGGGCCAGCCCATGGCTCACTCGGGAGAGTGCGGTGCTGATGACACCAAGGCCATGGGTTCGGATCCTATATAGGGGTGGCCGGTTCACTCACTGGCTGAGTATGGTGCTAACAGCGCCAAGCCAAGGGTTAAGATCCCCTTACTGGTCATCTTTTTTAAAAAATTTTTTTCCCACAATTAAAAAGGAACCTAGGAACACTATTCAGGGAATTTCTTTCATCATACCATTTTCATGATGTATGGCTTGCCTCTGGACTAAAGAAATCTTTCATCTTCTCTTGATGTAGATCATTTGACTATAGATTATCTCTAAAATATTGGTGAGTTATCTAACTCTTAATTCCTAAATCAGTATCTAGACTTTTCTTGCATATTGCTTGAGTTTAAATATAATATTTAATTTGAGTTATTTTTTAATGTTTTCTGGACTCATTCTTTTTTTCTTTCCATTTCCTTTTTATTAGAAATTTGTGCTCAATTAGCCGTTCAATAATACTTACCTAATTCCCTGTTATGCTTTTCTTAGATGGTTGTACTGAACCCAAACTTCAGATCATTTATTTGTTTTCTTCCTTCCAATGAGAATATTGTTAGGTTCACATTTTTAAATGCACGACTCAGCTTCTACTATATTTGTGGTAAAAGGTGAGAATTTCATTAGGTTTTTCATTTTTAGGGTTCTGCTTATTTCTTTCATAAATGTTGGAATTAGTAAAGGGAGGAAGTAATTTCTGTCTCTTATTTATATATTTGATACTAAAATTGTCTTATAGAAGCAGCACTTCTTCCAGAGTTAAGCACAAATCATCGTGGTAACTGCTTGACTATTGATGAAATAGGTCTGCTGTTTTCCTTCACTATGAATAAGGAAAAACCTTCAAGTTAGGCAGACTACTATTAAAAAGGAAGAGGTGGCTTCTCTCTCAAAAATGTTTTCATATGTAAATTTGATGTATTTCTCTTCTCTTATGAAGAACCTATGGCCTTAATTGCACTAATCATTGTTCTGACATACTGGGGCTCTGCCTAATGGACTCTGGTGTGATCTGTCTGCATCTAAATATATTTTGTTGGGTTTGATATATTGTTAGGAAATATCACTTTACTTTTAAAAGCATACTCTTTTTCTCTGAAAAGTTGGTCTTTGAATGATCTCTGGAAATGATTAAGAAACTAAATCAGGAGTCTTAAGTCAGTGCCTTCCTCCCTTATAACTGAAAATGCTTGAGAATGTTATCTTTGCTTGCCTTTCTGGATTTCTCTTGGCCCTTTCCCTATCAAGTAGATGAGGTAGGATATCTTACTTCCACAGGGAAACATCTCATATAAACGACAGGTGGTATAACTGAAAAGCTTAATCCTCATGTCTCCCTTTGACCCTCTCCCCCAAACCACGTTATTCAAAAACCTGAAAAAAGTTGCTTTCATCCTAGACGCAAATCCAGATCTCCTTCCCCTAGAAGACGATCTTCCCCTGTCAGGAGAGAGAGAAAGCGCAGTCATTCTCGATCTCCCCGTCACAGAACCAAGAGCCGGAGTCCTTCCCCTGCTCCTGAAAAGAAGGAAAAAACTCCTGAGCTCCCAGAACCTTCAGCAAAAGTAAAAGAACCTTCAGTACAAGAAGCCACTTCTACTAGGCAAGTACACAAAAAAGTGTAAGTTAATCACAATTTTAGGCTGTTAATAGTGACTACAAATATGAAATCTCTTGAGTTAAAGACTTAGAATTATTTTCCTCTTAGATTTTTAAAATCAGCTTGTTGAAAAGAAATTGAAATTGTATAGGAGATTATAGGTATCCACAGCTGGTTGAATCCACAGATGTGGATCCCCCACAGATATGGAGTGTTGACTATACTGTAACTTGCTTTTTTTCTAAGTGTATTTTGGACAACTTTTAAAAATATGTGGTTAAAAAGATATATGTAGTTAGAATTGTTAATTGCTTACTAGAGTTCAATGATATGTATGCATCTTTTGGAACGAGAGAGAATTTTTCATGGATTTTGAAAACTTTTTTATAAAGAGAAATACTTTATTACATTATTGTATTATGACTCAGGGATCTGAGTAGAAGAGGAAAAAATAAAAGGTTTTGTTTCCATAGTGACATCTTGAAAGTTCCCAAGCCTGAACCTGTACTAGAGCCTAAAGAACCTTCTCCAGAAAAAAATTCCAAAAAAGAAAAGGAAAAGGAGAAGACCCGACCAAGATCTCGGTCACGTTCCAAATCAAGATCCCGGACACGGTCTCGCTCTCCTTCTCATGCTCGACCTAGACGACGCCATAGATCCCGATCAAGGTGAGTTGTAGCTTTAAGATCAGCCTAGATCTTAGGTTTTATGTATTACTCTTGCATGTAGAATCAGGTAAATAATTTCAAAGCAGTAGAAAATGTTTAATACAAATGTTAATCTTTGGATTTACATAGAGAATTTGAGGACTCTTTTACTTTCTGTGTATCATACAAATCTCTATGTAAATAGAATATTGTGACCCTTGAACTTCCTTTTTAAAAGGTTATTGTTAAGAAAACTAAGTCAAGAAATTCCTTAATCCTGATTTATTCAGGTTCTAATTCTGTTTGTTATGACAGATCATACTCACCTAGAAGGCGGCCAAGCCCAAGAAGGCGACCATCTCCTCGAAGAAGATCTCCACCAAGACGAATGCCTCCTCCACCAAGGCATAGAAGGAGTAGATCTCCAGTAAGACGGTGAGATTTTTCTTTTTTTTAATTTGGAAGAGTCAGATGTTTGACACTTTAGGATAATCTTTGTTTTGGGATAATTTTAGGATAATCTTTAGTGTCCCTCTGGAAGAAAGAATTCATAAGTCATATCATATAATGTATTCCAAGAGCCTATTTCTTTTGAAGTATAATGCTGTTGTTTGTGCTATGAAAAATATCTAGTCGAGTGCTGGGGAAGAAAAAAAAAAGGAAATCAGCATTTTATTGATACTTTGTGTTAACTTTAACTCTTTAAGACCTCAACAAGAAATCCTACCAAGTAAGAGAATTGGCCACCTTTGGCTTTTATCACTGGCTTCTAAAAAGTAGCTGACTGTAGGGCCAGTAAGCTCCTTTTATTGCTATTAAAATAATTTATTTGCTATTTTACTTTTTAATGTATTTTTTTCTCATTGTAGAAGTAATGGGGCTTATGATAAACAGTTCAAATAGAAATAACATAAATTGACAGTCCCCCCCAATCCCGTGCCATAGGTATAACTATTACTAGTTTGGTGTCCAGTCATATTTGAGATTAGTCATAAATCTAACCCTGGTAATACTGATGTTCATTTTCTTAAATCTTTCTAAAATGAGCATAAGGTAAAGTGTTTGAATCTTGGATATATCACTTTTAACAAAAAGATTGGAGCTAAATCTGCCCAAAGTAGAGGCCTGGTGCATTGGTAGCAGTTTTTGTTCCTTCCTGACAATACATTTTGCTTATTTTTGGAAGAAACTGATGATTAAATTTCAGGTTATACTTTGGACAGAATTTTTTTGTGTTTGGGTCTTTAAGGTGTTTTCAGGAAATCAGATCAACTTTTAAATAGATTAAGACGTAGAAACATAAAATAAGCTCTAAAGTTTTCTTTCTACAGTCAGGTTTTTCAGTCTCATGCTTTTAAAAAAAATACTATTTTTCTTTGGGGAGGGCTTGTCAAGTTATATTGAGCTATTTTCATCATTAAAAATTATAGAATTAATGTTACTACTGACAGATGAGACTAAGAGTGTAAATGGTCAGTCAATTCAGACACCACAGTTATCTAAAATTGATTATTCCTCCTTAGGAGAAAAGTAATACTGGTGCTTTCTGGTACAAGATTAGTGGAAACAGCTATTTCTTATACTGGAGTTTTGCAAACAGCATGTTTTAAATTGTGCTTACTAAGCCATTTCGCAGTCAAAATATTTTGCAGATTGTGTAAGATTCCCTTTCAGCCAGTTTTTATCTCACACTTAAGGTAGGGTTTCTTTTTTTCAGGTTCTCAGGAATTCTTCCGTCAAAGGTGAATTCTGCAGGTACACATAATTGCAACAGAACTTACCACAAAATTTGCCGCAGAATTCGAGAGACCCCTGCTTCTAAGTTTATGTAGCTAAATGAATTCCTAATCTTGCACTTCTTTTTTTTAATGCAACATAAAGGTTGCTCAACATTGTGGTATTCAATGAAAAATACTTTGCCACCCAAACTTTATATGCAAACTCCAAAACACCAATATAATTCTTAGGAAGAAAGAGACTGTTTAGTCATTGTATTACAGCACTCAACTTGACAAGTTTTATAACTGCAGAGATAACTAAAACAGCAGCATTTATCAGAATAAGTTACTTATATTTAGTCTCAGAACTAGCTGTTTCCTATCCTAGGTTATGGTTTTGTTTCCCATTTTCTTTGGAATCATTTACGTGCTTAGCTACATAAACTCAAAAGTTGGAAAAAAGAAATAGCTGTATTTTTGTGTAAATTGTATACACCTGTAAGGTCATTCTTTATAAGTTTGCAGTTAGTGAACATGAATACTTTATTCCGCAGAAGAAGGCGTTCATCAGCATCCTTGTCTGGGAGTAGCTCATCGTCCTCTTCATCTCGTTCCCGGTCACCACCAAAGAAGCCTCCCAAGAGGACATCCAGCCCCCCTCGAAAAACTCGTAGGTTGTCTCCTTCAGCGAGTCCTCCAAGGCGAAGGCACAGGCCAACACCTCCAGCAACTCCACCACCAAAAACTCGTCATTCCCCAACACCCCAGCAATCAAACCGCACAAGAAAAAGTCGTGTTTCTGTGTCTCCAGGGAGAACTTCAGGTAAAGGTAAAAATCAAACACATAAAAATTATGTTCTCTCTTTGGCTACAGAAAACATAGTTGTTGCCCCTTGCCCATC
This sequence comes from Cynocephalus volans, assembly GCF_027409185.1. NCBI lineage: Eukaryota > Metazoa > Chordata > Mammalia > Dermoptera > Cynocephalidae > Cynocephalus > Cynocephalus volans. The sequence goes on from NC_084467.1 coordinate 19,393,179, forward strand.
CTCAAAATAATGGAGTAGCTGGGTAATATTTGTATGTGAGATTCTTTGTAAATTTGCTTATAGGCTTACCGTTTCTGCTTTAAATTCTTGGGGTTTGTTGAAGTGGTTTACATGTAAACGCATTTTGTTTTTAGCAATGCCCTCTGGCATTAAGCAGGTGGAATGATATATTACACCGAGGGCTATTTGAATTGGGGTTACTTAATGAAGTTTGTCTCATCGTAATAAGGGATCATTTTATTACTATGAGACCAGTTAACTTTTTTCTTTCTGAAGATGTTTTGTTTGATATTTTATTTGAGGACTTCATATTCTGTTTTAATTCTTTCTTGGCCACATTGTGCTCTCGAGGGAAGGACATGGTGTCCTCTTAAAAGCTGATTTGTTTTTTTAATTTAGGCTCTAGGCAGGGTTCTTCTGAGTGTTGTCCTTGCTTTATTCTGCAGATTGATTTCTGAGGAATTTATGATCTGTGCTCCTGCCAGGCAAGTAGAATGCTATGTTAGTTTGAGTGAAGGTTGTGGTCTATTGGGGTTTGTTCTTTTAGCATTAAACACACACATAGAAAACTATGGGATCCATTTGATTGGGGCCTCTGGTGCTTAGGGCTGGAATGATACAGACAGCCTAAAAGGTGAGTAGTAGGGGAGGGGGAAGGCCTTAAAAGCTGCCATAGCAGTTGGATTTTAAGGAGCATTCTGTAGGTTAACATATGTTGGGGTTGAAAATTTCAGGTTAGAAACAAATGGGGTGGGCAAAATTTCCGCTATATATTTTAGTGAGCTTGATGAGACCAGGATTTTTAATCAGCCACCCTGCTGCTATGTCTCCTCACCCCTCTAAACCTTGCAATGTGGTGGTATATAGAAAAACAAATTTTGCTTTATTTTTTTTATTTTTTATTTATTTATTTTTTTGTTCTCTGTTACAGTGAGACATAGATAACCTATTAGAATGAAAGGAGACCAGCAGATAATGGTAATCTGTAAAAAATAATGTGTAGATTATTTTCTGAATTTTAATATCAAGTTAATTTGGTGATACATAATTAAATAAGATGTCATTTTTGTTGCATTAGCTCTTTAGACCTGAACAGGCAGCTGGGTAAGAATAGAGAAAACTTAACTGTTCCAGGTTGAGACTTAAGTATGGGAAGGGGCCTTCAGTCCATCCATGGTTTCTCCTCACTGTCCAAATCTGATGCCCATTGCCTTGAGCTATTTTTGTCTTTTCCTGTGAAGTTTGCACTTAGTGACTCTTTCTTTTGTTTGGAGCCAGAAAGCTCTCTAGCAAAAAAGTATTTTTAATGTTCCCACCTGTTACTTTGCAAAAACACACCAATTTATTATTTTTCTACTTACATCATATAGCCAAAGAGTTATTAAAAAAGTACCTGAACAGAAGGACTAAAAATCTTGTTGAAATTCATCATTAAGAATTATTAGTTACCTTTTTAAAAGAGTCTGCACAGGTGCCAACCTCTTGTGTTTTTGTATATGTTTTTGCAAACGACACAGTGGATATGTACATAGGAGAGAAACAAGTTACGGTAGAAGGACTTCCATGACCAAACAAAACGCAACCAGAGAGAGACAATGTGGGCACATTGGTTATGGGAGGGAATGGGGATAGCGAAAGTGTATTTAAAACGTATGTCGTGTGTCCACTGAAGCTGTATGTCGATTTGAGCTACTTGGAACTAACCCTTTATATTAAAATGATCCCAGCTCTCTATGATGAAATTTCAGAGCTAGAAAAGACTTTAACAATTATCACCAACAAACAGGTTCTCAGGTAAAGTGAATTTGGTCAAGGTCAACCAGCCAGGAATAGAATTTAAAGAGTTCTCATTCCTGGTTAAATAACGTATGTATACACCTTGCTCAACTTTCCTACCCTGAAATACCTCTGACTGTTCAGGGAGGGCAGTGGAGGGCAGGCTGAAATTCTTTAGCTTCTGTACCTGGTAGTATTTCAGAAATTTCTTTAAGGTCTCTGTGGCTAATAAGAGTAGTGACATCATTGAAATGGAATAGATTTCACATTTGTATTTCTTGTAGTAGTCACTAATCGGGGCTTTAGGGCTCTCCTGTTGATAGTGGGCACATGGAGTGGGAAGGAGGGAGGCAAGAAAAGTGTTTCAGGGGAACTTGGGTAAATTATTTGGAGTACAATATACAGGCTTATCTAAAGGGTCTTAGGGAAACATTTTGTAATCAATAGCATGTTATAAGTTAAATTGGCATTATCTTAGTACATGAAATGGTGCTTAATTTTAAATCAGTGCCACATTCAATGAAGTATGTTGACAGGATCTATACCTATGGCGGTGGTAGTAATTTTGAGTTTATTTAGATCAACTTAGCCATGTAAATTGTGCTTTGTACATACTTAATGATTATTTTACAATTTCTGGTCTTAGAGTGACTTATCTCTACAAATAATGTTTTGGGCAAGTTGGAGAGAGTTAATACGATGATTAAGTAAATTCAAAATTCTGGTTTTAGAGTTGCCTTCTTAGATTTATGGCTTCATGCTAGAACAATTTTGCTCCTTGAATACTTAAAACACTATTAACATAACACAATAATTCAATCATATTAAATCAGGGTAGGAGTATATCATGAATACTTGTCTGATAGTGTAAACATATTAATAGTTGAAGATTGTTTTAGCTAAATCATTAAGAGATTGAATTAGTATAAAACTCCAAATGTGTATTTCCATTGGGGGAATAAAAAGTAAATAATGTTGCAGTTCAGTTGTATTATTTACTAAGTAGTCATTTGCCAACTATCTTGCAGGTGTAACCACATTTTTGATGTTTCTTAGGGGAAAATGCATTCTCACATCCAAATAGCCAGCTTCCAAACTAAGTTTTGGACCGCAGTTCTCTGAGGTGGTAACTTGGGCATGTGGTTTACAGATAACCAGATGCCTATCGTATTTTTTTAAGAATTGAGGATTAACTGATACTTAAAAATGGAAAATACTGACTAGAAAAATAGCTTTAGAGTTAAAAAAAATTCAAAACATTTCTATTTCATTTCTTTGAAATAAATTTTAAATACACTTTTGCTATCACCATTCCTTCCCATAATTCTTGATACCTAATTAGGTGCTAACCATTCTTAACCTAATCCAATGGTTGGTCCAAATGACTTATTAGGGAGAATCATCAAAATTCTGGTCTATTTTGACTACTTTAGCAGAGATGAGATTGCTGTGTTAGATCACTAGTCCTCCAGTCCTCTAAGTTACTGCTCCTTGGAATAAACCATTGCAGAATTCTGAATACGAATGTGAAAAGAGATATATCTGCATTCTGGGTTAAACATCCCATGGTAATTGCTTTAATCACACAAAACAGATATAAGAATCCTGAGGGGATCAAATTGTCTGTTGGTTTACTCCTTAGATTTTCTCAAATGGTGTTTCAGGTTAATCCACGGTAAGAGTGATGATTATATCTGTATATACTTGAGATTTTAATTGCAGCAGTGGATGGATATTGCAGGTTGAGTATCGCTTATCTGAAATGCTTTAGAACAGTAGTATTTCAGATTTTTTCAGATTTTGTAATATTTGCATTATGCTTACCAGTTGAGCATACCAAATCCAAAGTCTGAAATGCTCCAGTGAGCATTACTTTTGAGCATCATGTTGGCCCTCAAAAAGTTCTCAAAAAGGATTTTGGATTTGGGATGTTCCGCCTGTATAAGCAGAGATAGTAGTTATTGGGAATCAAGGTCCACGCTGTGAAAATAGTCTTGGGTTCAGATCCTAGCTCACTTAAATTGTCTGTACGACTGTGGTGAAGTTACTGAACTTTTTAAGCCTCAGATTTCTCATAAAATGAGGGAGAAGGGAATGTGATACTAACAACAGTCCTTAACAATAGTCTGTATAATACAGCAAGCTTACAAAAGGTAGTTGCTATAATGTTTTCCATACAGTTGGTAAAAAATAAATTGGATAATTCATAAGATACCTACCACTCTCTCCACCTACCTTAGGTATAGAGCTGTCTTTTTTTCTTTTTCTTTTTTAACACTTCAGAAAAAATTCTCCAATCTTAGTATTTAATAATTTTTACCATTGTGATTGTCTACATCTTTTGCATAGGTAGCTTAAGTCACTCATGTTGTTGTAAAGATTATGTTCTACATGAAGATCCTTCAGCCTCTTGGGTAGCCAATCATTCCTCTTTCCCAGACCAAATAACCTTTTTCTGTGAAAGTTTCATTACATCTTATTTCTTAATCATTTATCATCTTTATTAGTTTTCTGAATCCATCTATAGTGGTTGCTTGAAAGCTTTTATATAAAGTTGGTGTGGTTTTCAAAGTTGGGTAGGGGTGTGTGTATGTGTTTTAGGTTACGGGGCTCAAGTAGCCCACACAGGTGGAGGTTTACTTTACTGAGCTGAATGTTATACATAGTGTAAAGCTTATTCTGGTCAGTAACAGCACCCAATTTGTTTTAACTGTTGATTCTCTTTGGAGAATCTCAAGATTTGGAAATCATTGTGTAACTTTTTGAGGCTTTTCACTAAATATTTTAAAATGCTTACTTCAACTCCAGATAATGTTCAGATGACAACAAGGTCATAGAAGAATTTTAAAATTCTTAGTAAGTTCTTTTTGAGAATAATCATGTATTTTTGTAGTAAGAAGGAGGCATCTTGTGTTGCCTTTTTTTTTTTGGCATGTGAGGGTATTTCAAGAAATTTGTGGAAAAAATAGGATTAAAAGATATAATATGAATCTTTCTATGAACTTTCTGAAGTACTCTCATATAATTTTTTTTTCCCCGTTATTCTTTTTTAGTGACAAAACATAAAGGTACTGAGAAAAGAGAGTCCCCTTCACCAGCACCGAAGCCTAGAAAAGTAGAGTTATCTGAATCGGGTAAGTTTTGTTTTTGTTTCTTTAAAGCTGGTTTTGGTTTTTTGCATATTTAGTTATCCCCTCTGGTTGAAGATTAATTATATCGGCTATGGCTTAGTGGGTAAGAACTAAGACTCTGAGGTCAGACAGATCTCGTTGGAATCCGCAGCTTCCACATTTAACCACTTTTTGTTTGTTTTAATTTATCTGAGCCTCATTTCTTTTATCTCTGAAGTGGGGGTAATAGAGTTTGTTTTTTTGTTTTTTGGCAGCTGGCCGATATGGGGATCTGAACACTTGACATTGGTGTTACAACACCACATACTAACTAACTAAGCTAATTGACTGAAATAATGTTTATAGTGCTTGGCACCCAGCCTGACCTATAATAAATAAATACCTAAATAAGTTTATTTGGTTACTTTTAGTGAAGATAGTGTAAATCAGCATTTAAATTGGCATTTTAAGCTCCTCTTTTGTAAAAAATATAGTTGTATTGCTTGGCCCAATCAGATAAAGGTTTGAGAGACTATTTTCCTATTCACATATGTCAAATGTTTTGTATACATAACTAAAGAAACACTTTCTAAATGCATCTATCTTTCAGAAGAAGATAAAGGTGGCAAAATGGCTGCAGCAGATTCTGTACAGCAGAGACGTCAGTACAGACGACAAAACCAGCAGTCTTCATCTGGTATGGATACTGGTTAAATTTTTTTCTACCTGCATTTCCTGATTTTAAAAAATGCTTAAGATATAAATATCTTCAGTGCGTAGTGAGTATACCTAAGAGAAATAATATATTTTTGTCTACATAGAAATCTGTTGGAGTGGGGTGGGGAAAGGTTGTTACTTTTTTTTAAGTCCCTTTTTTAAAAAATTATTTTTGTTTGTTTTGGTGCCTGGCTGGTACAGGGATCGTAACCTTTGACCTTATTAGTGCTGCAATACTGTTCTCTAACCAACTGAGCTCCCCGGCCAGTCCTAAGTCCCTTTTTCTTTTTTAAAAGATGACCGGTAAGGGGATCTTAAACCTTGACTTGGTGTTGTCAGCACCAGGCTCTCCCAAGTGAGCCAACTTGCCATCCCCATATAGGGATCCGAACCTGTGGCTTTGGTGTTATCAACACCACACTCTCCCAAGTGAGCCACGGACTGGCCCCTGTAAGTCCCTTTCTTAAAACTTAATTTTCTTTTAAATTTTTATAAAAGTAATAGACCCTTTGAGTACAATAGAAAAGTATAATTCTTTTTCCAGCCCCCCAGTCTTATTCCCCAAAGCTTTTATTCAGAAATTATCTGTGCATATGTAGCCATCTGTGGTTAAAAAGTAAAGGGGGGGGGGATCCACATAACTCAAATTGTAGATGTTACCTGCTTTTTTAACTTAATATATCTAGAACATCTTTCCCTGTTAATCTTACGAATTCACCTCATTCTTTTGCTAGCTACAGCATTTTTTATTTTAGGAGTATACCATAATTTATTGAGCCAGTTGTCTATTTGATGGACATTTAGGTTGTTTCTAGTTTTTTTGTGCACTTATGCAAAAATACCTGTAATAATTAGAATTTGGATTAAATGCACTGGCCAGCTACCCCAAAAAAAGAATTTGTATTAAAGACTGTGCACAGAAACCTGGTTATTAAACCACGTGCTCTTTTTTATTTGCTTACTCGTTATTTGTGACTGAGTCTAGGTACTACCTTTGCTTTTCATTTATAAAATGGAAACCAAACCATCTCACAGTAGCATTAAATGCTTAGAGTAACAATCAAGTAATTGCTTGAGATGCTTTTTAAGCTTCACTTAATTATTTGGAAAATCACTAGACTTAAGAGACATTTGTATCATCTTGGTTGGATTGCATATCTTATTTATATAATGAATATTTATTTATGCTTGGCTTTGAAGTTATTGAGCCTATATTGATATTGCCTCTGTTCAGAAGTGATGGCTTGTGTACATGCTTGCTTACACTAGTGAATGTTCTGTCCACTTAGATTCAGAAAACTTGGATAGACTCTTAAGCACAGACCCAATGTAATTTTTTCTTTACTGTGTAATTATAGACTCAGGCTCCTCCTCCTCCTCAGAAGATGAGCGACCCAAGAGATCCCATGTGAAAAATGGTGAGGTAGGCAGGCGACGGAGACATTCCCCGTCTCGGAGTGCCTCTCCATCACCACGAAAGCGCCAAAAAGAGACTTCCCCTCGGTAACGTCTTTCCTTCAGTGGTCTTCACTGATGTTCTGTATTTGTGATATATAACTCTTAACTTTATAACTTAAAGGGTGGGCTACAATTATTTTAGAATTTGGTTAACTCCTTTATTTCAAGGACTTTGAGAAGATGGTCAGGTTTTGTTTTGTTTGCTTTTTTTTTTTTTTTTTTGCGCTTTGTTGGTGGTTATTAATATTTAGTGAGAACTGGATAAGTTTTGAACTACCATGTCATATGAGGGATCTTCAAAAAGTTCATGGAAAGAATCATCTTTTACATCCATTTATCTACAACTTTTTGAAGGGCTCTTGTATTAATACATGACTAGAAGAATAAACCAAACAGTTAAATCATAGCTTGCCTCCTGAACATCCTTGAACACTTGTGTAAATGTCTCCATTAGTGATATTTAACTCCATCAAAGTAAATAATTTAGTGAATGGAATTCTTGACATTTGTTTTTCTCCACTGCTCTCAGGATGCAGATGGGAAAGCGATGGCAATCGCCAGTGACTAAAAGGTTGGTTAGCCACTACTCTGTTAATTAGGGTTACATGTCAAAAATTTTAGTGACTTCAATCTCCTGTTAGGTGATCTTATCCCTTTTAGATATAGAGTGGCTATGGCTGTGGAGAAGTTCCTAAGTTTTCATTCAGTTTTTTTTTTTCTTTACATGTCAGGTTAATGATAGGTAGGATTGTATGTGAGATGTTCATCTTAGAACATCATTTGAATGTAGATTTTGAGTATCTGATTACCAGTCTTTTGTGGTAATTTGCATCTACTTACACCAAAGTGCACACTGTTTTAATAGTATCTGGATACTTTCCAAGAGGTAGATTAATAGCTCCTTAGATTTTGTGGGGAGAGAGTTTGTATTTGTGATGACTTTAGGGAAGGAAAGGAAAATGAGGGAGAAACTTATAAAATATTAAAAGTAAATGTAAGGCTTTGTCCCTGTTCAGTCTTTCCAGTAGTCGAAAGGTGGGTTGCATATTTTTATTGAGACTTTTATCAGTGTCTTTGTGACCATAAAACCATAACATTTTAGAGCCAAATCATACATAGCAATCTCTAATTTAGGCCTATCTCATAAGTGAGAAAACAGGCCCAGATGTGATAAAGTGAGTTTCATAGGGTCACAAAGTGACAAAGCCAGGTCTTAGGCTTGGACTGTTGACATTACGCTAGTCTATCTTAACCAGTTTTCTGCTTTTGAGGGCCCTTAGCTACCACTGAATTTTCTAACTGTTTATCCTTGCTAAACTATCCCACTATCCTCTTTATAAGTCAGTTTTTGAAGCTGTGTTGTTTTAGGTAATCTCATTAAGAGTGTTTTCTTGGAAAGGCTCTTTGTAACTAGTCAGCAGTGTTTGTCATGTAACAAAGTAGGGTATTTACATTGTGGAGGAAACTTTCTTGATAATGAAAAATAAAAACGTAAAAAAGGTAAATTTGGGTGCTAAAAGCATTCTTCTAGCTATAACTTCCTCAGGTTCCTGTGAAATCGCTAGCACAGCAACTAAACAGTTGCTTTACAGAGTTAGGTTAATAGTACAATGTCTTCTCTTTCATTTTTCCCCCATTGTGGAACTACTTACTGTTCTCCAAAGAGATTTCTCACAACAGTGAAGTCAACACTAATGTTCATTGCCCTGCTTCAGGATGTTTTTGTTTTGTTTCTCCTCATTAAAAAAGTATTTTAAGTTGTACTAGTGACATCAAGTTTTAATGCCATTAGAAATTATCATTAGCTGTCTAGGATTTAGAGATGGAGGAGAAATTATTTGGAATTGTGTTCCAGTATTGTATTTTAGGAGAGGAAATATTGCCTGGTTTTGAATCTTTTATATGTAACGTGTTCAAAGTGAAGTCTTAGTTCCCACAAAGTGTGAGCAGATTTAAATTGAAAATTAAATTTAGTAAAGAATTTCAGGATTTTCTCTGTTTAATTAACTGAACTTTCCTTCATCTCGAAAGAGAACCAAGATTTTCTTGTAAACTTAAGGAAATGCTAGATTCGCAGGCAGCATCTATCCTGTCCTAGGCAGGAAATTGAGAACTAATTACTTTGGCTACTTTGTATATGCATACTTATCCAAAAGGTAGCACACTGGCTTGGTATATATTTTAGTATTCCTGTAATATTTCTGTTGTAAGGCTGCTGTTAGTCAAGTTGATATAGTTTTATTTCTCAGGTGTACTTTATGTATTGGTAAACTCTCTAACAATTCAGAATTAAGGTTTATATGGTTCTCATCTATATCTTAACCACATTGCTCCCAAGATAGCTTTAGGAGCTCAGACAACTTTGGTCATTTGTTTTTGGGATAGTGTTTTTAGGTAACAGTATGCAATGGAGATACATTGGAAAATAAGAACAACTTAAAGGAGTGACACTCAGATATGGGTCTTAAGCCACTGGTGACTATTAACATCTTAAATTCTGTGTTAGAGACACTAAAGCAGCTGATCCTAATAAAGAATCAGAATCACCTGGAAAGCCTTTTTAAACACCTGTCTGAACCCTAGCCCAGTCCTGGTGGACATAAATCTCAGATAAGCTTCCCAGATGATTTTGATGTGCATCCCAATCAAAAAACAGCACCCAAAGGTAGTGTTTTCACATTTTTTTCACACTGTGTCTTATTTTATTTTTTAGTGTTGGCTTCCACTCAGGGTCTTGACTAATGGTCTTGACCTGAAGCTTGAAAAACACTGTTCTGAAACATGTAACGATTGCTGTCCTTGGTTAACAGTGATTGAAACTATGTCTTCTGGGTCATTTAATTATAAATGCCACTGACTCAGAATCGTCTGTAATTCTTCTTTGGTTTAGTGGTAGACGGAGGAGGAGTCCCTCCCCACCACCCACCAGAAGGCGACGTTCTCCTTCTCCGGCTCCTCCTCCTCGACGGCGCAGGTCTCCCACGCCACCACCACGACGAAGGTACTTTGTCAGATATGCTACTTGGAGCTTATTGGAGCAACTCTGAATCTTTATGAGTAAAATGTTATTAGAGTGGCATTGCTCAGCCAGTCATAAAAAAACACGTATTATGAGTCTATTTGTATGAAAAGTCTAGAACACACAAATCAGTAATAGAAAGTAGATTAGTGGTGCCTGGGGTGAGGTGGGAATGGGAGTGTAATGCTTGCACAATTATATGAATATACTAAAACCACTGAATTGTACACTTTAAGTGGGTGAATTTTACTGTATGTGAATCACATATCAACAAAGATGTTAAATAAGAGGTAGTATGACTACTTAGTGATTACAAAGAAAAGACATTAACTTTACATTAGAGAATCCTGGCAGATACCTCCTTAACTAAGTCATCCCCCGTAATTCCTATTGGCATCTTGTATTACCTGTATACCTCTGTAGTATACTTACTAAATAGGACCTTGATCTAATTATTAGGAAATAACCAAACAAAGCCAAAGTGAAGGTCTTTCTACATAGTAATTGACCAGTACTGTCAGATTGGCAGGAACTAAGGAGATCAAGGATCCTGGAATAGAAAAGGGACATATATTAGTGGAAAACTCTGGTGGTATTGATATTTTGTTAATACTGAGTACTGTGGTTAATTTTATAGTTTTGATAATTTGTATGGTTATGTAGGATATTAAAGTGGTTAAGTGGCAGATATCCACTATTTTTGTAGCTCTTCTGTAAATCTAAAGTTATTTTAAAATCAAAATGAGGGAAAAACTGTTCTAATGTTCATTAGATACATTGCCAAGCAGCGTAATGGCTGGCTCTTGAATGCCTGTTCACTCTTGAGTGCCAGACAGAGTGCTAGGTGTTTTATATACCTCTAGTCCTCAAGGTGACTATGCTTGGTGTAGGTAGTATTGTTCCTATTTTTTCAGGTGAGGAAATGGAGGGTCCCAGTTATTAATTGCCCAAGTGCAGTGATGAAACTGCACCCTACCACGTTGCCAAAAAATGGCCTGTTATAAAGCAGATTCTGGGCAGGAATTTATTTTGACCTCAAAGGGTGAAAGGTCTAAAAGCAAATTAGGCAGTTGGACCTGACTCATATATTCAAGTCTAACTCCTAAAAGGCAAGGTAGGATTGTGTAGGAATTAAGCATTAAGAAGGTGGCCAGGTTGGGCTTTCACAATGATGCATTCTGCCTAGCAGTAGTCTTCCATTGAAAAGTGGTCCTTTGAGACAGGAAATGGAAGTTTCTTTGAGATGGAGAGATTTAGGTATCTTTAAAGCTGTGCAGTGAACTCTATTAATACATTGTCCAAATGCCTATTCAGAGAGGATACCATAGGAGAGCTCTTTAAAGCACAGACATCCTAAGTGGACCATAGGCAATAGAGTTACGCTAATGCAGTTTCGTAGTTATATAATAAGTGATGTTCAGTCCTCTCAAAGCAACGCAAGATTCTCTTTTCAAAAAATGTTAAACTCATTCCATATAGATTGTGTTAAATTACTTCTGATAATTGCAAATTCCTTCCTCATTCAGAATGTCATTTTGTAGTCATCTGAGATAAATAGAAATTTTGCTAAGTGATTTTTTTTACTTTAGATGCAAAGAAAGGTATACCATGTCAGCTTATAATATACTCCCTTTGCCTAGTGCTAACTACAGTATAGCCATAAGTACTGGTTGTTTATGTGTATGTGTGTGTGTGCATTCTGTTTTCTTATTTTGTTGGGCCTTTCAGCTTAATGTTGTGTGTTTTTCCTAGGACTCCTTCTCCTCCCCCACGTCGGCGCTCACCTTCCCCAAGAAGATATTCTCCTCCAATACAGAGGAGATACTCTCCTTCTCCACCTCCAAAGAGAAGAACAGCTTCTCCCCCTCCCCCTCCTAAACGAAGGGCATCACCATCTCCACCACCAAAGCGTCGGGTCTCCCACTCTCCACCTCCCAAACAAAGAAGCTCCCCAGTCACCAAGAGACGTTCACCTTCATTATCGTCAAAGCATAGGAAAGGGTCTTCCCCAAGCCGCTCTACTCGGGAGGCCCGGTCACCACAACCAAACAAACGGCATTCGCCCTCACCACGGCCTCGAGCTCCTCAGACCTCCTCAAGTCCTCCACCTGTTCGAAGAGGAGCATCTTCATCACCCCAAAGAAGGCAGTCCCCATCTCCAAGTACTAGGCCCATTAGGAGAGTCTCCAGGACTCCGGAACCTAAAAAGATGAAAAAGTAAAAATATTTTATCCTTTTTGGTTAGGAATACTTACTTGCATAGCTCTTTATATTTGGAAGCTCTTTTTTTCACATCCTTTACTGAGAAATTATAGAAAGGAATAACCTGTGAACACACACTTTTAAGGCAAATTTTAGGCACCATTCACAGATCCTTTTCCATTTTCAGGATAGTTCCTTATGGCATAAATTAAATGCTATAGTATTTTGATTGGTTCTTGGTAGTATCAAGTTTTTAGAACGCTGTGCTTCCAAAACTAAACTCTGAAGTGATGCATAGAATATTTCTTATGTGCATCTAAGACTGATAAAAGCACTTTTAAATAAAATGTAAGGAATTGGCATTACTAATTTCATACACGTAGTATCATTAACTGAATGGTTAGAGGATTGTGGGGCTTAAGCTACTCTCTAGACTTAGCTGATATAAATTTGATATGTGTTAGTAGAATCACCTAGAAAACTTAAGTGCTATAAAATATTTGATGTTGGTGACCTGGTTGTATAATGTAGTTGGTGATTTTGTCGTAGGAAGAGATGTATGTTCTCAGTGCTAAGTGTTTTATTTTTCCCTCTGTCTAGGGCTGCCTCACCAAGCCCACAGTCTGTAAGGAGGGTCTCATCTTCCCGGTCTGTCTCTGGATCTCCTGAGCCAGCAGCTAAAAAGCCCCCAGCACCTCCATCCCCTGTCCAGTCCCAGTCTCCCTCTACAAACTGGTCACCAGCGGTACCAGTCAAAAAGGCTAAAAGCCCAACACCAAGCCCATCACCGGCAAGGGTATGTGTCTGCCTAATTTTGCACATCCTTTATAAATTTGTATGTAAGATCACTTTGAAGGAGGGAACATATCATTGGGGTATTAAAATATTGGGATTTATACTGATTTTTTCTCCTTGGTAAGTCATAAATTTGATCTTGGATAGGTTTATGTATTATATAAAAACCAGTGCTTAGATGTCCATCTTTTTAATAGGGTTAATTGAATTATTGTGCAAGCTAACTGAATGAATAGATTGGGAAGGATGTTAAGTAATTGCTTAGACATGCAAAATTTTTTTAAATTATAGAGTCAGTTATAGCAGAGCCTTTTGCATAAACTTGGTGTGTAGACATTGAAGGAGGAACAAACTTCTCCCACTCATACATGGCATTCATACAGGTGTGTGTTTAGACAATAGCTGGTACCATTTATTAAAAGCTTGCTACATGTTAGGCAAGTATTGTGAGTGATTTACAAATATTCGCGTTTAATCTTCATAAGAGCTTTATCACGTATGGATTATTATACCTATTTTAGGTAAAAAAAGGGCTCAGAAAAATTAAGCAATTTGCCTGAGGTTCTGTTCTTAGAATTTGTGAAAAATCTCTTTTGCTTTCCTTCAGTTGGACAGAATTTTAATCAGATTGATTATGTTGCTATTATTTTTCTCGATTTCTAGAATTCAGATCAAGAAGCAGGAGGAAAGAAGAAGAAGAAAAAGAAGGACAAGAAACACAAAAAGGATAAGAAACACAAGAAGCACAAAAAACACAAGAAGGAAAAGGCTGTGGCTGCAGCTGCTGCAGCTACCGTGACCCCTGTGGCCATTGCTGCTGCCACAACCACATCAGCACAGGAAGAGCCAGTTGCGGCACTAGAGCCTAAGAAGGTACTATAAACTCTACACATAGCTGTCTTACAGTATATGCAGATCGGAATCATTTGATTTTGAGAAGTAGCTGAATCATTTTTTCTAATAATTGGCTTCTCAGCTTTTACCGTATTCTGATCTGTTTCTCGGTGACCTGCGAAGAAAAGAAATTTGCCAGCAAATAACAATAAAAATAAGAGCACACACAAATGGCTGCCCAAAAGCTTAATGTAGTTTTTTTTTTTTAATAACTTCTTTGAGATAACACTTACACACCATACAGTTTACCCATTAAAGCGTACAGTTTATTGGTTTTTAGTATACTTAGTTGTGCAGCCAGCATCACAATTTGGTTCTGCTCTTTATTCGGTTTCTCCCACTATTGTGCCAAGACTTGACGATATGTCCATTCTGGTTTTTTTTTTAGGAGACAGAAAGTGAAGCTGAAGATAACCTTGATGACCTAGAAAAGCACCTGCGGGAAAAGGCCCTGAGATCGATGAGGAAGGCTCAAGTGTCCCCACAGTCTTAGGTGGAAATGTTTGTTATGATGTAAATTTTATTTGGTTTGTACGCAATTCAATTTCAAAATTGCTAAAATGTGTTTGAGCTTTAGACTATAACATTTGTTGTAATAATTGCTAGGTTGAAGTTCACCATGTAAAAAAAGGGCATGGATTTACATTGCAAAAGGTGTCCACAGTGTATTAGTGACATTCTTTCATTGACAGCTGACATAAATTCATTTAGAGTGAAATATTTTAAGCCAAAAAAAAAAAAAATCCCTTTTTTAAAAAAGGGGGTTTAAATATTGTTGGCATTCTTATCCTTTAAATGCCCCTGGCTATTCCCAGAGGTTTTTTTGGTTTTTTTTTTTTTCTTTCTTTTTTTCTTTTTTCTTTATTTTTTCTCATTTGAGTCTTAGCACCCATTTAAGTTATGCTTCTGACCTTGTATGGTTTGTAAGCTTGACCAGAAATAAGACCACTGTTGAACTACCACAAAAGTATAAATTAATAGTTTAATGCCACAATCTTTCCTGTTGCCTGTGGAGTCTCTGCTGAAATGAATCAGGATTCGAGCTCTAGGATGAGACAGAAAATGAAAGCATGGTGTTTGCCAGGACACTGTGGGTTTATATTGATGTGTAACAAGTTGATTTGGAACACTGGAATTTCATTCTATTCTGTTCTTCTGGGGTTTTTTTTTTTTTTTTTTTTTTTTTTTTTTTCTTTTGTAAAGGCAATTAACTAGTCCCAGGAAGGATCCTTCAGTTACATAAAATTTTGTTTTATGAATGTCGTGGCTTCATTCATATTTTGTCTTGTTCTTCCAATTGGTATATACAACTTTCAGAGCTCTTGTATTTGGAAGGCTGGAAGGGCCCAGAATTTGAAATAGTGTCTTGGTTTCACTTGTTTTTGTTTTTTAACTAAAGCTTATATAAAGCTTGTGGATTAAACAATAAATTTCTAAATTTAAAAATGTTTGCCACTCACTCTTGTCTCAATACTACAGGAAACCTACCTTTCTTAGAAATCTTATAGTTCCCATGTTTTCACTCCTTTGGGGGGGTGGGAGTTGGGTAGGGAAAATAAGGATAGTGAAATTAAGGTTTTACCATTTTTATTTGAGTAATTACTGTGATGAGTACTATGAAGGGGAAGTGCAGGGTGTGGCTGGAACATATGGTACAGGCACATTCCAAGAAATGAGTGAAGGCTAAGGCATGACTGGGGCGCTGTGTGTGTGTGTGTGTTTTTCTTTTTACTGCATTTATTTAGCAGGGCAAAATAAGATGAGGAAACTTGGGAATTGATAACATAGTATAGAGTAAAACAGCAACATTCATATGGAAAAAGTAAAAGGAAATTTTTGACACTAGTAATCTGAGCTGAGCATGTTGACACATGAGTAATTAATTTGGTTATAATTTCTGTCAGTTGAAGCAAAAAGAAAATGCCTGAAAGAAGAAGGTTTTTTACCTAAATGACATGGACAGTAAATATACCTTCAACAATGAGTTGTTTTTACAGGTGGGGCTCAGAGAGAGGTGCTGGACCCCCATGTGAAAGTTGTTAAATGCTTTTGTTTTGTTCTATTGTAGCCCTTTTTTTTCCCCTTTCTTGATAATTGATTTTACAAAGGAAAGTAAGCTGCCCAGAAGGCCCGGTGGGGGAGGGAGCAGGGGGCAAGGAAGATGATGCACTAGGGAAGGTGGGGCATTGTTTTTTGCCAAACCCTGGGCAGAGTGGTCTGAGTCATCTGGCACCCTCCTGAAGGGGACGCCAAAGTATCTCCCATGTGTAAGGGTCTCTGGATTTTCCCCAGTTCCTACCCTCTCCTACTTCAGTCATACTGATGGCCGAGGCAGAGAAGAACTTACAGCCCATTTCTCACTGGTGAGGAAAATTCATCTGGCTTTGCTGAGAAGGTTCTACCCTTACACTCGTAATATGTTACCTCTACCATATGCTAGGCTATCATATTTAAAAGGGCAAAAAAGCAAAATACTTGAATGAACTTGTGTTATAATATTAATATTATTGAGAGTATCTGCTTTCCAGGCTGAAGTGATTCATTCGTTATTCTGGTCCTGCTTTAGTCCTTTATAATATGTGGTGATTGTGCTTTTCAGTACAAAAAGTACATAAAAATAAAAACTCGAAAAGGCAAAAAAAAAAAAAAAAGGTTTGCGCTCACCTCCATTTTGCTAAGTTGAACGATCAGTTCTTCATCATTATTTTGTTAGACTTCTCAGCAGGATTTGGCTCAGTCATTCACTCCTTTGTTGAATCACATTCTTCACTTGTAAGAACTTGGACTCTAGGAGTTTGGTTTACCTTGTAGATGCAATAGTAGTTTTCCTCCTACCTCACTAGCTGTTCTTGAAGTGATTTAGTTTTCCTTTCTTTGTCCTTCGTGGCCTTCCCTGCACTTAGTTCCTAGTTCTTTGGTTTTAAGTGCCATCTTTATGCTGATGTATCAGATCTCTTTCCAGTCCACACATCTTCCTGAGCTGGACTCCTGGATAACAACATTTGGATATCTAAAGGCATGTTTAAACTAACATGTCCAGGACAGGATATTTTTATACCATCCTCTAATCTTCTCCTAGTCTTCTCCATTTCAGTACCTGTCACGAGCATTTATTCAAAATTAAGAAGTCGTTACTATCAGTGACAGTACTGTCCACCCCTCAATACTCATGCATGCAAATGCCATTCCATTCCCGATAGCCCAGGCCAGATCATAGCTCTGCTCAAAACCCTCAAATAGCTATCTCTCAGAATGGAACCCAAATTTCTCACTATGGCCTGCAAGACCCAGTATGATTGGACTGAATCAGCTGTGGCAACTTAATCACCACTCCTCATTGTGCTCAGGCCACACTGGCCGCCTGCGCTTTCTTAAAACCCCACAAAGTTGATTTCTTTTTCAAGGCCTTCATGCTGTGTCTGCTGTTGTTTCATCCTAGAAGGAACTCCTGATCTTATGGCTTATTTCATCAAACACTTCCCTAATTCCCTCTCCTTTTTGTTCATCTGTAGCAGTTATTCCTGAAATGATAATTTTTCATCCCTAGGAACTTGGTCTTATTCACGGCTGTGTCCCCAGTGGTACACCGTAGAAGCACGAATATTCAATAATGGATGCTTAAATAAATTTAATTGATTGTCATTGCCTCTGTATTTGCCAGACACCACTAAGACTTGAGGTAAAGCAAATGAAGAGACATGATTGCTGCCCTCAAGGAGCATTCCCCTACTGGGGACATAGACATGCAAACAATTTGCAGTGGTCAGAATATAGCTCAGAATCTGGTAGGCCAGGATTTCTACTGTAGTTTTCTACTGTGTGACTGTGGACAAGTTACTGCCATTTCCTCTTCTATGCAATGGAAGTCATCATAGAATCTACCTCAGAGTTTTTGAGGATTTCAATGTGTTGGTTAATACATATAAAGCAATTACCACAAAGAGAGTTTCCCGTTTTAGTTAACGTCACATGTATCTTTTCTAGTAATTATGGCAAATTTTAGTTTAGATGACTAAAAAGGATTTTAGATCATAGCCCTATTCAATTCAATTTTTCTCTTCTTTTTAGATATAACTGGCATACCATAAAATTCACTATTTTAAAGTGTGCAACTTGGTGGTATTTAGAGGGTATGCAACCATCACCGCTATTTCAGAACATTTTCATCACCCCAAAAAAGAAACTGTGTGCACATTAGCAGTCACTTCCAATTCCCCTGACAGGACCCCCAGCTCCAACCCTTAGCAACTACTATCTATAGATTTGCCTATTCTGGACATTTTATTGCAATCATACAATACAGAGCCTTTTGTGTCTGACTTCTTTCACCTAGCATAACGTTTTCAAGGTCCATGTTCCAACATGTATCAGTACTTCATTTCTTTTTATTGCTGAACAATATTCACTTATCTGAATATACCACATTTTGTTTATCCATTCATCCGTTGATGGTATTCAGGCTGTTTCCACTTTCCCACTATTATGAATGAAGCTGCTGTAAACATTTCCATACAAGTTTTTGCGGGCATATGTTCTCGATTCTGTTCAGTATATAATAGATCTGCAACATACCCAGCGCCACCTTAGACAAGCCCAAGTACAAAATGGTGCCGTCCGCCTTCTCCCCTCCCGCCCTTCCCTTTACAAGAAGCCTCCTGACTTAAACAGAAACCCCTTTTGCTTCTGCAAGGATGCAGTTCTCCACCCTGATCCACATTAGCATAATGACCTTCTTTGATGGTATCAGCCAGCCCTTGGCACACTATCTAAGCGCTTCCACCCCCACACCTGGTGCCATCCCCCATTTTCAGGGCAGCCCTGAGCTGTTCCCCACTTTGAGTGCAGGCCGGTAGATTCTTTTCCTTTAATAAAGCTTGAACGGTACCCAGCATCTCGGCTCACTTTCTTTCATTACGGTGATGAAACCCGGGAAGGGTTTTGGCCGACGTTGTGGATGATACCCTCTCTCTTGGGGTGATTGGCCCTTGGCTGCCCTTCCTGGACCTGCCAGAGTCGGGTACACTTGGGACTTTCTCTCCTTTTGCTGTTTCAGACCAACACATCCAACACCAGCCTCAATTAAGGGTGAGTCCGTGGGTCTGTCCTGCTTACTTCTATGGTTCCCCCGACTACTCTCTCTATGACAGGTCTCTACGAAGCCCAGGCGCCTGGCTGAGGGAACTCTTCTCGTGCCCCCCAGCTATTGAAGGACGCTTCATTAGCTGGTCGGTGGCTTTTTTTCTCTCAAAAAGAAGGTGAACAACAGAGAGGATGCTCTTTGCTGGCACTCTTCTACCAGGACTGACTGCCCTTTCTCACCCTCTACATGGGATCCTCATGATCCAAACCTCCACGCTCTATGCCCTTGGGCCGTCTCTGGCCAATTTCTTGGCCTCCAGGGAGACATTGAACCTAAACGTCCCGTTTTCCACTGTACTCCGTGCTCTATGCCTCTGGGCCACTCTACACCTCTGGGCCATCTCCTGGCCAATTTCTCAGCTTCCAGGGAGATGTTAAAACTCAAAAGCCTTGTTACAATGGATTCCAGTGGCCACAAGATGGCACTTGATTTGGATACTCACCAAAATCGCAAAAGCTGTAGAGATTCCTTGTTCAGGCCTTTTCCTATCTCTGAACATGTTCTCTCTGTCAAAACTGTCCTATGTCTCAAATTCTCCTAGCTCATGCTCAACCTCTCCTTCCAGACTCAGATCAATCTCCTGATCTGTCAGCCCTCCACATTTCTCTCTCTTCCCCACACCTGGCCTCCAGAGGCTCGTCCTCAGCCCAACTCCTCCCCTTCTCCCCTTTCGTCAGGTAATAACCCCATCTCAGCTCTGGTGTTTTATAACCCTTCCCTGAAGTGGCTGGGATGGATGGAATTGTCTGAGTCCATGAACAGGGAGCAAGTATGGATGGCAGCTCAGGTACATGCTGAAAATAATAAGCACCCTGTGGGAGCCATTGCTGTTCCTTGCATGGACCCAAATTGGGACTACCAGGCTGGCCATGGGGATTGGGATCTCTGAGATAATATGATCGCACACCTACTTCATGGCCTCCAAAAGGCTACTCACAAGTCAGTCAATTATGACAAGCTTAGAGAAATCACACAGAGATCCACTGAAAATCCCAAGAGTTCCTAACCCACTTCTCTGAGGCTTTACATGAATACACATGTATAGATCCAAACTCCCCTGCAGGCATGGCCCTCTTAAACATTCTCATTTCATTACCCAATCAGCCCCTGATATTCGAAAAAATTATAAAAGAGATCAGGCCAGATACCAGCTCCTAGCTAATGCCATCCAAGGCTCACACAGTCCAAAGCTGGCTGCCTGAAGGGGCAAGCCACCCAAGAACTGTTTCAAATGCAGTCATCCGGGCCACTCGGCAGGGGCCTGTCATAACCCATCCTCACTACAAACAGTCAGGTCACTGGGGGACTGACTGTGCCACTTGCCAGAGAGGGAGTGGCCCAGTCCCTAATCTACAGCCTTTGGCTTCACAGCCATCTCTACTGGAGGTTCTCAGCTTTGCCCAGGAGGAGGACCTACGATGCCCAGGGCCTGAGGCCCCCACGGAGATCACCACACGTGAGCACACAGTAACTCGCCTTGTACCATGTAAAACGATCTCTTTTGTCATCGATACAGGGGCCATTTACTCTACCCTTCCTGAATATGCAGGACCAACAACCTCATCCTCTATCACAGTAGGGGTCACGGGATCAGAATACCACCCATGGATAACTCAAGCCCTTTCCTGCACCCTACATCACACCCAATTTACACACACGTTCTTAATAATGCCTCAATGCCCAGCCCCCTTACCGGGATGGGACATTTTTTTCAAATTCAAAGCTACTCTTACCCTAAACATTTTAACTCCAGCTACAATACTCCTGTTACAGGCCACACCCAGACCTGGCCCCTGAGGCTGCCACCTTCCCCTCCCCCTTGTACAAGGTCAATCTCTAGTGCGGGATACGTCTCCCTCCATTACTATACACCATTCCCCTGTCCTTGTTAAATTGTGGAACCCCTTTTTGTTCCCTAATGTCCCACAGTTCCCCATCACTAACAAACATCTAATAGGCTTAAAACCCGTCGTACACAAACTCCTTCTCATCTCTCACAGCCTACCCACTCGCCTTTTAATACACCCATCCTTCTCGTTATAAAGCCTAAGGGCTCATGCCATTTAGTACAGGACTAATCCTGGCACGTGGTATCCTGAACAACTTACTTGGACAGTACTACCTCAGGGATTTCAGAATAGCCCCCACTTCTTTGGCCAGGCCTTAGCTCAAGACTTATCTGAACTTCCCCCTCAGCCTCTAGCACTTTAATACAATACGTGGATGACCTCCTCCTCTGTAGCCCCTCCTATGAGGATTCACAGGCCCACACTGTTGCTCTCCTTAATTTCCTGACCTCCAGGGGATATCGAGTGTCCCCCAGCAAGGCCCAAATTTCTTCTCCTTCAGTTCAAGAGTCTAATATCTGAATTCCCTACTCCTACTGCCAAGGGTGAAATCCTTTCTTTCTTGGGGCTTGCAGGGTATCTTCGCCTATGGATTCCTAACTTTGGCACACTAGCAAAACCACTTTATGGGGCAGCCAAAGGGAATCCTGCCATTCCTCTAGATTCCACAAAGCCCATTCATTCTCCCTTCCAGCGATTAAAAGCCTCTCTCCTCGCAGCCCCAGCTCTATCTCTCTCAAGCCTATCTCATCCTTTTATCCTATATGTCACTAAAACCCAAAGATTGGCAGTCAGGGTTTTGGAACAAAAGGCAGGAGATATTTTCTCCCTGGTTACAAACCTCTTAACAATTAGGCACCACAGCTCGAGAATGGGCCCCCATTTACGGGCCTTGGCAGCAGCCACCCTTTTACCACAAGAAAGATCTACACTAACTTTTAAACAAGAAACAGTCAAGACCTTCTCAGCCATAAGGCCAAGTCAATTCTCTCCCTTTCTCGCCTACAACTTATTCATCTTACTTTCATTGAAAACTCCCAGTTCTCCTTTAAACCTCGCCCTCCCTTAAAATCCAGCCACTCTCATCCCAAAACACTCATGACCCTTAGAACACAATTGTATGGAGGCTTTAGACCTCTTTCTCAATCCCTTTCCACACATCTCTCTGCATTCCATAATATGGTTCATAGATGGCGGTGCCACTTCCATGCCTGCCCCCTGGGCAGGTTATGCTGTAGTAAATCTAACACAAGCTATTGAGGCTGCGCAGCTCCCAAAGGAGGTTGGGGTTATACACTGCAGAGGACAACAAACCTCCAATGACCCCATAGCCCAGGGAAACAAGCTGGTGGATCTAACTGCAAAACAGGCTGCTCAGTCACCAGGCCCCCACTCTTCCTCCTGCTCAGGTCCTTCTCATGGTCTCTCTGCCCTTATCCCAACACACACCCCAAGAAATACAACACCTCCAACAGTTGGGGGCACAGAGGAAGGACAACTGGTACACTTTCTCTGGTTGCTATGTCCTCCCTACCATACAAGCTGCGCAAATCCTTTCAGATTTCCATAATTCAGCTCATATAGGCTATGAACTCCTACTACACCTTCTTCAGCCCTTATATTACTCTCCCACAAAAGGACATGCTATCTTCTAACATGAGTAGATGCCTTTTCAGGTTGGGTTGAGGCTTTTCCCTGCACTTCAGAGGATGCTATAGCAGTAATGCACGCTCTCACCTCAGAAATCATCCCTTGGTTTGGCCTCCCCACAAGTCACTCGCTTGCCTACGGGCTGCCCCCCACATGCCCACAGGCCTCAGCCCCTTTGAGCTTATGTACAGTAGGCCCTTCACTCTCACACCTCTACCTTCCAGCTCATCGCCTTTTGGCCAGTATCTCCCTACTCTTTCGCTCATTAGGGATCTTAGGGAACAGGCCAACCTTCTATTACCTCATCCTTTCCCCACCACCCCCTCAGACTTTAAACTGAGCCCAGGACAGCAAGTGTATATTAAAACCTGAATCCCAAAGCCCCTCTCACCATGCTGGGAAGGGCCTTATACATTACTTCTCGTCACCCTCATGGCAGTAAGAGTACTGAGAAAGGCCTCTTGGTATCACTTATCCTTGGTAAAACTAGCACCTGAGACTTTACCCAAAGAATCTGTTAACACCAAGCCAGAGGGGTCCCTCTGCTCAAACCCCCAACCCAACATCTCCTTATACTTAGTGCATTTTAGGACCCACAAAACTGAAAATCTTCAGGACCTCTGCTCTTCCCCCAATCCCAGAAGAAGGATGATCTTTCCCCCGGCGATTATCCTCTCACTCTTGCAGGCCCACTTCAAATCCCTCACACAAGAGCTACTATTATACTATCTGTTCTAGGACTTGCTACAGGATTGGCAGCAGCTGCCCCAGAGCAGTGTAACATTACAGGAAGGTTTCTCCTGGCACTTCTTTACCTCCTATCAGTAGGATGCTTCTTAGCAATGTCATTGTGACAATGTCCCCTTTAAATTCTTTTGGCTCCCTAACCCTTCGCATCCTTCCTGTGTTTTTCCTCCTATCTCAAGCTCCCCCTTACCTGGAACATGGAGGTTCCAGGTCTGCAGGGACGATGCAGTCCTCAGTGGATCAGACTGGTCCCTGAGTGACTCATCTGTCTCCCACTTCGTGAGAAACTTTTTGTGGCCACCCCCCTCCCTGTCAATGCAGCCAGCAACGTTTCCACAAACGTCTCTTCACTTTCCTCTAATCCCACCTCAGTGGGGACTGTCAGCGTTGTGCGGGGCCTGCCCACACTCTGCCTCACTAACACCAAACGCTACCACTCACTTACCCCCTCCTCATCCAGGCCCGAAAACCGGAATACATTTCCTTTGTAAAACCATGCTAGGCTGTTGCCTGCCCCCCAATGCGATTTCTTGCATATTCGTTTGGCTCATCCCTGACATCACCCTCCAGACAGATGGAGAGATGGAGACAGGACTGGGACTACCTTCAGCCCCCCTCTCAGGAAGTGCCCCCACTCCTGTAGGGCACTAACTGTACCTTTTAATTGGGGCAGGGATCCTTCCTGTAACTGGGACTGACATTGCGGGCCCTGCCTCTCAATTCTATCAGAAACTGTCAGAAGAACTAAGCATAGACAGCGTCTCCTCCCTTCTCAGTCACAACAGTGGACAGTCGCTTTACAGAACCGTCGGGCCTTTACTTCCTTACAGACGAGAAGGAAGGCACCTGCCTCTTCTCGGGGGAGGAATGCTGTTATTATGTAAATGAGTCCGGGGTGATCCAAATCAACTTAAACCATTTCACTGAACCCTTGGATACCCTGGCTTATGTCCCACTAGAACCCCTAACTGTGCTGCGCCTCATCCTGCTTTTTGGTCCCTGTCTCTTTTCGTGTTTCTCTAATTTCTTGCAGGAACATATGCAGGCTTTCACCAACCAAAAGGTTGCCAAATTGTTCCTGTGAGGAGGATATCAGCCCCTCAGAATCAGCGACCCTTCCCTGGAGGAATACAGCCTCCCCACATGAAACCAGTACCCCACCACCTAAATCTTTTATTTTTTTCATATCTTCGCCCATCTCCAGCAGGAAGTAGCTTCAGAAGAATGAGACCTCCGCCCTTTTCCCTTTTTTCCTATACTTAAAAGGCAGGAGTAATAGATCTGCAACATAACCAGCGCCATTTTAGACAAGCCCAAGTACAAAATGGCGCTGCCCACCTCCTCCCCTCCCCTCCCCCTTCCCTTTACGAGAAGCCTCCTGACTTAAACAGAAACCCCTTTTGCTTCTGCAAGGATGCAGTTCTCCACCCTGATCCACATTAGCATAATGCCCCTCCTTGATGGTATCAGCCAGCCCTTGGCGCACTATATAAGCTCTACCACCCCCATGCCTGGTGCTGTCCCCTTTTCAGGGCAGCCCTGGGCTGTTCCCCACTTTGAGCGCAAGCCGGTAGATTCTTTTCCTTTAATGAAGCTTGAACGGTACCGGCATCTTGGCTCACTTTCTTTCAGTATATATGCTTAGGAGTGGAATTGCTGGGTCATATGGTAATTATGTTTAACTTTTATAGGAACTGCTAGGCTATTTTCCAAAGCAGCTGCAGCATTTTACATTCCCACCAGCAGCATATGAAGGTTCCAATTCCTCCACATCCTTGCCAACACGTGTTGTTATCTCTGATTTGATTATAACCGTCTTGGGTGTGAAGGGCTATCTCACTGTGGTTTGATTTCCATTTCCCTGATGGCTAAGGATGAGCATCGTTTCACGTGCTGATAGGCCTCAATGCCATTTTAAGTGATTTGTATCTGCATGAGAACGCTTCTGAAACGTGACTATGGGTTTGAATCCAGGGCTGGGCCTCAGTCTCTGTAGAAGAGAGCTGATAAATGTATTTGTAAAGTGCTTTGTAGTACTTTCAGACCTGTTTGTGGAGGCTGGGGCTGGGGGACTGTGGCCAAGCAGAAATTTGTTCCCATTTTATAAAGCGGATCAGGAGACTCAGGGAGAGTGTGACTTACTTAAGGTAACTGGTAGATGGAGTCTAGTTAATATTGTCCCTCTGAACATCTTATAAAGAACCCAAGGGCTGGCCAGTTAGCTCAGTTGATTACAGTGTGGTGTTATAACACCAGTGTCGAGGGTTTGGATCCCCATACTGGCCAGCCACAAAAAAACACATTTTTCCTCAATATTTTTCTCAATATGCCTGTCTAATTTCTATGAGAATCATATGACAATCACATATGATGAGCAAAGAAACTGCCCAAATATGTGTGGTTACTAGAAGAACATTGGGGTTGATAGGGTATAGCTTATTCTGAGAAATCCAAGTTTGGAAATTAGGATTTGCATCTCATTAATGTTTTGAGGACCCGACTTTGCTTACTTTTGAAAGACCAGCTCCAAGAGGCCATAAGACTTTTTTGCCTTTGGAAAGCTTATGTTCAGAATTTTTCATGTGAAAGACCCATCTTAGCTCATACCAAACATGGCCTTTTGTCTCTGAGGAACTCAATTATCACTGTGCTCCTAAGTGATCATCCATGAGAATCTGTTTTCAAAGGAAAGATGAATTGATAGGATCTGAGTTACAGGTTTTTCCAGGGCTCCATGTAGCAGGTTGGCAGGCTTTCATTTTCATATCATAAGGGGTTTTTGCCAAGATGCTGACCCTTTTATTTTAGGTGTATCAGAGGGGAGAAGGAGCTGATGTGCTGATTCCCAAGAGTAGTGTAAAGAAAAATATAACTTTAACATGCACAATTTGCTTCTGTACTAATAAAAACGAGAAAACACAACTAATGCCATTTTAAGTAAGGCAGCTTCTAAGGGGATATGCAGAGGCCAGGCAAGTCAAGGCAGGCCCAGGCACGCTAAATTTCAGGAAGGGAGTAATCACCACCTGGTTCCAGGAACTGACCAGTTCCTTATCTAAAGGCCACCTGGCCACAAGGAAGATAAACAATTGGGAAATACACTATTCCTTATCAGTGTGCCAGCCCGCTAAAGCCCACCAATAAATCCAAAGGTCACCTCTGATAACCTGTAAACAGTAAACAACTCATCCTGTTGCCAAAATCTGTCTAAAAAACTGTATAAAAAGTGCTTGTGTTAAGAGCTCAGGGTCACTCCTGTCCAGGAGACTGAGTGACCCCAGCATGCTGGAATAAACTCCTCTTGCTGGATTGTAGCAGTCTCTGTCTCGTGGTCTTTGTGAGGTGAGCCATCCCGATGTGTGGGATTTGTGCATGGTGCACAAGTCTTACAGTAGCACCCTGTGTGCAGTGGGCTATGGACACCTCTTACCAGGTGGGGCAGGAGAAATGAAGGTGACAGCTCAGAGGTGACAGAGTCATAAACTCCTCAGCTGGAAGCTGCCTTCAAGAAGTGTTTTGCAGACTGCAGGTTGAGACCTAGGAGTGAATTGTAAAATTTAATGGGTCACAAGCAGCATTAAAAGAAAAAATAAAATAGTAAATTTGAGTGTGAATCACATATATTAAGTATTGTTTTATGAAGTACATGTGTCTGTGTTCATACATGTGTGTGTTTGTGTTATAATGTAAAATGTATTCTAATGTGATTCATAGCAATAAAATGGAAAGCCACTACTTGACAGACATCTAGTCCACCAGTTTTTATTTTTTTATTTTTTTAATTATTATTTTTGCTGGCAGGTATAGGGATAACCAACAGTTTTTAGACTGTCCTGCAGAGCCCTAAAGGGGAAGTTATAGTTCATTTTTCTCTGTAAAATGGGGCCACTAGTAGTATGTGTCTTTGTAAAGAATTGAGATGATAGTTAAGCGTTTTGCAAGTGGTTGGCTCCTTGATTTTTTTTTTTTTTTTTTAACTTTGGGCTTCTCCATTGGATTCTGTTTGAATAAAGGGGATCCACAGCCAAAAACTATGCAATGACCACTATCTAGCCTAGCCCTTGTTTTCCATAGATAAAATCTAAAGAGGGGAACTGACTGCACCAAGGTCCCACACATCGTGGTAAAGTCATGGCCCCAGGGACTTTCCCACTGTCACACTGCCTCAGCCAGGATGCTGGTAAAGTCACCCAACTTGAACTTCTGTTGTATTGTCCTGACTACACCCAACCTACACTGAGCTCCCCACCCCTCACATAGGGAACGGACCAGGGTTTTTCCCTATATGTTTATAAGTACCTATATAGCTACAGGTCTCAGGATCATACTATATATACATAATATTTAATATTCTTTTTTCACTGGGCATATTATGAACTAAAATTTCAGCTTACACTTTAAATATTTTTTATGGCCAGGAAATTTGGAAAATAGATAAAGTAAATCACCCCTAGGCCAATATCAAAACAGCTACCTACAGTTGTCCCCTTTGTAAATTTCTTACCCAGTCATTTAATTTTTAGAAACTTCTATTTATTTAAACTCTTATTTCTGTAGGTAAAATGGTAATAATGGTATCCACCTCATAGAGTGTTTGTGAGGATTAAATGAGATGGACAAAACGTGGTCACTGACCCAGTGGAGCTCGTGGCATATGGTGCAGAAGGAGGGTAGGAGGCAGGGAGGCCATCAGGCAGGGATAAAACCCTACGATTGGCAACACTGAGAGGGGAGCAGTGCGGAGTAGCAATGGTCAAGAGCAGTGTTCTACAGCTGGCTTCTCAGCCACAGACAAACTGACCGTGAGACCTGGGTAAGTGACTTCACCGCCCTCAGACTCAGTTTCCTCTTCTGTAAAACGGGCATGGATTCAATAAGACAATACATGTAAAGGGCTTGGCCCATGCCTGGCGTATCATGAGGGCTCCATCAATGAGAATTTTAACAGTATTTCATCAAATCTTGGATACCAACGACTGTAGGATACTCCAGCACCTATTAGTCTATGTCACCCCATTCATTGTAAGACACATCCTGATTTCAGAGAGGTCAAAATGCAAAAAGTGTCTTAAATTTCATTATATACAGTGTTATCAGAAAACTCTGGAACACTGAGGTAGGGCTCCTGAGCCAGCCCAGGAACACATTCATCTGTCACTGTCAATTTCTTTTTTTTTTTTTTTTTTTTTTTTTTTTTTAAAGATGATCTTTTTTTTTTAAAGGGGATCTTAACCCTTGACTTGGTGTTGTGAGCACCACGCTCAGCCAGTGAGCGAACCGGCCATCCGTATATGGGATCCGAACCCGGGGCCTTGGTGTTATCAGCACCGCACTCTCCCGAGTGAGCCACGGGCCGGCCCCTGTCACTGTCAATTTCTATCTGTCCTCTGCGCTTCTGAAGCCCCTTCATTTCTCTTTCTCTCCTGTTTCGGCAGTTTTTGCAGATTCTTCCACTAGGTGGCACCTGGGCGCTGCGTGCCAGCTGCGGGAGCTAACGCCCTGGAGGTCAGGCCTACCCTCCCATCGCTCTCCATCCTCTTCCTCTTTCCTTTCCCCACCCTCCCCATCTTTTTTCCTGGAAGCAGGAGGCCCTGATTCAGTGCACAGAGGCTCTCTGTAGGATTGCAGAGCTTGAAGAACAGCTATGGGGCTCTTTTGTATTCCATGGGCCCCAGCTCATCCCAAGCTGGAATTCCTTCAAAGCGAGTCCCCAGCCCTCTCTACTTCTCACTTGCACACCTTCAGCAACGGGAACTCACTACTTCACGAGGATCCTATTCTGGATGGAGTCTATGCTGTGGTCATACACTTGGGCTCTGATGACAATCCCAGCCAGGTTCTGTGTCACAGCATTGCTCCTTGTTCAGCAGGTGACTTGGACACTTGTCTACTTTGTTTATGAGTCAATCCCCAAGGCCTGGCACAGGAGAGATGAATCATTTGGTGAATGAGTAAATGAATAAACTCAACTGTTCTGTGCATCAGTTTCCTCCCCTGTGAAACAGGGTTAATAATAGTATTTACCTCATCAGACTGTGAGGATTAAATGAGACAGGACCTGTAGACAGGCTTGGTCCCATGCCTGGTACATAGTAAATCATCAGCAAATATTTCTTTTTTCTCTTCTTTTATACCTATGGATAGTTCTGCTCTTGTTATCTGAAAGTTCTCCTTCACCGCAGATTGAATTCTGATTCCTAAAACTTGCACACAATGGCCTTGGTCTTAGCTCCATCCCTTGGAGCCACAAAGAACATTTACTCCCTTTTCAAAAGGATTCAGCTCAGCTCAGCACTCACATATCATCTACTTTGCGCCAAGCACTGGGATTACTAAGACAAAGACGTGACTATAATTTGTTCCTTTGGGTGCCTCTTGCTCCAACCAGAGAAAGACACAATCTAGCATCAATGTGGGCTCAATACACATTTTGAAAGAATGATAGGACTTACTTATTGAGTCCACACTGCACTTCATTTAATTCTTCCACCTGAGTTCCTGGGCATTCTTACCCATTTTATAGACAAAGGAACCAAAGCACAGAAAGGTCGTATAGTGATAGAACCAGGATTTGGATCTTGTCTGTCTTATTTCAGAGCCCACACTTGAACTTCTAAGCCATGTTATCACTCTCTAGAGGATGCTCTGGGGCCTGTGGGAGACTTCCTGTCCCTGAGCATTCCACCACCTCGATGTTGTGACTGTTACGTGGCTTCCCAGCATCTGTTCCTCATCTGTCCCACCATCAGAGCCATACTCGGCCCTACTGGAATTCCATGCAAATTGGGTGGGGTTGGTAGCACCTCCACCTCCGAGATGGGCTCTGATGGCTTCGGCCAAGCATGCATCCCATCTCTCCAGCCACAGAAATGGACACTACCTCAGTCAGAGCCAATAATTTTTCAAGAGAAGTCAGCAGGGCTTTTCAGGGAGACGAGCTGCTTCTCACTTCTGCAGGAGCCCTGGAAGAGATACTCTGTCTTTCCCTGGACAGTGCGTTGGGTGGGTGTGAGAGCTGGAATTGCAGTCTTAAGGTCAAAAAGGGATTCCCTTTGAGGATGAAGTCAACATGCAGAGGAAGGCAGAGCCCGGAGACTTCATGAGGAGAAAGGACCCAGTCTATGGCATTATTAGTTACCTATCACTGCATAATAAATCACCCGCAGCTTAGCAGCTTAAACAACATTTATTATCTCACACAGTTGAGGGTTGGGAATTGAAGAGGCCTTGATGGATGGTTCTGACTCAGGGTCTCTAATGAGTTCCTAGTAAGACGTTTGTCAGGGCTGCAGGCATCTGAAGGCTTCACTGGGGCTGGAGGATCCAAGACGGCACACATGGCAATTGGTAAGGACCTCAGTGCCCCGGCAAGTGGGCTCTCCATAGCAGATGTCTTCCCCTAGAGTGAGGATGATGATGATGATGATGATGATGATGATGATGATGATGACGATCAGAGACAGAGGAGAGATAAGGAAGCCACAGTGCCTTTTATGACCTGGTCTCTGAAGTTGCACACTGTCATTTCAACTTTTTTAAATGTTTACTAGAAGCAAGCCACTAAGTCCCCTCCATACTCAAGGGGAGGATAATTAGGCTCCCTTTTGAAGGGATTGTCAAAGAACTTGTGACCTAGCTTTAAATCACCCTCTGGTGACATCGCTTGAGCTGCTGGGTCGAGCCCAGACCTGAGGATCCATCTCTGCATTTTTAGATGCTGGTCACTGTTCCATGACCACTGGAGAAGTTGGCGGAGGGAAAACCACACTGTTCTGTTGACTCATGACCCATCATATTCATCCTTCCACTGGCTGCTCCTGCTAAGACATGACTTTTCCATCCTGGACTGACCCTTAAACATTTGGCAACAATTTCCAGCTCTCTCTGGGTCAGTCCACTTTGGGGAGAGGGGAACAGGGAAATCATGTGGCCAATGGGAAGAGCTCTGGGTCAGCTTCTTCCCTGCCTTGCTGTGTGACCTTGAGCAAGTCCCTGCTCCTCTCTGGGCCTCAGTGCCCTCTCTGATGAGTGTAGGTTGTCCTAACATGTCTAAGGATGCTTTAGGATTTTCTTAGTTCACTTCTTTCCAGAGGAGACATGAATTTTTAAGAGCAGTTTAGACAAACTGAGTCTTGCGGGGTCATTCATTTCTTAGCAGAGATAAATTCACACACTTCATGCCCTTTGTCATCCATCATCTCATTTGATCCTCCCAGCAGCCACTGAGGACATAGGGCAAGGCACTGGGGGGAAACAGGCTCAGCAATAATAAAGGGTATGTGCAAAGAGCTGTAGGACAGACATGGTCTCACCAGCAGGACCTGTGATTAAACAGCAGCTGTCATTTGCTGAGTGCTTTCTGCTCACTGTGTGCCAAGTACTTCACGTGTGATCATCTCTTTCATTTTCACATGAGCCCTGATGGTTGGTTACTATAATTATCCCCCTTTTACAGATAAGGAAACTGAAGCCCAGAGTGGGGAAGTAACTATTTCCAGTAAAAGTAAGCAGGAGAGCTGGGATTCAAACCCAGCTTAAGTCTCTCAAAGCTCATCCGTGTTTTTCATCACACAACACTCCCTCTTGGCATTAACAGGAGCTCTAGGGTAGGAGTAGGGTGGGTAAAAGCTAGAAGTCCAAACACTCAGGTTCATGAACAGGCTCTGAACACTTGCTAGTTCTGTGTTAAATGAGGATAATGATTCCATCTAAATGGTGATTGGGAAAAAACATTTTTCATTAGGGCATATATGTGAGCACCCCTTGTGTACTGCAAAGAGTTGTCTAAATGTAAGAGGTCGCTGTTTTTCTTAATCCCAGAGCAGGAGCCAGGACGGGAAGCAGGCAGGCTGATCAGGGAGGCAAAATGTCCCAGAGTGACTGTTTCTGCCCTTGGTGTATGTGAAGTCCCCAGGAAAGGAGGAGGCAGGGCAGGAGGAAAGGCCAAAGCCATGGGTCCTTATCTAGAACTTTCCCTCCATGCCAGAGCCCTCCAGGGGAAGAGAAACCTCTGGGCTGTCACCATTGAGTTCCAAGCATTCCAGAGGGCTCAGCAGGGAGGAAGTCTGTCATCGCCTGACCCAGCAGCAGCCAGAGAGAGGCCTGGATGGGCAAGCTGTACTCCTCCCCCTCGACCTCCGTCCTGGCCCTGCCCTGTTCTTACTGTCCAGGACCCAGCCCCAGCCCATCCCCCATAGCCTGTCCTACCAAGAGGAACTCCAGACTCCAGCAGCAGTGACCAGCTGCCCAACCCTACCGAGGGGCAGCTTTGGAGAGCCACTGGGATTTGGAGTCGGGAGTCCCAAGTTCTGGTTCTGCTTTTGTTCCTTCCCCTCTCTGGGCATCAGTGTCACCACTACAGAATAAGGAACGTCAGCTCGAGGGCACTGACATGCTGTGGCTCCGGCATATAAGTCTCATCCTGGGATTAAACACCAGCCACCTGCTACACCTGTCACAAGTGTTGCTCCTCATCCCTTCTTCCTGGGCTGCTGGAGAACACCTACCCTGCACACGCTGCCCTCTCCTCTGGTGGCCAACAGTACTCCAGTCCAGGGACTTCACACTGGAGTCATCTGCTTAATTTTGTGTTTCTGATTCTTCCCGAATTCCAGTTCTTTATTGCTCCCAATTAGACTGAGAGCTCCTTGAGGATAAGCCTCAAGGCTGAGGCCTGCTTACCCCTGGGGTCCCCTCAGAGCCTAGTCTGGGAATTAGCACTGAGCAGAACTTCAGAGCCCTTTATGACGGTGCTGTTGGGCCATCTTTGAGGCCCTCGATGAACACTCACCCCCGTCACCAATGCCTGCTGGAAAGAGTTCCAGCCACACAGGGAGGAAACCTGGCTTTTGCTCCCGGCCCTGCTCCGCTCAGTCTGGATGACTTGAGGAGAGGCGCTCTCAAAACCATCTGTGATTTTTCACAACGTGCTTGGTGGAAGTCAAGTGTGCAGTGGGTCCAGCGGCAGGGCCTGAGCTGGTACTTGCGCCCTCACCCCCACCACCCAAAGCTGCCTCATTCTTAGCTTCTCACTTTCACACACTGCGATTTCACACGAGATTTTTGTTTTGTTGTGTTTTTCACAGCTTCACCGAGGTAAAATTGATAGACAGTAAACTGATATATTTAATATGAACAATTTGATAAGTTTTGACACATATATGTACCAGTAATCAGCACAATCAAGACAGCGAACATATCCTTCACCCCCGAAGGCTTCCTTGTGCTTCTCACTATACATCAGTTTATATTTTCTAGAATTTTATGTAAATGGCATCATACAGTAGGTACTCTTTTTTGTCTGGCTTTTTTCGTTCAACGTAATTATTTTGAGATTCATTTACGTGGGCACATGTATCAACAGTTCACTCCTTTTTAACACTGAGTGATATTCTGCTGTCTGGATATACCACAACTGGTTTATCCATTGACCTGTCGATGAGCATTTGGGTTATTTCCAGTTTTTAGTGATTACGTATGAAGCTGCTATGAACATTCATTCACACAAGATTTTTATCTGAAGAAGTTGCACTGCTAAAAAAAAAGCTGGACGAGATGGTCCCTGAAGTCTCAGTCTTTTAAGGGCCTGAAAGCAGTGGGGTGCAAAGGTGGGGAGCCAAGGACTAAGGGCACTGCCATTTTCGAGTCCCTACTAATGCCTGCCAAGCACCTGACCACATTTGCTCCCATATTCATGGCATGTCTGTGAGGCAGGTGCCACAGTTATTCCCAGTTTACAGATAAAACAGCTGAGGCATGAAAAAGCAGCTGTAGCTGTTGGACGACACACATTGAGGCCGTGACAGAGCTGTGACTCAGAGTCCAGGCTCATGACCACCCACGCCTGTAAAGAGAACCAGCACTGGTTTCTTGGCTTACTTTGACCCACCATGTGGCAGAGGCTAATATCTCCATGGGATTTCGGCGTGCTGGGCCCCAGGAGACACCCCGTCAAGCCTGGGAGGCACAACGGGGAGCTGGGGACAGAGGAGCAGCAGGAAGTGAATCAGTCATGTGACTGAGGGGCCCCTGATTCCTGGCAGGGCACAGAAAGAAAAGAGGGGGCCCCCTTATTACTGGGCCTTTCACACATGCTCTCTCCTGTCATGTTCACAGTAACTCTGTGAGGTAGGAATTTTCTCCATTTTAGAGATGAGAAAACTGGGGCTCAGGAGGTTCTGTCACAGTCAGGATTCTGGCAGCTTCAGGAAAAGCCAACCCCAAATGGCTTCCATGATAAAGACAGTTATCTAACAAGAAAACCAAAGTCCCAGGTTTAGAAAGTTTGGTCGTTAATCCAGGGCTCCACAGGGCTGTCAAGACTCATGAAAACTTCCCTCTTCGTGAGCTCCACCCTTCGTGCATTGGGACGTGTCTCCCTCTCAGTCCCATGATAGCTGCAGTGGTTTCAGGGCCACAGGCCCAAAATGGCCTCCAGAGGCAAACAGAGAACCCTCTTCTCCCTCATCTCCCCTTTTAAGAGGGAAAAGAATCTCCAAGCAGCTTCCAGCAGACTTCCCTCACTTCTTCCTGGCAAGAAGTGCCTAAATTAATCACTTGGTAAGGAAATAAGTAAGACCACCCCATGTGGCCCGGGCCCGTCAGGATCCTCCAGTGTAGGGTTCTCCTGAAGGCCGGGCTGCTGAGAGGAGGGCAGACAACATCCAGGTCTCGCTCATAAAGAAGAAAGGGTCTGCCCAGACTTGCTCAAGGTCTTTCAGCTGGTGGGAGGCAGAGCTGCGCCCTAGACATGCAGAGGTGTTTTGCCCGGCCTGCTGTCCTTCCGGTATCTTTATTATCCCCTTTCACAGATTAGAAAATTGAGGCTCATACTACGGAACCAGGAGTCTCCTTAGCCAGCCCCAGTGCTCCATTAGGAGTCTCTGTGTAATAACAGTATCAGCAGCTCCTCTGTTGAACAGTTTATGTGCCAGCCATATACTATCCCATCATCCATTTTCCCTGTTTTACAGAGGGAGACACAGAAGCACAGAGAAAATGAAAAGCTTGCCTGAGGTCATGCAGCCAGAAAGTGGTAGTGCTGGTATTTGGACCCTGCCTGGTATTCC
This sequence comes from Cynocephalus volans, assembly GCF_027409185.1. Taxonomy (NCBI): domain Eukaryota; kingdom Metazoa; phylum Chordata; class Mammalia; order Dermoptera; family Cynocephalidae; genus Cynocephalus; species Cynocephalus volans. Next base: position 19,428,602 of record NC_084467.1, read on the forward strand.
AGGATTCCAACACAACAAGAGGTCAAGGGGACCTTGACCACGCCAAGAGGTCAAGCAGAAGGCCCAGGGTGGTGAGCCAGAGGGTGGGTGAAACATCTCCTAGGCCAAATATGGAGAGCTGAGCAGTAATAGGTGGTGACCAGCTGTTTTCGAAGGCCCAGTGGCCAGTCATGGTGCTAGGGCCTGGCCAGCAGGCAGGCCCAGCGGAGCCTGCAACATGAGCCTAGGAGCCATTGCCACCCATCCACTCACTGCTGGGGTTCTGGGTCTCCTGCCCAGCCCCCTCCAAGAGCCTAAGATACAGATTCAGGTTTGATGGGCAATTAGTGCTCACAGGACAGCTCAGCAAGCCACAGATGCTTACAGCCTAGAAGCACCTCAGGGAGTTTTTGGTCCCGTTTTTAGACAGGGAAACTGAGGCTAGTTGTGCCTAAAGGGTTTTGTTTGTTTATTTTGCCTCTTTTATTCACTGCCTCATCCCATTGCCTAGAACAATGCTTGGTACATAGCAGACACTCGATAAACATTCTTAGAGTGACTGACTCATTGAATGAATGTCATTTTCCCAAGGCACTTAGCACTGCACAGCCAGCAAAGGCTCGTGACTCTTCTCTGTCCCCTCATATCAAGTGGGATGACCATGGGTCAGAGAAAAGTAGCTTGTTTACAGGCAAAGACGTACCTTCACAAGCAAAACAGGCTCTCACAGACACACATTTAATTCATTTCCCCCAACACCCAGATACACACACACACACCTCACTTTAGCCACTAGGCCAGAACCCACTTAGCCAGCTTAAGCAAAATCAGAGGATAAGGGGTGACTGGCAGGATCCTTGTGCAACCTAAGTGCAGTAAATTCAGCCAGAGCTCCCGAAGAGGCCAGAAACAAATCCAGGAAATAAAAGCTGGCACTACCCTCTGGTCTGTAGGCCACTTTCTTCTCCTCTTCCCTGATCAGAGTTTTCTCAGGAATCCTGGCTGCCTTGGGCCCAGCCTTATGGGGCCTCTCAGTTCAAACACCCAACAGAAACCGGGTGCCCAAGAGGGTGAACCTGGCTGGCCAGCTGGCCATGGGAACTGCCCTGGTCAAGGGGCCTCCACCCACTACCCACGGCTGTGCTGTGGGAGCAGACTCAGAGTGAGGGCAGGGTGTGCAGGTGGAAGGATATGAAGCCTTCCCCCCCGCCCCCATCTTCCCAGACAAGACTTGACTCTCTCCCAGGATGGAGCTCTTACTACCCACACAAGCACGATGTCATCCACTGTCCCTCATTACTCATTCTTGTTTGAGGGCTCTTAAGTCATCCCTTCTCATGTGCTCATGTCTGTGGCTGCAGCAGTTAGCAAATTTCAGCCTATACACCCTCCTTTTGCTTCTTCGGCGGCCATAACCTATTTTTACACCTAGCAAATCCAAGCCCCATAAAAGAGAGCCTCTGATTGGTTCTCCCACTGACCAACTTGTCAGGGTTGCCCCTATTGGCCAGAGCACTCACACCGGCCCCTATTCGTTGCCAGCCAGCCTATAGAACGGCTGTCCAGTGACGAGAGGCCCGCCCATTCTTGGGCACCAATGGTTTTTGCAAACGTTTTCTGTGCTAACCCTAGTATTTCTCTGGGCCTGGGCCAGTTCCCTGTGCACCCACCCCCACCCCAATTCTTTGTCCTTTGTTTACTGAGGCTTATTCTTCCCCTTCCTCACGTCTCCCCACCTTTTTCCTGCTGATTGCTAATTTTGGACACAGCTAATTTCAAACAATGGCCACTTATATTGCTTTGCCCAAGTCCCTTCCCCTCTTTGAGCCTCAGTTTCCCCGTGTGTGTATTAGGGCTACTAATTCCCACCTCACAAGGTTATTGAGAGGATGAAAGGAGTCAATGTCACAGACCAAGCACTGAGCAAACAGCGTCTGTCCTTCCTTTTGGCGTCAGCACTTACTTCTAAAGCGATCAAAAGACCCGAGAGGCACAGCTGCCTTCAGAGAGAAAAGAGGCCTGAGTGCAAGCCTCAGCTGGGCATCTAACTTGCTGTGTGTCCTTGGGCAAGTCCCTTTCCCTCTCTGGGACTCAGTTTCCCCATCTGTTAAATGAAGATTGGACTAGAGGAGCATTTCCCAAACTGAAAAACAGAGGTTGGTACCAACTGAATGTTGTTCAAAACAAACAAACCAAAAAACAGAGCTTAATAGCACACCGTTTAAAGGCAGAGGTGGGGGATTTGGGCCAAATATTTTGAAAAAAGTCAATTAACACCTATTAGAATATTAAAGGGATTATTTAAATCAAATTGACATAAAATTTAAAATTCAGTTTCTCCATCTCACTAGCCACATTTCAAGTGCTCAGTTGACATGTGTGGCTAGTGGCTATGGTATTGCCCAGAAGAGATTAGAGCTCCCTTTATCACAGTGAGTATAATTTGATGGTGTTGCAACCAGAGAAGGCCTGTTCCACTTTAATCCAGCATTTCCCAAACACGTGACTATACACTACCCCTGCAGAACATCTATGACCAACGAGAAGTAACACCACTCCCAGGAACATGGTCTGGAATATGTTGAACTAGAGGATTTCTCAGGGCCCTTCCATCTCTGAGAATGAAGGAGAAAATTCTTGCAACCAATTTCCTCCTAAAGGCAGGAACTGCCTATGTTCAGCAGTTTTCTTGGCTAGTAGAGACATTATAATCATGGAAAGAGAGCCCTTCGGTGGGGCTGGGATGCCCTGGGAAGGAGAAGAGACAGAGAACTTAATTGTTCAGGGTCATAAACTAAGTGGAATTTGGAGGATGAGATGAAAGAAGAGATGAGAGAGGGTTGAAGGTTGGATAGGTCTGGCAAGCCGCTGGGAAGAAGGAGCCAGGGCAGGAGAGAGGACCAGGGGCCAGGATGGCTGAAGGACTCAAGAACAGAGAGCTCTGACGTTCAGTCTTAGCTCATCTGCACACAGCTACGCGGCAGTGCAGCTCCCCCTCAGCCATTGCCCACCCATCAGTCAACGTCTACCACATCCGGACACATGGACTTGGGGAAAATCAAGATAAAAAGGGGCTATGCTCCACCTTTGGGCTTCCCAGTGGGATGGAAAGAGACTTCAAAGGAGTTGAGAGCTGAAGAGATCAATAATTCAGTGGAGCAGGCTATATGAAAGAAGGAGAGGTAGAGGCTGGCAAAGAGACACGGACCCCTTCCCCAAAAGTCCCCAGAGAGATTGGGAAGCGTGGCAGTTATGAAACATGGCTCCCCAATTCTTTGACACTCTTCCCACTGAGATTTAGGGTTTTGTATGCCCTCCCCTTAAATACGGGCTCTGTGACTGCTTGGCCAGTAGAACATAGTGGAAGTGACCCAAGTCTTGAGACACTGGTAGGTTCCACTTCCTGTTTCTTGGGATGCTTGTTCTTGGAATCCAGCTGCCATGCCATGCTCAGGGCACATTAAGAGGCTATATGTAGGTATTCTGGCCAACAGCCCCCACTCAGTTCCCAGCTGACAACCAGTATCAACTGCCAGAGGTGTGAATGAGGAAGCCTCTAGATCACTCCAACCCTATTCACCATCTGACTGCAGCCATGTGAAAAATCCTGAGACAGGACCACCTGGCTGAGCCCAGTCCACCTGTAGATCCATGAGAATTAATTATAAAATGGTATTGTTTTAAGCCACTGTGTTTTGGTTGATTCGCTTGAAGCCATGAAGCCCATCATAGGGGGATGGGTTATTAGAGCCAAATTTTTCATGAAATCTTAAAGCATACAGATGCCTTAGCAAGCTATAGCACTTGGAAGACGACAGAGGCCACTATCTGGATTACCTTGGTGTCAGATGAAGTTTCTGCTGTGACCTTGAGGAGTTGGTCCAGAGACTGTCCAGGTTAGAGAGAGAAAGCTTGGACAACTGTCCTCAGTGACAGCACAAGCTAAAACTGGGAGGATAGAAAGAGAAGGACCAGGTTTGGAGGAAGATGGTAAGACCAATTCGGACGTGCTGCTGCATTTGCAAAATCTACCTGCCGATAGATTAATAACATAGAGAAATTCTTGCTGGAAGCGTCAGCCTATGTTCCCAGAACAAAGGTTTGAGGAGTCTGAACCCCAAACCTCATTCATTCATTCAAGCATTTAGTCAGCCATTCAGGCAGGAATAATTATGCTGAACAGCACAGAGCCTAGAGCCAACCTTCTTGGGTTCCAAGTCCAGCTCTACCTCTTACTAGCTGTATGGCCTTGGGCAGGTGACTTAATCTGTCTGTGCCTTAGTGTCCTTCTCTCTAAAATGAGTATGATAATAACAATACCAGTATTATTGGAAAGATTTTACGTGGAAAGTTCAGAATAGAGCTTGGAACATAAGTACCTATTACATGTTAGTTATTAATACTCAACAAATAATTTTTGAGCACCTACTTTTTGCTGGACCCCATGCTGCCCTGACGATACAGCTGTGAACAAGACAGACACAAGCCTGTGAAGCTTATGTTCTAGTACTTATTCAGCACCCGGGCCCTAAGTCTCCTCAGGTTTTCTTTCATATGTATCATTCCTTGGATCCTCAGAAAGATCCCATGAGGTTGGCACAGTAGTGACCTTATCTTCATTTGACAGAGGCCCAGGGAGGAGAATTAATGTCCTCTTTGCACAGTGCCTTAATCTGCTGTCACAAATCTGTGAGTCCCTTCAGCAAAAGCACTGGGACACGAGTGGTCCAAGGCTCCATGTCTCCAGTTGGCCAGCTGAGCTTCTCTGCCTGGTAGCCCTCCAGTGAATGAAATGTCCAGTGTCACCAATATCTCGCCCCTGAGTGGGATCTCTGTAGCCCTCTCGTGGCAGAGGTTCTGGAGGTATGAGGTTGAGACATGGTGCCCAAGCTGCCCCTCTCCCTGCTTGGTCTCCTAGGTGCAGTGGGTGTTTTTTCATTTGGTATGACCACACAAAACCCCACCCAGTATCATCTTCATGGATGCCTGAAATTCCACCATTCATGATTCATTCTTTCGGGTTGAGCAATTGCTCCAAGGAATGTCTTTTAATCTTCCAAGTTCCCTGGAATGGGTTACCAACACCTTCCTGAGCAAAGAACCGGCCTTAAAGATTGTCACCTTCCTTCTATAGACATAGAAACTCTGACGCAGAGGGAGAGTGACTTGCCTAAGGATGCATGAACAGTTGGTGGCAATGCCAAGACCAGAAGCTGGCACTGCTCGCTCCCTGGGACAGGAGGAATGGAGCGACACACCATGCTCCCGTGCATTACATGTTACTTTGCTGCCTGCAAAGAGCTTCCTCAACCCAAGTCCTCTTGATTCAGGCCACCTCTATGAGTTGGGCATGAGTCCTCCTCCCTGATGTTGACATGGGTTGTCTGGGGTTGCCACAACCACTCCATCTTCTGTTGGTAACAGGGCCTGGTCCATCATTTAGGGAACTAGCCCAGAGGTATTGTTTGCCGATCCTTGCTGCTGGATTCCTGGAGTGGGGCTTCTGGCCTTTCTAAGGCCTGGTTTAACTCCTACTTCCATTCTATGGGAAGATCCTTCCACAGCATTCCTTTTTGTTTATTTAAGTAAGCCAAAGTTGGTTTCTCTTGCTTGCTTCTAAAGAATTCTAATGGAAACACCCTCTTTACAGATAAGAAGACTGAGGCATGAAGAGGAGATGTGAATATTTAAGAGGTGGAGCCAGGTCTTCAACGCACATCTCCTGCCTCCCAGCCCAGGCCCCTACCTCACACCACACTGCTGGCTACGGGCAGAGAGGAATGTGAGCCTGAATGGAGACGGGGTGGTGGTTAATTGAGAGGTTTTGGAGTCAGCTGATCTAAGTTTGAATCCCAGATGTGTCACTTACTAGTTGTGGGGCCTTTCACAAGTGATTTCATCTCCTCAGAGCCTAACTTTGCTCAACTGTAACAAAGAAACTAGGACCTTCTTATAGATACAAATTCACAAGAACTCGGTGAGAAGAGCCCTGGGTGGGTTTTAGCTTTCATGCACCCACCCTTGGCTGGGTCCCTTTGTGCAGTGAACAACTTGGGCAACTGTACATGACAGCCCTGGGGATAATGATGATACCTGCCTTATATGGATGTCATGAGGATTAAATAAGATAAACACTTAGTAAATTCTCAATAAGGCCTTGGTGGTCTGTGATGAAACAGCAAGTCCCAAGCTCCTCCTTTTCTCACCACCCGCCGGCAAGCCTCATGGCCATTCCTGGATGGTCTCAGTGCCTTGCCTCTCCAGGACTCAGTAGGGTCAGCTAGGCCACCAGGAACAGGGTTCTGGTCTCTTCAGTCACACCACAACTTTCAGTTTGGTGAAAGCCACAGATATGCCAGGGCCCAGCTGGCAAGTTCTTCCTGCTCCAAGGTTCTGAAGGTTCCAGGGGCGAGCTTTGCCCCACCTCCTCCTTCAGACCCAAGGCAGGTGGAAAGCAGAGTGCAGCCTATTCAGGGGCCCAGCTCCAGCAGGTCCTGAAGCCCCCCTACAGCAGTCTAAGGCTCCTCAGGCCTCCTCCTGCCTCTCCAGGCAGGCCCAAGCAGGCAGAGCTGGGAATAGCTGGACTCGGAGCCTCAGAGAGAGCCACGTGTGCCGACCCAGCGCCTGCCAGCCCTCAGGCTGATCTCACAATGGCTCCATTCACCAGGGAGAGGAGTTGGCCCGCCTGGAGCCCACAGGGTGATGTTCCAGGCCCCAGGAGCTGGGGTGGGAGGTCACAACTACGGAAGGAGCTGTTGAGGCTGGGAGAGGTGGAGATTCTCAGCCCTTCCCCCTCTAAATTGAGGTGACCACCCCATAACTGGGACCACTGGACATCAGATTTCCTGGGACTCAGTGGGGGTAAGTGTGGGAGAAGATGGAGGGAAAGAGTTAGTCATGGGGTTGTGGGGGAAGGGAGGCTGGGCCCTTAGCCCACGCTCTCCCTGGCATCTGCAGGCCCATAGCCAGAGGGTGACGTGGTCTTGGTCCTTGAAGCAGCCCTTCCAGTAACAACTGGGGCATCCCAGCCAGGCATCTTTCGCATGTCCCCTCCTCTCCCTGCCTTCTGCCCCAAGCCTCCGGGATCTCTCATAGAGACTTGCACCTTCCTACAGGTATCTCTGCCCCCATCACTTCCCCCTCTCTACTCCCAAAGCCCAAATCTAATCCAAGCTGCTCCGTCCCCAAATTTAAGGTCTCACTGGCTCCCCGTTGCCTAAAGGACCACGACCTCAGGGTCCAGACCATCATCTTTGCTCACCCAGCAAGAGATTTCTTTTCCATCTGAGCTCCAAATCTCTTTATTCCTGGGAAACCACCTCTGCCCCTATTCTGTCCATGTGATTTGGGTGGAGCTAAGCCTTGGCCTAGGCACATGACCCAAACCTGGCCAATCAGAGCATTCCACCCCCACTCCCACCACCTCCACATGGTGATTGGTTCAGACATAGTCACGTGACCTAAACCAGTCTAGTGAGATTCAATTCCAGAGCCTGTCTATGAATAATGAAAACATGAATCTTTCTTTCCATGGGGCTTGGAGCCGGGAGCATGTCAGCCTGGAGCCCTCTTCATTTGGGAAAGGACTGTTCCAGAGGGAAGCCAACACAGGGAGAGACAGAGAGATGGCAAGACCATGTCCTGATGGCACAACTTGAGTCCCCAGATCCAGCTGAACCTGAAGCAGATAAACTGCAATTTTCAGTTTCTTGAGTTAGTAAGTTTCATTTTCACCTAAGCCTCTTGGAGTTGGGTTTTCTGTCTCTTGCAGCCCAGGACTTCTGAACAATACAGAGGCCCTCTCTACTCTGACCTGGAACCACCTCTGCAGTCCCACCTGCCTGGCTCTGGACATGCAGGACTCGCCATTCCCCCAAACACCCGCTGTGCCCTGTGACTCTCTGCACTTGCTCCTCTGGGCCCTCTGCCCGCGGTGTACCCGCTTTTCCCCTTTTGCACTGGCTCAGCTCTTAAAGGTCTAGTTTAAATGCCAATTCCTCCATGGAGCCTTCCCCCGCTCCTCCCCAGGGAGAATTTTCTCTTTGCTCCTGTCCACACTATAGAACCATTATTCAGCTTTACCATAGTGATTTGTTTGCACATCCAGCTCCACCACTGAACTGTTGTGCTTCTTGAGGGCAAAAACTGTGATTTCTTTCTTTCTTTCTTTTCTCAGTGCCTAGTACCTGGCCTGGCATATAGTAGGTGCTCAGGAAATGCTTGTTGAATGATCTGAATTGACATCAGACCAGGTGGGCCCAAGCTGGGTGTTGGCGCTGATGGGATGAGGCGCTGTCTCTGGAACTACTCCTGTTTGCTGCGCGGCCCCTTTCCCATCTCTGCGCAAGTGCTGTTCCCTCAACCTGAGATGTCTGCCTCCCTTCAGTCTAAAAATTCTGCTCAGCCATTGAGCTCGATGCCCTGGGTGTGCGGAGAGAGGGCAGCTTTGGAGTTAGACAGACTTGAGTTCAAGTCCTGGCTCTTCCATGTGGTACTTGTGTGATGTGGGGCAAATCATATGACTTCCTTGAGCCTCAGTTTCCTTAAAATGGCAAACACATAGCGCTCACTATTGTTCTTCACATGTCCTAGCACTTCCAGTTCTTTTATCCAGCCTATGAGGTGTAAGTATTAGGATTACCCTCACCCTAGTGATGAGGACACTGAGACCCAGAGAGGTTAAGTGTTGCCCAAGGCTGTGACAAGGACAGAGCCTGGGGCAGAGCTCGGGGCCGAGCTGGAGTTGGAACCCAGGTGGCTTGGCTCTAGGGGCAGTGCCTTTACCACTCTATTTTCCTGTCTCTTGCAAAATGGCAATAATACTAGAACCTTCTTCTTGTGAAGTTTAAGGTTCACATAGTGTGTGCAGAGGGTCCAGGAGAGCTGAGCATTGCTCTTATCACTGGTGTGTTCCTAACCTGATGGAGTCCAGCTGTCCTAGAAAATTCTGGGATTTCAGGGTCAAGTTGGAGGGAGGAGGGCTGTGGCTGGTCTGGGATGGCATCCACTTGGCTCTGGCTGCTTGGCAGAAGGACTCTGCTCATAAAGCTCATTTGTCCAGACTGTGGTTCAGTGACTTCTGCATTCTCCTCACGCATAACCCACAAGGGATGGAGAAGGGATAGCACAGGCTCTGGCTAGGCCAGGAAAACCCAGCTGGGAATGGAGAGGTCTGGGGTGGCAGTATAACCTACTGTTGAGAAACCCTAGCTCTGCCACTGCCTAGTTGTGAGACCCTGAGCACATCACACAACCTTCCTGGGCCTCAGTTCCTTCATCTGTGAAACGGGCACTTTAACGGGATCTACTTCATCTGGTGGTGTAAGGATGAAGATGAAGATGTATTTTGCAGTGTGTGGTGTAGGTACCAATAAATGAGATAATTATTAATCTCATTCTGCTGTTTGCTCAGCCAGGCTGCCTGGGGTTCAATCCTGGCTCTACCATGTCCTGGTAGTGGGACCTTGAGCAAGTTACCTAACCTCTCTGTGCTCAGTTCCTCACTTGGAAACTGGGGAAAATGACGAAACAATAAAACAGCTGGCAAGTAGAAAGTGCTCCATAAGTTTTAGAGCTTGTTATTCTCCACCTGTAAGAACTTGAGCAACTCCTTGCCCCTCCCCACGCCTCAGTTTCCCTATTTGTTCAGTGAAACTAAGACTTCACTCTAAGTGCCATTTGCTACCAGATTCCCAGGCTCCACCCAACCCTACTGAGTCAGTCCCTCTGAGAGTGAGGCCAGAACACCCTTTCTCTGAGGTCAGCTGCTGTGTCTGTCTTGTGCACCGTGGTGTCCCAAGCAGCTGGCCCGGGCCTGGCACATGGTGGGCCCTCAGTAAATGTTTATTGAATATGTTTTTCATGTAAAAAACACTGACTTAGTGCTTATCATGTGCCAGGTATTCTCGGGGCCATTACAGATAAAAATGCATGTACTCTGGGCCGGCCCGTGGCTCACTTGGGAGACTATGGTGCTGATAACACCAAGGCCACGGGTTCGGATCCCATATAGGGATGGCCGGTTAGCTCACTTGGGAGAGAGTGGTGCTGACAACACCAAGTCAACGGTTAAGATCCCCTTACCGGTCATCTTTTTTTTTTTTTTAAAGTAAGTAAATAAATAACTAAAAATGCATGTCCTCCTTAGCAATCTTGGAGGGAGTGATTATTATCCCCTTCTTTTTTTTTTTTTTTTTTTGGCAGATGAGGCAACTGAGGCCGAGTGAAAGAAATGTGCTAGGGATTTGAACCCAGGCTCTGTGGCTCCAGGGTTTATCCTTTGACTTTCTCTGACTCTGTCCGTTCTGTTCAGGAGTTGGGGTGCACCATGTACCCACCCATCCACTGGCATCCATTATTCAGCTCCAGGAATGAGATTCTCCCATCCTTGGGGTGAGAGGCACGGGCCGGCTGTGAATGTGAAGAACTGAGCAATGGCCCAGCCTCCAGGGGACAGCCTGCCAACACCTGCCACTCCACCAAGTCCAAAAACGGCCTGGGAGCAGCTCACATCCTGCTGTTCTTCCGGAGCCGGAGAAGAGAACAGGAAAAGTCTAAGAGGCCTGGCTTTGGCGCTGACTCATCGGGAGGTGGGGCCAGAGCCGGACGGGAAGGGCGAGGGGTGCGCTCAATCCGTCCTCCCTTCCTTGGACACTCACTGGAATGAGGTTGGGCCCTGGAGCCACAGGCCAGAGTCCACCTAGCGCAGAGCCTCAAGATGCTCACAGACTGCCAGGGGATGAAAGACACGTTAGTTACAAACCTGGCCATAGCATTCCTTGAGGAAGGTGAGGGTCTTTGCATCGCCAGACACGCTGATGGCCGCCTTCGGTGTGGAAGGCACTGCCTTCTTTCTGGCCATGGGCTGGAGCGCTGGAGGGAGGCAAGTAGGGTAGGAGGAAGGGAGGCTTGAGTCCTGAAGCCAGAGGGAGGGATGAGAGCAGAGAAATGGAGCCTGAAGAAAGAAACAACCTATCTACAGCCCACGGGGAAGGTTGGACCGAGAGAAGTTCCTGGGCTGAAAATGTTTGCTGAACTTTTAAGAACAAGAATAAATCAGTTATTTAGTGGTGGCTCCCCCAACTGTCACCATAAACCTTCCAGGCCATCTGCCACACGCCAGCTTTGTAGCAGGGGTTGATTGTGAGGGTGAGGAGGTGGCAGTGTCCTAGGAGTGGGGCTGGGGGTATGGACAGCACATGTGGGACTCTAGAGGCATCTGGAGATTGAGAATTCAGGGGACACAGCCCTGGGAGGCTGATAGGATGGGCCACCTGTCATCTCCACATCTCCTGACTTCTCACTGGGCGGGCTGTTTGGTTTGAGCCATGTGATTAAGACTGCAGACTTTAGAGCTAGCTCATGTGGGTTTGACACTAACACAGACTTAACTTTTTCAGCCCCTAATATGTGCTAGTTACTGATATAAGTGCCTTATGTAGATTTTTCTATTTTAATTCTTACTATAATCCTATGAAGTAGGTGCTATTTTCAGATGAGGAAACTGAGGCATAGGGAGGTTAAGCATCAGGTTAAGTTTGCATAATAAGCAGCAAAGATGTGAAAATCCAGAAAGTTGCACTCCAGAAAATGTGCTATGAACGATGTCACAGATCACATCTGCTTCACAAGGTCATTGTGAGTATAAAACGAATTTATGCATGTAAGGTTCTCAGAACAGTGCCTGGCACACAGCAAGTGCTCAAATAAATGAAATGTGAGCTCTTGCAATGTGATCAGTCAAGATGTGAATACCTCACTCAATTGGCTTACACACTAAGATAATTCATTATTTCACCAGCAGGAAGTCCTGGGGCATTCCTGGCCTTGAGATTGAGTCAGTGGTTCAATAATAGCAGAAGGACCCAGGAACTTTCTCTCTCCTACTCTGCCTCCCTTGACGTTGGCTTCAGCCCAAGGGTAGCTACCCTCTTGGTGGCAAGATGGTTGCCAGCAACACCTGGGGGCCAGGGATCCTGGCTCTTCCCCAGCAAGGGAAAGAGGCCAGCCCCCAAGCCAGACATTTAAATCCTTCCCTTCAATCTGACTGGGCGAGCCGGATCAGGACCAACAACAGCACCAGGACAATGTCAGGAGCTGACTGGCTTAGCCTCTTCTGGATCCACCCCTGGAGCTAAGACAGGGAAGGCCTTTCCCAGAAGCAGGGGGCTGGTGGGAGAATGGTTCTTTGGGGAAGGCCTAGGGGGACTGTGAAAATAAATTTAAAGAACTAGTGACCCCCGTGTGCTGGAGACCTGGGGGGAACCCCTGGGTTACACAAATAATTTCAATACAATGTGTCATCCAGAGTCCAGTGGGGCCGGATGCAGAGGAGGAAGCAGTTTATTTGGACTGAGGGTGGAGGTGTGTTTGTGGGAGTTCCCTGGAGGTTTCATCTCTGAATCCCGACTTATGAGAAAGATTTCTCCAGCCAGGAAAGCCTGAGAGCCAGAGGGTACAGCATGAGCAATGATCTGTTGGCTTCAGGGGCAGGCTGGACTGGGAGCGGACGTGTGGGGAGACAGAACCAGCTCCTCCCCACCTCCAACTCCAGGCTGAGACGACAATAATAATAGCAGCTAACGCCACTGAGGTCTTATTATGCGTGTGTGCTTCATAGCATTTAATCCTTATGACAGCTCGATCCATGGGGCGGGTACTGTTACTCGCCCATTTTATAGATGGAGAAAGTGAGATTCAGAGAGGTTAAGTAATTTGCCTGAGGTCACATAGCTGACAAGGGCAGACCCGGGCTACGAATCCAGACTGTCTGATCCCAAAGCCAATGCTTTCAAAATGCCCTCCACCGCCCTTGCCGAGCCCCCCTCCCAGCAGGGAGAGGGCAGCAGAGAGGAGACAGAGAAGTCCCATCAGGCCAGTGCGTCATACCTGAGGTCACTGCAGCTGGTAGTGGCCTCAGCAGGGGGACCTGCATTTGGTAGACAAAGGTGGGAAGCAGGGTTTTGTCTCTGGTGGGCAAGGGGGTGGTCTTTGTGTAAGCCTAGCTCCTCCTTAGGCCTGAGAGACAGGGAAACTGATGTGTAAAAGGGGGTCTAGAGCCAGGACATCTTGATTCATGGGACTTCAGTTGTCCAAGTCTCTGTTTTGAAGTAACGATAACTCTCAGTATTTCCGATATCATGCTTGGGGAGGGGACAGATGGATCACAACAAAGAACACAAAGCTACTTTCTGCCACGCCATTCAGAGGCTGTTTGTTTTTCTTGTTAAAGCAGAAATCCTGGGTTAAAAATGTAAACAGTGATTGCCTTTAAAGCTTGGATTTTTGTTCTGCTTTTCTACTTTTTTTTCCCCCTCAACATTCTCTGTAATGAACATCTTTTACTTTTTAATGGACTCCCACCCCCAAAAAGAACAATGAAGTTCATTATTAAAATTCTTCCACAGGGTATATCTACATAAACCTATGCATATATGCACAGAATGTCTTTGGAAGCAACCCAGGAAAATGATTAAGTGTGGTGGCCTGGGGGAGGGGACCTGAGAGACGAGGGTGATGAGAGGGACTGCCTTTGTGCTGTAGGCTCCATGGAACTGCTCAAAGTGTTTATTTATTTATCTTACCAAATTCTTACAGAACCTCTTTAGAAAGATCTTGTTTTAAGTGTAGAAAAATAACCAGACCGTAGCCTGATCTCCCCACTGGGTCCCCCCTTGCTGTCCTTGTCTCCTTAGAGACCCTGGCTCTGCCTGGAAGGCTGAGCCAAGGCTGGCTTGCCCTCGGGAGACTCCCAGCCTAGTGGCTGTTTTCACAGAAGTGGGCGCCTGGCAGCTCAGGGAACAAAACTGCGAAGATGCACCTCTGCCTGTCCCACTCTGCACTCCCTACCACCAAAGTGTTCTCATTAATAAGGTCTCCTCCCCAGCCCAACCTGCAGGATCCCAGGCTGGGCCAGGCCTCTGCTCTTCACCAGCTCCTCACTACACCGAGAGAGAGCCCACATTCCTTAGGGTAGTTCAAGGTCCCCCCTGCCTGGCCCCTGCCCTGTTCAGCTCCATCTCTCCACTCTTCCCTTTCAGACTGGCACCAAAATGGGCTTACTTTATCTCACCTCAGGCCCGTGCACAAGCTGTTCCCTGAACAGTCCTTCTGCCCCATCTGCTCAGCTAATGTCTACTCATCATGCAAACCTCATCTTAGATGGGCCCTCCTCCAGGAAGTCCTCCCTGATCTGTCCTGTCAGGGGCCCCTTCTCTGGGCTCCCATAACACTTTGGACTTCCCTGGTCTGGGAGTCTAGCTGTGCCACTTCTACATTCTGGGCTAATTACCTAACTTCCCTGAGCCTCAGTTTACTCATCTGTAAAACAGTGCTTAGCTTGTAGAATTGTAAAGATTACATGACTTAATACAGATAAAATGCTCAAAATGGTGCCTGGTACATAGTAAACACATAGTAAACATAGTAAAAATTCTTTGTTCTTGTCACACAGTATCTGGAATTGCCTGTTTATCTGACTTTCCCTCTAGGCTTTTATGAGCTTCTTGAACACTGTAAATGGGTCCAGTCATTCCGATATTCATTCTGGGCCTGGGACATGTTAGGCCCTCAAAAAAATTCTTGTTAAATAAGTGAAACAATCCATTCAAATTAATAAACATTTCTTGAGCATTTGCGAAGTGTGTGAAGTATCTAACCCTTATTTCTTGTCACTAATCCTTGAGTTAGGTACCTGTAGTATCCCCACTTCACAGCTGGGTAAACTTTCTATCCCCTTACCCTGTTTATTTTTTCATCACAGCACTTATCACTTCATGACATACATATTTATTTGTCTATGATATGACCTGACTCCTCACTAAAATGGAAGTTCTGTGAGAACAGTAACTCTGCCTTGTTCACTGTGGAGTTCGTGGGACCTGAAATGGTGGCTGGCGTATCCAGGTGCTCAGTTTATACCTGTGTTAAACATCCCTGCCTCTGAAAAACCTTCCCTGACTCTCCTTCACTCCAGACTAAGACAGATGCCCCTACTGTGTGATTTCATAGCACCGGGAATTATGCGTTTCCCCTAACCCAGCAGTTATCAGGTTTCGTTGATACCGCTTCTTAAACTTGTGATTTTCTTGGCCAGCTGGAAAACTCTGTGAGGGTAGGGCCTGTGGTTAATAATAACAATAACCAACGTTTGGTGAGTAGTTAGCATGTGCCAGCTCTTCACATGAAGTATCCCATTCAGGAGTTCCAGCGAGCCTGTAGGTAATGTGTTGTCCCCTCTTAGTGGAGGGGACAAGAAGCTCATGGGGGCAAAGAGGCTACTCCAGGTGTCCAGTGCCTGACTCAGGCAGCCTGAGCTTAGAGTGGGGGTCCTTAACCACTACACACATGGCCTCTTTAAAAAAGCAACAGCCGTTTATACCATGAGCAGAGCGGAGAGAGCTTGGCAGGTGTCTCCAATGCCCCCTGACAAGCAGGAAACAGCTAAGGTGGTTCTCAGTTCATCTGATTCCCAGGCTCACCTGAGACGATGGGGGTGGGGTGCTGGACCAGAGGCCCTGCTGAGGAAGGAATCACAGCAGGGTTTTGGAAAGGGCGTGACAATGCTTTTTCCTCCTCCTCTGCTTTCCAAGGTGGGCCACAGGGGCTCAGATTCCCTTTCATTTCCACTTTGGAAAGATGCGGTGGGTGGGCCAGTGCTGTCCTCCAGCCAGACATGGTGGGGCAGGCCCAGGGACTTGATCTAAGAGGGCTGGAGTGTCTTCAGGGCTATTAGCAAAAGGGAAACAAACCAAACAACCCACCAAAAGTCCTTAAAAAGAGACAAGTAATAGAATGAGTTCTGCCACCTCACGTATTCAAACAGGAAGCGGGGACATGCCCCGGATTTCAGTTGTGGATCTGGCTTTCCTCTGCCCCTCAGCCTCTATGATGTTTATTTTAATTTGAAATAATTTCAAACTAACAGAAAAGCTGCAGAATAATATCCTTTACCTGGATTCACCAATTTTCTTACACTTTGCCACCTTTCTTTTTCTCTCTCTCTATATGGCTAGATATAGACATATAAATATAGATATATAAATATATTGATAGATAAATATGTAGATATGCACACATAATTATTATTATTTTTTCTGAACCGTTTGAGAGTAGATTACAAACATCATGCCCACTTTTACCCCTTAACACTTCAGTATGCATTTCTTAAGAACAAGGATATCCTCTTAACATGACCACAGTACAGCTATTAAATTCAGGAAATTTAACATTGATCCAGTACTTTAATCTACCATCCATATTCCAATTCTGTCAACTGATCCATAACGTTCTTTATGGTATACTTTTCCCTCTAGTATGGGATCCTGTCCAAGATTGTGTGTTGCATTTAACTATCATGTCTCTTTACTGTCCTTTAATCTGGAACAGCAAGTCTGCCTTTTTTTTTTTTTTTCCCTTTCATGACACTGAACTTCTGAAGAATATAGACCAGTTATTTTACAGAATGTTACTTGACTCAGGTGTGTCTGATGTCTCCTTATGATCAGATTCAGCTATGCATTCTCAGCTGGAATATTACAAAAGTAATCATTGTGTGCTTCTCAGGGCATTGCTTCCAAAAGCTCCTGATGTCAGTCTGCCTGGAGGGGGTGATGTTAATTTTGATCACCCGGTTAAGGGGTGGTCTGGTTTTTCCACTGTATAAGTTACAATGTTCCCCCTTGTAAGTAACAAGCAATCTGTGGGGACACTTTCAGGCCTGTTCCTGCTGATTCTTGTAGTGTTTATTTCTTATCAGCAGGTTCCCTCCCACCTTCTTTGTTCTTGCCATCTTCCCCCTGTTGGGACTGGGACGGAACCTCTCTTAGCATGATCTACCAGCATTATGCTACCAGCAGCCACTGATGTTAACAAGAGTTAGTTTGTGGGCCTTGGACAAACTCATCCACCTCAGGAGCTTGCCTGGGTGAGTCCAGGGACTCCGGTCTGGCACTGGTAGAGTGGATCCAGCAGCTGGAGAGAACAGGCTGGTTCAGGGGAAGAAAGGACTCCTTCTGGAGTATTGCCTAAAACCTAAGAGGCAAACCAGATGGGGGAAAAACAAGCACTGGGCTCAACCCTCTGGCCATGCCTGAGATCGGCTCAGACAAGGCTGTGGTCCTTCCCTCACGGACTGTTCCTGGTGCACTTTCAGACACAGCAGGACACAATGGAGTGGTACAACATGTTCTGCACAAAGACCTGCCGTCCTGGTTCAAATACATTGTGATAGGAAGCTTAGCTCTACGTGAGATTAGCGACTGTTCCATATGGGAAACCAACCAACCAAGCCAGAATCTGCAAGTATCACACAAGTCACCAACAAGTGAGAGAGGCAGACCGCTGGGGCATGGGACACAGCTGGGAAAAGGCCAGACACGAGGCTTTTCCAGATCCCTGCGCTGGCGGGTTCTCCTCTGGCTGCTGAGACTCAGCACAGCTTAGATCTGGGGAACTCGTTCATTCTTTTGAAGCGTGAAGGGCACTTGTCAGCTTCGGAAAAATACAGTGACCTGCTTGAATTTCAAATAGCTTAACACCCCTCTGCTACCTAGCTGTGATCTAAAGGACTGATTGTTCAGGCGTCAAAGTACCAAATAAATGAACCGTGAGCATCCAAGGATGGAGAAGAAATGCTCTCATTCAAATCAAACTTTATGTAAGGGTCGTCAATTTCTGCTCTGCTGTTGCAGGGAAGCAGCAGGGAAGTGGACCAGCCCTGGGACTCTCCTGGGGCAACAGCTGGTTGTCCCTGTGACTTTAAGAAGTAGAAAGTGGGTGCCTTATCTGAGTCAGGGCCACCAGCTTGGTGATGACATCTACTTCTCTATGTCAAAGGTCATGTCCATATTCTTAGGTCAAAGTTGCAAACAGCTAGGCAGGCATCTGGGGGCCACACTGCTGGACACAGAGCACTGCCCACATGGTGGCTATGGGTGATGGGAAGGGGGTAAGGACAGTAAAGTGTACCATATGGAGTCAGAATAGACTTCGGTTCAAATCCCAGTTCTGTGGCTTACTTACCAGCTGTTTGACTTGGGCAAAAGATTTAATCCCTCTATGCCTCAATTTCCTCCTCTGCAAAATGGGGGCAATAATAATGCTCAGACTGAGTGATAGGTATTAAAAGAGAGTTTATATGCAATGCATTCAACAGGCATGTATTAAGTGATCAATACACCTCTAATAGTAGAGTAAGCCCTGATAATAATAATGGTGATGATGATGATGATAATGATGATGATGACTGTGATCACCATTATTATTTCTGAGCCTCCAGCCTGTTATGTCAGGCTTCACTATAAAGTTGGAGCTAGGATGAGGTTGGGTGTGTTGGGGGCCAATGGAGCAGTGGGTAGCACTGAGCTGAGGCCACTAGGCACAGAATGTCATCATCCTGGTGACAAACTCTTCCAGTGCCTATCCCCATCAGCAGCTCCATCTCAGCAATCTTCAACATCCTATACAGATGAACTATGTTTTGCTTACGCAAACTATAAATTTTAACTGCTGCAGAACATTTTAAAGACTGGATGGACTATCTTTTGACATGAAAACAAAATGTTGTATTGGATTAGGAACTGGCCTTGAAGATGAGAGATCTTCAATTTATTAGGCAATGTTTTTTGAGCACCGACTTTGGGCCAGGCTATATGTTATAATTAGGTGCCAGCTCTGCAAAAGTGAAGGAGGTAGACATGGGCCTGGCCTCACAGAGCTTGTGGTCTGGAGGAGGAGACAGGCAATCATGAGACCTGAATTTAAACCCCTTGCTGTGTGATCTTAAACAAGTCACACATCTTCCCCGAGCCATAGTTTCCTCAGCTACGGAAGCTCCATAGAGAATGTTACAAGCACCTATGCAGCCCACAAACTTTATTTCTCCCTTCCAATGTTTGGCAGTTTGACACATATTTTTCTTATTCTTTTGCTTTTATAAATAATATAACCATGGATATCCTCCTAAATGTCATCTTTTTCTTTTGGGGATGGGGTTATTTATTCTTCACGGGGTGATATCTGTGATCCAGCTAAACACGTTTTTCTAAACCCTCTGCTACTGTTCTGTGTGTACTAGGAAGAGTGGTGGACAAGAGCCACTGAACTGGTGGCAGGAGGTCAGAGAACGTAAGTCACCAAAACTCTCCAGACCTCAATCTTTCAACTGCAGCTTTACTGTTCCTCCAACACACCAAAAAAATGCCCAACGTGGTGCCTTTGCACTTGCTGTCCCTTTGCTAGAGTACTCTTTGTCCAGATATCATCTTCACTTCCTCCAGGTCTCTACTCAAATGTCATCTTATCAGAGAGGCCATTCCTACTCCCTGTCCCCAACATCCCTTTCCATCCCCTACTCTTATTCTTCTTAGCTTTCATAACCTCCTGACAGACGTATTTGTCTAGGGATTTGTTTATTGTCTGTCTTCCCAGATAGAATGTAATCTTTGTGAGAGCCAAGATGCTGTTTGTCCTGGGCCTGGAACAGTACCTGGCGCATAGTAGGCTCTCAACAAAAATTTGCGGTATGAGTGAATAAAGACATTAAATGAGGCTACTCACACTTCTTATTGTATTTGCTAGTGTCTGGAAACAGCAAGAAGCTGTTCTAACGGAAGGGAGAGTAATAATAATTGGAAACTTAATACAATACCTTATTTGGGAGGGAGGCCATGAAGATCTTGGCTCGGGTGTCTGCGGATGGGGGTTGGGGGCAGGAGGATGTATTTCCTCTCTGCCAAGCTGCAGCAAGAGGCTAATGGCCTCCATGGGGCTCCAATCCAATTAAGGCCCTGGCTTCAAATCAGCTTGGGTTCCCTTCCCGGCTGGAGCAGCTCCCAAGTGACAAAATGAAACCTGTAACTTCCCCAAGATGAGACAGTCTCCAGGCGAGCAGAGCAGAAAGGGGCTGAGGGTAAGGTTTCTGCTCCCAGGGGAACAGATCTGCAGTGTGCCCAAATGGCTTTAATATGTGTGTGTGTGTGTTGAGAGAGAGAGAGAGAGAGAGAGCGAGCGAGTGAGCTCCAGGCACAGAAGCTGGGTCTTTAGTCCCTCACAGGGAGGCAGCTGGAAGCAATGGCAGGCGTCAGATGCAAAGTGAGGAGACTGGGTTCCATTCTTCATTCTACTCCCACCACCCATGTGACAGGGAAGGAAAGCAACTGGGGCAGGGAGGATGAGCCCTGCCTGGAGTCACATAGCTCCCTAAGGCAGAACTGGAAAGGTGACTGTCTAGGAGTTTAGGCTGAATTGCACTCAGAGGCTCTTTCAATTGTTTTTGCTTTTTTAAACCAATTTCTGGATAGGTCATACGTACCCACAGGACAAAAGTTACAAAACAGTACATAAGTAAACAGACAAACACCTCCATCCCCAGTGACTCAGTTCCCCTCTCTGGGAGTAAACACTGTTACCAATTTCTTGTGTATCACATGAGAGAAATGCACGTGTGATATATAGTTATGCCAAGGTGATATATAGGTATGCAAATGTGATATGCAGGTATTAAATTTTAGATTAATATAGAAAGACCTAATATCATAATGTTTTTTTGTTTTTTTTTTAAAGATGACTGGTAAGGGGATCTTAACTCTTGTCTTGGTGTTGTCAGCACTACGCTCTCCAAGTGAGCTAACCGGCCATCTCTATATAGGGATCCGAACCCATGGCCTTGGTGTTATCAGTGTCACACTCTCCCAAGTGAGCCCTGGGCCAGCCCAAATAATATAATGATTTTGAGTCTCCCTATGCAAGAATAGATTATGCCTCTCCATTTATTGAAGCATTTTCAAAGTTTTTTCATGAATTTATACATTCTCTCATACATATGTATGTATATGTTTTTCAAAAGCATTAAAATTTTTTTCAGGTGGAGCTTGGACATATTAAGATACTTTCCCATTTCTTAGATATTTTTGTATTTGTGGTTGCTTTTAATAAATGAGAACTTTTCTTCCATTACAATTTCTAACTGGTGGGGCTTTGTATGTAGGAAGATTGTTTTTTTAAAATTAGCTTTATATCCAGTCATTTTCATGAATTTTCTTATTGTTGGTAACAGATTTCCAGTTGTTTTTCGTTGGAATTAGTGGGAAGACACCTAATCCAGCAGATCCTGTGCCCGTGGATGTTTTGTTAATAAATTCTTTTTGATGTGAATAATGAGTCCTCACACCCATGTAAACTTTCCCTTCTTTCCCTGCTTCAACACAAGTTCCTGATATATACATTATTGCCCCATTTGATGGAGGAAGAAACTAAGGTGAAATGATTTGCCTAAGCTAGTAAGTGGCAGAATTGGGACTTGAACTGAGGCCTGTTATGCATAATCTTTTGACTGCAGGACCACGAGGCAAAGGAGAGATGGAGTTGGAAAGGGGGTTGGTTGTATAGAAGAAACAGAAAATGGTGTTTTTTGAGTGCCTATATCGTGCCCCAAACTTTGTGTACCATCTTTCTTAATGTTCATAAGTATTCTTTGAGGCCAGAATTATGAGCAGATGGCTGGCCAGGTTATGGGCAATGAGGCAAAGAGATCTCTGTTTAATTATAGGCTCTGCTACTTACCAGCTGTGTGACTCTAGGCAAACTGCTTAACTTCTTTGAGCCTTAGTTTTCTCTACCATATCCTTGTTATAAATGGTACCTGCATCTTCTTCCCCACAATGAAAGTCCATCTACTGAGGTTTGTGGCCAGGAAGAACCTCTCAGTCCTTGGATCCACACACTGCAACTCTGTTCCTAGAGTAGGAAAGCTCAACTGAAATGTGTCTCCAGCTCCTTGTTTGTTGAGTAACTTGCTTCCTCTAGGGAAGCTCAGATCTGCAGGGTGGCTGAAGAGTTTGGTGTTTCTGCTGACACAACATTCAGGTTAAACTTTAGTCAAAATTATGGCTAAATCACAATCAGCAGGATTTTATGAAATTGAACTCACATCATGGGGACAGGAAGACAGTTGAAGTTCAAAGATGAGTTGGGGGCTGACCAGTTAGCTCAGTTGGTTAGAATGTGGTGCTGATAACACCAAGGTTGTATTAGTCAGGGTTCTCCAGAGAGACAGAATCAATAGGCTATGTTATAATTATATGAGAGGGACTTATTAGGGGAATTAGCTCACGTGGCTATGAAGACACGTCCCACGATAGGCCGTCTATAAACTGGATGCCAGTAGCGTGGCTCAGTCCAAGTCCAAAGGCCTCAGAACCAGGGACTCTGATGGTGTCCTTGGTGTAAGTTCTGGTACCCAAAAGCTGAAGAGTCTCAAGCTCTGATGTCCATGGACAGGACAGAAGAGAGTATCCCAGCTCCAGCAGATCAAGAGAGAGAGAACTTCACTTCTTTCCTCTGTCTTTTGTTCTCTCCAGACCCCCAGCAGATTGGATGATTCCCACCCACACTGAGGGTGGGTCTTTCCCACCCAGGCCACTCAGACTCTCACACTAATCTCTGCTGGAAACACCCTCATGGACACACCAGCAAAGATCGCTTTACCAGGTTTCTCAGCAGTCCTTCATCTAACCAAGCTGACATCTAGAATTAACCTTCACAAGTCCACCCCCTGTCAAGTTGGTGTCCATATTATCTCCTTAAATCACACTTGATTTTCAAATGGTAGAATAACATAATAGTTTTGCCTAACATGATACGTTATCCTGCGTACAACCGGAAACGCATTAATCCCTTTCTAAGAAGAAAAAGGTAAAGTCCTTAAATGATATTTACCCTTCTCCCAACAGCCCATAACTTAAAATTGCAAATACTATGAAGTGAGGTTAACAACATTTAAATGCTGGTATAAAGTCAGTAAGTCTCATGGTACATGATAGAGAACAAGAGGAACAAAAACAAGATAATTGCTTAATATGTGTACAGTATATACACATAGAGACATATTCTTAACACAGCAGGGAGAACAATTACAATCCTCGTTTCTGTAACTGGTCACGTGGTCGAAGCTGGTATTTATAACTACCTTCTTCTACTACCCATTCTGTATTCTCTTTGCCTTCAGTGAGTACCTCAGCGGGTCATGGTTCTTTACCTGGTAGAGTGACCCAAACCTTCATATCTGAAAGTCTAGGCCATTTGTAGTCTTGCCTGGACTTGGTTGTTGTAATTTTCCATTGACCTTAATCACAGGGCTTGGTAGTACTAAGAGACGTCCCAAGGGATCTCCTGTATTCCAGATATAATCTTCCTCACCTCCATTGTTAAGTAGGAGTCCAACTTGCCCTTGGTAGTCTGGGTCAATCACCGCAGCCAACACAGTAACTCCTTTCTTAGCCTGTTGATTCAGAGTCATGAGGAGCCCAAAGTGGCCAGGTGGAAGCCTTAACTTCCAGTTCAGTGGGATCATTTTTGTGTCTCCTGATGGAAGCATTCCTCCTTCTGGAACCAAGACCTCTAGACAAGCAGAGCATAAAGTTTCGGGGACGGGAAGCAAAAATTTTGCTAATGGGTCCCTAGGGGTAAGGGTTAGTGGTGCCACTTCTGTTTCCACCACTTGATTCCTGGACCCGTGAATCCTGGCTATGGGAGAGACAGTACCATATATTGGGCGCTGATTTAGAGCATATACAGCCTGCTGGAGAACTTTGCCCCAGCCCTGCAGGGTATTGGCACCAAGCTGGGGCTGTAACTGTGACTTCAAAAGGCCATTCCACCGTTCTGTCAGACCGGCTGCTTCAGGATGATGGGGAACATGGTAAGACCAGTGAATTCCATGAGCACGAGCCCATTGCCACACTTTAGCTGCTAAGTGAGTTCCTTGGTCAGGAGCAATGCTGTGTGGAATGCCATGACGGTGAATAAGGCATGCCACGAGTCCACGGATGGTAGTTTTGGCAGAGGCATTTCGTGCTGGGAAGGCAAATCCATATCCAGAGTAAGTATCTATTCCAGTAAGGACAAAACGCTGCCCCTTCCATGATGGACATGGTTCAATGTAATCAACCTGCCACCAGGTGGCCGGCTGATCACCTCGGGGAATGGTGCCATATTGGGGGCTCAGTGTTGGTCTCTGATGCTGGCAGATTGGGCACTTAGCAGTCGCTGTAGCCAGATCGGCCTTGGTGGGTGGAAGTCCATGTTGCTGAGCCCATGCATAACCTCCATCCCTGCCACCATGGCCACTTTGCTCATGAGCCCACTGGGCAATGACAAGGGTGGCTGGAGAAAGAGGCTGACTAGTATCCACAGAATGGGTCATCCTGTCCACCTGATTATTAAAGTCCTCCTCTGCCGAGGTCACCTTTTGATGGGCATTCACATGAGAAACAAATATCTTCACATCCTTTGCCCACTCTGAGAGGTCCATCCTCATACCTCTTCCCCAAATTTCTTTCTCACCAATTTTCCAATCGTGTTCCTTCCATGTCTCTGACCATCTGGCCAAACCATTGGCTACAGCCCATGAATCAGTATATAATCGCACATCTGGCCATTTCTCCTTCCAGGCAAAGTGCACAACTAAGTGCACTGCCTGAAGTTCTGCCTATTGAGAAGATTTGCCCTCACCACTGTCCTTCAGGGATGTCCCAGAAAAGGGGTGCAGTGCCACAGCTGTCCATTTTCGGGTGGTGCCTGCATATTGTGCAGAACCATCTGCAAACCAGGCTCTAGCCTTGTCTTCCTTTGTCAACTCATCATAGGGAACTCACTATGAGGCCGTAGGTGCAAGCTGGGGAAGAGAAGTCAGTGTAGCAGGAGTAGGAACCATGGGCATTTGGGCCATTTCTTCGTGTAACTTACTTGTGCCTTCAAGACCTGCCCGGGCCAGATCACATATATACCATTTTCATTTGATGATGGAGTGCTGCTGTGCATGCCCAACCTTATGACTTGCTGGTCAGATAATACCCAGTTCATGATGGGCAGCTCAGGTCACACGGTAACTTGGTGGCCCATAGTCAAGCATTCAGTTTCTACAAAGGCCCAATAGCAGGCCAAGAGCTGTTTCTCAAAAGGAGAGTAGTTATCTGTGGATGATGGCAGGTCCTTGCTCCAAAATCCTAAGGGTCTCTGCTGTGATTCACCTATAGGGGCCTGCCAAAGGCTCGCTACTGCATACGTATCTGCCACTGACACTTAAGGACCATTGGGTCTACTGGATCATATAGCCCAAGGGAAAGAGCAGCTTGCACAGCAGGCTGGACCTGTTGCAGAGCCTTCTCCTGCTCTGGGTCCCAGTCAAAACTAGCAGCCTTACGTGTCACTTGGTAGATGGGCTGGAGTAACACAAAGTTCAAGGGTTTGGATTCCTGTACCAGCTGGCTGCAAAATAAATAAATAAATAA
Source organism: Cynocephalus volans (assembly GCF_027409185.1). NCBI lineage: Eukaryota > Metazoa > Chordata > Mammalia > Dermoptera > Cynocephalidae > Cynocephalus > Cynocephalus volans. Next base: position 19,453,870 of record NC_084467.1, read on the forward strand.
AAGATGAGTTGGGCTGTTCCATAGCTGGGTTGACTGGCATCACCAAAGATTAACTGAGCACCTATTATGTGATAGGTATAGTGAGAAAAACAACAATATGAAACTTGGGAGGTTAGAGGGTAATTCTTGAAATTTATTTGTTCAGTCTTTCACTCGGTGTGATTGAATTGAGTTCCTTTTATGTGCCAGACACTGGGTTAGTCATAGGAGAGTATAAATAATAACTAACATTTATTAAGCAGTTTACTATATGCCAGGCACTGTGTTAATGGCTTTACATTTATTAACTTGTTTAATTTCCATACCCTGTGAGGTAGGTGTTATAATTATCATCATTTCATATGAAGAAACCAAGGTATAGAGAAAGTAACTTGCTCAAAATCACGTAGATGGGAGGTTCAATATTTTGCTCAAGTAAAGATTTATGTGACAAGGTTCCTTACCCTCCAAGAATCTCACAGTATACCAAAGAACAAGAAGACATTGGAATGAATAGTAATAATAGCTAACATTTATTAAATGCTTATTATTAAATGCTTTACATAGATTATCTCACTTAATCCTCATAGTGGACTTTATGAATTAGGTTCCTTGTTGTAGTGATGAGAAAACTTACTTGTGTTAAGTAACTTGCCTAAGCTGGGATTCAAAATCAGGCAGTTTGCTAGGGGAGCCTGCCCTGGGAACTGCAACACCACCCTGGCGTTCCTGCTGGGCGATGTAGAATCCAGGTTGTGCTGCAGATTGGTAAAAGGAAGGAAGGACAACTCCCCTCTGCAAGGTACAAGGAAGCGTCTTGGAGCAGGGGGATATTTGAGTTGGGCCTTGAAGGATGAGTAGGACCCTACCTTTCCCCACACCTATTTAGTATACAGTGTAGTGAAGAGTAGCATAAACTCCTCAGCAGTTGTGGGTTCAAATCCCAGCTCCACCATCTTCCCAGCCAAATGCCTTGTGGTAATCTGTCCTCTGACCCTCAGTTTCCGTATTTGTAAAATGGGAACAATGAAAACTATGCCTCTGAAACACCATAATGAATAAATATGATGGGATGTGAAAGCACATGCAGTGTGGGGGCTCAGTGACTGGTCGACAATATGGAGAGGTGAGTATAGTACAACAGCCTGTACCTACCATATGCAAGGCACCATTCAAAGCACTTAACATAGATTACTTTATCAATGATCCTATTCAATAGGTACTACTTTTAGACTCATTTTACAGATGAGAAACAAGCACAGAGAGGTTAAATAAATTTTCCTGAGTTAGTATATGACAAAGGCAGGATTGGAACCCAGGCAGTCTGGCCCTAGAGTCCATGTGTGCAGCATCTCACTCTATTGCTGAAACTACAGAAAGTGGGTTGGGATGTCAGCAAGCAGCACCACTGAGTCAGAGGAAGGAGGAAGGAAGTGTGTCCTCTGGGGAGGCTTCCTGGAGGCACCATCTTGTTCTTTGGAAAACCTGACCCCTTGTGAAGTGACAATCATAAATCAACACAGACCACCTGGCTTCTCAGGCGAGGTGAGCAGGATGGTCCAAAGGGTATGCCAGGGGTACATGAAACCATAGTGTAAACATGGCACCATCATTCATTCCATAGGTTTTTTTGTGTGTACCATGAGCTGTTCTATGAGCTGGGAATATAGCCATAAACAAAACCAAACAAAAATCCCTGTCCTCATGGAGTTTACGTTCTAGTAGGGGGAGAAAGATAATAAGCAAATAAAGAAGTAAAATAGATATCAGAGGGTGATAAGTGTTGTGGAGAGAAATAAAGTGGAAAATGGAGTGAGATGTAGTAGCTTACAGTGTTACATAGAGTGGCATTTGGGGAGATCTCTCTGAGAAGGTGACATTTGAGCAAAGACCTGAAGGAGGTGAGTAGGAGTTGCAGGAATTGTGGGGGAAGACGTTTGCAGAAAGGGAGAAGAGCAAATGCAAAGGTCCTGAGGCAACAATGTGTTTGGCACATTCAAGGACTAGCAAGGAGGTCATGTGGCTGGGGTGGAGAGCAAAGGGGAGAGCAGCAGGAGATGAGGTCAGAGGGGTGTGTGTGGGAGGGGAGCACTTCTCCACCCATCTTCAAGATTTCCGTGTGTCTTATACAAACAGACTGTTGAGTAAAGAATGTAAAATGCGTTTCAAAGGTGGAAGAGGAGACTTGAATGCAATGTGCTTATGGAGCTTCCGCTGCATAACCATCCTCTTTCCCCTTCTCCTCCTCCCCAGACCAGCTCTGCCCATGCATGTGAGCCACATGGGGTTGGGAATTGGGAAATCCGAGGTGTGAGTGACCAGGTTTCTAAGCAAGGGCTCTGGGTCTGAGCCTTTGCCCCAGGGCTTTGCCTTGGGGCTCTGTGAAGAAGAATGCCGCCAGCTTCCTCCCAGCTAAGATCTGTGTTTAGTCAGTGAAGACTAAAGAACCCTGGTCTGCTCCTCCTTCCAGGCCCATTTATCTCCATAGCCTGGTGCTTTGAGGCCAGCGTGGGGCCTGCAACTGGCACTCACCACAGGGACTATTTGCTGACTCAAACTGAATTTGATAACCCCCTAGGCACACTCGGAAAACAAGACCCCCCTGAAATATCCCTTTGCCCCAGGGCCAGTCTGGGGCCTTCTTTGAGGTTCAGTGGATGTTGTAGGCTTGGATCTGGTGTGAAGTGGTTCACCATTTTGGTCCCTTTTCAGTTAGGGCAGAGGGGGGGAGGCTGGGAGGGAACTTTGGTTTAGTTGATTATTTTGTGACAAATTAACACTGGGTTCGTTTGGTTCAGAGTTCAGCCAGTCACTTCAGTTTGACTTTGGTTCAAGTCCGCATCCAAGGGGCAACCTCCTGGTGTTTATTTCTTTTCAGCAAACCACCTGGTCACAGAGGGCGTTGAATAGGACGCTAACCTAGCCTGCAGTGTGGTAGGGACGTTTTAAGCGCTAGTGCAGATAACAGCCATCACTGACTGAGCAGGACACATGGTAAGACAAGTACCAGTAATAGCCCCACCCCCTGCTAGATTATGAAACTGAGCCTTAGGGGTTTTAAGGACATTGAGGTGTCAGGATTTGAACTTAAACAGTCTGACTCCAGAGCGTGTGTTTCTATTTGGATACACTGTCTCTTTAATAGAGTTCGTACAAGAAAATTTGAGCAACTTTCTTTGGGATAGCAGAGGAAGAAGTTTCACTTTATTTTCAAGCATTATATGTGCTAGGCACTAAGGATAGCACACAGTGGAGGCAAACCTCCCACGTCTTGTTCCCCTGGAACTCACTATCCAACCTAACCTGGGAGGAGTAGCTGCGACTCAAGTATTATCGAAAGTCAGAAGGCACCAGTAACTTTCCAGAGGAGGTGACATTTGACACAGGCATTCAACAGCAGCAAACCGGGACCTGGTGCCTACCACGTGCCTGGCTCAACGCATCACAACCCCTGCCCTCAGGGGCTTAAACCCCAGTGCAGTTTTTCTGGTTTGAGGACCACCTACTTCAGAATTGCCCTGGTACTTGTTTACTGAGTTCCTCTCTTCCCAGAGAATCTGGGAATCATATAAGCAGCGCTGAGTGCAGCACCCAGGTGATGCTAATGCACACTCAAGTTTGCCAGGTGAATGGGGGAAAGAAATCGGTCCTGGCACCGGGAACAGCATAGACAATGGTTTGGGAGTCGTCAGTCACTTTCAGGCACTGGGGTTGCAGCTCAAGACTGTAAGCTCTGGGAGGAGAGGGATGCTGTCGTATTGTTTTCGCCTGGAACACAGTAGGGCCTCATACATATTTGTAAATATGCTGGCTCCAAGATAGAATTGACCGGAGAGTCAAAGGAAAAACGAAGTCAGAGGAAGAAGAAAAAGGTGTGTTTCTAAGGTGATGAAAACTTCCCGAAAAGTTGTCCTGGAAAAGGCAGCTCCGCCTAACAGAGGGAGTTGGGGAGACGGCCCCTGCGGAAAAGGGCGATGACTCCCGGGGGCTGCGGCGGGGGAGAGGACTGGAGGCGCCTCCTCGCCTCCCTAGGCCGGCCGAGGCATGAGGTCACCTGGCACAGCACCAGCAGCAGCTGCGGAGGACGCGCCGGCGCTGCGGAGGGAGGCGGTGTCAGGCTCCGTCCCCCGGGGGAATTTCCCTCCTGCCCCCTCCGGAGGCGTGGCTCGGAGTCCCGCCCACCTCCCACAGAGGCCACGCCCCCGAGTCCAGGCTGCGCCCCTTGGCAGTCTCGGGGCGCCTAAGTGGTCCCTCCGCCGGCGCCAGAACGGTTCCTCCGCCTCCCCCGCCCGAGGCCACGCCCCCGAGCTCCGGTCGTCCGTTTTCCCCTGGAGAGTCCCAAGCGGCCGGGCCTTGGCCACGCCCCCAGCCTGAGGCCACGCCCCCGGCGCCACGCCCCACGGCTTCAAGCGGCTCAGGCTGCAGCCGCTTCAGAGTCGCGCGCGGGGCTTGGGGCGGTACTGTGGAGCCGAGGCCGCGGCCAGCTCGACGCCGGGACTGTCCAGCGAGCGCAGCGCGGCGGGAGCCAGCAGCCACAGCAACCCCGGAGCAGAAGCAGCCGCCGCCGCCGCCGCCGTCCGCGGAGCCCAGCCTAGCCGGCCATGGCGTTGTCGATGCCGCTGAACGGACTGAAGGAGGAGGACAAAGAGCCCCTCATCGAGCTCTTCGTCAAGGTGAGCGCTCGCCCGCCGTCTGCCCGGCCGAGCCCCGGCGTCCCCCCGGCCGCGGGGAGCGGCTTTCCCCGGGCGCCCCGAAGCGCCCCCGCTTGGCGTCCGCACCCGGGACTTGGGGGAGCGCTGGGGACTCCCGCTCCCCCGGCCCCATTGTCTCGGGTCACCCGCCCCTTCCCGCCTCCGAGCGCCCGTCGAGGGGCCGGGTGGGGCCGGGGCCCACAGAAAGCCCCAGAACCGGGCGGCGGTCACCGTCTCCGGCCGCGCGGGCGCCTGCGGACGCCAGGCCAGCGTCCCGCGTCCCGGTGGGTCAGGAAGAGCCCGAGGGGTGGGACGAGCCGACCCCGCCTCCGAGCCCCAGGGCGGGCGTGGGTCCTGTCACCCACCCCCACCCGGGCCCCCGGGCTCCCGGGCCCTGACCCCACCCCTCAGCCCTCCGAGTCCACCAGCCGGGGAGGGACCCGGAGCCTCGAGCCGTCAGGTGATAAACCGAACTTCTTTGGACGCCTTTTGAAAGAACATTAAACTCCCCGCTGGTATGAAATCGAAACTCTAATTTTCGATGCAATCTTAAAAAAAAATTCACAAAAGCTAGCAGACGCTCCTGGACCTTCGGAAAAGTCCGAGACTCCCAATTCGAGTTGTCCTGTTTTTTAGGTTTTTTTTTTTTTTACCCCCATTTGGTTTTCTTGTTTCTCAAGCGCGGAGTGTTTTGTATGATGCAACATTTTGGCTGCTCCCCTCGGAGTTGTGCCCTTTTGTTTTGAAAGAAATTGATGAGGGAGACAATTCATAACTCGCTCGGGCTTCAAAGGGTTGAACTTTCTTTCTCCAAAGCTTTTATATCTTAGAATTACCTTATTTGCTTACAAATACTGTCTTTATCCCTTTCCTTTTTTCTTTAATATTTTTCACTTTAGCAAAGGAGAGAGTAGAAGTTATAAACATCTGGATCCAGCTGCCTCGTTCAAAACTTTAAAAAAACTTTGAGATTCTCTCAGCCACTTAACTTAAAAAGGCAGGCTCATTCAGAGCTAAGCAGTATCCTGGAAAGTTAACAGGAATCTAGAACTATTTTGTTCTTTTTTCCTGAGTTTTTATTTTCAAGAAAGGAAGTTATCTAAGGGTGTGTTTGAAAGATGGGGTGAAGAAATGATCTGCAAATGATCGAAACGGTGTATGTCTTAGGATTTTCTTTCAGTTGTCAGTTTTGGAAACGTTTTGGCCCAGGGAACTGAAACAGCAGACAGGTATAGAACCTCCAGAATATCAATTTCAGTTACTTTGGGTGGCAGACAGTTATTGTGAGGTGCAAAGAATGTAAGAAGGAACCTAAAATAGGAGGAAAAGAGAAGAGAGGGGAGGAGTGGAAGGCAGCATGGAAAAGGGAAAAAGTGTCAGAGATCAGAACAAATTTTTTACTGAGGTAGGAAAAGGAAGGAATTTCCAAAAACTCAAGAAAAGTGTATCCACTAATCTTAAAAAAAAAAAAAAAAAAAGATACTTAAATGGTGAAACTTTAGAAACAGTATTAAACTTAGAATCAGATAAGGATACTATTAGTGGTGGCTTCTGTTCAGCATTGTATTACAGAACCTAGCCAGTACAATAAAACAAGAAAAAGAAGTATAAGAATTTGGAAGGAAGAGATCAATGCTTAATTCTCTGCTCACTATTAATTTTAGCCTTCAGTTAGAAGGAGAGGAGTGTGGTGTACTCTTTCCCAAATTTGAGTCACTTGCATATCCCTTTCCCAGTTGTCTGTATTTCTGTGGTGAAGCACCTGAAGTCATCCTGCTTACCACTACTTGTAAGCCTTTCTCACTGGGCTTGGTGGCAGGGAACCTGGGTTCAGGTCACAGTTCTGTACTCATTGACTGGGATACCCTAGGCAATTTGTTTTCCCACTCCAAACCTTATTTTGAAATGAGAGCCTTATATGTGAAATGAGAGGTGAAATGTTTTCTGCTGCCCTGTGATTCAATATAGGCAAAACTTAGCACAGATATAAACCAGGTTGTTTGAAAGGAAAAAAAAAGAACAGGTAAATGTGGTAAAGGGTGTTCTTAAGTTGTTTTTTTTTTTTTTTCTCGAAACCTATGTGTAGGAAATGCAAATGGGGGAAAATACCCTTGTAAATCTAGTTATTTTGAAAGCAGTGAGGGGGCAGAGGCTGGGCTTGTCCAGAGTGGTGTGTTAAACAGTGTTAATTAAAAACTTATTTACACTTGAAGCACATAGTATGTATAGAAATTAGAAATTTGGCTGGCCAGTTAGCTCAGTTGGTTAGAGCATAGCCTATAACACCAAGGTCATGGGTTCTCATCCCCATACTGACCAGCTGCAAAAAAAAAAGAAAAATTTGATTGTGGTGCTAGAGGAGATGGAGAGGAGTGTAATGTGGTATTGAGCCTACCTGTCTAGGACTGAGCTTTTTTAAATTTAAAATAGTCTAGGCCTTGCTCAAGTAGTGTGACTGGACTCACACCACATTTCCTTCCTTGTGAGCATTGTTTTTGGAGTTGTCTGCCCATGAGCCCAGTAACTCCCCATCACTTATATAACAGCAGTTCCCCATTTTTGTTTGTTTTTTTTGAACCCCAACATCTAGAAGATAGATCACCCTTCTAGTAGTAAAAGAGACTTTACCCCTGTGGGGCCTGGTAGGTGTATATGAGCATACTTCAAAAAGTTCGTTGAAAAATAGAATTAAAAAATACTACAAATCTTTCCATGAACTTTTTGAAGTAACTTTGGATGTTTCCAGTTGGGAACCACTAACCAATAGGGTTAAGTTCAGACCCTTTAGCAAGAGCATAAAGTCCTTTATAATCTGACTGCTACCTTTGTTTCTAATCTAAATTGTCCACTTACTAATTTTATGTCCCAAGACATATCACTTAGATCTCTCTGTACCACATCTGCACAGTTGGGATATTAATAGATCAACCTTATGGGAATAAATTAATATATGTAGTATGCAATAATCTTAGAGCAGTGTCTAGTACACAGTAAGTGAATAAATACTAGTTGTGTGTCCTTTTGTATGTACATATTTATATGCAGGCCTTCCTTGCTAGATAAACAATAAGTTCGTTGAGGGTAGGGTCTGTGTATTGTTGAGGGTGTCTGGAACTTAAGGTACCAAATGTTTGAAATGAGATTGCTTCTTCTTTCAGAGCATTTTGTTGTCAGTGTACTTTGGAATTGGAAACCGCTTAGATCCTGATGCTCAAAGCCTCAAACTTTGATCCTTTGTCCTATTTTCTCTAGCCTCCAGTCTCCAAAATCCCATGTGATTTTATCTACTCACCTCTTTTTTTTCTCTGTTGTTTAGTACTTCCAGTCTTTCGTGTATCTACCATATTTTCCACCAATGTTTCTTCTTGGCTATATCCAGAATTTGGGGAATCAAGATTTGTTTGGGTAAAAGTAAATGTTAACTCTTGAACCACAAAAGTGAGAGAAGTTGAGAAGAGACTGGATTTTTAGATTTTTATTTTGCTTACAAAAGCCCAGCTCATATTGACACTGCTGCCTTCCTTCCTCCTTAATCCCCCATTCCTCCCTGACCCCCAACTTGTGGCTTTGGTGTGATGTGAAGGTATTTCTGATCTCAGTTTAGGAAGTAATTTCTTTGCAGAGTTTAGTTTTATGGGCTGGAATTTAAACTTGTCAGTGTACCATTATGAATTGGGGTGATCTTGGTTGACAGTAGGCACTAAACTGCTGGGATTGGGGTAGTGGTTGTAAAAAGTTAATCTGGTGCAGAGTGGTATAAAACATAAGGATAACTGTTTCTTTGAGATATTCGGCAGGGGTTTCTAATGTGCATGGACCTTGGTGCCAGCCTGCTTGGCTTGAATTTGGCTTCTAATCATGTGTTAGGCAAGTTTCTTAAGCTCTCAGTGCTTCAGTTTCCTGACTTCTAATATCAGAATAATAGTAATAATGATAATTTTATAGGGTTGTTTAGGGAATTAACTGGTAATCTGTGATTAACTGGTAAACCACTAAACTGGGTAGTCTAAACTGCTGTAATAAGTAATCCCCCTCAAACAATGGTTCCAACAAGATTGAAGTTTATTTCTTTCTCACCTAACACTCCAGGAGGGTGTTCTAGGTGTTGGGGTGGCTTTTCTCCTCAGAGTCATTTTGGGACCAAGGGTCTTTCCAGCTTATTTTCCCACTAGTCCTGAGAGAATTATCCTTTTTTGAGTTGTCAAAGCTGGTTGCAGCCACTGGGAGATGGAGAATATGGAGGAGGTACATCTTAAGTGCTCCAGCCCTGTTACTTTCTGTCACGTTCTACTGTACAGAACTTAGTCGCATGGCTTCATCTAACTGCAAGGGAGTCTGAACTACCATATGTAAAGCATTAGGAAGAATGCTTGACACTTAGTAAAAACCTGTTTCGTTGTTGATAGTAGTATATTATTCTTAAATGTAGGCTTCATTAGTAGGATTCAGGGTATTCTGTATATTCTTGAAATTACATAAAAAATTCTATATGAGTCATTTTTCTAAGGATTCCTAACCTAATGGTTAAGAACCATCATTCTGAAGGAAGTAAATGGTGGAATTCTGAGTGTCAAGAATAAGTCATATAAGCAAAGTACAAAAGAAAGGGCTGGGCTAGATGATCACTAAGGTCACTTCCAGTTCTGATTAACTGTGACTTATTTACTGGCATGAACTAAATGTCTAATACTCAATTTGGTACTGTGGAAGATGTAAGAAATTATTAAACATTTCATATATTTAGGTGTATAAATTTTATTAGAGAGAAAACAACAATACAAGATGGTACATGCTTAAGGAGTCAAGTGTGGTTCACATTAAATTGGCCTAGGAGATATGGGGAAAGATAGAAGTAGGCTTGAACTTGACCTTGATGATGTGAATAGGTGGATTGAGAATAGCCAAGAATGGGAATATTCATTTTGACATCATTTGTAGACTCCTTATGAAGGGAACACTTGATAGATTGATACCTTTGAAAGAAGAGGAATGATTTAAATCTATAGTGCCAGGGAGACAAGTTATTTAGAAGTTGAGGATGAGACTTATAAAATCTAGCTTAGGTTTTTGTTAATACATAAATTTTCCTAACCTTATTTGTTCTCCCTATACTTCCCCATTTTTCAGATTTCTGTCCATTCATAAACTTCCCAGTGGCATTTGGAAAGGTGCAAATGGATCATACAGATGGGCAGAATCTCAACTGTTTGCCAGTCTAATGTGGGAGTTCTTTATATTTTGGTTCCAGGACAGGCTTCAACCTCTACCCCCTTATTATTATTTTTTTTTAGAATAAATGAAATAAAATTTCTATAGGAAGTGATGCTGAGAACTTTGTTTTAACTTAACATCAAGACGTTATCTTGTATCTAATTAGTTTGGTGTTCATTTGAGGTTTCCAGAGGAGAAAATTCAGGAAATAGAAATGAATATAAAACATGAAGTTAATAGAAACTCTGTTCTTGTTACTTTTTGCCTGAGCTGTTCCTGAAGACTTAAAAATGCTACTTTTGGCGAAGATGATAATTTTGGTTAAATGTAAAATTCTGAGAGAAAGGGGCCACAATGAGGAAAGAGACAGGAGGCTTTTGAGTCAAGGAGACTGAACACAGGAGAAACCTAATACAGCATGAGTAATGATAGGAAAGAGGGAATCTGGAGGACCTGGCTGTCACTAAGAGTCACAGTTGGTTTGGAAAGATGCTTACAGCAGTTAACTAGAAGCTAGTAAAAGGATGGTGAGCAAGACTTTCCCACTTCCTGTTTCACTAATGCGCTGGAGTTAGTGTTCTGGTGTCTCTCGAATAGGGAATTAATCCATAAAAGGGAAATGTGTTAGGCAGGTTGGGAAGTATGATTAAGATGTGAATTAAGATTTCTATCAAGTAGGGGAATATGCTAGGATGAGTTTGCCCATTTTAGAGGCTCATAAAGAGAACGGAAAGGGAGTTTCTGAAGGAAAATAACATTTAGGTCATGATTACAAATCATCCAAGTATGTCTTAACAGAAATCTAAATTTAATTCAGGGTATCAGTTAGTGAATTTTCTTGGAACTTTTAATGCTGTTGTCTTTTTTGAGACTTGGCTTTTATTCATCAGTGGTGAGTACCAAGTATTGATATAAAGAATATCAATTAGCCTTATTTGGTTTCTGGGTCCCCCCCCTTATTTATTTAAATTTATGAAGGTGACAACTTAATGTAGATAAATTAAGACTATATTTGAAAATTGTGTCAAAGATAGACTTGAAGTATCTTAAGTTTTAGCATTAATTTTTTGAACAGGTAGCAATATTAGAACCAGGGTGAGGTATTGACCTCAGAGTTCATCATGCATATATTTTGTACTTTTAAGCTTCCTTTCATAGGTGTTTTTTTTTTCCCCCCTTGCTTTTCTTGAAGCTGAAGTAGAGTGTTAACTCTAAGCTAGGAGTGTAACAGGTTTTCTTCCTTTTTTTGTAATAAAATTATTACTTCCAGATTCACATGTGAAATAATTCTTATGAAAAAGATTTAGTTTTAATTATAATAGAGTTGTAAAAATGTCAATCACCTGTAACAACTTAAGTATTGAATTTTACCACTGTGCAGCATAGCTATTTACTTGTGTGGGAGAAGGAAAAAAAGAGAATCTGAGTAAACATTAGAGAATACAAAACCAAACAGTTAGATGAAAGGTGAGGTAATTAAGAACTTTTAAGGATTTGTGAGTTCTTTGCATGTTTTCCTTTGCTAACAAACAGTTTATTTCAGAAGTAGAGACCAGGTGTTAAATTACTAGAGTGAACGTTCTTTAAAAACTAAAAATGAACCAAATTAGGTGATTGTGCTGCTTAGAAAAACTGTAAGAGTGGTAGCCATAAGACCAGACTATACAGACTAATTGGGGGAAAAAAGTGGTTAGAGTTAAGAAATTAAATTTTGGCCTTGAACATAACATACCTGTGACTGAATTGAAATTTTTTCAAAGATGTAAATTTATGAAGAGTGTGCAGTTTTATATTACTTGATGTTTCAGGTTACAGAATATTTTAGTTAACATAGGAATCCAAAATTTTGGTTTAAAAAATATTTAGGGCTTGTTGATTCTTGTAGAAATCATGTAAATCATGTAGAAATTGTTGCCAGCCATCAGTAACACACTTTATTTACATTTTTAAAATTGTAAGTAGGGCCCTGGATTGCAAATATAGTTTTTAAAATGACTTAGTGTAAGCAGTACTTAACTTTAGTCTGTTTTAGTTTAAATATTGGTCCTAAGTTTGAAAAGTAATGTCATTTCTTATCTGCTTTCTAGTATATTCACTTATATGTATCATGCTCTTTTAAAAATGTGTTTTTTCCCAATTATAAAAGTTACACGTGTTTACTATAGACTGCTTCGAAAACCCAGAAAAGCACAAATAAAATAAAAATTACTTAAACCCTCTTTCTACAAATGGTTGTCATTGCTATTTTGATATATGTCCTAGTCTTTTTCATGAACTTGCATGAATTATTGATGAAAATTTATGTATAATATTTCAGTGTTCATCATGACAGCAGAATAATTGGCTTAGTAAAAAAAGAAGCCCAATCTGATATGTAACGTGTATTGAGTTAAGTGAGTTGGTTTAAAGAAAATTTACTTTATTTGGGTTTTATAAAAGATGGTGTTCATATTTATTTTCCTAGCACCACTCAAAGAGCATTTACCTTGTTTGATCTTTCCTGGAAGAAAGCAAGGTTTTATGTTGTGAAGTCTGCCAACACCTAGAATTGCTCAAGAATAGATATTTATTAAATGATTTGAAGGTGGGTCCTTCCTTTGTGCTCTTTGGGAGAAATCTGTTCTAAAAACCCAAGTTATTTTTCAGTATTAATTTCTTCCTTCAATATCTATGTAATAGGTAAGATATGCCCATTTTATAGTTGGAGTATATAAGATAATCTTTGCCTAGGTACAGTTGAGCACAGTACATAGTCCCCCCCTTATCCCTGGAGAGTACGTTCCCAGATCCCCAGTGGCTTCCTGAAACCTCAGATAGTACTGAACCCTATATTCTCATTTACTATGTTTTTTTCCTGTACATACATACCTAGGATAAACGTTTACCTTTTCAGTTAAAGGAACCAGTTTATGGCTTCTCTTTGGCGTATATAAATTGCCAGCATCACTACTCTTGTGCTTTGGGGCCATTATGAAGTAAAATAAGGGTTATCTGAACACAAGCACTGTGATGCCAGGACAATCCATTTGATAACCTAGACAGCTAAGGGCAGGTTGCGGACGCAGTGTGGATACACTGGACACTGGGATGATTTACCTCCTAGATGTGACACAGCAGGGTGGTGCGAGATTTCATTACGCTACTCAGAATGGCTCATAATTTAAAACTTATGAATTGTTTATTTCTGGAATTTCCCATTTAATATTTCCAGACCACGGTTAACCACTAACTAAAGCCATGGAAAGTGAAACTGCAGTTAACGGGGGACTCTCCTGTACAGGGATCATAATAGAAGCAAACATCACTTGAATACTTTCCATATACTAAGTGCTGGTGAGATAAAGGAATAAGAGCAGGCCCCTTGTCTTCAAGGAGCTCACAGTCTAATAGATAGTCTTATAATCTAATGGATAAGTCAGATAGTGAGTAAATGAGCCATGGTTGAGGATGGTAGTCAGGTTATTAGCACCATCTTTTTCCTATATAATACAGTAGCTTTTTGTCTCATGTGCTTTTTGAAATCCGGTTGAATTAAGAGCTTAAGAAATAATTTACGTGGCAACCTAAATGAGGTAATTGACTCACAGGTGAGTCATTAATGACTCATTTATGTTATATTCTAACAGATGAAGGTAGTTTACTGAATTGATTAAATGGTTTATCGGTTGTTTAAAGAAACTTATCTTTTCCCTCAATAATTAGTTATGTGTTATATTCTGTAATTTTGATCTGTCTAAAGTAAAACTTATACTTCTTGTCTCAAATCCTAAATGGATCCTGCTTTCCCTAGTTGTTTATTAAATTAGATACAAACTCCTTGATCTGGCATTCATGATCCAGCTTGTATTTCCACTCTTATCCCTCACTGTAGCTGCAAATTATACCTCATATTATAGTTAGATTGGTCTTGAACAGGCCCTGTACTTCTCTGCCTTCATGGAAGATTTTTGCTGATGTTCTCTTCAGTTGGAATACCTTTGGCTTCTCCATCCTCTCCCCTCCTGCCAATTTCTTTCTGCCAGAATAATATCTGTTCTTTTTTCATTCATTCATTTAACGAATATGGAGACATTGTTCTAGGTTCCTGAATACATCAGTGAACAAAGTCTCCACCATTATGGCAGTTATGTTGTGGAAGGCAAACAGTAAACATAGGTCTACTAGTGATTAGATGCTGTAAAGAAAACTGAAGTAGGGTAAAGAGTATAGAGAATGTTAGGGGGTGCTATTTTTGAATTAGCAGAACATTCTGGTAGCCCTGCACAGAATGGCAAATAGAGAGGCACAGAAAACGAGAGACTAATTAGAGGAGGCTTTTTCAGATACTGAAGCATGAGGTGATGGTGGCTTGGGCTAAGGTGAGAAGTAACCTGATTCTGGGAATATTTCTAAGATGGAGATAACAGAATTTCCTGATGGACTGAATATGGAATGTGAGAGAAAGAAGGAGTGAAAGATGATTCTGAGATTTTTGGAGTTGCCATTAACTGAGGTGGGGAATAATGGAGTTGCCATTAACTGAGGTGGGGAAGGCTGTAGGAAGGGCTAGTTCTGATGGGGAGAAAATCAGAAGTTTAGTTTTTGATGTGTTAAATTTGAATGCGTTAACATTCCATGGAGTGAACCTACTGTCTAGTGGAAGAGGCCTTTGTTAAAGAAATGCATAAGAAAGGACAGTATATAATTACATTAAGGAAAAGAACAGGGCATCTTAAGAAAGAATGACAGGAAACCCAATTAAACTCAGTGAGGGCTATTTGGAGAAGATGACATGTAAGACATGTAGAAGAATGAGGGGAAGAGCATTCTAAGTTGGAAGAATCAGCATATGTAAAGGGTGGAAATATTCTAGAAATTGAGTGTGATTGGAATATAGAGAACAAAAGTGAGGAGTAGAGTGAGGAATAGATGGGGGCCAGATCACAGAGGTCCTTGTGTGGCATGTGAATTTTATCCTTAGTAAAAATGGCAGTTCTAAAAAGGTTTAAGTGAGGGAGTATCAAGGTTAGAGTTGCATTTTAAGATCGATAGCCTGGCCGCTTTTTGAAAAATGGATTGAAGGGAAGTAGAAATAAGGAAAACTATTTGGAAGCCATTGCAAAGGAGAAAGATGATGGTGGCTTGGATTAGGGAGGTGATCAGGAAAAGAGAAGTGATTTGAGGTAGGTTTTGGAAGTGGAGTTGGTAGGAGGATGTTGAAGAAGGAGGTGTGTGAGAAATGACTTGGGTTTCTAATTAGAGTTTCTAATTAGACTCTAATTGGGTTTCACTGGTCAAGAGGTACCTATTATGGGCTGGTTGGTTAGCTCAGTTGGTTAGAGTGCAGTGTTTTAACACCAAGGTCAAGGGTTTGGATCCCTGTATAGGCCAGCCGCCCTCCCCACTGCCCCTACACCTTGTGCAGGCAAAAAAAGTGCCTTTTATGGAAATGGAGGAGGAGCAGACAATGTTCAGTTTTTGGCTTGTTGAGTTTGAGATGGCTGAGATGTCAAGTGGAGATGTCTGATAGAAAGGTGGAAATACATATATGCTCAGAAAGAAGTTTAGGCAGGATAGAGAAATTTGGGACTTGCTGACATATGTATAGTATGATATTTATGTGGTATTTACAATGCATGAGATCATTCTGTGGATGAGTGGAAGAGTCAGGAAAATGCCTAGGACCAAGTTCTGAGGAACTCTCAACACTTGGGGGTTGGATAACGGAAGAAAAGCTAGAAAAGGAGAACAAAGAGGAGTTGCAATACAACAGTAGTGGTAAGGGGAGGTATTTAAGAAGGTGGGGGTTGACCAGTTGTATCAAGTTGAATGTCTGTTGGATTTATCAGCCTGGAAGTCATTGGTAACCTTAGTAGTAACAGCTTTGGTGGAGTGGTGGTGGTGGGGAAGCCAGAATAGAGTGAGCAGAAGAGTGAATAGGAAGTAAGGAAGTGGCATCAATCTGTAAAGCCAACCCTATCAAGAAACTTGGCTATGTAGAAGAGACAGGTTGATAACTAGAAGGGGATACATGTCAAAGAAGAGCTTTTTAAAAAAAGATGTGAGCCGTAAGAGCTGGGTTGAATGATAATCTATTAGGGAAAGAGGAGTAAGATTAAAGGGAAACATGGTTTAATGGATGTCCTTCAAGGAATCTGCCAAATGCCGCCTTTTCCACCAGCACAAGGTCCCCTTGTGGGTATGTGGTGTGTTTGTCTCCCTCATTTGAACCTCATGCAACCCCCCCCCCCACCTTTTTTTTTAGGTCAGTAAACTCTGTTAGGGAAAGATATTGTTTCTCATCTTTGTATACCCTCAAAGCATCCAACTATGTTTTTTCAAGGACCAACTAAGGTTTTTCTATTCCTTACCCCCTCCTGTGGATTGATTGAATGGTATCCCCCAAAGTTTATGTATTAGAAGCTTAATTCCCACTATAACTGTTGAGGGTGGTAAATCCTGTTATGGTGATTGAAAGGTGGGGCCTTGAAGAGGTGATTTGATTGTAGGACCATGCCACAGTGAATGGATTAATAATGGTGGTCAGGGCGTGGTTCTGAAGGCTTTAAAAGGAGAGCACGTGAAGGTCTCTTTCTCTCTTTGCTCCAACATTTTGAAATGTGATACCCTGTCATCACTGTTGCCACCACCAAGGCCTTCACTAAATGTGTTCCCTGAATTTTGGACTTCTCAGCCTCTGAAACTAAGCAATAAATTTCATCTTCTTTATAAATTACCCAGTTCCAAGTATTTTGTTATAAGCAACAGAAACAGACTAAAACACCCCCAAATGCAAAAACCATTTTGTTGCTCTCTACTGAATAAAGAATCAAGTTTGAGTTCATAGTCTGGAATTCAAGTCTATGGTCTTCATAGTCTAGCTCAAATTAATTGAACAAATTTATCTCCTGCTTCCTGTGTTTTACACTCCAGCCAAATCAAACTCTTCTTTGGTTCCATTTCCCTGTGGGCTATCCTGTTTGCCTGAAGCAACCTTTCCTATTCCATTCCCATTTGTTCAAACCCTACATTATTCTATAAGTCTCAATTTAAATGTTTCTTCCTTTATTATCCTTCAGGATTTGTATTTTATACCTCTTTTTACGTAACTCTTCTGTTATCTACTTTGATGGCTTTGCATATACATCTTATCTTTGCTACAATAAAGTAAGCTCCATGAGGGTAGGATCCCTGTCTTACTCATATTTGCCTCAACCACAGTATTTAGTAGATTGCCTGCCTCGTAATAGGCACTCAGTAAATCTTTTGTATTGAATGAGTAAATGCACATAAGTAAATTGATAGACCTAACTCTACTGCTACTGATCATAGTTGGCTAAAAATATTCTTTAAAATATGTTATCCTTTGGAAAAAGAACATCTGTTCCACAGCAGTATTTGGTGACAGAAAATAAAGCATAAAGTAGCTGAAATTGCTGTCAGACACAGCATTCCACCAAATTTGGCTATATCACTAAAACATTGATGATTTAGTATAGATTTGGAGGGCAAATTTTTACCTTATCAGTTGTTAACAGTATTTCTGAGAAGGCTTTCACTCATTTTTTCTGTTGTGACAGTACTTAGTTTGAAAAAGATCCCAGTTCATAGTAATAGAGTCTTATTTGATTCTACCTTTTTAAGTATAGCCCAGTACTGCTTACAATTACATTGCTTTTTAGTTATAATATCTTCAAAGTCAAAAGCAGGGTGTTAAGAATTTTATTCTGAGCACATGCCCAATTAGGCTTTACAAGATAGATTCTCCACAAGATAAACCTAGTGTGAATCTTTTCTCTAATGCTGAAGCTAAGAGCAGTCTTCCCCATAAATAAATGAAGTTCAAGCCTGAATGATATCTGCCCTTTAATATTTCTTTCTTTTTTTTTTTTTTTTTAAAGATGACCGGCAAGGGGATCTTAACCCTTGACTTGGTGTTGTCAGCACCACGCTCAGCCAGTGAGCGAACCGGCCATCCGTATGTGGGATCCGAACCCGGGGCCTTGGTGTTATCAGCACCGCACTCTCCCAAGTGAGCCACGGGCCGGCCCATGCCCTTTAATATTTCACTTGACCTGTTAAAATTTTTTCCCTATGCTTCTGGTGTCTCTTGGCATTTCACAGAATTTATATCCTTGCTTTCTTCCTTTATTACTGGCAGATATCCCTTTAAATGTGGTGCTAAGAAGGCTATGATGCTAGGGCCTCTAGATTCTTGTCAAAGTCTATGCCTTTGTCTTTTATTAAAAATAATATAGCAAGCAAATTTAGGACTTGCCAATAAAGCCTTAAATTCCTTTATATCTACTTTGTATTTGTGCCTTCTCTCAGTGTAGTGTTTTTTGTAAATACTCATACAGGGAGGGTCAAATTAGTGCCAGTTTAAGCATTCATTCATTAAACAAGCCTTTACTGGGTGCTTACTAAGTACCAGGCAGTGCTCTAGGTCCTGGGAAACAAAGAAAATGAGCCTTCAAACTCCAGAAGCCCAGATACAAGCTATAATGTAGGAAGGAACACTATAAAACTATACACCATTATCTTAGATGGGAAAATATTTTCCATGGGAGTCATTGTAACTCATTGTTGGGGAGACTTTTTCATTCCTAGGAAGATCTGGTTTGTGAATATTTAGAGTAGATGCTTATCCCCACTGATGTATTTTTCTGTTGCATTTCCCAAATGCAAGAGACAGAAGAAATATATTGAAGAGCATGTCGTACTTAATAGAACTGATTTAAACATTTATGGAGTGTTTTCTTTGTGCCGGGCACTATGTTAACGGCATTACATGTTACTCACACTACTCAATTAACTCATTTGGTTGTTATTGAATAAAATGCTGAAGGAATATATGAAAGCTTTCCCCCTCCTTGCACAGGCTTGATTTCAGAGGAGACTGGTGGGAAAAGAAGAAATAAAAGATTACATAATTGGGGGAAAAAGCAAATGCATATTAAATTCACGGAAATATTCATACAAGAAGCCAGAGAAATAGGCTGAAAGGGTGATGCAAATCACTGGGCTCAGTTCATATTTGCTATTTAGGTTTAGTGCCTCAAAATGACTCTTTTTTTAAGGTTGAAATAAACAGATGTACTTTTTTTCCTTGCAAAGTAAAAAAGATTGAAGGGAGAGTCCACTACTGAGCATGTGTCTTGGCAACCTTGGGGATTAAGAGTTGTGGTGGCAGTTATTGTCCCCATGACTCAGCAGGGACCTCTATGTTAGATTATAGTGTTGCTTCAGTAGTGCACATAAACATTCTATCCTTTGTAATATTTGAGCTCTGAGATCCCAAAGTTAGAGTCAGGGTATAGTTGTTGACATGTAGTATCATTTGTATTCTCTTTGTAGGCACTGAAGTAGTCTGTTTTGGAGTTGAATATTATTAGAATTAATATTTCAAATGGGCAATTGGGTTGTCATATAGAAGACTGGATCTTTAGTGTTAATGCTGTTGTTACAGTGTAGTCGTTAAGAGTGTGGACTCTGGAGCCAGGTAGCCTGTGTTTGAATCTTGGTTCTACCTTTCATTAGCTGCCTCAGTGTCTCCACTGGGGTAAAAGAGTTAGTAAAAGAAAAGCACTTAGAGTCTGACACATAGTAAGCCTTGATTGCTTATTATTATTCTGCCCTTGGGAATGCAGAGTTAAGCTTGTGTTGTCCCATGGCTAGTTTATATGTTCAATATATGTGGTTTCAACCTCTAAGATGTTGTTATTAAGAGAAGCATCTGCCAGATTGCCTCTGCAGATAGGTGGGGAGCTTTCTATTCTTTATCAAAAAGCAGGGTTAGTACACAAGAAAGTCCAAGGTAAGGCTTGATCTTATTCCTGAACTAACTTCAGTGAACCATGATCCTGTTGACACTTACTAGGTAATTAAAGGACAGTCAGATTGGACTCTGCCATCCGAGTCCATCTGCCTCAGCAGCTCTTTCTGGACATGTTGCTAAAGCTGAGAGTCCTTTATTAGGAAGAATTTTTTTTCCTTTTCTCCTACCTTCCTCCCTTCCTCCCTCCCTCCCTCCCTCCCTCCCTCCCTCCCACCCAAAAGAAGTAAAGAGGAATAATCTATGACATAGAATCTAGTGGTTCTGTAGAAATATTTCTGAATTATAGATTTTGGCTTCCTGTGTTACTGAATTTCACTATTTCTTGATTTTTATAGTATTCACTTATAAAGTTGCACTGGTCATATATTAATTGGCATTTATCTAATGCTTTCTTTAGGGGAAATATAGACATGTTTAGATATTTTAGAATCTTTATCGTAGAAAGAGATTAGGTTCTTTGTAGCAGAAGATATTGACATGGTGTAAATTTATAGGTTTTATTCTTAATAATTTTTAATAGGTAATGGTGGAGTTGAAATCTCCTAATTCTTAACTTATTTCTAGACCCTAGGATTATTGTTGTTTCTAAAATTTTTCATTTTATACTACAATGGATGATGATAAAGCTTTAAAATGTTAGTATGGCTGTAATTGATAGATGATGTAAGGATTGTAAAGTAATGTTCAAGTCCTTCATTTTATAGTAATTTATAAACTTCTTGAAACTACTTAATTTATTCCTATACAGGACAGAGTAAATTGATTCATAAAAAATGAACAGTAGGTTTTTGTTCCTCTGTTAAAGCTAGAGTAATAGTCATGAGATAATAGATAGAATTGGGTGCTTATATGGGCCAGACACAGTGTGCCAGCCTTTTACATATGTTAGCTAATTTAATTCTCATATAAACTGCGAAGTATATACTATCAATACTATTTTACATATGAAGCTTAGAGAGGTCATTGCTTGTGTATGGTCCCAGAGCCAGTAAGTAGCAGTGCTGGGATTTGTATCAAGGTCTTTGTGATTCCAGAGCCTGAATCTTAACCACTAAGAGCTTTTTTATTTATTTATATCCTTTTTCTCTCTTTATTTGGAAGTTGAATTTTTACCTAACAGTTTTGTTTTCATTATGGACTGTTTTCAGTCAACCCAAAAAAATAAAAATAAAAAATTTTGAGAATGTTTAAGGGTATTTCTAAAACGTACTAACAACCCACAAGCCTAGTTGGTTCATTAGATGAGTTTGGTTGCTTTCAGTTCTCTTGGTAAAATTTGAAAGGAAACTATAAAATTTCCATTACCTCACCTCTTTGTATTTTGGGGGCTGGGTTAATTAGTATTTTATAAGGTACTTTAAAAGGTTTATTTATAAACTTGTTAAGGAACCTGACTTGAATGTCGCATATTTTGATTTTAGAGTTTTCCAATTTAGAAGTGTCAGAGTGGTCCAAGTTTAACAAAAATTACAAATATACTAATTTGTTAATATTTTTCTCTGGGTTCTCTTTCTTTCTTTTTTTTAAACCTCTCCCTTCAGAGGAGTCTGCACTTAGCATTGTTGATAGAAAAAAAGCAAGGAAGTTTCTTTTTGTGGAGCGAGGAAATGGCTGTTAGTTCGGGACTTTATCCATATTAGGTATAAACTAAATATAGACGTGTAATCCAGGAGTGAAGTCACATCTATAAAGTTTCTTAAGCAGAGCTAATGAGATCAGCCAGTGCTTTTGGAGCTGTTCCCCCCACTCCTCTACTTTTGGCTCACTTAAAAGGTTACCAAATTGGTTAGTCTTATGGTCTGCCTACCTTTGCCCCTTAAGAGAAAAAAAAAAAAAAAACCATTTGCAAGGAATCTTTCTTTAAAACAAGCACACAAATGAAAAATTTTTGCTTTGTGTATGAAGCATAGTTACTTATGCCTCTCTTTGAGGGGAGGTTGTAAGTATATTAGTTTCTATAAATTTCTTGACTGTGTCATTTTTCTGTCACTGATTTTTTTTTTTTTTTTTTTTTTGAGTTGGTTTTATCCTTGAGTCTTTGTCACATATTTTTACTGTGAGGCTAGACTCATACAAGAAACATCTGTTTTACTTGGTGTTTTTTTGGTTTACTCAGTTTTTAACCATTAAGTCAGATCTCTGTGCGGTTAAGTAGTAATAGGGTTTCTTCTGATTGGCTGGTTATAGGGATTGTTGTAGAACAGAGTGATGGACTAAGTCTGTTTCTGTCCAAAGCACATGTTCTCAAATAAGGACTTTTAAAAGCCCCCAAAAGCAGAGAATGTGGTATTGATAACTCCAAGGCCACGGGTTCAGATCCCTGTATAGGGAGGTTAGCTCACTCAGGAGAGCATGGTGCTGACAACACCAAGTCAAAGGGTTAAGATCCCCTTACTGGTCATCTTTAAAAAAAAAAAAAAGCCCCCAAAAGCATTCTTACTCACAATACAGTTTTCAGCTTTTGTACACCTTCTTAGAGCCCTTTGCGCTTATGCCCAAATACTCAGACACTTATCAGTGTGTTGTGCTTCTAAAGAGAAGAATTACGTGTTTATGGCATATCTTATTAGAAATATTTTGGAAGACAACTAATTATGTAAGAAGTTTAGCTTAACATATTTCAAGGGCTTTAGGGGGTCAGGTTATGAAGCCAAATGTCCTCTAAGGCTCAGTTCAAATATCTTCTGAATCCTTCTCTGACCTTGTTGCTCCCATGTCAGAGCTAATCCTTCCTGCTGTCTGTCTAGAACAGTTAGTGCATTTTCACATTCTGCCACTCATTTCCATCATCTTTCATCATGTCCTTTTTCCAGGCTAGAATGTAAATTCCAGGAGATCAGGGACTGTTTTTTTTTCATCTTTTTTATCTCCCACCTACCACAAACTTTGATATATAGGAGATAATTCATTAATTCAGTAAACATCTATTAGTGTTTTGGGGAAAATTGTTGTACATAGGGTGGGGATAGAAAAAGGTAAGAGAGTATTAAATCTGTTTCTGGTGTTGTGTTCTATATTACCTTATAGTAAAATATCAGAGATAAAAATAGTATTTAACTTGAGACATGTAATTTGGGTTTTATGACTAGCTGCTTACTATATAGCATTGCTTCAAACTTAATAACAGATTGGTTTAGAGGACTAGAATCTTCAAATTATGTAACTGGAAGGCCAGGTGCAAGTCCTGTGTGTATTATAACTGATCTGTTATCATCTGTAACGTTGGGTGTGTTTCTTAGAGGTGATGACCAGTCTAGTCCAGATGTCCAGATTTATTTTAAATACCAAGGTAGACTTAGTCTTGGGTGTTTAGGTCCAGATAGAAAGTTGAGACCTGAGATTCAAAAATCAGATCCAGAGAATTAAATTTTTGTAATTAGAAGCAACCTATTAGAAAATAAATATAAATGAAGCCAATGAAACGTCTTAGTGATATGGAGGCAATTTGCCAGAAAAATGAAAAATATTTTGAGTGAATTCTTTGATCGGAAAGAATATATTTTTCAAATGAACTACCTGAAAGATAAAGTTAAGGGAAGGACTTTGTTGTGTCTAAAATAAAGCAGACACAGTACTATTCTATGTTAGAATTTGCCATTATCATATTTAAGGCACCTGAGCATTGAAATGGTAAATAAAAAATTTCAATACTAAACATGCTATCCTGTGCTATTTAGATATTCTAAGTTTTAGGCCAGCCAGGAAGATAGATAAGGATTCTGAATATTAACTTTTCAGCAGATGAAATACAGTGTTGAGTATGTATAGTAATTTTTAAAGAAACATTTTGATATATATATATATATATATATATATATTTTTTTTTTTTGTAAAGATGACTGGTAAGGGGGTCTTAACCCTTGACTTGGTGTTGTCAGCACCACGCTCTCCGAAGTGAGCCAACTGGCCATCCCTATATAGGATCTGAACCCGCGGCCTTGGTGTTATCAGCACCAAACTCTCCCAAGAGAGCCACAGGCTGGCCCTTTGTAATATATTTTAATGAAAATTTTAAAAATATATAACCTAAAATAAAATACCTGAGAAAGATTTATTTATTTATGTTTGTCGAATGCTAATATTTTATATTAAAATATTCTCTAACATTTTCATGACTGTGGTTTTTCATTGTCATCATTATCACACTGTTCTTAGTCATTTAGAGGTCCAAAATTTAGCTATCAAACAATGTTGTGGTGTGTATATATATATATATATATATATATATATATATATATATATATATATATATATCCTTACAGCCAATTTTCTTTGCATATCCATATCATATAATTCTGTTTTTAAAGTCCCTCACATATCTCATTTACCCTCCAAAGTTTTTATTTTCCTTTTGTTTATCTAAAGTGTAATCTCTTAAAAAGAAAAAACTTACTTTCTAGAGAATTTAGGTTTTTTACAAAGGGAGAAATTGGATTTTTGACTCTACTACCAAACTCTTAGTGGGATGTCTAGTTAAAATTGCTTGTTCTGGGAACTTGCTGGTAAACATAAATAGCATTCACCTGCTAACTTTAGGTAGCTGCCATAAGCTCAGATGGGGGAAGAGGGCTATTTCTTGAACACTTCATCGTTTTCTTTCACTCCCATGATTCACTCTGCATCTAGTTTATACTACAGCATATATATTTTAAAACTGCCCTTAGGGAAAGTGGGCTACTAAATTTTGACTTGCAGAAGAATTTCACCCATCCCCCTAACATATTTGTCCTCCATTGATAAACAAGGGAAAACCTTGGCAGTTAGTGAGTTTATCTTTGGTTAGAGGATGTTAGAAAAATGACTGTTAGACAGTGAAAGTTTGAGATGTACTTTTTTGGATGTGACCAAAAGTGAGAATAACTCATTATAAAAGGGAGCATGTTTCTTTTTCAAATAATATCACCACAGCTTAATAAAATACACACAATTTAGTGTTCTGTATTGCTGAAATTAACTCATTTAAATGCCAAACATTAAATTTCTAAATAGTTTTACTTGAAAACATCTTGACTTCACTTTTATTTCATTTATTTATTTATTTATTTCCCCCCACTGGTGTCATAATTTATTTAACCTATTTCACTGGGACAGACTAATGTTTAGTGCCACTCAGTGTAATTTCAGGTTTGATGAGTTTCTAAGTATTTTACCCTACTTTGAAAAACTGAGGGATTCAAAAATAGCATGCAGCATTAAATTAAATTAAATTTATTGTTCCGTAAATCTTGAGACCCAAAAAGGAATGCTAAATCAATAAGTGCAAAACTCTAAAACAATTAAGAGATAAGCGCACTTCTCACCCAAGTGACTGGTACAGAGAACATGTGGTCATGCAAAAGCAAAGGAAAAAGACAAAAAGAAAGCTCTCCTACAGTGTCTATATGGTTTACAGAAATTTGCAAACCAAAGGTGGAAATATTGACAGTATTTCTTTGTTCACTTCCATTGTTTGAAGATATTTTTGTTGGATATAGAATTTGGGGTTGATTTTTATTATTCTTGTTTTTTTCTTTCAGCACTTTAAAAATGTTGTTCTGTCTTTTCTGGCCTCCATTATTTCTGAAGAGAATTCAACTGTCATTCAAATCATTATTCAGTTGTATGCAGTGTGCTATTTTTTTCTACCTGCTTTTAAAGATTTTCTTTTTCTTTTTTTTTTTTTTTTGGCTTTTAGCATTTTAATTATGATATACCTAGATGTGGCTTTCTTTATATTAATCCTGCTTGATGTTCATGAAATTTTCTGAGTCTGTAAATTTGTCTTTATTTCGGAAGATTTTGGCCATATCGCTTGAAAATTTTTTTTGCCTCATCCTCTCCTGTTTCTCTGATTTAAGATACAGATCTTTTTGTATTTTCCCACAGGTCTTTGAGGCTGTATTTTTTTCTATTCTTCAGATTGAATAATTTCTTGGATCTGTCTTCATTTTCACAGACCTTTTTCTCTCTTTATTCTACTGTTAAGCCAATCTAGTGATTTTAAGAAAAATTTCAGATGTTGTATTTTTAGTTCTAGACTTTATATTTCATTCTTTTGTGGTTTCTTTCACTATTTCCTATTCTCCTTTATTATGTGCATATTTCCTTTATGTCCTTGAACATAGTTGCAGAAACTGCTTTGAAAACTGTCTGCATACTGTAGAATCTAGGTCATCCTGGGTCTCCTTGATTAATTTTTTTATATTGAGAATGGGTCATGTTTTCCTGTTTTTTCCTATGGGAGTAATTTTGGGTTGTATTCTGGATATTACACATGACAAGTTTTAGAAACTTTGGATTTTGGTATGCTCCTCTGAAGAGTCTTGATTTTGTTTCTTTTCTGTTTTAAAGCAGGAAGTTAACTCAGCTGAACTCAAACTCCAAAACTGTCCCCCTTGTGGTAGGTGGCAGCTCATACTTCCATTCAGTTCTTTTAGCTGGCCTAGTTGGAGTCTGCTCTGTCCAGTGTGTTTGAGGTGTTAGCTAAAGATTTGGATAGAGTTTTATGCAGATTTTAGGGCTCCCCCTTGCTGGATCTCATTTTTTATGGTCTTCTTACCTTATTTCCCAGTGGTGATGGTTGCTCTGGACTGTCCTTTGGTTTTCAAGACAGCAGGACTGTGAATTTTTCATTGAGTTTTAGCTGCCTTGCATAGTGCAAGGCTAAAAGATAAAAACTGGGGAAACTTGTCAAGTGCACGTCCCTTCTTTCAAGTGTCAACTCCCCTCCAAAATCTGCCTGCTTTTGTTCACTCTCCAGTGACTTCAGGTGGTTGTTCTTGTCTAGAAGTTTACAAGGGTTGATTCTATAGGAGCTGCTTGGCCATACTGAAAGCCTCAAACTGATTTTTTAAAAATAAATTTAAAATTTTAAAATAGTTTTAGATTTATAGAAAAATTATAAAAATAGTACGGAGAGTTCTCAAATTAATTTTAAATAAATATATTTCTAAGATATGTTAATATGCTTCCTTGACTTCTTAAAATGCTGAATTTAACTGCCAATTAATGTCAGCATTCTGAATATAAATTCAGTAATGCAGCAATGACCTCTGGAGCTATTGAGGTATGTGACTATTTTTGCCTTTCTGCTAAATGGCCTCAGCTATTATGCTTTTCTAACCTAGATCTCCTTTGTGTACATACATGTCTGGGTGTACATGTGCTTGTGTGTGTGTGTTTGGGGGTGTGTGTTTTCTATTTCTTCCTTTGCCAACTTAGCTCTATTGATGCAAACCCATTTCCTTTAATTTTTTTTTTTTTTTTTTTTTGGTCTTTTTTGTGACCGGCCACCAGTGAGTGCACCGGCCATCCCTATATAGGATCTGAACCCGCGGCGGGAGCGCTGCTGCGCTCCCAGCACCACACTCTCCCTAGTGCGCCATGGGGTTGGCCCATTTCCTTTAATTTTTTATTGTAATCTGTTGTGGTTCAGTAAAACTGATAAACTTGTTAAGATTTGTTTGAAATAAGAATAAATAATTTCTGAGAGCTTGAATACTGAGTTGATGAGTCAGGTACAAGGTCTTTAGTATATGGTGTTGGTGACATAGGTGTTGGTTGCCCAGAGGCTTTTCTTAAATGTGCGCTGTCCGATATGATAGGTCACCTGTATGTGGCTCTTGAGTGCTTGAAATATGTCTAGTTTGAATTGAGATGTACTCTAAATATAAAATATATGCCAGATTTTTTTTTTTTTTTTTTTTTTTGTGACCAGTAAGGGGATCGGAACCCTTGGCTCGGGGTCGCCAGTGAGCGCACCGGCCATCCCTATATAGGATCCGA
Organism: Cynocephalus volans; assembly: GCF_027409185.1. Lineage (NCBI taxonomy): Eukaryota > Metazoa > Chordata > Mammalia > Dermoptera > Cynocephalidae > Cynocephalus > Cynocephalus volans. Next base: position 19,481,332 of record NC_084467.1, read on the forward strand.
ACCCGCGGCCGGAGCGCCACTGCGCTCCCAGCGCAGCACTCTCCCGAGTGAGCCATGGGGTCGGCCCTATATGCCAGATTTTGAAGACTTAGTACAAAGAATAACTTTTTATGTTGATTGCATCTTGAAATGATAATATTTTAGATATATAGGGTTAAATAAAAATATTATTGAGATTAATTACTCCTGTCTTTTTTTTTTTTTTTTGGTGTGGTGTGTGGAATGCTCCATGAATTTGTGTCATCCTTTCACAGGGGCCATGCTAATCTTTTCTGTATCATTCCAATTTGAGTATATGCTGTCAAAGTAAGCACTGTACTTTTTTTTTTTTTTTTTTTTTTTTGTCTTTTTCGTGACCGGCACTCAGCCAGTGAGTGCACCGGCCAGTCCTATATAGGATCCGAACCCGCAGCGGGAGCATTCCCACGCTCCCAGCGCCGCACTCTCCCAAGTGCGCCATGGGCTCGGCTGAGCACTGTACATTTTTAATTTGGCAACCAGAAAGTTTAAAATAACATGCATGGCCTGCATTATATTGGTTGTAGTTCAGGTAACCTGTATTATTTAATAGCAGGGTCCATATTAGTGAGGTGGAAGTTGTAGCATTAAGACCAAGCAGGTGAGATTCTAGCATCTCCTTAACCTTGGTGTGAGAAACTGTATCATAGTGGTTTATAGTATAAACCTCAGTTCTGCCACTCCTCAGTTGTATGACTTATGGCAAATAACTTAGCTTCTCTGACCCTCAGTTTCTTCATCTGAAATATGAGAAAAACAATACTTAACATCCTGTGGTTATTGTGAGATATGATATATGTAAAACACTTTTATATAGTGCCTATCAAGGGTGAGATAAACTGCTCGATAAAATGGTAGCTCTTAACTTGTTTCCAGACAGTTTTGGCAACATTTCGATTCATTTTAGTTGATACTTATGGGGAATACAATCCAGGTTGATTCAGACAGGAAAAAGGACTATATACCTTTGGTCATTTTTTTTTTTTTTTAATTCAAGGATATGGACCTTCTGTACAAAGAGGAGATGTTGCTGCTAAACAGTCAATATTTTTAATTATATGGTTTGTAATTTGTTCTGAAGAGATGATAGACTGCTCCTCTTAGGCTTTTGATGAGTGAATGTAAACAAGCAGAACTTATTTTTCATTATGGTTCCGCTATGCTTGAAAGTCTGGTTATCGTACATCTGACACTTTGTTTCAAAAGATGAGTCTGGCTAATATATTTCAGATTTGATTTTAGTACAGATTAAAGCCCCCCCCCCTTTTTTTCCATCTTCAGTATATGCTTCAAATAAGCAACAAAAGTAGAGTACTCAATAGAATCTTTCTCAACTGACATTAATTCCCTATTCTATTTTGGCTAGTATTGATTGATTGATTGGTTGATTGGTCGACTGGCAAGTACAGGGATTGAACCCCAGATGTTGGTGTTATCAGCACCACACTCTAACCAATTGAGCTAACCATCTAGCCCTTAGCTAGTAGTTTTTGTGTGACTTCTTTACATTCAGCATTTTTTTATTCAAGAGAAGTTCTGTTATATTTAAGCAGTTTAACATTTGGCCCCTGATTAGGGACAGAGATTATTATGTATAAACATTTGGAGCATTTTCTTTTACAATTTTCTTAGATAAATAAACAACAACAACAAAAAAGAAAAGCAAAACAAGTTCATTATAAAAAGGCAGATAAGACAGAGGTGTATAAAGAAAGTTAATACCCGTATTCCTACCTCTCCCCAAGTTTGTCTTGAGGTAAACAATGTAATTTTGGTTTGTAGTCTTCCACACCTAACAAGTATTTGCAAGATATAAATGCCAATGTTACATATCTATGGCATCTGTTAAAGGGATTTCCCTTTCTGTCCTCCAGCAAAGTATAGGCCCCACTCTCACCTCCATCTCAATACAGTTTCCTCAACCCAGTTGCTCAAACCAAACATCCAGGAGTTATTTGATTTTTTTCTTTCCCTCACTTCCCATATCCAAACCATCCACAAGTCTTTAGGATTGTATCATCCCAATTCAATTTAATCCACACATTTCTTTCCATCTACATTACTTCTACTTAATCTAAATCACGTTTCGCGACAACCACTAGGTCTCCCACCTTCCATTCTTCATCAGCTCCATGTCCCAACCTGTTTTCCATATGGTAGAGTATTTATTGTCTTAAATGGAGATTGGATTTTGCCCTCATATGCCCCCCACCCATCAAAACCCTTCAGTGATATCTTTATTACTCTTTTCCCTGGCATTCCTCACCCTCCTTTCTTCCTCCCCACAACAGAAGCTCCATGAAGTCAGGAATATGTTCTCTGCTTGGCACATACTTTTTTATTGAATACTTACCACACGCAGGACAATATTTTAAGAGGTTTCATCTATCAACTCACTTAATATTCATAATAACTTTGAAGTAGGTATTCTTCCTCATTTTACCTATAAGGAAACAGGCCAGAGAGATTAAGCAACTTGCCTAATATCACACAGGTTAAGTAGAAGAACCAGTCTATCAAACCAGGCACTCTGCTTTCAGTCCTTGCTGTTAAACATTGTGTTAAATGCTTTTTTTTTTCCTACACAGTAGGTACTTTTGCAAACATTTGTTAAATGAATGAATAAATTGTTTCCTCTGTGAGCATAAAATTCAAACTCTTTAATATGGTCTAGAAAATCTTTCATGACCTGGCCCCTGCCAATATCACTTTTTCTTGTACTCACAGCGATCTAATTACACTGGCTGTTTGCATGGCTGGCTTCTTCTCATTCTTTAGGTCTAACTGTAGGCACTTATTGCAATTTATAATTTTTAACTCATTATCTGTTTCTTTTATAAAAATCTGAGTTTCTTGAGGTCAGGTCTTATCTTAGCAGTTGTTTCCCCAGTGCCAACTATGGTGCTTAGGAGACAGTAGGTCCTCAGTAAGTATGTGTTGACTGTTGAGTAAATATATCTGGGTCCCAGACAAGAAGCTGTCATGTAAGATGTTATGTGAGTAAGGAAAGAGAGGCCGTCCTTTGAACTTCAGTGGCAAATGCTACTGAAATCTTTCAGTAGTCTAAATGGCAGCCTATGGAAAATAAGATTAATTGTAAATAAACCAGAGCCCTGGATGGAATAGCTATTATTTTTCCTTTACTTATATAAAGAGTTTTCTTTTTTCATACCTTACCACACTTAAATATTTTCATTCCTCCTGCTAGCCTTAGAGATAAATGGTGATATTGATTTGGATACTTATGACTGTGAGTAGCAGAAAACCTCACTTGAAATTGGCTTTAACCTTAAGGAAATGTATCTAATGAAAGAAGTCTAGTAAGAGGACTGCTCCATGTGTAGTATGTCAGGTTCTGGCTTGCTTCTTTGTGATTCTCTTGGCTCTATCATCTTCTGGTGGTTGTTTCAGCCTCAGGCTACTATCAAGTTGGCCACAGCAGCCACAGGTTCACATCCAAGGGTTTCCTCTTCTGAAATCTTTGTCTTAAGTGTGAGAAACTTCCCAGGAGACTCTGTGTCTCATCCACTAAAACTGGGTCGCATGAACATGCCTAAGTCAGGCACTGGCAAGGGGAATTCAACTATCATGATTGGCTTAGAATCAGTCAGGAATTACCCCTAGAACTGGGGATTAGGTCATTATTTCCTGCATTCCTTGGGGGAAGGAAGGAATGGATGCCTGATCAAAAATAGGAGTTCTGTCTTTTGACAAAGGAGGAGAATAGATATTGGGCAGGCTATAGTGGCTTCTGTGGTTTGTTAGCTCTGTCCCAAGATTATTTGGTGACATAATTTAAGTTTTTGAGAACAATTATTAGTCAGGAAGATTTGATTTAATTAGTTTTTTTTTTTCTATACTGATAAGCTAGAACACATTCTTTGAAACTCAAAGGCTTTCATAGTTAGCCAATCAACAGGAAGCTAATAACTAATAAAGCATCTGTAGCAGATAAGGTCCTATGGGAAAGTTTAAAAAAAAAACAAAAAACTCAGGTTACAGTCTAACTCAGGAGACAGGGTGCAGAGATGTGAATAGTAAAGTAATAATACTAGAGTACTTCAAAAAGTTCATGGAAAAATTGATAAGATCTTTTAATTCTATTTTTTCATGAACTTTTTCAAGTACCCTCATACACAGTTACAATTTAAGAGATCACAAGGCAAATCATGATTAATTGTTAAGTAAGTGGTATAGGCTTGCTATTACCTGGGAGCTTGTAAGAGATGCAGAACCTTGGTCACCACCCCAGAGCTACTGAATCAGAATCTGCACTTCTGCAAGATCTCTTGATGATTTGTGTTGACATCAGGTTTGAGAAATTGGAATAGAGGTTGAGAGAACAGGTAATTGGTTTGGGCTAAAGTGATCTAGAAAGGTTTCTTGGAGGTGAGATTCGAACTTGACCTGAAAGACAGGTGTGGCAGTGGGCATTTCAGGTGGAGTATAATGTGATTTTAGTCACATAAGTGTCCAGATTTATGTGGCCTTATTGTATAGAATGAATGGGAGGGGGTATGGGGAGTAGTGCTATGGGTCCTTAAGAATTGGCAGGGAAATCCTAGGAAAGGAGGAGGGCAAACTTTGCAAGGCCTCATTAAAAGACTATTGTACATGTTTACAGGGCTTTTTTGTTTTTAATTAAACTATTAGCTACACTAGGTAATTGAATCATAATTTGGTCATTTACCAAAGGAAACAGAAACAAACAAACTTTGAAACTACTGGAAGGTGAATCATCTCTCATTCAACAGGTTTAACTATGGATAGTTGTGAGTAGAAAAGGGTGCTTAAAAAAGATAGCTATTTCACTCAACCATGACATTTAGCTATTTAACAATTGGCTGTGTTGTGTATTTTAGTTATTTCCCCCAGTAGCATAGTAACTTTGAATTTTGATGATTTTAGTAATATATAGATTTTAGTAGGTTATTTTGGATAGGTAAGCATGATAAACTTTGGCAATACTTCAGTTGCCCCCACCCTTTTTAAAATTTAAAAATAAAACAAAAAGACATATTTTTCTGTAGTTTTAAATTTTTCAATTCATAGTGATTTTAGACTATAGCAAGAGAATATCAAGTGTTCTGTTGTAAGCTGAACCACCAACTCAGAGGAGGAACCACTGGCAAGCCCATAAAACTGAAACTCACAAACAGATGATTTATTGGGGGATGTTTATGACACTTTTGAGAAAATGTTAAACACATGTTATTATAATTGTGATAAGGTTAGGGGGTGTATTTTGAGTTTCATTGTATTCAAAATTGAAATGTTCACATGTAGTGTATTCTGAAATTCTTAAATTATTCAGATTAAACTTTGTAGTCTATAGGTAAAATAAAGACAGGAACCATGTCTTCTCTTGTTCATCTCTACATCTCTGGTGTTTAATGTAGGTCCTCACATGATTGGCAAATGAATAAAAAGTTAAAAATTTTTTTAATTTTAAAAGGTTGATTTTTATCTGCTCTTGGAGATAACACATAAATGGTACAATAAAAGTGAGCTGTAATATAGTTAGAAACTATTAGGACTGAAGTAAAAACTAGATTAATAATTAACAAAAACACTTTATTTGGAAATAATTTCAAATTTACAGCCAAGTTGCAAGAATAAGAACAGTTCAAAGAACAAACCTTTACTCAGGTTTACCTGTTGTTAACATTGTACTCTATTTGCTTTATTATTTGCTCTTTTTCTAGTAAGTTGTATACATTGTGGCTCTTTACCCCTAAATATTGCCATGTGTATTTCCTAAAAGTAGGGATATCTTGTATATATAATGTTGTTACATTACAATTATAAACCTCAGTAAATCAGTCTCTCCTTTCCCACCTCCTCCTCTTTTAAGAATAGAAAAACTAAGACCTAAAGAGATTAAGTGACTTACCAATGGTAGATAGCTTCTAAGTGGAAAATCCAGGAAATTTCATGATGCCTTTTGGATTCTGCTCTTTGTAGACCAGTAACCTGCTCACTATTTATTAGGGTTAGATTTGGTAAATAACAGTCTCCTCCCTTCAGTTAAAGGAAAGGCATGCTATCTTGCCTTAAACGTGGACATACTGAAACCTAAACGAAGTCAGCCTAAAGACTCTAAGACCTAGACACTTAAATTCAAGGACATACTTATTCCATACAAACTAAGAACTGGAAGCAAGTACCTTTTAATATATTGGGCCTGTTTTCCTCTTCTGTAAAATGGGCATAAAAGCAGTGCCTACCTCATTGGATTGTTGGGGGAACGTAATGAGTTAATACATATAAAGGGTTTAGAATAGCACAATGCTTTAATACTGAGGAAAGTCAGGTATTGGTCCTGGTTCCTAACATCACAACAGAACCCTTTTTTTCCTTGACAAGCCAAATCATTTACCTAGTATAATATAGTCATAAAAAATGTGTAATTGTTCTTCTAAACCAAATACACCTCTCCCACAGCACTTGATCTACAAAGGGCTCTGGATCGCCAAAATTGTCCTTGACATTATATGAGGGTACTTCAAAAAGTTCGTGGAAAGATTCATATTATCTTTTAATTCTATCTTTCCATGAACTCTTTGAAGTACCCTCATATTTGATTATAAGACAAACTCTTAGAAACATTAGAGTTGTACTGTTTTGCATTAAAAGGTACTTGTCTCTGCTTCTTATTTGTGTGGAATAAGAATGTTCTTGTATTTGAGTGTCTGGGTTTATGGGTCTTTAGGCTGGCTTGGTTTAAGTTTCAGTATGCCTAAGTTTAAGGGAAGATAGTGTGGCATTCCTTAAATGGGAGGGAGGAGACTGTTGTTTACCAAATCTGACTATAACAGTGACCAGGTTACTGGTCTATAAAGAGCAGAGTCCAAAAGGCATCATGAGGAATTCAAAGTTTAACCATGGAGCAAACTTCTTTGCAGTTTTGATTTTTTAAAAACATGTTTTGCCTCTATGTTAGTGTTTAGGAAGATATGGTCTACCACCAAATGCATCAGAATTAGAATTGCTTTAAATGCATGTTAAAAATTGCAGATTCTTGGACTCCTCCACAGATGTAATTGAATCAGAGTATCTGGAGGTGGGACCTGGAAATCTGCATTTTAATTCAGTTTCCTTGAGGATTTTTATATATCTTGAGATTTGAGGATCCTGTTCCTATATACTTCTGTTACATAGATTTTCTTCATCTTTAGAGCTTTTCAATAGTTGTTCTATAACTTGTGTTTTACTCCATTTTCATGTTTTGGATGAGATGGTTTTTGCTTGCTTTTTTTAAAATGAAAGATTTATGTCTATCTTACAAATATCAAAAAGAATGAAAGGGTATGCAATGAACAACTCTCTCTCTGTTCCTTCCTCAATTTTAGAGCATTGTGCTGTTCTAAGCCCTTTATATGTATTAAATTATTATGTCCCCCCATCAATCCAATGAGATAGATACTGTTATTATGCCCATTTTATAGAAGAGGAAAACAGGACCAGAGAGGTTATATCACTTTCAAAGTCATTTAGCTAGGAAGTGGTGAAGTTGTCTGAGAGTCTAGGTCTAGATTAGTGCTCTTAACCACCATCCTCGACAGGGAGAGAGGATAGACAGATTAACTAGATTAATACATGTGAAGAGCTTGTTTTGGGAGAGCACAGAGTTCATCTTCAACAAGATAAATGTTCCACGTGAACTCATAACAGCTTTTCCTGGAGTTTCTTGTAGCCCTGGTAGTTGGATATCCTCACGTACTTTCAAACTAATCATTCTCTAAATCATATGGGCTTTTATCTGGAGAGTAGACTTTGTGAGTTGGTGATGCTGAACAAGGAAGTGGTAGCAACTGAAGTCTTTGCTATGTTCTGCCCTGGCTGTATAGGCAGAGCTTGGGAATGTAGTAATTCTTCCATTATGTATCATTTAACTTTATTTATCAAATAAGTTCTATGATACAGTTATGGCCAGGAAATAATGATACAGTCTTTTGCATGGCCGGAGATGTTTGACATCTTAAATAAAGGATATCTTTACTTGACTCCATTTAGTGGACTTTTTAAACTTTACATAGACTATTTCTTAAAGCACAAGGCCAGCCTATGTCAGTTGGAAGAGGTTAATGTGGGAAATATTTAGATTCTTTCCCTCTTATTGTTTTCTGAACGAATAAAGTAATCTAAGGAGTCTACTGACTTAAGTGCTTGAACTGTGAGAACCTGTTGTTAGGCTTTGAGTTCTTTGCATGAAGTATCTTTAAAGTTAGTAAAATGTTTATTAAACTCTTACCATGTGCCACAAACTGTGTGTACCCTGTTTAAAAGAATAAGTTTAGGCAAATTAAATTTAACAAAGTTTAATTTGAGCAAGAAAAGAAAAAAGAAAAAAAAAAAAGATTCGCGAATTAGGCAGCCCCTAGAGTCAGAACAGATTCAGAGGGACTGCAGTTGAAAACACATGTTGGTTACATTTATAGGTAGAAAAAGGGAAGTGATGGTACAGGAAAAGGGAGTGAGGTCCACAACAGTCGACTGCCTGCAGTTGGTTGAGATTCAGCTATCGTCACAGAAGCACACTTCTAAGAGAGGTTTTCAGTTTGCCCATGTGCTTAAGTGCCAAGTTAGGTTGTAGTTCGTATTTAAGAGCTCAGGAATGAGAATACAGAGGCTTTCTCAGGCCAAAATTTTTTAGTTTGCTTTAACAGTCCTCACTGATTTGATCCCCATGATAACATGGTATATAGTAAGGCAAGTTTCACAGATGTTAAGTGACTTTCTGAAGATTACACTGCTAAGTAAGTGGTGAAATCAGGATTCAAAATCAGATATGTCTGATTCTAAACCTTATTTCCCATGTTCTCTCTAGACCCTGTAGAAGGATAGCAGTTTATGAAATCTTTAGGCTCCAAACCTTTGTCTATCTAGCATGTGATTAGCAAAAATTCTGAAGAAATAAGTAATGGAAGCCAGGTGACTTTGCTCATTTATCATGTTGTTTTGTGGCTTTTAAGTTAATCACAATCAAAGCAAGACATTTTGTATATTCAGACAGCTAATGTAGATTGTCAGAATCCACACTAAAGGTAAATGGGGTATTAGAATTTTTTAGTTCATTTTTTTTTGGCAACACATTGCTGTATCCATTCTTTAGAAAATGTGTCAAGGAAAATAATTTAATGGTAAGGAGCCCATTCTTATCTTCAGGTCCGGACTTCTCGCTCTCTTCCCCCAGTAATCGTCATCCCTCACCCCCAGTCCCACAAATACAAAGAGAAGGATGAAGTTAAAGCTCTCCTTCCAAGGTGTTTTAAAAATCTGACTACTCTCAAGACTGATTAAAGTAGGTTTTCTAAGTGAGCAATTTCTTAACCTTGACTTTGTAAAACATTAAAATATTTATGGCATCTGCCATTGACCCCTGTTCAGCAATGTAGGAGATAATCCAGCAGTTTCTGATTAAATACTGGTATTATGCAATTCAAGAATTACAACAGAGGTCTGGAGGGAGGAGGATGAGGCTAGCAGAGAGTAATAGTGAATGTGTGAGAGGAATCCTAGATAGCAAGTTAAATAAAAATACCCCTTTTATAAAAATAAAATCCAAATGATGCCAAGACTCATTCCTTATCTGGAAATTTGTGGTTATTTCTGTGTCAGTGAAATCATTCAGGTTTTCTCTTTGATTATTTGGGTTTTCTGATTTTCAAGAAATCATTATAAATGTGTGGTTTTATAACATGAAATCTTAATTTTAAAACTATATGATCCAAATTGAAGTTTTTTTCTAGCATGTGTATACTTATATTTCTAATCTGTGTCTGTATGTTTTAAAAACAGCATTATTGGATATAATTCATATACCATACAATTCTTTTATTTAAAACATGTGAGTCAATGGTTTTAAGTATATTTACAAAGTTGTACAACCATCACCAGGGTCTAATTTTATAAGATTTTTATTTTCCCCAAAAGAAACTCTGTACCCATTAGCAGTTATTCCCCTCCCCTCCTCCAACCTCTTGTGACTGGCTCCTGAATTTCACTTAGCATGTTTTCAAAGTTCATCCAAGTTATAGCATGTATCGATATTTCATTGCTTTTTATTGTCTAATAGTGTTTCACTGTATGGATATACCACATTTTATACATTTAAAATTTTGCTTTTTAAATATAATACTTCTGAGAGACTCCTGCTTTTGGGGATATGGAGTAGACAATAGTGATTTCCTAGTTTTTTCCTCATACATCCCAAGCTAAAGAAGCCAGCTACCCAGAAGCATCATCACGCACAGACAAAAAAGCTCTGGCAAAATCCTGCTCTCTTTATCCACAGCACCAGGAAAGGGGCAGCCTAAGCAAGACCAAAAACTTTGAGACAATAATTGCTCTACTTGAAACACTACAGAAGAAAACGTGGTGTCCCACCTCCCTCCATGCCAGCAAAGGCTGAATGGGTGGCCTAGACTTTCACTCTCAGTGGTATTCTGTAATTTAACAGGTTCTTTACTAATGGTCTTGGGTGGTCTCCAATGTTTTGCTATTACAAACAGTGCTTCAATGTTCCTCTCTCTACTTGTATTTTTGGGCATCTGTAAAAGTGTGTCTACAGAATAAACTTCTAGATGTAAAATTGTTGGGTCAATAGCATGCAATGAAGCCTTAAAAAATGGCAGTTAGATGGATGCCATCAAAACATGGAAATATATATGAAATATTAAAGCCATACTTAGATGCTGTTGTTGCATACCTATCTGTTAATTTTTGTTATTACTACAAATTTGGGTGGAAAATAAAGGCATCCTGACTCCCGGTATAGTATGCTTTCTACTATACCACAATTCCTCAGTCAGTTGTACCAATGGATTCAGTGTAGTTCAATTTAGTTCATTCTAAATATATTCAATAGATTAAATGTAGTATTCAATGTAGCTCATACTAAACAGAGTAATTTTGATTCTGTAACTTTACTGAAATGGAATTTTATTAGTACAACTTGGATTAATGGACAAAGTTTTTTACTTGTGAAGTCTAGAAATCTGAATTTCATAATTTTACTATACTTTTTAAGAACATCATCTGACTAATAGCTCCCAATTTTCTCATGCTATTAAAACTTGGAAGACTTGTTCATGATGATATTTCTTATTGACTTGTCATGAGTTTTGGGAGAGTAATTATTAAAAAGGCATTTTTTCAGATCTATCTTGAAGAGTGTGCATGCTTTTATTTGTGTGTTCATGAAGGAAAGTAGTTATATGAAGAGTGTGAGATGTGTAACAAGCTTCTGATATACCTGAAAGAGAAGTAAATTGGGAAAATTTGCTAGAAAATTATAGACAAAGGAGGCAGTTAGCTGTGAAAACAAATAGGCATTTGCATCCTGACCGGGTCTTCATGAACTAGTTCATGTCCCAAGATTCTTCTGTTTGTGCTGGACGATATGCCCTGCAGACCATTATAGGAGGTTATTGTGTGGTGGTTTTGATCTGTAACGGGTCCTTGCTCATCTCCAGCCAGCCTTTAGTTTAATGTTTCCAAGTGCCTACATGTAACATCTTCATTACACCTTCTTTACCAATTTAATGATTTTAACACTGCTGTAACAGGCAGTTTGGGAAATTATTGCTAATTTTGTAGGTTAAATAAATGAAACAGGATGAAGACCTTGAGTCAGACTAGTTCTTTGTCTACCCAACTTCACTGTTTTTTTTTCAGTAAGTCTCAAATTTGGGATACTTTTTCTTGTATTTATATGTCTGTCAGGAGAGGGAAAAAACAAAACAACAATGATAATAGAATTTGAATATCTAAAGACACAGTCTGGTGTGAAAACAGTCATCATCAAAATATATGGAAAGGTTAGTTGTTAACTTTTTCTTGTCTGTAGTAAACTCACTTGTGTGTTATCAGTGTTGCATGCTGTGAATGGATGGTCATCATGTTCAAAAAGTCAGCGTTGAGCACCAGTTTGTTAAATAGTGGGATGATTTAGTCCTGTAAACTGACTTGTGCTCTGAGGAAGGAATATCGTCCTAACCTTCCCACACCGGTGTTTCTCAATGTATCTAGCAGATGCCTTACTTTGGGATCTCCTCTGGTGCCTATGACAGAATGAGGATTCTACTGAATCAGAATCCCTGGATGTGAGGCCCAGTAATCTTCATTTTAAATGTTTTCCTAATTTTTATTTTATTTTGTTTTATTCTTGATCACATTAAAGTTTAACTAAGCTTTCTTTAGGAAGTAAATTTTTGTACAAGTTGCAGTATTAGGAACTAATATGATTCACTTTGGCTACAAATTCTGTGTATGCTTTGTTTCTGATAAAGAATAGTAATTTTGTTTTTTTTAAACCAAGCTTGGTTGTAACGCTCCCATGTTGTCTGATTAGGGTGGGCTCTGGGATCCTCCTTATGTGCCCATGTTTTTGTTCTGTTTTTCTTCTTTGTACTCCTTCTACCTCCCCATTAGTTTAGGAACTAATCACTATTTACCGATGTAGCATTTTACTGAAATGCTTCTTAATTTTTTGATAGTTACTTTAGGATAATAAACAGTACTTTTACCAGTTCTTTGAATGACTTGAAGAGTTACCTCAGGCACTCTCCATAGACTTCATGGTGAAGAGTCTGTTTTGATCCCTAGCAATGTCAGAACGTTCTCCACCGGTGTGCTCGCTCTCTCTCCTTCCCCTCACCCCATTTCATTCTCCCCTTCTCTCCTTTTTAAACTTGGGAAATACATGATAGAATTAAAGAAGATTTGTTTCACTCTGATTTTTAGGAAAATTCTACCTCATTATTGAGCTCAGGGAAGTCAACTGCTCCATTCATTAAGTAGGATTAGAAATAGTTTATAATAAAGACATCTTTTATTTTCCTGCTCCCTGAAAGAATTTGTAAAGCAGGATATGGGATATTTATAATGAATATATTTAAATTTTAGTGTGGATATAGGGAAATCTTTAAACTTTCCATTGTAAACATTGAGCTTGAAGAACTGTGAGGAACTTTCTAAAAACCCATGACAGACTTAGTCTTTGCCTTGAGGCATGGTTATGCCTACTCCCTAGGGATTGATGCTGTGTCCAACATAGCAGCCATTAGCCACATGTGGCTATTTAAATTTAAATTGATTAAAAGTAAATTAAATAAAAGTTAAGTTCAGTTGAACTAGACACATTTTAAGTTCTTACTAGCTAGATTTTGCTAGTGGCTACCGCATTGGACAGTGGTACTATACATCCTCTCCATCACTGCAGAAAATTTTCTTGAACAGTGCTGTATTAGGTCATTTCTAAGACAAGAAAGAGGCAAATGAAAGAGCAAAATAACAATGACCTGGATTTCCACTGTTCCTTCCACAATGCAGCTTTTCCTGTTTTTTTTTTTTGCACCCTTGATTAAAATTCAGAAAAAGGTCTGTCATTTTGAGTATCATCACTTTGACATTGTTTTTAATCTTTAATTCTGTTTCCCAGGCTGGCAGTGATGGTGAAAGCATAGGAAACTGCCCCTTTTCCCAGAGGCTCTTCATGATTCTTTGGCTCAAAGGAGTTGTATTTAGTGTCACAACCGTTGACCTGAAAAGGTAAGACATGGTTGCAGTTTGGATCAACTTAAGTTGAGAGTATGTACTTTATTGATATTTCAGTTTGATCCTTTCTCCATCCCTCACTTTGACTGCATATATCCTCTAAAATAAATATGTTGTATTAAAGTTCTGTAGATTTATGGGGAATTTAATTTGTATAATTATTATGGACAACTCACAATGTCAGTAAATCACATTTGGTCACTCAGTCTTTTTAGTAACTTAGTGTATGTTTACCTTAAATTTCATGAGCAGCAACAGGGGCTAAGGTTTTATTGTGGATGAAGTGAAACCTTTGAACTTTCCAGTGTAAACATAGAGCTATAAAGAACTTGTAAGCAGACATCTTCTTAGTCTTAAATGTGCTAAACATGTGACCTATGTAATTTGGATCTTTAAAGAATGGGGTTTTTAGAAGGTTGAATACGGTTACATTCTATTTAATTTACTTTTCAGAGAATAATAGCTTTCTATAAAATGATTTTAATCATATTTGGTTAAATGTAATTATAAAATAAGAACAATTATTCATAGCCCTGTGATTGTTCTTGCTAGTTGAAAAGTTGTAGCATTCTCTCTGTAGAGCAGAGTGGAGAGGGCTAAGAAGAGCCCGATGAGTAGGAAGCTCTTTTTTATTCAGGAACTTTTTTTTCCCTCCTGGTTTATTTTATTTTATTTTTTAAATTTTATATTAATTTATCAATATACAGTGTAGTTGATTTTCATGTCCCTTTACCAATTCCTCCTTTTCCTCCCTCACTACTCCCCCCTTCCCCCCATCAACATGTATCTGTTCACTTGTCTTAACAAGTTCAAGGAATTGTTGTGATTGTTGTGTCTTCTTCCCCCCAATCCCACCATTTGTTTTTATGTTTATTTTTATTAGCTCCCACAAATAAGTAGGAACAAGCAGTATTTTTCTTTCTGTGCCTGACCTGTTTCACTTAATATAATTTTCTCTAAGTCCATCCATTTTGCTGTGAATGGTAATATTTCATTTTTTTTTTTTTTTTTAATAGCAGAGTAGTATTCAGGAACTTTTTATTCTTACTTAGCAGACAGGACTGAGGTGAAGAACATTCATAAACCCCTTCCCTTCAAAAGATTTCAACCAAAGGTTAAGAATAGTTGTACTAATGGAAAATCTAGGATTTGGCAGTAGAAATGTATTCTTTGTGACACAAATGCCACAACATGGTTTGCGACTTATTTTTTAAGCATATCAAGTCACGAACAGTGTCCAGGAAAGAATATTGACAGGATATTATTTGACGGGTGGCAAAATTCATGTATGTTATCTCTCTGTGAGCATCACATACTGAGACTTGTTTAAGAGCTATAATCCCATTCCCAGTTCTAGGTTAGCATACTCTGGGATCTCTGTTAGTTTCTTAAAATTTATTCTTTACTTATTGCAGTGCATTTACTTGAAATTCTACAGACTTATTATTGATGGCTGGCTGGTTAGTTCAGCTGATTAGACTATAGCCTTGTAACACCAAGGTCACAGGTTCAGGTCCCTGTACTACATTCGTATTACAGGCCTTGTGTTCAGATCTCTGAAAATTATTTATTTTCAATAAATAATTTTTTTTGCCAGCTGCAAAAAAAAAAAATAATTAATTGAAAATAAGCCATGAAGTCTTCCAGTAACCACTATAGTTATTTATATGAATGTAGAAATAATCCTTGGGATAGTAAGAGTTAAACTACAGGCTCTTAGGAAGATATTACCTAGTTCATGTTGGACAGAGCTATTGTAAGAATGAAATAAATCATGTGGTTACCCTTCTATTACTGTTTTTTTCCTACATGCATTCACAAAGGAAGTTTTCCAATATAACTCCTAAAAATAGACCAGCCACAGGCACACACCCTTACTGTGTCCTAAAATACATGGATTTCTGCTATTCCATTTTTGGCTTGGAGCAAGTGAGTTAACTGCCATGCTCTGAAAAAGCCTTTTTGAATAGCTTAATACAGTGCTTGATTGTGGTACATACCAGTAAGTGTGCCATAAATGATGGGAATCTGGTTTAGAAAAGGATGTAAACCCGTCATGGCTATTTCAAAGTCATGTGTTTCTTTCCTTTTACAGACTTTTTAAGACATTATTTTTGTAAGTTGACTGAAACTTAAAGATTTGTGTATGTTTAAGACTAATGTACTCCACATACAGAAGATGACGCATGGGAATGAGACGTTCAGAGTCTCATAATTAGAAAATATCAAAGATGTATGCTTATTTCCTAGGGCTTTGTGTAAAATTAACAACAGAGAACACTTAAAATTGAAGCCTATATTTTTTTGTTTTCTTTAGAATCTTAGGTCTCCAGTACCTCTAAAAAATGCTTCTTAAGGGGCAACTAAAAGTATACAAGTAGTACATGAGAATGAGTCCCTTCCACCCACAGCCCCTGGTCATTAACGTCCACCTTCATGGAGATAACTGGTGTTATATTCGGTCTTTATCCTTCCAAAGCTTTTCTATGAGTTTACACACTTACAGTCTTGAACAAAATTTCAGAGAAGGTACCCCAATAGAGGGAACATTGACTCAAAAAAAAAAAAAGTATAAAATAAAATTTTCACAGAGGAATAAAACATCCTATAGTGAAAAAAAGTACCTCTCACAATACATTCTTAATTTTAAAACATTGTGTGACTCTTTTTAGAAACCTGTGGGGGAGAAAATGCCTATAGTACTTATTTTCCTGCTTTTCTTGATGATTGCCTAATTACTCAATGAAAAGTACTGATTCCAGAACAAACCAGTGGAGAGCAATAGAACTCCCCTGAGAGCTATTTAGAAGCCCACTTTATGCTCTGAAAAAAATGACTGTTACATGACATTTCATCCATAAGAAAGCTCATTTCTAGCTCTGACACTGTATGACACGTTCTCTTTGAGTCTCAGTTGGTGTTAATGACTATGCTGGTATTTACATGCCCCTAGTGAGGCTTTGAACAACCTCACATTACTTGCCTGCCAGTGCAGCCTGAATACTTTAGTGGGAGTCATTTCCAAACCTAATTTTCTGTTCATGCTGCAGTTGTATTAAAAGAGCTTTTAGATTAAAAAAAAAAAAGTATCCAGGCTTCAGAAAGAATTTAGAATTACATCAACTGCCATTTGAACAAAAGCTTCAGATAGGTGAAAATATTAAAATTGGGGACATAGTTAAAGATGTTGTTGCATGTCATCAAGTGGGGAATAACCATGATGTAGTAGAAAGTATCAGGAGTAGAGATCTGAGTCTGTGTGGAAAGAACCCTCTCATCAATTTCATGGGGACCTTGGGCAAGCTCCCTTATTTTCTTGGGGTCAGTTACCTCATTTAAATTTGGGAAAAGGAAGGAAAAAGTATACTAACATTTCTTCAGTGACATCTGTGTGCTAGACATTTTAGTACTCTTTTCATACCATTTTCAGATCTGTTATTTAATAGAATTAATAGTTTTATCACACACACAGGCTTTATTGTAGAGGCTTTCTGGCTAACAGGTTAGTGGCAGTGATCAAGGTCTTTATTTGAAGACTTACACTGTCTTCATTATGCCCAGAAGTTCCTAAATCAGGTTACATCTTTAGAGCACAGTTAGATCTAATACCTTTCAGTGCCACAGATAAACTTGAGAGGTAGGCAAGGGAAAGAGAAAGAAGAAAGTACAAGAACAGTCATGAGAGAGAGTCAGACAGAGAGAGATGGATGGAGATGGACAGATAGACAGACACCCTGAGACACTGACTGGATATAGCTGAGTGTGGCCATAGCTTGTCACATACCTGTAGGGATAAACTTTTATGGTTTTGAGACAGAGAGGGAGAACTTCACTGCTACATATCTTTTTTTTTTTTTTTTTCCATTTTGCTATATGTCTTTATGTTCTTTTTCAAGATGATTTCAATGATGATCCTGTTGAGGCTGTTAAGAACTGAATTAGGGGGCCGAGCCCGTGGCGCACTCGGGAGAGTGCAGTGCTGGGAGTGCAGTGACACTCCCGCCGCGGGTTCAGATCCTATATAGGAATGGCCGGTACGCTCACTGGCTGAGTGCAGGTCACGAAAAAGACAAAAAAAAAAAAAAAAGAACTGAATTAGGAAAATTGTTAGTGAATGTTTTTCTAAACCTGTTATCAGTATAAACTCTACTTATAAACTGTATTATTAAAATATTAAGAATTATAAAAGTTGTGTTTGAAATCTTTTCATGAGTGCTATTTTGTTTTTAAAATTTTTCTCCACAAATTGACATTAAAGTTGACAAAGATTAGCAGTATATACCACATTTAATCAAAATCAGTAAAATCCTTTAACTGGTTGAACTGAGACAAAAATACAAATGCTTAGTAACTAGGAGTTACTAAGTTTTGTGACTATTGTGTGTTTGGTGAGTCAGTGACTTTAAGATTAGTTAAGCCAGAATATAGAAAATATAGTAAAAAATAATAGTAAAGTGTTCTGAAACAAAGGATTCTATGGTGTTAACTTTTGTGAGTTTTGGGTTTTTTTTTTTTTTTTGTTATTTGTTTATATAGTGCCCAGTATTCTCTTGATATGTGAATTAATTTTGTCTTAAAAATCAGCACCTTCAAAAAGCATCTCAATTTAAAAGATAAGTTCTACATAGTATTTTTTTTCCCCTCCATTTATCAAGTCAACTAGTTACAGATAGGTCATCTTCAAGAGCCGGCGCCAAGGTCCTATAGCTGTGCTGTGCTTACTTTATAGCAAGCAGCTGGCACTGAGCCACCAGCCCAACTTCTTCCAATTGTTGCACGCGTACTGAATTAAATTTTAATTGAAATTAAGCCATTTCAATTGCTTAAAATGTTAGCTCCTGTAAGATCTCTCCATTTTGTTCCTCTTTCCCTCTCTTTCTGGTTCTTGTTTTTGTTTCTCTTTATTTCCTTTTCTTCATCTAGAAAGAAAATGGGAGAGAACAGCATAATTCATTTAATCTAAAAGACTACTATGATAAGTAAGGCTAAATATTAAAAATCCCCAAACTCTGAAGAATACCCATGCCCTTATTTCAAGACATGAGTTCTGTGCACTTTGCTTTTTCTAGATCTCACTTAAGGAAAACATTTGAATAAGTTTGAATGAATTATTGAATATTTATTGTAGTCCTCTTATTAAAAAAACCAAAGATGTCCTGAAATTTTCAGCCATTGCCTGTGAGTTTAGTTTCATTTATCCCAAATTACAATTCCTGCAATGTTAAGTTTCTGTGAAGCATCTGTAAAATGAGCCTTCGTGGGTCAGACAAAACCACTAAGGCCTTAGAGTGCCGGGTGAGGACTAGAGGTTGAAGAATCGTAGGTTTTATTTGGTTGATAAATAGCTTGTAAATGAATCACCTCACCACTTAGAACTTGTTCATTCACTTGGAGTCTACAAATCCTTTTGGAGGCACTAAAGTTTCTTCTCAAATCTACTTTCACTTGTCCTTCATCTCAACAGTTAATCCTGGAAAATAGTTTCATCATTTTTGTTGTTTTTAAAATCTGTATGGCCTTTCAGCAGAAACAAGATGGACTAATCACTAATATTAATGGACAATTGGTAATCATATGCCTGCTTTCATTTTCCTCAGTTGTATGTGTGCCTCTGAATTAATCAGATTTTATTATTACCAATCTGTTAATGCCAGATAAACAGATGTGAACCATCAGTTCTATTAAGCTTTCATTTTCCTCAGTTGTATATGTGCCTCTAAATTAATCAGATTTTATTATTACCAATCCGTTAATGCCAGATAACCAGGTATGAACCACCAGTTCTATTAAATAAAGTTGAAACTGCCAATTTTATCTCCCGCATAATGCTTTTTTAATGGGATACTGAAAGCAGGCATGACTTTCATTTGCATACTTTTGTTTAATTCACTTTCACATGCATTATTTGATTTTATTTTACAGGCAAAGCAGGTCTTATACCCATAGTATAGATGAGGAAATCCAGACCCAAAGAGTTTGTGATTTACTTAGTCATGTAGCTGGTGAGTGGCAGAGCTATTCAATTTGGGACTTTAATTCAGTACTTTTTATTCAGTCTTTGGTTCTTTATTTTCTACCATTCTAGCTTTCTCCCTCCCCTAATAAATATTTTTGTTTGGAGAGCTTAAAAGCTGTCATAATTAATTATAATAGCTGTTATTTATTTTGCCTCCCGTTCCCCCCACCATGGGTTATTTTAAAGCATCGAGTCCTTTCTTCCCCTTTATTCAACTCTACCCTGTTCATGAAAGACTATTTGTGAAAAGACTTATATTCTTACCTTACACTTAGGCATTTAAGTGGCTATTTGTTAGTTGTAAAAATATTGATGGACATGTTTTATGACTTAGGAATGACAAAATTGTTTTCCAGGTGATCACGATTTGCATATGACAAGGTGGAAGAGCATTCTTACTCATCCCTGGTATCATTCTGTGGGAGATGTGTGTTGTGTGTTCTCTGTCTCTCGTATATTTTATACAAATTTTATTAGCCCTGCTTGCTTTGATGAGATATAGTTGTTCTTTCTTACCTTTGTGCTGCTTTTTTTGTTGTTTAACTTTAACTTTAAAATGTTAAGATTTGAAAATAAATATATAAACCCTAAACTGTTAGGGTTTCTGGACTCCTGATTGTGGACAGGCTTTCCTGAGTTGAAAAGGGAATAAATTATAAATGGGAACAAAAGTGAGTCTGTGAGTGAGAATGTGGGTGACTTGAAGACTCACAATGACTATGGTCTTGGACATGCTGGACACTTTAGTGAGCAAAGAAGAAACAGGTGGTCTGGATGATGAGTAAAAAGAAATACCAAAAGAAACTGATGAAATGAAGGATAGAAAAGGGTTAGTTCTAATTTGGAGTTGAGTACTTACGAAAGTAACTGGAATGCCATAGGCTTACCTCAGTACTTAAGTAAATGTGGGTCTGAAGACCTCACTCAGGTTTCATGTATTCCCATCATTTTGTGCCCAACTTTATCTTGTCAGACTAAAGAATGCTCAATAAAAGAATCTGAGATGAAAATCAAATTGGATTTTTACTTTTTAAAGCCCTCTTTTGGAGCTTAGGTTTTAATAGAAGTTGATAGAAAATATGTCTTATCTTTCTTTGGTTTGGAAGAGAGAGAGGCTCTAGAACTTGAGTAGGGAGAGGACTCTGAGTTAGAAAATTTGGATTAATCACCAAAAGACTCTGAACGATAAATGCTGACGAGGTTGCGGAGAAAAAGGAACTCTCATACATTGTTGGTGGGTCTGCAAAATGGTGCAGCCTCTATGGAAAATGGTATGGGGGTTCCTCAAACAATTGCAGATAGATCTGCCATATGACCCAGCCATCCCACTGTTGGGAATATACCCAGAGGAATGGAAATCATCAAGTCGAAGGTATACCTGTTCCCCAGTGTTCATCTCAGCATTCTTTACAATAGCCAAGAGTTGGAACCAGCCCAAATGTCCATCATCGGATGAGTGGATATGGAAAATGTGGTATATCTACACAATGGAATACTACTCAGCTATAAAAACGAATGAAATACTGCCATTTGCACCAACATGGATGGACCTTGAGAGAATTATATTAAGTGAAACAAGTCAGGCACAGAAAGAGAAATACCACATGTTCTCACTTATTGGTGGGAGCTAAAAATAAAGAAATCAATTCACACACACACAAAAAAAACCCGGGGGGGTGGGGTGGAGAAGACACAACAACTACAATTCCTTGAAGTTGATACAAAAAGCAAACAGAAAGGACATTGTTGGGTGGGAGGGGGGAGAGGGAGGAGGGAGGGGGGTTTTGGTAATGGGCCACAATAATCAACCACATTGTATATCGACAAAATAAAATTAAGGAAAATAAATAAATAAATAAATGCTTTCAAAAGAAAAGAAAAGAAAATTTGGATTAATCAGATAATTAAATAAGTCTTTGTATTTTTTAGTGGAATGTAGTCATAGAAAAATGAGGCACTCTCCAAACCTAAATTGAAAGATGGAGCCAGAGAGAGAATATGAGTAAGACCAGGGCAAATTAATAGGCTGGGTTGAGTATAGATTTTAGGATCCACTCAGTTTTGAAAATTCTTTTTAATGACAAAGTATTTTACCTTCATGATACACTTAAAGATATCCTTTATTTTATTCAAATTCTGTGCATTTTTAGTCTGGAAAGAAGGAAGAGGGCAGGCAGACTGGCTAATTTAAAAACAAGATAAACAACTCTACAGGCTATAATAGGAAGGGGAAAGTTCTTTGAAGAAATACATTGTCATACTGCTTTTTCTTAAGTTTAAATTTTTCAGTATAGTTTTTTAAATTATGAAAGTTCTGAAACAGACAAGAACAGAATAAACCTTTCCATAACCCTAATTCAGTTATCAAGATTTTGCCACATTTGCTTTTTCCCTTTTTTTCTTATTTTCTTTGCTGAAATGTTTTAAAGCAAATCATGGGCATCATATAATTTCTCCCCTACTTCAGTGTTGTATGTCTTCAAACAATATGCACATTTTCTCACCTAACCACAATGCCATTATGCCCACTTCCTATTATATAATCCAATTTTCCTGGTTATCCCCAGAATATCTTTTCATCTTTGGCTGGTTTGTTTAAATCAGGATCCAAACAAATTGTACTTATTATAATAATTTGGTTGTTATGTCTCTTAAATTTTTCTTAATCTACATCCATCCCTTCTAGCCCCAGCTTGTATTTCGTCCCCCATGCCATTGACATGTAGAAATCCAGTCTATTAAATTGAAGATTGTCCCAAATCCAGAATTTAGCTGGTTGCTTCCTTGTGGTGTCATTTAACTTTTTCCCCTAAATCCCCTTCCCACCATTTCTTGTGAATGAACTTCTTGGTCTCAGGACCCATTTGTGCTTTTATATTATTGGGGACCTCAAAGAACTTTCAGTTATGTGGGTTGTATCTATCAATTTTACTGTGTTAAAAATTAAAGCTGAGAAGTTTAAAAAATATTTATTTACTAATTCATTTAAATTGAACGATAATGAACCCATTACTTGTTATCACAAAAACATATTTTTAACAGAAAATAACTGTTTTCCAAAACAAACAGAAAAAAACAGTGAGAAGAGTGACATTGTTTTACATTTTGTATATCTTTATTGTCTGCCTTAATAGAAAAATAGACTTCTCATGTCTGCTTCTGTATTTATTAACTTGTGATGTCATACAACAAATAGCCAAGTAATTTTGGAAAACTCCACTCTATATGCATGAGAGAATGAGAGTGAAAAAGGCTAATAATGGCTTAGTATCGTGAGAATAGTTTTGACCTCAAGGACCACCTGGCGAAAGGGCCTCTTGATCAAACTTTGAGAAAAAGCTGCCCCAAAGGCTTGTTTAGATTCAGGGTTAATTTTTTGGGTAAGAATACTTCATGGTGCTATATGTTTTATATTTTATCATTACAACATATCTGGTCATTTCTTTCATTGATTCTAAGATTGGTGGGCTTGGGTGAGCCATTTTGCTTTTTAGTCGAGTAGTACTAACAGTTCTTGGTATTAGTAGTTGTAAGCATAACGGTTGTACCATCTTTATCAGTGTCTTGTGATATTTTCAGTTTTTCCTAATTAATAGGAGGAAAATGTTTTCATTGTTGAGTTTTGGATTCCTTTGATATTTGTGATATTTGACATTTTTCCATGTGTTCACTTGTTTTATCTACTCCTATCAATTTCTTTTGACTCATATCTATTTGATTTTTTGATGACTTTTAAAGTTAATTTGGACAAAATCCTTACATAATATAGATTTTAAGCCTTTCTGACGCACTATAATATTTTTCCATTCTGTGTTGCCTTTTACCTTTGGTTATGCAACCTTTTATATATTGAAGTAATTTTGATGTTAGTCTAATCTGGTGATCTTTTTCCTTGTTAAATCTGGACTTCTATGCAAATGGAAAAGAGGGAGCACCAGAATTTGGAATCTGGTAGTTGAAAGGGACTGCAAGAAACAGGTGCTCTTTCCTTTATTTACAAAAAATAAAAAATGAAGGCCTGGAGAAATTATGGCTTATTCTTCTTTATACAATTAGTTGGCATCAGAGTTGAAACCAGAGACTGACTTTCCTAAGTCTTTTTCCCCTCTCCTTCTGCACCGTGTCTAATACGCACCTTAGTTAAATTTGGAATGAGAATGAGGGACTTTGTTTTTTGGTTAAAAAATCAAAGGCTTTAATTTTCTTACCATAAATATGATTTGTAGAGGTTTGCTTCTTATTAGAATACTCTTGGAGCTTGTTATACTTAGTTGAAAAAATACTATTTCTTATTCATTTTTATATAATTTAAAATTTAGAGCCATTCTCAGAATTTAAAGTATCATTGCCTTCTTAGAGTGAAAAATGATCTGATTTTGACCACTATTTTGCCTAACAGGAAGCCTGCAGACCTGCAGAACTTGGCTCCTGGGACCCACCCGCCATTTATAACTTTTAACAATGAAGTCAAAACGGATGTAAATAAGATTGAGGAATTTCTTGAAGAAGTCTTATGCCCTCCCAAGTGAGTATCAAAGAAAATATGCTGAAATATTACCATATCTTTGAAGCTTTGTCTTATTTGTCCTAAGAGATCTTTCTTCTGATGGAACTTAAGTTAAATTCTCATAGCATTAATTTGGAATGACTAGGAGTCTCTTCTCAGTTACTTCTAATTAACTGCTCCCTAGATGTCAGAATTGGCTTCTGACTAGTCCAGTAATCCATACTAAGAAAGGTGAGACTCTGTCTAAGCTGTAGAGTATGTGGTAAAAGCAGGTTTGGGATATGTGAGATAGGTCAGGAAAGACTGGTTATTTGTGGGCTATAGGTCCCAAACTAAGAGAGAAGTTTAGGGAGGAGAAGGGATAGGGAAAGATAGACTTCAACTGAACCTAGCCAGGATGTCTAAGCAGGAGTGAAGTCCATGTTGCTATGGGATTTGCTCTCAGCCCATTTTATTTTATTTTATTTTTTTCTTTTCTCAGTCCATTTTAAAGGTAACTTTCTGAAGCTATGGTCCAAGGGGAATTGACTTTTAAGACTGTGTCTCTGGGATTCAGAATTTTTATTCTCATTTTTTTTTTTTTTTTTTAGGTGTTCTAGATCTCCTGGTCCTATATTGTACTGTAATGATAGTTACCTAAAATGCAAACATGCACTTTTGTATCATACTATAATCTTGGCATAGGTTCAAAGCATTATTGGTTGCTTTTAGGCTTTTCCAGTTTTATTATCCTGAAAACTGACATGTTTCTTTTCCTCTGACCCAAGGCCTTTCTTGCTAGTTCACTTGACTTTTACCCACTATGCCAGATAACTTTCCCGGGAATGGGATTATTGGGTCAGAGGGCTCTAAAATAATTACTTAATATTCATTCATTCACTCATTCTGCAATTACTGGGTAACAAAGCACTATGGATACAATAGCGAATAAGATATAGTTCTTGCCCTCAACAAAGGTTCTCAAATATGGGTGGGGGCGGGTGTGTGCGTGTAAAAGTGAGAGGAATCAAGAAGGGCTAATTTAGAGAAGAGGCAACACTTGAACTAAGCCTTAATTTAAAAAAAAAAAAAAAGTGGCATTCAGCAGGTGAATGAAGGAGTGACAGGCATTCCAGGGCAAAAGAGTTATTTTGAATAAATAGTGTTTGTTTGGGGGACCTGGAGGAGTGGCTAGAGCATGGTATGCAGGGTTAGGGATGGCAGGCAGGAAGGCTGCTAGGAGAAATATGAGTAACAGTGTCTCTGTCTACAACTAGCCCATCGTTTGTTGTGAACAGAATTGCTCTCTGGTTGGCACAAGAATTGCTCTCTGCTAAGCCTAAAATTTCATTTTCTTAATACTTTTTAATCTTAATTAAAAGATCCTGAAACTTTCCAGTTCTCACCTTCCTTTCATTCCCCTTAAAGTATCTTCAGACCAACATTAATAAAACTATATCTTGATTTGCCCTCCAGGTTATGCATATTATTAGAATACGAAGAATCTTTGTGAAATACAAATTGAAGCTTTATACACATCAGTAAGGAACTATTATGAGTATGCATTCAACTTAGTGGAAATAACTTCTGAAAGATTGTTGCCTCATAGAACCTACTAGATCCCTTCTTACACTTAAGTCTGTCAATTCTGAGGAAAGTTCCATATTTGACAACTTGTCCTGAGAAACCAGTTGAAAGTGATCATCTTCTCATGTAACTGTAGCTCATTCTATCAATTTTAAATTATAGAGAAGCAGTTTGAATGACTTATTCATTCTCTGTGAAGGGAACTGTATTTTGAAATCAGTGTGCAGATAACATGTATACCATAGTGAAATGGACATTTTGTCATTCTCTTCTCGCCTTCTTCAACATCAACAAAAAATCAAGAATGTTCATTATTTCTTCTTGTTATTTCTCTTAGAGGGAATAGACATTAAGAGAAATAGTAGAGCTAATATCAGAATATCCTGTTTTTCTTGACATCTAGTGCTCTGTAGGACATTGCAGCTTTTTTTTGAAACAGAACAAATCTGAATATATTATTTAAGAAAAATTATTAAAAGAAACTGCAAGAACACACCATGTTCCAAGAGGAAGTGACCCAGAATGATCCGACATTGCAGCTTTTAATTGGACTGTGAAAATAAACATTTTCACTTGCTTCTTCATATGGACATTTCAGCCCTATTTTATTTGCACATATTCTTAGAGGCACTCTAACCAGAGATGGTCTTTTCTTTCAGTTTAAACACTTGTAACTCTTTCTGTTATAAAGTGTTCACACTGTGCTAAATTTTTTTCTGGAAGTATTTTCCTTGTTTTGTGTTGTAGTTTATATTATGAAGAACGTTTCTAAATAAAGTTTTAAAATTTCACTTTATATAGAAGGGATTATTTTTGATGCTGCTAATGCTTCTGCTGTTTATTAATAATACTCAGGTGATAATTATGTGCCATGCACTATGCTTTGTGGATTATTTTGTGGATTATCTCAGTTAGTACTCACAAAGACTTTATGAAGAAACTGAAAATGAGTAATCCAAATAATTTAAGATTTCACACTTGATGGTGGCAGAGCTGGGAAGTAGTTGATGAAGTTCTATTTATTTATATGCATCGAAATAGCATTTTTGGATTGAGAGTATCTTCCCTTTAGGGGACTCTGCAACCCATGAAATGCTGGTCAAACAGTATAATCTCTGTCATTCGAATTGTGTCTAGGGAATGAGTGGGAGGAGGAGGTGTTTCTGGGAGCACCACCTGCATTCCTTTTCCTTTCCTCTGTTCTATATTGTTCTAGGGCACTCAGGGACCATCCTGGGTCACTGCCTTTTCCCTGTAGGACAAGGAGGTGTCCATGTCTTTAACTGCTCCTGCTCTTCCTCCTGCTTTACTGTGAGCCTTGTTTCTTGATAGGATGAGGAGTGCAAGCTGGTAGACCAGAATCTACCATTTCTAATAACATGTTTTGACATTTGATAATACTGAGAACAGAGTGTTTTTATGTGAATGCTTCCTGATTTAGTCACGACAAGTATAAATACAGGCAATTGTCTAATCTAGAGTTGTTTCAAACTTAGAGACTAATGGAAAGCTTAAATCAAAGAACTTTTGCTGCTGTATGTACCTATAAGTTTTAAAGTAAACATTCTCTTTCTTCTCCTCTGGGAAAGCATTTTGGTTTTTTTTTTTTTTTAGTTCAGTTCCTCTTGCTTGAATGAAGGAATCACTTTGCCAAAAAGCTTTGAAACTTGGATTTTTAACTGAAGCATTCCTGTGTACTTGGCTAACTTACTGATAAAAGATAGAATAGAAGGAAGCTAGATAAATTTTTTAAAATGAGAAATACAATGAAAGCATTTACAAGGATAATTTAATCTATTTAACCAGTCTTTATTCTTACATTGACATGAGAAAGGAGAAAATGTCTGAGATCTTTCCTAAGAGAATAAAAATATTCTTAGTCTACCATTTTTTGATGTAATATATAATAAAGGACGGACCTGAAAGGAGTGCTCATATCTGTTCTATCATTGACACAGATTTTTATGAATTATTTGCCTCTCTTTTGTTAAATATTAAAATGGGTAGTCACAATAATTGAAAATCATTGCTTGATCAAGCTATTTGTTAAAACTAATAATAATGAATACATTAAGATCTAATGTTTGGCAGAGATGCAAAAAAAGGTGACAACTGATTTTGGACTTGCTTATTTAGAATTTATCTTTTAGAGAGAATCTGATCTGTAGTAGAAAAAAACACATCGGACCTGGGGACAGAAATCTTAGTTTTTAGTTTGTCGATACTTTTAACTATGTAGTTGAGTGACTTTGGAGCAAGTATGTAAGCTTTCTGGAACATAATTTCCTTTTAGGCAAAATGAGAGATTTGGGGTGAATGGTCTCCAGTAGCTATAGTATTCTATGCATTAAATTAATAGGAGAAATTTCATAATTTGTCTCAGAGGGGGAGAATAGGGCATGTTTAACCTGCTTTAGAGAACAGTGTTTTTTCAGAATTTTAATAGGATCTATTTTTATATGAATGAGGATATGCTGATTGCAAGTCCGCCTTCATTCACCAAAATAGATGTCTGGTTGGAGCTTTTGTGTATTTTAAAAGTGGTAAATATGTTTCTGTAAGCTTATCATTACATCCCTAGTACTTAGTACAATGCCTGGCACATAGAATATACTCAGTAATTATAAGATAAATGAATGTTGTGTGAATAATGAATAGATAAATGATCTGTAATTCAAGCTTGCTTTCCTGTAAGTTGTTTTGAGAATTATGAGGTTTACTTCATTAGAAAAAGTAGGTACAGCTAAATACTGGTTGGGGAAGAGGAATTTTGAAAACTTGGCTAGAAGAAGACATAGATGTATTAAAGAGGCACTTATGTTCCCTGTACTATTTTTTGTTTGAAATGAGTCAATGAAAGGCCTGTATTGCAAGTGGTGGAAACATTTAACCTGGAGGCTGGTTGTTTTTACAGTCAAGAGAAATCCAAGGATGTTGGATTAACTGTTTCAGCTCAGTATGGGGTTAGGAGGGGGGAGGGAGAGGGAAAGAGGGAGGGAGGGGGAGAGAGAGAATGAGAATAAAGTGTTCTATAGATAGGAGGGGGAAATATATATACACACATATATAAACTCTGGTGGAATTCATTTACTATAATTGTTTACTGAAAAACTGTATGTAAATAATTGTGTTTATAAGAGAAATCTTTAAGATTACAAATTGAGAGCTATTTAGAGATTAGGTAGACCTATTAAAAAGAAAGATAGCTTGATCATTTAAGGTGTTCAATAGATACTTTGTGTCCTCCTTATCAATATAGTATGATGCTCAATTTTTAGAAGATATATTTCTCCCTGAATTCAACATAATAAACAGAAGAAATATGAATATAAAAACTAAATTGAAACTCAGCTTGCAACTGAACTCAATTTCTTTCAAAAACTACCTCACCTTCATTTTTAATTTAAAGAAAACTGGCAAGATAGTGTCTTCAAATAGATGAATAAATCAAAATAACTAATTCAATGTGAGCTATTTTTCTAAAGTCTTACTGTCCTCAAGTCCATTTTCCAGTGACATTTTGTAGGACCTTCAAGCCGATTAATCTTCCCTAAAATTGGGCTAAGAATCTGAATTCCTCTAGCCTTGACTCCCTGGGGCTGATGCAAGCCCTGTTGAAGGGAAGATGAATAGCTGAGTTTTATCACATGTGGTTTCCAGTGTGAGGAAGAAATGTATACTTAGTATGTGTGTTTGAAATCTAACTATGTAAAAATACACATTTGTATGTGTATGTTTTTTAAAAAGCTGGTGTGTCATATCTGTACTTAAAGTAGAAAAACTTTGTAACAATACAATAGAACGTCCCTCAGTATAATTTTTGGCAGCTTATTTTTCTGTTGCTCATTGCTACCCTCAGAAGTATACTATGGAATATTTAATATATGGGAGGTTTGGGAAAATACCAGGTGTAGGTCTGAAGTGAATGGTCTGCCTCCTACTGTTTTGTCCTTAAGCTGTGTATGATCAAGATGCTCAACCAGCCTAAGCTCTTCTCCCACTGTCAAGGTTCTCTGGTACATTGCACAGGGCTAGTTCAGTGCGTGGCATACTAAGGATCTGGTTGGCACTGCTATTTGAGAATGCTCTAGAGCTGTGCAGTGTAGTGACTGTGGAGTGCTTGAAATGTGACTAGTGCAACTAAGGAAGTGAATTTTTAATTTTATTGTGATTGAATTAAATTCATATTCAAATAGCTACATGGCACTAATGGCTACCATATTGGGCAATAAAGATAAAGAACGTTTGCATCATCACAGAAAGTTCTCTTAGGCAGTGCTGCTCTAGAGATCTTATTCTAAGATGCATGGTGGCCTGGCAGAAGTTTCTGAATAAGTTGACTCTTTCCCCACCATTCTAATTTATCAAATGGAGGTGGAATGTGGGACGCCTTTTGATTGCCAAGAATATTAATATGTGTACAGAAACAACATGCAGAGCTTTGTTTCCTAAGGAAAAAACACATTTTGAAAATATCATAGAAAACAGATGATGGGATTTCTTAAAGTAATAACTTAGAATGTCTAGTAACTGCTAGTACAATGGCTTGTTGATTGACAGAACTCATGCTAATACAATTTTGAAGGATCTATAATCCATTATCAACTTTTCTATTTAGGTACTTAAAGCTTTCACCAAAACACCCGGAATCAAATACTGCTGGAATGGACATCTTTGCCAAATTCTCTGCATATATCAAGAATTCAAGGCCAGAGGCTAATGAAGGTAAAAAAAAAAAAAAAAATTGAATTACCACTGCAAAAAAAACTCTAAACCCGACAGCAACAAAAATTATTATGACAGCCATTCTAAATGAATACTTGAGAGCCAAGGCATTCCCATAAGTACTAAAAACTGTCTTTCAGAGTTGATTAGATTTGATGATAAATTGGAATAAGTCCTTCAATTACTGTTTTTCTGTTTCTAACTAGTGGTACAGTGCCTCGTATATAGTGGGTGTGTGATAAAATGCTTATTGAATGAAGTTGTTCTCATATTCTTTTGAGAAGTTACCATGAAGGTAACTTCTCAAAAGCATTAACGGTATATCTAAAACAGTGGACTTTGTCGTTGTGGTTGTTTGGAATAAGTTGATCTAGCTTAATTTAAACTATTACTAAATCTTTTCTTATTGTTGGGTGCCAGCAGCCTAAAATCAGCCTTGGTGTTTTTTTGTACTAATTACCCTTAAAGAGCAATTTTTGGAGTTCCTTTGAAAGGGTAGTTAGACTCACAAGCCTAAATTTTTCTGCATCCTAATCAAGAACTTTAGTTTCAGGTCAAATTTTCATGGTAAGAATTGTTTAGATAGTACGGATGCAATATTTTTTTATTTATTAAAGGACACTATTTTATTATTTCACTTACTAAATTTCTGTATAATGAAGCACAGTATCTTTGAAAGTGGTCCCATTTGATGAACCTTAACTACACCACATTCAGTAATTTCCCTTTTTCTTCTCTTTGGGATGTTAAGCATTGTTCTCTCTGGGAAAAACTGTATAGAGAGAGCATTAGTGTTTACTTAAAAGTAACAACAATAACCAAAAAAGCTAGCTCCTAAAAATACCTTAATTCATCATAGTTTCAGTTTGGTAGCTTGGGTGGTGGTCGTTTAGGTAGAAGTTTATGGCAGCAAATGAACAAGAATACCATAGGGAAAAAAATCAGTACTGGTGAAGCAAGAATAAATGTCTTTTTAAAAAGTGAAACACTTGCTAATTTCCTTATGTTATTAATGTAGTCAGATTTCCAAGCAAAATAGTCAGCCTATTTTTTTTATTATTAAAATTAAAAATTGCAGCATTTTATAATTGAGTATTGAATTTCAATGTCTTTTGCTCCTGGTTTCTGGAATAATATTCACTGCATGAGTAATGTTTTTCTACAGTGGAAGGAAAAGAGGGAAAAATTTTAGTGCCCAAGTCCGGCTTATATCTATTAATAATGTGTTCTAGTAGCTGGCTTGGTTTGGAAGCAATTTTCTTTAGTAATTTGCTTTTGTTCTGACTAATGTTTCTGTCTAAGCAATTTATATTATAAATAAATGGTTATATTGGAGCCCCTCCTTTCCACAGACTGTCTTTTCTGTTCTACCCTTCCTTCATGCAGTCTAACTGTTCTTTCCATGAAGCTGTCCTTTTATACCCAGATACTCTTGCTGTCTAGTTCTTTGAACTCTCTTAGTTTAATGTTTTTATTTCTCTGTGTGGCTTTTGGGAGCTGGAGGGTGGTTGAATATCTTCTGACACTTGGTGGGAAGGAGAAGGGAATAAAATGTGTTTGCTTTTGCTTTGGGGGATGTGGGGGGAGAGAAAAAGGGAGAAAGTGACTCATTTAAGTATAACTTTGTATTCTATTTTTTCCTATCAATTTGTTATTGTCTTAAGTAACCACCTACTCTTACTGTCCTCAGAATGCTGTAACCAATAAGAACAAACAATGTAATGGATGACACACTGCATAACCTGGAAGGCTTTATATTAAATTACCTATTGGTGAATAAGAATTCCAGTTGCCAAGCAGCTTCCCCCCACAGGAACCTGTCACTGTTTGTTTGTTTGTTTATGTGTTGTCAGCACCACGCTCAGACAGTGAGCTAACCGGCCATCCCTATATAGGGATCCGAACCCGTGGCCTTGGTGTTATCAGCACCACACTCTCCCAAGTGAGCCACGGGCTGGCCCTTGCCATGGGACTTTAGAAAACAATATTCCAAAACACTTTGGAGCTTAATGGGTCTTCCTTATATATGAGAGTACTTCAAAAAGTTCATGCAAAGATCACATTATCTTTTAATTCCATTTTTCCAAGAACTTTTTGAAGTACCCTTGTATGTTTGTTGCAGGTTGCTTTTATCTGTCTGCTTAATACAATTAAATGCCTTTAATAAGCCTAGGAAATTAGTGACTTACTTCCTTATTCCCCCAAACACTCACCCAAATACTGACAATTTAAAGAAATGGATTTGTCATTTTATGTGGTAAATCAGAGTGTACAAGTCTTTGATTAGTTTTACTAGCCTATTAAATATTTTACAAGATCCAATATGTTTAGACAATTTTTAAGACCATTTAGGAACTAATTCTAAGGGATTAAATGTCAAGATGCTACAGTTTTGGGCTAGTGAAAGTGAAACAGAAGGACCAATGCTTAGATTTGGGTACAAAGTAAATAAATAAGATTTAAAGAATTAAAAAAAGGGAAACACTGATGATAGATGAAATATATAATTCTTTTGATGACATGTCCAAGTTGATTGGGAATAAAAGTTTTTGTAAACTTTTAAGCATTAAAAGAGAAATTAATGGGTAATTCCTTTTATGGGGATGGATTAGGTGTGGCTTGTCCCAGATCTCCTAAGTTTTTTTGGTTTTGTGATTTCATTAATTTATGTAATTTACTAAGCTCTCAAATGTAACTAGTGTTGGTATTTATAATGTTCTTATATGTTAAATGTGTTAAATATGCTCTGAGGCATATTTCATAATGTCCAAATTCCTATATTTAAATGGAGGCAAGGAATCTAGAAGTGCCTTTTTATTCAAGAGCTCCTCCATCCACCCTTCTTGCTTCCTTCTTGCTCACTTGCTCTCTCTTGCTCTCTCAGGAAGTGTTGGGAGTCAGAGGGTGGTCGTTCATCACTGTAGCTGTGAAACTGCATTGTACGTTTAATTATCTGCAAATACCCATGAACTCTCTGTCTATTCTCCACTGATGTGTAACCTAGCCTTCAAAAATTGTGAGCATAAGCTTACCCTTTATTAAAACTAGCAATAGCTTTAAGGTATAGTTTGGTCCATCTAAGTACTAATAACTTTTAGTCTTTATTGTCTTCATTGTGAGTTGTATTGTGTTTTTCAACAACAGAAATGCTCTTGTTATATTTCATGTTTTCTGACTTGAATTTTACTCATTCAATCATACAAGTAAAGAATACATGCTTACTGAAAAGTTAAAATAGCATAGAAATAAGTAAATTTAATATAACTTAGTGCCTCTCTTTAATCACATTAGATGACCTCTTTTACAATTTAGTGTGCACCCTTTTTTCTATGTCATTTTGCACACATTTTATATTAATGTATATATATATATATACATATATATATACACATTATGCTGTTGTCTTTTTCACTTATTATGTGGTAGAAATCCTTCCATATCAAAATATAGATCTACCTGGATTTTTAGAAATAGTGTTTAATATTCCATAATATTGATTTTTATTAACAATTTACCTGTCGATAGACATCTAGGTTGTCTCGTTTTTTTACTGTTATGAATAGTACTGCCAATTAATGTCCTTGAGCTAGATTCTAAATAGGTGAAAAGGTTTGTGCATTTAAAATTTTGCTCTACAAGGGTACTTCAAAAAGTTCATGGAAAAATGGAACTAAAAGATAATACAGAGCTTTCCATGAACTTTTTGAAGACTCTTGTATTTTGCCAAATTGTTCTCCAAAAGTCTACATCAGTTTATATTTCCACTAACATGAAAGTGTTCCTTTCTCCGCACTTCTGACTTTGGTGTATATTAATCTTTTTAATTTTGCTGTATTCTCCTAGGCAAAAAAGGGTGTTTTGATTTTCTTAATTAATTTTAAACTGATTGTGTGGCCTCTTTTGCACTTATTAATTTTTTTGAGAGTTTTTGAAATAGCTTAGAGATACCAGCATTACTGCAGCAGGGGTATTTGTGAGTAATAGTGGTACTTATTAATTCCACAAGACAAGGAGCTACTTTCTAATGGTGTGCTACTGCCTTCTAGTGGTTAATCTTGACATTTTCTTTATCTTAACTAACTTCATACTTCTTTGTGATCGTTAGTCTTCAAAACTTTTACGTTTATTAAATGGTGCTGTTTACTACCTGTTGGTACCTCTATTTTTGCTTGCTTTATCAGCCATACCTTATGTAGATACATAAAAATTGTATCAAACCACAGTCATGTGTCATTTAACAACAGGGATACATTCTGAAAGATTCGTCATTAGGCAATTTTGTCATTTTATGAACATCATTTTATGAACACAAACCTAGGTGGTATAGCCTACTACACACCTAAGCTGCCTGGTATAGCCTATGGCCCCTAGACTGCAAACCTGTACAGTGTGTTACTGTACTGAATACTGTAGGCAATTGTAGCACGATGGTATTTGTGTATCTAAGCACAGTTGAACATAAAAACGGTACAATAAAAATAGATTATAAAAGATAAAAATTGTTACACTGTATGGGGAGGGCACTTACCAGAATGGAGCTTGCAGGACTGGAAGTTGCTGTGGGTGAGTCAATGAATGAGTGATTAAATGTGAAGGCCGAAGACATTACTGTCCTCTACTGTAGGTTTTATAAATACTGTACACATAGGCTATGCTGATTTTTTTAAAAAAAATTTCTTTCCTCAGTAATAAATTAACCATAGCAATACTGTAACTTTTTTACTTTATGGACTTAAATATTTTTTAAAATTCTAGCTCTTTTGTAATAACATATAGCTTAAAACGCAAACACATTGTACAGCTGCAAAAAGTATTTTGCTTCTTTATATCCTTATTCTATAAGCTTTTTTCTATTTTTAAATTTAAAACTTTTTTTACTTTTTAAACTTTTTTGTTAAAAACTAAGGCACAAACATTAGCCTACGCAGGGTCGGGATCATCAATATCACTATCTTCCACCTCCACATCTTGTCCCACTGGTGGGTCTTCAGGGGCAGTAACATGCATGGAGCTGTCATCTCCTATGGTAACAGTGCCTTCTTCTGGAAGACCTCCTCAAGGACCTGCCTGACGCCATTTTACAGTTGACTTAAAAAAAAAAAATTAGAAGGAGTACACTCTAAAATAACGATATTAAGTATAGTAAAAACAAACTAGTTACACAGTCATTTATTATCATTATCAAGTATGTACTGTACATTACTGTATGTGCCGTACTGACTAGCAGCGCAGTAGGTTTTACACTAGCATCACCACAAACGTGAGTAACGTGTTATGGTGTTATGATGGCTATGATGTCAGTAGGCCAAAGCTCCATTATAATCTATGGGACCACCATTGTATATGCAATTTCATTGCTAAGTCCCAAATTATAGAAAGAACAGTTATTTTCATCAGTGCCTTACATCTAGGAGTATAAGCATTGTATATTATAAACTTGTAAATTTAGGATATTTTATTTTTATATTTGATACATTTGGGAAGTAATTCAGGAAAAGGATTAATTCAGAGCAGGTCCAAGATCATAAACTTGCTCAAACTTGCCATACCACTCAAGTGGTTTTTGAGACATTATTTCAGTGTTTGAATTCCGGCAACATTATCTTCCTTATGAGAGTTGTAAAGGAAGGAATAATTCATGGTTATTCTTAAACAATATGTGTACATAGAAAACCCAAAAAAATCTACAAATATACTATAAGAATAAAAAAAGGGAATTAACAAGGTTGCAGGATATAAGGCCATTATAAAAATCAATTATATTTTTGCATATTAGAGTAATACAATGATATAGCATGTTGTAGGAGTCTGCCTTGTGTGAAAGATTGGGCTAAGATTTGAAGGCATTTCCAGCTCTGAATTCTGAGATTCTTTAAGATGTATTTCTTCCCTTTTAATCTTCTCTGCAGGCTCTTCCTCCTTCCTGTCCTTTAAATGATATCCCTTAGGGCTTGCCTTAGGCCCTCTGCCCCTTCTTTTCCCCGTAGCTTCAGTGTTCATATTGCTCCTTGGGACTTCCAAATGTATGGCTCTAGCCCAGTGTGTTCTAGACACTGAAACTCAGTTGTCCATTGGGCTTCTCTACTCAGATGGCTTACAGGCGCTTCAAACTCAGTACATTAACTGAACTCATCTCCACATCCCCTAAATCTGCTTCTCCTTTAGGAAGGTAAATGTCTCAGTAAATGGCACCAGCATTCATCATGGGAGTCTTTTGTTGAACGGCTTCTCTAGTCCCCCACTCCCCAAGATTTAAACTCTGAGACTGGGAACCTTTTATGTTTCATTCAGCAGTGAATTTAACAGTGCTTAGAGTAAGACCTAGGGGCTCGACTTACATTTTGTTTAATACATCTGTCCCCCTTTTTTCATATTCAGTTTGATTTTTGTATTCTGTTGATTTTTATCCCCTGAAATCCATTCATTCCTTCTTGTGCCTACAGCCTCTTACCTGGCTAAGACTACCATCTGTTGCCTGGGCTACCACAAAGGGACCAAGACATGAGTGGGTGGCAGCAGTCTGGAAGAAGAGGGATTGGGTTAGGACATATTTATGTTGCTGGTGAAATATCTAAAGTGCAGCATGTAAAACTTTACCTTTTTCTTTAAAAGACCCAACTTTATTCACACTTAGCAACTGTATGGATTGTCACTTCATGATGTTTAACTTTCTTTTATGGCCACATACTATAATCATCAGTGTGAGTTTATCTTGTTACAAGAGTGGGAGGGGAAGGTGGATTGGGAAGTAAAGAAAATGAAGGGATAATAGAAGATCTGTTTTTATTCCATATTCCTTTCTAATGACGTTCCTATCCCCTCTCTGCTAAGGGTCACTAACCTTGATTTTCCAGACATACAGTGGTGGCTTTGTCCTACTTCTCTCTGAATCATAATAATCTGATCTGTTTGGCTGAAGAGCCTTCTAATTTGGTACTGTAAATTGAACTCTCTAATATGACCTCTGCTTTTTGTAGAAGATAGTGCTATTCTTAGCTTGTATATTATAAGACAGGGCAGAAATCCCACACTTTCTTCCTGGGTTGTATTAGTGTTTCTTAATACGTTTCTTAATGATATCTTCA
This sequence comes from Cynocephalus volans, assembly GCF_027409185.1. NCBI lineage: Eukaryota > Metazoa > Chordata > Mammalia > Dermoptera > Cynocephalidae > Cynocephalus > Cynocephalus volans. The sequence continues at coordinate 19,518,809 of NC_084467.1, forward strand.
AATATTCCTGGGGGAGCAGGACTTAAAATTGAGGGCAAGAATTTCTGTCTCTGCAAGATTTTCTTGCCTAGATTTGAATTAATGGATTTGCCTTTTCCCACCTATTTTTTCCAGTTTAAACATCGATTGTGTTGGGCCATAATATGTTCGTGTGTGGAACATTTAGTTACTAATAAGTTTTTACTGATACTGCTGTCTGAAACTATCATGCTTATTTATACATTTGCCTAAACAAATTTGCCTGTCTCATTTCCTGCCCCATGTAATAAGCTCCAGGAGAGCAGGAATGTTGTCTGTCTTGTTCTGCAGTGCCTAGTGTCAGAGTAAGCATTTGATAAAGTTATTGACTGAAAGAGTACTGATTCTACTTTGGGGCTTGGGTAGTATTCCTTCTTGCTTAAAGTTTCCCATCTTTTTTTCAGCACTGGAGAGGGGTCTCTTGAAAACACTGCAGAAACTGGATGAATATCTGAATTCTCCCCTCCCTGATGAAATTGATGAGAATAGTATGGAGGACATTAAGTTTTCTACACGTAAATTTCTGGACGGCAATGAAATGACATTAGCTGATTGCAACCTGCTGCCCAAACTGCACATTGTCAAGGTAAGCCTGTAGGATGTGGTGTCCCATTGCCATTACTTAGTATTGTATTTGCCAAGGTAGTACTTCCTTTGTGCTTATAGCTTTTCTGATCTTGTATATGTTTAGCCACCCTGAAAGTAGTGTAACTTAATGCTGTTTAACCAATAGTTGAAACACCCTATAGTTAATTGAATGGAAAATTATGTCTTAAAATTGAGGCATGTGAGAAAGAGGAATATTATTTATTTTTTTCTGTGAGTGCATAAAAACTCAAAGATTTAATAGATAACTTTAATTGGAATTTGCTACACGGACTTACATTGTCAAATTCTATTCTGTGATCACCTGGCTTTTTCTATTCAAGGCAAAAAAACATTGAGCATTTATTATGTGAGACACCAGGCTAGGCACATTGCTAAATAGAGTAGAAATAAGCACTAGTTGTGCAATAAAGATCCAAGACAAGAAAAAGTTTTAAAATTGTATGTTTTAAAGTATTTATCCAGTGATTACATTTGGCTGTCTCTCTCTGGATGCCCAAGGCTGGCATTTGTAGTCACTGTCACACTTCTGAATCACTGGTGTCACTTGCAGCCCAGGTCATTATTTAAGAGTCTATTTAGAATGATGGTGACAGACTTCTTTTCAGATAGGAGTCCACAAAGAGTCACAGAATTAATAATTTGTTCTAAAATCAAAGATTTGTCTAGTTTACAAGACACGGAGAATAAATCTGTTAACTTTTGATCTCTTTGTGTTTCAGGTGGTGGCCAAAAAATATCGCAACTTTGATATCCCAAAAGGAATGACTGGCATCTGGAGATACTTAACTAATGCTTATAGTAGGGATGAGTTCACCAATACCTGTCCGAGTGATAAGGAGGTTGAAATAGCATATAGTGATGTAGCCAAAAGACTTACCAAGTAAAATAGCACTTATGAGAGAGATATCTTTCTGTCTTCCCCTAAGAATATGCTTTTCCTAACAGACTGCTCTTATTCCTATAAAGTAGAAATTGTATTTTGCATGAACATGCAGTTATTCAAGATTAGGGTCAAGGATAGACAAGGTATAGTAGTTATCTTAAAATATACACTCCTAAGCAGTATTATTGTAAAATCCTTTTACCCTGCCTACCTCCCATATCCTCCTCCTCTCTCATTTGGAGACACTCCAACATAAACTTCACTGCAGAGGTAGTTTGCCATCTCTCTGGAGCCCTCGCCATTGTGTCCATTCATTGTGTATAGAAGGCAGCACTTTTGAGGTGCAATGTTTAACTGTTAAAATAGTATCCATGACTTCATCAGTCACCCCCAAACTGGTGCATAATGCATGGTACAAGGAATATTTATGGTTTTTTTTGAAAATTTGTAATATTTAGTAAGAGTATATGAAAGGATTGCTACTGTATCAGAAATAGTCTATCCTGGGTGTATACTAAGGGATATTACCACCAGAGAAGAGCCTTCTACAAAAAGTCACTACAGATTTTGCTATTTTGCTTTGTAGATAGATTTTTACTTTTGCCTAAAAGCATTTATCCACACCAATTGTAACACCTGACACTATGTAGAAGCTAAAAGTTTAGAGGGAGGGCTGTATTCTCATATCTTCCTCAAGCATTTTATCCTTATAAGAGAAACTGATAGGTACCTGATACTCTGTCTAAATGTATTGCGTGTTATGTGTATTTGCCCAGTGCCATTCATTTGGAACATTATTGCTTTCTTCCCTCATTTTAAAAAGCTCCTTTTTAGGTAAGCATACACCTTGCTGTTTATACATCTTTTGAGCAACACTACATAAACTGATATTTAGTTGATTTAGCTATAGCAGTACAGTGTTTAGTAATGTAGAAGTTAACACATACAGAAATTAACCTATGGAATGTAGGGTGGGTTTCTCAAAATATCAAGTAAAATTTTGTTTCTAAAGCATGTTTAATGTAGATGACCCAAAGAATACATTGTCCAGATGGCCAACTTTCCCATCCCATCCCCATTTACTGTTAAGACTTTGTGTAGAGGATTGTTCACTCCTTGTGGAGTAAATTATAGTTGTGTTATGGTGAGTGCATATTAACAGTTTTGCCTGATCTCAATTACTGCTCTTCCTCAAGTTGAATTTTCTACAGCCACATTGGAGAATATAACCCTGCATGTTTTTTTTTTGTTTTTGAAATCGAAGACCCAAACCAGGAATTATTTGTGCTCTAACAAGGGAGAATGAACTTGGTGGCTTAAAAAATAAAAGTTTTCTTTTCTTTTCTTTTTTTTTTTTAAAAAAGATGACCAGTAAGGGGATCTTAACCCTTGACTTGGTGTTGTCAGCACCACGCTCAGCCAGTGAGCGAACCGGCCATCCCTATATGGGATCCGAACCCGGGGCCTTGGTGTTATCAGCACCGCACTCTCCCGAGTGAGCCACAGGCCAGCCCAAAATAAAAGTTTTCTATGTATGTAATTCATTTTAAAAAAACCAAAAAATGGACTTTCTAAGTACTAAAAGAACTGTGGTTGTGACTCTAATACATTTTTGGTAATTTTTTATACCTAACTTGTTTAAGAAGTGTTGTTTCTCATAGGCTGATTAGGCTGTTTTTTGAAATTTTAAGTATATCGCTTTAAAATGGCAATATTTTCTCCCCTTTGATATGGTAGTAAGCAGTGGCTTTGTGGAAGCAGCCTGACTTTTATGAGCATTCTGCATTTTTTACCTATCAGTAACTAGCTTAGTATGGAAACATAAGAAAAACTCTATATTGTATCCATTTGGCTCAGGGAGATTCCTTTCCCTTACCTTTTCTAGAACTCCTTATTGCTGATCAAGAGTTTGAGCACCCATGTTTTTGTAATTAAACGTTGGGTGATGATGTTTCTGGTTCCAGGAAGAAGCACCCTCTAGTTATCTACTGACAGATTGTGTTGCAGTAGCTTCAGGGGGTGCAAGTGCCCTGTCTGCACTGGTGCGCGGACAAGCTTCTCACTCTTCACCTACTTTTAAATCGTGGCAACTTGGCCTTCTGGTGATATTGAACCTTGCCTCATAGCTTAAAGTACAAGAAAGATTCAAGAGGAGGGTGTCTTTTTCCTAATGAATGGTGGGCTGAGTGGTGCAGGACAGATGGCTGACAGAGGAAGGAGCTCCAATTTTCAAAACAGAGTGACAAACAGTACATTCTGAGCCTCAGTTGTGAAGTATTTTCACTTTGGATATTTATTCTATTGTTTTTTATTTATCCACTGATTACAGTTGGCTGTCCCTCTGGATGTCCAAGGAAGTCAGGTCTATTATGATTTTGATGAAGGCAGAATTATTTTTCTCTGTAGAAAGACAGATTTCATTACTTTATGAGGGGAGTTATTCACGTGAAATTGAGTCTGGCAAATGGACGAAAGCTAGTAAGAAGGATGATCCTACAACATGCTTTTACCCCATTGTATATTTGTGGAAAGATCATGGCTTAAAATCTTGAGATATTTGGGACATTAAAGTTTTCTTGGCAGTTGGTGTAGCATATGTATTAACATGGAAATCATCTGATTTTATTTCTACAACTAAGGAATCATTTCCCCTTTCGTGTTTCACTTCAGCGAAGAGATCTGGATGGAAGGTCTCATTATTTTCCAAGGGATTTTGAAAAATCATTGTATTCAACCTTTGGAAAGCTCTCTACTATTCCACTTAATGTAACTTCCCTTTTTTGATGCAGATGCAGGTTTTCTGTACGGTTCTGTTCTCTTCTTGTGCTAGGATCATTAACTTTTGTGATAGAATTCAAATAAGATTTTATTTCTTGGTAACTCTGGCTTTCACAACTTATCTTTAAACCCTTGAGCAATATGTGTACAATTAAGAGATTTCTGACATTTATTCTTATACTAAGTGGATCAACTCTAGAATTTAGGCATTTTCACTTTACTTCTGTTGTGTTTCGATTCTCTCCAGAGTTGCATGTAGATAGCATTTATTTCTGTGCATTTACAGAACCCATTTAGAAAATATCTACAAAGTAAAAATGAGAGGAAATAGAAATGTATTTTTTTCATGAACATTTTGATACACATTTCATGAAGTTTATTGATTTATCAATTTCTTACACTGGTTATAATCAATATTTAATTCAAAGAGAGGGAAGCATTCATTACGATATACATGGCTTTTTAAACTCCTTCCTTTACAATTTATTTTGGTTGGGGCCACCAAAATTATATTTTTAATCAGGAAAAAAATTTTCAACTCCTCTAGCCATAATGTTGAACAGAATTGGAATATTTTCTCTAGAATTTTCTTCAGCAGGCAAATGAAAGCTTAGAGTACTTGTATTTTCTTTTCTCTCTCTGGAACATCAATACCAGTATATTGCTGGCAGCTATTGTATTAAAAAAATAAAGTATATTTTCACTATCATAAAGGGTTTTTTTCCCCTTGATGAAAATAAATAACAACGTTGGATAAAGTGTTTTATTTGAGACGACTTTTTTTCTATGAGTGGGTGATTCAGCACATTTCAATAGGTGCAGAAAATAATGTGATAAAAACATTCATGATAGTCATTTTTAGCAAAATAGGACCAAACGTAACTTCTTTTTCTAACTTGATAAAGACTTCTACCGAGAATCTTCATATATAAGTATGAAGCACAAGCCCTCTTATTAAAGTCAGGAATAACTTTATTACTATAACCTTGAGGACAGGGTTGCTGTCTATCACAGGTGCTATCCAGCTACTTTCCACAGCAACTTCATTTAGAGATATCCTAAATAAACGAGAATAAGAAATAGAAAAGTGATAAAATGATTGCTCTTTGAAGATGGTATGTGTATGTGTGTATAAAGTTCAAAACAACTTAGAAATTATTAGAAATAAGAATTTAGCTGGATTTCTAGATACAAGATTGAGAAAAAAAATCAATATAATTACTATATACTAATATTAGCCACATTAAAAGTTACTAGAACTATGGAAAATTTTGAATCTGTTTTTAAAAAGTTAATAGAGAAATTGGTAGCAATGTTTTTTTCTCAAGGGAAGCTGAGGAAAGTGGGAAGGAAGTTATCAACATATACATTTTTGAGCTTTGAGAAACTGGTGAATATATGAGAGGTCTTCAAAAAGTTCATGGAAATATTTCCTCAAACCTTTTGAAGTACCCTTGTAGAACCTATTCTAAAGAACAAAAAGTGCTTAAAAAATGAAGATCCTAAACTATAAGCTATAGGATCAGATCTAACAAAATGTGCAATTTCTTTATGGAGAAAAGTACAAGATATTTTTAAAAGGCCTAATAGAAATTTGCTTAATGGATAGGTATACCATGTTCATGGATGGAGAGCTCAAAAGCATAAGAACTTCAGTTTGGTCTCAAATAATTTAATATAAATAATAGTATTATTGAATAATAATATGAGGGTACTTTAAAAAGTCCATGGAAGGATTTGTATTTTAATTCTGTTTTTTCCACAAACTTCTTGAAGTACTCTCCTATATGAATAATAAGTTGAATATATTTTCCAACAAAATCCCAACTTTTCTTTTGAAACTAGATAAATGAATTTCAAAAATTCATATGAAAGTGTTGTTCCCCCAAATAACCAACATACTCATATATCTGGGGGTAGGGAAAGAAAGGGAACTTGCCTGACAAGTTATCGAGACATTAAAAACTTATAGTAATCGATGGCTAAGATGTAGTAGTAGGTCACAACAACACAATACTCCTGCCACAACCAGAGAAAAACTGGATTAAAACATCAAACTATCTTAAACACCAGAATACTGTGCAAGCAATAAGGACTAAAGAATTGGAATTTCAGAGGGACAAGCCCTTCTGAGGTGAACTGATGGTCTGGCGACCTCTTCTGAGGGCATTTGCTGATTCTGGGCCCAGAACTGAAGATGGGGTTTGGCCCACGCAGAGGTGCTCTACTGGAGAAAAGACAATCTTAAGGCTCTTGGTTATAGAGCAGGCAGGAAACCTGAGACACCCCAAATAAATGACTGGTTTTCTCACAGAACATTTGCTGAACTCTAGAGGTGTACATGGTATGCTAGAAGCTAAGCCTAAGGCTTTTAAAAGAGCTAAGTCTCCCCAAACCTCACAATACTTAGGAGATAAGTTTTCATTAGAGAGAGGGGCCTGCCCAAAACACACAGAAGGCATCTTAGTGGGTGGTTGCCTGGCACTAGGTTGCCTAGGAGTGGGGATTGACTGTAGAGGAGATATACAAATGATCAATAAATACATAAAATTTAACATTATTAGCCATTAGGGAAATGCAGATCAAAACCACAATGAGGTATCACTTCACACCCACTAGGATGGCTATCGTCAAGAAGGCAAACAATAACAAATGTGGAAAAATTGGAACTCATACACTGCTGGTGGCAATGGAAAATGGCACAGCCACTTTGGAAAACAGTTTGGCAGTTCCTGAAAAAATTAAACAGCTACCATATGACCCAGCAATTCTACTGCTAAGTTTATAACCAGGAGAACTGAAAACATATGTCTACATATCTTATACATAGATGTTCATAGCAGCATTATTAATAATGGCCAAAAAATGGAAACTAGCCAAATGTCCATCTGACGAATGGGTAAACAAAACGTTGTATATCCATATAATGGAACAATGTGAGACATAAGAAGGAATAAAGTACTGATATATGCTCAGTGAAAGAAGCCAGATACAAAAAGCCATGTATTCTATGATTTCCTTTATATGAAATATCCAGAATAGGCAAATCTATAGAGACATATATATGAGTGGTTGCCAGGGGATGGGGGCAAGGGGAGTGACTGCTAATGGGTATGAGGTTTCTTTGGGGGATGATGAAAATGTTCTGTAATGAGATAGTAGGAATGGTTGCACAACTTTGTAAATATACTAAAAGCCATTGAATTATACTTTAAAAGGGTGCGCCTTGTGGTATATAAATTATATCTAAATTTTTAAAATTGCAAGGTGGCAATTTGCCTTACTAACATTTTGGGTAATCAGTGTATTAACAAGTTGATTGACAAAGATATATGGGTTTCCTTCCTTGTGCTTGAATTAAAATTCAATTTAAATGTCATCCAAAATATGTTCTTTAAAAAGGGGCAAAATGATTTGTGTTGATAGATGCTCAACTGTAAGTTTACTAAAAATCATTTAATTTTGTTCACCTAAAATGGTTTATAAATTTTACCACAAAAAAGATGTTTTTTGTTTTTTAAAAAAAGAGCTAGAAAACATCTGAAATTAACTCATTGCATGGATTTAACAGCAGAAGACTGGATTAGTGCTTGAAGATAGGTCCATAGAAACTACACAAACTGGCTTTTTTTTTTTTTTTTTTTTTTGCTGCCTGACTGCCGCCATCATGGGTCGCATGCATGCTCCAGGGAAGGGCCTGTCCCAGTCGGCTCTGCCCTATCGCCGCAGCGTCCCCACCTGGCTGAAGTTGACGTCTGACGACGTAAAGGAGCAGATTTATAAATCGGCCAAAAAGGGCCTGACTCCCTCACAAATCGGTGTGATCCTGAGGGACTCACATGGTGTTGCACAAGTACGCTTTGTGACAGGGAATAAAATCTTGAGAATCTGTGAGATACCATCTAACCCCAGTTAGGATGGCTAAAATCCAAAAGACTATTAACGATAAATGCTGGCGAGGCTGCGGAGAAAAAGGAACTCTCATACATTGTTGGTGGGACTGCAAAATGGTGCAGCCTCTATGGAAAATGGTATGGAGGTTCCTTAAACAATTGCAAATAGATCTACCATACGACCCAGCCATCCCACTGTTGGGAATATACCCAGAGGAATGGAAATCATCAAGTCGAAGGTATACCTGTTCTCCAATGTTCATCGCAGCACTCTTTACAATAGCCAAGAGTTGGAACCAGCCCAAATGCCCATCATCAGATGAGTGGATACGGAAAATGTGGTACATCTACACAATGGAATACTACTCAGCTATAAAAACGAATGAAATACTGCCATTTGCAACAACATGGATGGACCTTGAGAGAATTATATTAAGTGAAACAAGTCAGGCACAGAAAGAGAAATACCACATGTTCTCACTTATTGGAGGGAGCTAAAAATTAATATATAAATTCACACACACACATACACACACACACACACAAACCGGGGGGGGGGGAAGAAGATATAACAACCACAATTATTTGAAGTTGATACAACAAGCAAACAGAAAGGACATTGTTGGGGGGGAGGGGGGAGGGAGAAGGGAGGGAGGTTTTGGTGATGGGGAGCAATAATCAGCTACAATGTATATCGACAAAATAAAATTTAAAAAAAAAAAAAAAAAAAATCTTGAGAATCCTTAAGTCCAAAGGACTTGCTCCTGATCTTCCTGAGGAGCTCTACCACTTAATTAAAAAAGCAGTTGCTGTTTGAAAGCATCTTGAGAGGAACAGAAAGGATAAGGATGCTAAATTCCGTCTAATTCTAATTGAGAGTCGAATTCACCGATTGGCTAGATATTAAAAGACCAAGCGAGTCCTCCCCCCAAATTGGAAATATGAGTCATCCACAGCTTCTGCATTGGTTGCATAAATTTGTTTATGTACTCAAGCAATAAAATCGTTTAGCTAAAAGTAAAAAAAAAAAAAAAAAAAAGAAACTACACAAACTGAAGCAAAGAGAGTAAAATGAATGCAAAAAAACAAATGAACAAACAAGAACAGAGCATACAAGACGTGGGGCACAATCTATATATGTGTGCAATTGGAGTCCCAGAAAGAAAGGGAATGGGGTACGAACAATATTTGATGAAATAATTTAATGATGAGAACTTTCCAAAGCCAAGGAAAGACATTATCCCACAAATCCATGAAACTCCGCAAACTACATGTGGAATGAAAAAGAAACCACATCTAAGACTATCATAGTAAAACTGCTGAAAACCATAAACAGAAAAATCCTAAGATAGCCAGAGAGAAATGGCACATAACATTTAGAGGAGCAATAATAAAACCAATGGCTGACTTTTCTGCAGGAACTTTGGGATCCAGAACACAGGGGAATTAATCTTTAAAGTACTGGGAAAAAATTCTGTTAATCATACTCAGTGAAAATATTCTCAAGAATGAAGGCAAAGTAAGGCATATTCAGGCAGACAAAAGCTGAGAGTATTCGGCAGTGACAGACCTGTGCTATTAAAAAATACTAAAGGAAGTGCTTCAGCCAGAAGACAAATGACCCCAGATGGAAGTGCAAAATCAAAAAAATGAAGAGCGATGGAAAGGGCAAATATGTAGTCGAATGTAAAAGAATATTGTCTATTTAAATAACAGTAATAATGTCTTGACCTACACTGTTGTGAAGGTACTTCAAAAAGTTCATGGAAAGGGCCGGCCCCGTGGCTCACTCGGGAGAGTGTGGCACTGGCAGCACCGAGGCCGCGGGTTCGGATCCTATATAGGGATGGTCCGTGCACTCACTGGCTGAGCATGGTGCGGGCGACACCAAGCCAAGGGTTACAATCCCCTTACCAGTCACACACACACACACACACACACAAAAAGTTCATGGAAAGATTTGTATTATCTTTTAGTTCTATTTTTCCACAAACTTTTTGAAGTAGCCTTGTATACTTTACAGAATATATAACAACAGTGGTGGAAGAAAGGTAAGTGGAGTTAAGTACTTGTAAGATCCATACATTAATTGCGAAGTGGTAAAAGTACTAATTTAAGAAAAGTAAAATCATGGATAAATATAATGTCTAGGGTAACTACTGGAATAATTACAAGAACAAATAAAAATCTAAGATTCAAGGGGGAAATAAATTTTTTTTAAAATTCAATTAATCCAAAAGAAAGGACAAGAGGACCAAAGGATCAAACAATAGGACAACTTGGAAAAACAGCAAATGGTTAACTAAACCCAGTGCTATTAATAATTATACTAAATGCAAATGGGCCAAATAATCCAACTAAAAGAGTGTCAAACTGAATGAAAGATCAAAACCCAGTATGTGCTATTTACAAGAGACAAGTAATTTCACCTTTCTGAGCACAGAAAGGTGAAATTAAAGGATGGAATAGTTAGTCTATCAACCCAGTAAACAAACCAAAAAAGATGTAACTATATGTCATACACAAAGTAGGATTTTAGGCAAGTGTTACTAGAGATGAAGGACATTTTATAATATAGGACATTTATAATGATGAAAGGTTCATTCACTAGGAAAATACAATGGTCCTAAATTTCTATGCATCTAATAACAGCTTTAAATACAGCAAAAGTTGACTAAGCTAAAAGGAGAAATAGACAAACCCATCATCATAATAGGAGATTTTTAACATAGCTCACTCAGTAACTCATAGGGCAAGCGGGAAAACAAATAACCCACACAGTAAGGAATAGCAGATTTGAATAATGCAACCAATTGGCCTGATTGGCATATATTCACTATGTCTAACAACTGCAGAATGCACATTCTTCTCAGGTGCACATGGAAGTTTTAGCAAACTTGACCATATGGAAGCCTAAACAAATTTTAAAAGAATGGCACAATGTATGTTCCCTGACCACAGTGGAACTAAACTAGAAATCAATAATTCAATGATATAAGAAAATAATCTAAGTGATTCATTTTCAGAAATGACTTATCTGAGGGTGTTTTATTGAGATGGTAATTAGTTACTAGCTCCTTTTGTTTTCTTCATTCCCTGGTGTTTCTCCCTTCACAGGGCTTTAGCGGACCTTTTTCACGGACTTGTCCTGAGCCCCCAGACAAAGAAATTCCTTGCAAGGGGGTAATAAATTTTAGGCATCATTCGGAAGATTGTGTACCTCATACCACTCAGCCAATGAAGAAGTGGGGGGAGGGACTTGCACACTAGGGAATAAATTGCTGATGTAACCGTTTCGTGTGTGCCTGCCCTGCAGACACCCAAACCTTATAAGGCCGTAATTAAAGTATCACTTCACTGTACCTGGTGTCTCCATGTCCACCCTTTGACATTGGATGGGTGAGTGCATTTCTCACAAATGATAGCTAGAAAATTCTCAGAATAAGGAACCACTTACAGCAAGTGCAGACAAGCCTACAACCCATACTGGAATATAATTTTTTTAATTTAACGAACATATGTATTTATTATGTACCAGGAACTATTCTACGTACCTTAAATACATTAACTTAGTATCTCCAACAGTCCTATGAGCTACTTATTCCCATTTTATGGATAAGGAAACTGAGGCACAGGAAGGTTAAGAAACTTGCTCAAGGCCACACAGCTAGTAAACGACAGAGTGAAAATTGAGGAATATAGCAGTATGCAGATAATGCTCGGCAGGCTTTAGGAGTGTATCTGCTTTTCTCCTTAGCGTGGACTAGACTCCCTGACCCCTGACAACCGAGGTAAACGGGTTGCCAGGTAAGCCGAAGTCCAGCCGGAGCAAATCTATTCGTGTGTTTGTTTTCTAGGGCGGGTCTCTTGCAGCACAGCCCCAGCCAAGCCCTGCATCCCCCAAGACGGCTTTGCCCCTTTGTGCCGCAAGAGGCATTGGCCGGCCCCCTCCCCCTTGCTCGCTTTCACGTCACCAGATGGGTGCGGTTCTAACATGACCAGCAGAGGGCGCGGGCGCCCCTCCTCTAGGTGCCACTTCTGCAAACACGGAGGGCTGCGCCAGCTGCAGGACCTCGTCCGTTTGGGGAGCTGCGATCAGCAGCGTCGCCGGCTTCCTTCCTCTTTATCAGATCAGTCAGGGCTGCTGCGTGTTGTGAAGGCACCTCCGGCCTCCTTCCCTCCTTCCTGTGTCGAACGGACGTCTCCGGCGCAGCCACGAAGCGACACCTCCACGCCTCCCGCGGGCCCCCGGCTCGCAAACCTGCGGGGAAGGGAGAGCGGCACCCTGCGCTGAGGTCAGGTCGCCCGCGGGCTGGGGCTCGTCCAGACCCACCCGGGCCATTCGCACTCCTGCACGCCCTTGGTTCTTGGCCGGCGACCGCACAGCTGGAGGAAGCGCGTCGCCAGCCAAACTGCCAGGTCTGGGTGGCAGTTGGGTCGAGGCGGGACGAGGGGTTCTGCTGCAGTTAGTCCCGAGGTGCCGCCCCCCGCCCCAGGGGCCTCTGAACGCCCGCCCGGGGGACGCAGGCTGTGTGCCCGCCCCTGCGCCAGGGTGGACGACACAAACGCCAAGGAGGCCACTTCAGAGAGGGAGCAAGTGCCACCTGGAAATAAGGCAGGCCAGGAGAGCCTCTCGGAAGAGGAGGCTGCGCTCCTGATAGAGCGGAACGGTGACGACCCCGTCTCTAGGAAAACCGTCTACGGTCCCCCAGTCTGCAGACTCGGGAGAGACTTAACTTCCCTCCCAGGAGGAGTGGCATTCATTCAGGAGACACGTCCTGAGGGCATCCTTGCAGGGAAAGCCAGTGACACATTTCGGATCCCATTTCTTATCTTCAATTGTTCCCTCTTTCTCTGATTTCCTCAAATAATAATAATTTTCATTAAATGCTATGTGCCAATTACTGCAGTAAGTTGTTTTTGTTTTTTCTGTTTCAAGTCTGTTAATATTGTCAACAATCTGTTGAAGGAGAGACTATCCCCATCCTCATTTTTTTAGATAAAGAAACTGAAGCACAGAGAGGTTAAATAATTTGCCCAAGGTCACACAGCTAGGAACTGAGGGCCATCTGGCTCCAGAGCTTAGCCTCCTCCCTAGGTTTGTTACTGTCACCTCCCCTGTGCTGGGAGGGACTCAAGTGTGGACTCAGGAAGGCTGATTTCTTGCCCCAGCAGTGGAGCAGCCCGGAGCTCCCCAAGTGCACGGTTTTATTTTTATTTTATTTTATTTTATTTATTTATTTTTTTTAAAAGATGACCGGTAAGGGGTTCTTAACCCTTGACTTGGTGGTGTCAGCACCACGCTCACCCAGTGAGCAAACTGGCCATCCCTATATGGGATCCGAACCCGTGGCCTTGGTGTTATCAGCACCACACTCTCCTGAGTGAGCCACGGGCGGCCCCCAAGTGCATGATTTTAGCAGGAAGTTCAGGAGCCTGATGTGGGTGGGCAATGCCAGCAGAACTAAGCGGTTCCTACTCTGCACCAAGGGCGTTGGTGCCCCATTTTCTGTGTGAAAGAGAAGGGTCCTGTTTGGTGAGAGGGGACTTTGGGAGGCCAGGGAGAGTGGAAGGGGCCTCTACCCCTCCTTGGCTCAGGGACAGTCCTGCAATTCCCTGCTGTCTGCAGAGGTCACTGTAAGCCAGCAAAATCGGCCTGACAAGGATGAAGGGAGGTTTCCCACTCAGAAAAGGGGCAGGAGAAGAAAAGCCTGGGTCCCTCCTGATTCCTTTCTGTCACTGGAAACACTTTTTAAAAGTGATTTTTTTTTTTCATTCTCTTAAACAGTTTACTGCAGAGGAATTGCTCCTAATCTCTACAGATCCTCCAAGAACTCTATGGTTCTTTCCAGAATCCTGATGTTGCCTGTTGTTTATTTATTTATGATCAGAAACTGTAAATAAATGTAAGTAAAATGTAAATAAATGTAAATGAAGTAGAACTCAAATCACTGGTGCATTGGTTTGATTATCAATAGAGGTTTTAAAAAAAAGAAAAATTCTGCAATGTTCTGAAGTTACCTTTCAAATTGATATTCTAAACCAACTTTCATTTTCAGATGTTTTTTAGAAGTCGTGATGACATTAAGCTGGAAAACTCCAGCACCCCTGTCCCATCCAGAAAAAACTAAGGATGAGTTATTTGCCCAAGGCTCCTTAGCTAGTTAGTTGCAGAATGGGGCTCCTGGGACAGTGCTCTCAGGACTAGACAGCATGTGATAAACATGTGCATAAACATGTGATGGCCACCAGGTAGGGACAGAGTTGTCACTAGACCCACATCTTTATCCCCTCTCGTTAGCTTTCAGGGAAGTCCCCGACTTCATAAGGAACGGGTTTAGCAAATAATCCTTGGTATTCGGAATCTTGATCTCATGTTTAAAAATATCCTTATCTCATGTTAAAACACACACAAGTATACGGGATGCTCTATTCACCAAAAAATAACACTGTTGAGAACCTCCTGGGTACAAGGCAGTGGCTAGATTCAAATAAATGGAGACACGTGATTTCTGCTTTTTGGGGTTTCCAGGATCACAAGCGCGAAAAGACATAAACACAAATAACCGGGCAATAAAAGCAGAAGGTGAGAAACGATTCACAAGGGACTTAAAGTGCTATTCATTCTATTTAAAGTACTATTCATTCATTCACTCACAAATATTTATTGAGCCTACCTTGTACAGAGTCACCAAGGAAACTTTTTACCAGGAAAATCAACAGGGTATCAGGGAGAATAATTATTTTTACAAGTTTTAAACTGTTCAAGTGATTATCAAAGTAATTCTGCTCATTGTAGAAATTCTGGAAAGTACAGAAGAGAGTAAAGGAGCACATACACAAATTTCCCCCAAATTCACCGCCCAGAGGCAGCCTATTTGAAGTGCGTTTTCTAGCCTGTTGGCTAGGATTTTTTTTCTCTAAAAATTTCAGAGCCTACTTTCTATTAAAAATCTATTCTATCGTGTATTTTCCCACCTCGTGTGGACATCTTGATTATTACAAGGCTATTTTCCCAATGTTATAAGTCTCAAGAATCCATTATCATGGCTTCACCCATTCTCGACTGCAGGACGTTTAGACTGTTTCCAGCTTTGCATTATTACAAATTTACATTGCAGTGGACATCTTTGTACATGTCTTTTTTTTTTTTTTTTTAAAGTGATTTCACATCCATTTAGGGAGGGTTTTACTGCCAGACGGGTTACGCAAAAACATGTTTTTCTGAGCCCTTTAGATTCATGATTCCAAATAAAGGATTGTGGAAAAGGAGTGACTATAGCAACAATTATAGCACTAATAATATTGTCTCACCTCTACGATTATTTTCTCAATCTTATTCAAGCAGAAATAAAAACACTTCTCGAAAACTGCATCTTTATAAACCTATATAGAACATGCAGTTGAAGTAAAAATAGCATTTTGCTAGATCAAGAGCCAGCCCCCATACCCCCACATAGTCACCGCCAACATAGGCCCCCCAACATAGAAATTCCGATGCCTGCAAGACCTTTCAGGAGCCTCCTGCTTCTTCCAGAAGCTGCTCCCTGAAGTGGGCAAGGACCATCTGCAGCCTCAGTGGGCCCCTGCTGGTGCTGGAGGCCAGGACAGTTTGAGGCTGGGTCCATAGTCCAGGGGGCACATCTGGTGAGGGCCTCGCTCTTGGTGAGGACTACAGCGACACAGGGTGTCACATGGCAAGAACGGGCAGAGCAAGAGAGCCATACATATGTCTTTGGCTTTATTTCAACTTCTAGGTTTCAGAGGAAACAATCAGAAACATAAACAAAAAGTATGAACATTTTAAGGAGATGGGTAAATAGCACCGAATTATTTGCCAGAAAGTTTCTAAGCAAATAGCAAAAAAGAAAGAAAGTGGACACAAAGTGGAAACATTTTTTTAAGCTTTTCATAAATATTAACAAGTGGCTTGCAGAAACATTTCACCAGTTTACACCACCCGCCCTCGGGGCCTGTGCGATGACGTCTTTCTGGGCTTCAGCTCACTGAGCGGCACCTTTGCTAACCTCCGGCTATCTCATTGCTGTTTGCACTTGGCTCTTACAGAGACTGAGCATTCTTCCCCACCCACCCCCAAATGTTCATTGGCCATTTATATTTGCTTTTTATTGTTTATGTCCTTTGCCCTTTTATTCATGGGCATCCTTGTCTTTTTTTTTTTTTTTAATAGATTTATGTGGGTTCTTTACAAACTCAGGATTCTAACCATCTGTTTGTGGTATTTGCTGCAAATATTTTCCCAGTTGTTTGTCTTTTACTTTTACTTGTATTTTTTAATCATACCGGAATTTTTTATTTTTCTGTGGCACGGATCTGTCAGACATTTCCTTTGTGGTTTCTTCCACGGCCTTGAAGCTCAGAAAGCCCTTTGCCATGTGAAGATCAGTTGGTGAAGGGAGTTTCCAGGTGAAGGATACAATGGGGTCTTGGCCTGGTGGCCAGAGGTGATACTGCATTGGGAGCAAGGTGGTTGGACTCGCACTTTGGGGCCTGAGCAGGGACACCTTGTAAAGCTATCCTGGGGGGTCATAAGCAGGGGGAGCCACTGAAGATTTTTGAACAAGGGGATGGCATATGGGAGGGGCTGAAAAAGACCTGTGTCTTCACGATGATACCTGAATACTGGAATGTTTGATTTCCACCGAGAACACTGTGAAACTTATTCTGGAAAGCTATTATGGGAAATCCAAAGTTCACAGCTCAGGGAAAACTGAGAATTTTCTTTGCTTTCTTCTGAGTCTGCAGCTGTTTTGGGATTTGAGGGTGATGTTTCTGCTCTGCTTTGGTACCATCAGCACCAGGAAGGGTCCTCCAGGCCCACAAATTTCCTTCTCACTTCCCAGCAAATTGATACTTACTGCTTGTTTGCCCACCATGTCCCCAACACCTTTTCTCTGCTTGGCATGGCTCCCCTCCAAGCCTGGCGGCACCGTGGACCTTGCAAGCAGACCTCCTCTTTTCTGCCTTAATGAAAACGGTAGTTTCAATAACCAATTCTGCTAGAGAAACCACACTTGAACAATTTGTAAAATCTCTAGGAAGGAGTTATTCTGGGTGGCCACATTTTTGGTGAATAAAAAGCTTACTCCTTCGAGGACTGTATTTTACTTTCTGGTTAGAAACCTTGTGGAAATGTATTATACCTCCTGGACGTTTTTTCATTCTCTTTGACAAGACAGTAAAATACATTCTTAAATGAAACACTTAAATATTTAAAAATTACCCAGAATCCCTGCCTCCCAATGCAAACATTTCATTTTTTCCGTCCAGCCTTCTGTGTGTGCATTTTACAGGGCTGCAAATCCCTGTATAGACTCTCCTATGGTTCTGCTCTTCTCACTGCCCAGGTCCTGATCATACGTGTCTAGCTTTCATACAATGAGTGTAAAATGACCATTTTAAAGCAATTATTTTTACTGAAATACACAATATTTAAATATTTAAAGCAATTTAAAATATTTTATTGAAATGCACAATAGTCTGTATGTACTATTCAAGCTAGTCCATATACTAGTCTGTACATACTACTATACGGACTACGGACTAGCTTGAAGTTTTGCAAACACACCCATGTAGCCAGTCCCCAGATCAAGAAGAGAACATAACCAGCACCTGGAGGTCCCCTCCTTACCTGTCCCCTTCCCCCTTCCAAAGGTAGCTACTACCCTAACTTCTAGCAGTATAGATTAATTTTGACCATTTTTGACCTTGGCATCAATAAAGTCATAAAGTATGTCCTCTTTGGTATCTGCTGCTTTCGCCCAACATTATATCTGTGAAAAATCCATCCATATCATGTGTGGCAATAGTTCGTTCCCTCTCATTGCTGTGTGGTATTCCATTGCATGAGGCATTGTATCTATTGCTGTGGAACAGATACCCCCAAACCTAGTGACTTAAAATAACATTCATCATCTCTCATAGCTTCTATGGGCTAGGGATTTCAGGAGCAGCTTAGCTGGGCAGTTCTGGCTCGGGGTCTCTTGTGAGGCTGCAGTTGAGATGTCAGCAGGGCTGCAGACCCGTGACTGGGGCTTCAAGAGAGCCATTTTCAAGATGCCTCACTCACATGGCTGTTGGCAGGAGGCCCCTGTTCCTCTCCACGTGGGCCCCTCCATAGTGTGGCTTGAGTTTCTTCATGACATGGTAGCTGGCTTCCCTCAGAGAGAGAGCCAGGAGACCAAGGCAGAAACTGCAACATCTTTTATGACCTTTCATTGGAAGTCACACATAGTCACTTCCACAATATCCTCTTGGTCACCAAGTCAGCACCATTTCAGTGTGAGAGGGGACTTCATGAGGGTGTGACTACTAGGATGAGGATCGTTGGGGGCCTTTTAGAGGCTGGCTGCCACTGTTGGTCCACTGCAAAAGATCACTTTTTATAGCATCTCCTGTCACATTGTTTTCTTGTTATTTGCTACTGTAGTGAATACTGACATGAACAGCTTTATGCACATAGCTTCCTATTTCTGAAGTAGTTCTTAGAAATCTATCCATGGGAATGGAATTCCCGAGTCAAAAGATCTCAACTCATTTCTGATTATTGCTTCCAAAAGGACTGCACCAACTTTCAGAGCTCCTAGTAAGCAAATGGTAGACCAAGTCCACTTCAGCTTTCTCTACACTAGGCATTAATGCTGCCGGACAAAACGTTGTGCACGGAACATAAAAATGATCCTCTGTCATCAAGAAAGTGGCAAACAGTAAACTCCAGTCGCTGCCCTCGGCTGCAATGCAGTGATGCTCTCATCGTGGAGAGCTGGGGATTCTTCCCTGATCGGCCCTGGATATTAAGTCCTCTGGATGTTTTCAAACCAAACTGGTTTTAGAATTGCATTTTCTGCCACTTAGTGAAAAGGCAGCAAGGTGAGGTGGAAAGACCAGGGGCTTTGTAGCAAGACAGTCTTGGGTTCAGATTTTAGCTCTACCATCTACCAGTTGAGTGAACTTGGGCAAATTGTTTTCCCTCTCTATGCCTCAGTATCCCCATCCATAAAATGGGGATCCTAGCATCAAACTCAGGGTAGCTGTGAGGATTAAAGAGGCAATGGACATAGCACTCCTGGCTCCATGCTTGCCGCCTAGTCAGCACCCTGCAAACGTTAGCTCCACTCTCCCCTCTCCCATTTCCTCTTCTTGGTTTAAGGTTTGCACATTTTATGCTTGCTGAAACATTTCCTGTGAAATGTCCTTGGTTTCTCCTGCAGAGAAAAAAAAGTACAGTATTTTTTTTTTTCTAATTATAACAGTGATGCATGTTCACTGTAGAAAAATTTGGAAACTGTGGGAAAGTACAAAGAAGGAAATAAAAATTACCCACAATTTCACACCCCAGATCTGCCACTGTTAACATTTAGCTGTGTCGCCTCCTGGGTGTTGGGTCTCATCTTATTCTCAGAAGTCTAAGGTGTGGCTTCAGGGCAGTGTGACGCCTCTGTCCAGGCCCCCACGATGTGGGGGGTGAGGTGAGTGCTGGAGTCACCCAGGTCCCAGCTATGACGGGGGGGTCCCCAAACGGGCCACACCTATCACTGCATGTGTGGAAGTAGATGGGATTTCAAAACTCAGTCCTTGCCACCTGCAGAGGGTAAGACCAGGGGCCCCGGGAGGGACAGGACTGCCCTTTATTCTCCCCCTTTCCCCTGCAAGACCCCGGCCTCAGGGATTGGCTGCCCCAAACTCATCCAGACTTTGGACACTTCCTGTCTCTGGGCCTCAGTTTCTTCACCTGTTAAATGAGCAGCTGGGCCTCAGTTTCCAGGTGGAACGTTGTGCGGCATGACAGGTATCTGTGAAAGGGAAAGGGCTTTGCAGCTTTCAGGGTCTTGTGCACGTGTCCACCTTCGTGGCTCTGTGTCCCCCCTTCTCCTTCTAAGAAGAGAAGAGGACAGCCTCCCTCCAGCCTCCAATTGCTTTAGGACCATTTCTCATTGTCCTACGCAGCTACACAGAGTACTCGAGTCAGCCAATGAGCCCCTGAGAGAACTGTGGTGAGGATTAGTGAACAATGCCCAGAGAGGCTTCTGAGGGATTCAAATAGAGGCGTCATGGCACTGTCAGCAGAGAGGCGCTGCCCAGGTTTACATCCCGGTTCTGCCACTTCCTGGCTGTGCAACCTTGAGTAAGTTACTCAACTGCTCTGTGCCTCACTGATCTCTAAACTGAGAAGGATGATGGTAACGTGTGGATTAAACCATGTGTGGATTAAATGAGTTAAAATGCATGAAGCCCTTAGATCAGTGCTTGGCACATAGTAGGTGCTGCCTGAGTATTAGATAATATTACTATAGTGCCTGAAATGTAGTCAGGGCTCTACGATGCACGATATAAGTATTATAAACAGATTCCAAAGATGCAGCCGTGTTTGATGTGAAAAGTGAAGTTTTCTCCTGCCCTACCCAATTTCACTCTCCAGAAGAAATCACTGTGAATAGTTCAGTGGGCCACCTTCCAGACAATTCTCTAGAAACACATAACGATCATATAGATACAGTGTTTTCTTTTTACAGTGCCCTATCATACACAGTGTTCTGGGACCTGCTTTCTCATTCCCAATATCATGGACATGTTTTCTCTCATGTTAAAACATACAAATACACAGCTCTTAAATTTTTGCCACCAATTCCCTCCTGACGGACAGTTAGGCTGGTTGCACTCTTTCTCTTTGATTATACAAAATACAGCAGGGAATCGGCATTGGTGGTAGAGTGTGAGCATGGCTGCCTTCTGAAATTCAGCAGGGGATATCCTTCTGTAGAGTTTATCACTCCCAAAGGAGTATTTCCGAAGTTGAGAGGGTGAGGGGGACATGAGCTGGGCACCGTCAGCTGCTCTGGGAGGGCCGAGTCAGAGACGGTGGCTGGGCCACCCTTCTGTGGGTACTGGGCTCTGAGTGGCTCTAACATGCCACCCTGGGGGTCCCCTTCCTCCACTCACCAAAAGGAGACAGGGGTCTGCCCAAGAGCATCCCTCCCGGAGGCAAAGACAGCAGCGCAGGGCAGAGAGGCAGCAAACAGAACTTAGACGGGCCTGGGGCGCTTTCTCACCAAAAATTATTTCAATATTTTTATTATGATAATTTTCAGACACCCAGAAAGGTGCAAAAACAGTCCCACAAATATTATATACCCACCACCTACCTAGATGTAAGAACTTGACATTTGGCCATATTTATTTTATCTATCTGTCCTTTTTTTTTTTCTTTTGCTGAAACATTTCAAAGTAAATTGTAAATATCACGACACTTCACATCTAAATAATCCAATATTCAGGTCCTAAGAATATGGTAATTCTCCTACATAACCTGATATCTAAGAAAATTAACAATCATTTCCTAATATCGTCTAGTAACAAATTAATTTTTAACCTTCCCAAGTTGTCCTACACACACACACGTGCACATATAATTTTAAAAACCAGGTTCCAGTGAATCCCTATCCTCTTCTCTTCCACCCACTTGAAATTTCCTCCTGTCCTCTCTGGACCTGTGCCTGTGAGCTACATCAGTGACAATGGCTGTCAGGTAGGGAAACCAAAGCTTCCCAGCCTGCATGGTCGAGGTGGAGGCGTGGGTGGGGTGGGGGTGTTCTCCTGTCAGGGAGGTACTGGGAGCCAGGCACTGGCCACCACCTTCTCAAGGTGGCTGGGCTGGGGCCCGAGGACAGTATTTGGCAAGCACTGATCCAGGTTCTGTGACTGGAGAGGCTGCAGCAAGCCCAGCCAGGGCTCTGCGACATCAGCTGGGCAGATTAGAAAATGTGCCCTTTGTGGACACAGCCCTTATGCTAATGTGCATGGCTTAGCAGTGAACTCAGGTTGGGTTCCAGCCTCAGTATCAGTGCCAGCCCTTGAGCAGCGCACAAGCTATGCAACCTCGTGGCAACCCTCACTGGCAGGGGTAATTTGGCCTGCAAGGTGGAGCAGAGAGAGATTCCAGCCTGAAAGCAGGCGAGGGTAGCAGTTAACAGCAGGCTCCCCCTGTCCACACAGGCAACAGCAATACAGTAGCAGCACTTAGTGATCATTTGGTCTGTTGAGCCCTGTGCTGAACTATCTCATGTTTTCCTCACAACCCCTATGGGATAGGTGCTAGTATTATCCTCACTTTAGGGATGAGAACTCAGGCTCAGAGAGGTTCAATCATTTTCTCAACGCTGCACAGCTCACCAGGCTCCATCCTGGATCTGTTGGCTCTTGGGATTGTGCCTGGGGAAGCATGTCCCACATGGCAATAATCAGGGGACCCAGGAGTCCCAGGCAGGCACAGGGCATCGGGAGTCTCTTTAGTAGGTCTAGGGTGGGGTCTGAGCATCCCAATGTGCCCCCCTGGTTAAGAACCACGGGATGGCAAGAACACATAGAAATCAGTGTCCCCACCCTCTTCCAGCCACTGTCGGTGACAGGTTGCTGGCCTTGGAGTCTCCGAGGGCAGAAATCATGTCAACTGGAGATGTGAAAGGGGACTAGGAGGGCATTGCAAATTCTGTAACTTGAGACACCCAGGGCCCCAGTCTCCTCATGCCCCCTGCCCTGAGCTTCAGATGTGGAGTACAGTTGCCAGGGACAGAGGCGAGGATGGCATGGCCCACACGGGCATCTGGCCATCCTGGCCACCCTGGCCAGCCGAGTGGCCCTGGACAAGCTGGGGAACATGACTTACCTTGGTGCCCCCAGAAAATGGTGTGCTGTTGCTGGTTCCTCCTACCCTGGCCATAGCTGTTGGCTTAGGCCTGGAAAGGCTGGTGGGGGCTCCAGCTCACATCTGCAAAGGAGCAGGTTTGGGGACCACCAGGCCGCCACCACCCCCACGGGCCCACCCTCCAGACAGTGGGCAATTTTCTGCATCTCCACCCCAGATGGTGGCTGTGGGCTCCCAGCCGGGCACTCCCTCCTGGCAGAACCTGTTATTAACTTCCACACATTCACCACAGAATAATTTCAAATCTGTACTCAACAGTCAGGATATGCCATCTTACCTTTTCTCCAGAACAATCTTCTTGCTGTGGACTGAATCAGATCTCAGTGGCTGTTTCTCAATTGTCGGATAAGGTGGGGTTTTTGTGCACCTGGACCTAAAAGAAATCAGGGTGGGCTCAGAGAAGGTCAGGCAGCAGACTCAAAAGACACTTAAATTGTGACTCTTTTTGGTTTGTTTTCTTTGGAAGGAAGAGCAATTAGTAGAAATTATTGGCTGCTGCTGAGCTCCAGAAGGGCCGGTGGCAGTGTCTTGCAGGAGAGGCCATGGCAGAGAAACACTGTTGGCAGGTACAGTTGGTAGCATCAAATTGAGCCATAAATCTGTGGGAAGGGGGGACCCCCGGACTCTCAGCGACTTAGAGGAAACTGAGGCTCAGAGTGGTCAGGTGCGTGCCCAGGGCCAACAGTTCGAGGAAAAACTTCTGTGCCTGACTAAATGGACAGCAGGCATCTTTCCAGGCCACCTCTGTCCTCCTGGAGACCGAACTCATATTTCCCCTCCCCCATTGCTCAGTGGGAATGCCCTGACCCCATCTTCTTGAGGTCCGGTTTATTTTCACGCTCATCCACATCCAGTTTTCCTTCCTGACTTCCAGTCTAGGTGACCTGTAGTGACTTCAGGTCCCACACCAGCGGGCACAGGCTGTCCACCAGCTCCCTTCACTGCATGAGGCCTGACCCTGCAGCAAACCCTCAAGGCGGGCCTGGGTCTCTGCTGGGCCAGCCCACCCGGACACTGTGCTCCGGGCTTTCCCTCCCCGACCACTCTGGCTCTAGCTTGCTCAGTCCTTCTTTTCTTCCCTCCCACCCCCTCACACAGGTCCTCCCAAGGTCACTACCAATGATAATAACAGTGATGTTGAAAAGAAAACCTCCCATTTATGGAGGCTCTGAGCCAGACCCTGTGCTAAGAAATTTGCAAGTGTCATCAGGCCCTTGCACTACCAGGTGTGGGAGAGATTGTCTCCTCCCGCAGCTGAGGGGGCGAGGGGCCGGCAGTTAGGGCAAGCATAGGGGAATCACATGCGGCCTTTCAGTGGTTGGTCAAGATGTCCCTGCCTTCCCCAGAGGAAAAGAAATTAAATGGTGTGAGTGAGTGTGCATGTGTGCATGTGCATGTATATGCGTGTGTGTGTGTGTATGTGCGTATATGCATGGGTGTGTGTGTGTGAGTGTGCATGTATGCATGGGTGTATGCATGTGTGTATGCATGTATGTGTGTGGGGTGTGAGTGTGCACGTGCATGTGTGTGTTCGTGCATGTGCATATAGACGTGTGTATGTGCATGTGTGCATGCATGCATGGTGGGGTATGTGCACGTGTTCATATGTGCGTGTATGTGTGTGCACGAGTGCATGTATGCGTGTGTGCATGTATGCATGGGTGTATGTGCGCGTGTGTGCACATATGCGTGGGGATGAGTGCATGTGTGTGTGTGCATGGGTGTATGTGAGTGTGTGAGTGCACGGGCGTGTGTATGTGTGTGAGTGTGCATGTGTGTGTGTAGGCGTGGGTGTGTGTGTGTAGGCGTGGGTGTGTGTGAGTGAACGTGCATGTGCATGTATGCGTGGGGGTGTGTGAGTGCATGTGAGTATGTGTGTGAGAGATCAGTCTTGTGTCAGGCCCAACTCTTAGGCCCTAGGGGAGAGGAGAGTAGGGGACAAGGAAGTGAGCCCCAGGTGCTTTCCACAGATGATCCCTGTGTCTCGGGGCCGCCTGGCAAAGCCTTTCACCGGGGAGTCCTTGGGAGACAAGCTAAGGGATGCTCAGCGG
Organism: Cynocephalus volans; assembly: GCF_027409185.1. Taxonomy (NCBI): domain Eukaryota; kingdom Metazoa; phylum Chordata; class Mammalia; order Dermoptera; family Cynocephalidae; genus Cynocephalus; species Cynocephalus volans. Next base: position 19,543,763 of record NC_084467.1, read on the forward strand.
CCGTCTCTCCGTTGCTGCCCACGGCCACTGACCATGAAAGTTCTACACAAAGAGCTCTTCTTGGGATGGCTTGAGAGCTCTAATCTTGCAGGTTACATGTTCTCTCCCCGGCCCCTTTTTTTCTCAGATCAGCTCTCTTTCTCTGCGTGTGTGCATGTGTGTTATGTGTGTGCATGTGTGATGTGCATGTGTGCATGTGCATGCCTATGTGTTATGTGCGTGTGTGCATGTGTTTGTGTGTCCACATTGATCCCATTCCTCCACCTCTCCCCGACTCCCTTCCCTAGACTTTCTGGAGTCATCCTCGTTAGCGGTGGGCGTGATTCATCGTGTGAGGGGGATTTAATGCCGCTCATAAAACACCACTTCACATTCTGTTTTCCTTTTCCCCCTTTCTCTCTCGGCCTGGGTTTCTCCCTTGCGTTTGGCCACATATATAAAATAAATACCTCCACTGTGCAGGAGGAAATGACCTTCAGGTTTTGGGGCCTGTTTAATGGGGCCTGAGCACTGTTGACAGTTCCATGCTTCCCGTTTTACCATTTCGCGTCCTGAGACTTTGCCTGGGAGCTGAACGTCTCAGATCCCCGTGTCTTGGGGCTGCCTTGCAAAGCCTTTCAGTAAGGCAAGGGCAGAAGCCACCGCCACTGCCCGATCTCTCACTGGGCTTTACCCTGGGCTTACCTTGCCTGTGGACTCCCACTGGTTTTGTTTTTTTATTTCTTTTTAGTAATGAAAGAAATGTATCTTTGTCTCTAAAACTATAAACAGTACAGAGAAATGCAGATCCTCTCTCCTCCCGGGAAAAACGTGGCCCGCACAGCACGGGCAGCCTCTAGAGATTTCTCATCTCCCCTCTGGAGTGCTAGTGGGTCAGGGCACTGCTGGAATCTCATCATCCCAGCAGGAGCCTGGTTTATGGCAGGCCCTTGGCAAAGGTGGAATGAACAAAGGAACAAACGAGAGATCGAAGGAACGAATGAATACATGAATGAATGAATGAAAACAATGGAGTTGTGCCAAGCACACCCGGGTGGGTGGTTGATCCCAGAAAACATGTTTTCAGCTATCCTGGAGTTGGAAAATCCAGATTTGGGATGTGGCCCTTCCTCCCCCTGGGACCTTGGACAGATGTTACTTAATTTTTGGAACTTCAGTTTTTCCATCTGCAAAATGGGGATATTGTGTGCCCAGCTCACATCACAGACCTGCAGAGGTCAGAGCAGAAAGCAGGAGGGAAAACACTCCATACAAGATGACACGTGGGGATGTCTCTGAGACAAAGCACTAAGTGGAAAATTCAAGCTAGGACCGAGCCACACGGGATGGCAGTGACTGTAATTTTAATGCTCTTCCCCATCTCTCCAGGAAAGGCAAAAATGGCCTGGAAATTAGTCACCAAACCAATGGTGGTTGCCAGGGGGTCATCGGTTTTCTTTCTGTTTTAATCTTTTGTAACTAGAATTGTACTGAGGGTCTACTTTTGTATTGAAAATATTTTAATATACGTATGCAAATAAGATTGAAAATCATCCCATTTATTGAACTCTTACACTGTAGCCAGCTGTGAGGATAATTATCATGCCCATTTAGAGATGAGGAAACTGAAGTCCAGAGAAGTGAAGGGCCTTGTCCAGGCTGGGAAAAGGATAAAGCAGATTCTGAACCCAAGTATGACTGACCCCAGTGGCGAGTTATCAGCCCCTGAATGGGCACTGATTCCAGCACCAACTGGGTAAGGCAGGACAGGGATTCACAACAGCCCCTCACACAGGGGGAGACACGGCCTGAAGCATGTCGCCAGGGACAGAATTTATGATGTCACAAGAAAGAACAAGGGGTTTGGAGTCAGGAAGATCTGGGCTTGCGTCCCAGCTCTGTCACTTTCCACCTATGTGACTTCAGGCAAATCTCTTCACCTCTTCGGGCCTCTATTTGCTCATTTACAAAAAGGGCAAGAAATCACCCACCTTGCAGGCTTGTGTGGATTGAGTGTGTTAGGGCCGTGAAAGCACCATGTAAACTGGGAAGTGCTGTTTATTCGAGCCTGAAATGAACATTTATAATGCACCCACTTACATGCCAACTCCTTCTCTCCGATCTGCGGATGCAGCAGCATCCACAGCAGATGAGGTCCTGGTCCCCAGAGGTACTTTCAAGTGGTTGGAGCCAGACAACCGGTAAACCAAGGAGCTGGTTCAGAGGGTGGCAAGTGCCATGAAGAACTGACGTGGGTCAGCGCGGTGGAGCCGGCTTGGAGGTCGGGCTGCTGAGCCAGGCGGCCAGTGAAGATCCTCCTGAGGAGGCTTTATCTGAACAGAGGCTGAGCGGTGGGAGGTCAGTCACGCCAAGCTCCTTAGGGGAAGTGTCACGGGTTGAGGCACAGCCCCAGGCAGAGAAAAGCTGGTGCAGTTGAGGGACTAAACAAGGCCAGAGTGGCTGGGGCAGGGTGAGGGTCCACCGTGCAGTGCCTGTGCAGGTGATCTCAGGAGGTGGGAATGAGTTTGCGGACACATGTCCTTTGCTCGGAACAGCGAGAGGGGCATCCAGCCTGGACAGATGAGAGTGGGAGGAGCTGTCAGGCAAGGCCACTGGGGGGCAGGGTGGGAGGACAGGCACCTGCCCCGAGCCCCTCCTCCCTTGGAGTTGGCTCAGAGGCCGGCAGGATTGCGGCCTGTGAGAAAAGCAGAGGGAAGCAAGGAGCCCCGACGTCCACACATGCGGGGGGCTGTTGACAGGCCGAGAGGGCAGGCGCTGCATCCTGCTGGCAGTGCCCAGCTCGCTTGATCCCCTCTGATGACGGGGAGCTCTCTCCCCAGCCCTCGAGGCAGCGCATCCCCCCCGAGGCAGGTGCACTGGCAGTTCTTCCTGACGCGGAGCCCAGCTTTACACACTGGTGGTCTCCTCCCATGAGTTCTAGTTCTTTCTCTTGGGACCATGTGGAGCTCATCGCACATCGAATCCACTGGCAGGTTACAGCTGTCTGGGTCTCCTGTCTGGTCCCTCCAGATATTCCCCATAGGATGTCCCAGGCCCCTTCCTCCTCCCAACCCTCTCATTTGTCCAGATCCTTGTTCCATGTGGGCTTGAACATAACATTCTGGATGCAGAATGCAGATGCCTTTGACATCCTCGTTATACAGGGTGGCTTTACCTGATGGCACGGCCATCGCCAGCTCTCTCTCTCCCCTCTGGGCATCCTAAAAGCACAGGCCCAGCTGTCTGAACCTCGGGCTCCTTGCTGCCCCTTCCTCTGTTAGCCAGGGAGGGTCGGGCTGAACCAGCTGTTTACAAGGAGACCAGAGGAGACCCCAGCGGGGATTTTTACTGAAAACAGGTTTTCTTCCTCTCTTCCTTTAATTACAAAAACAAGATCATTGTAAAAATGTGCAATAATTCAGAGGTGTACCAAGTAAAAAGCAAAGCCCTTTTTCGTCTCTTCTTCCTCCCCGAATCTTAACCTCTGTGGACAGTTTGGTGTGGCCCCTTCAAGCACTTTTCTTTCCATATGTAAGTGAATACACGTAGTGATTGTTCATATAACAGGGACATGTGTCCATGTCAAGACATACAACCCAACCTCATTCTTTCTTATTTTTGAAATCAAATATGAAAGACAACTTTATTAACTGCTCTCAGAACATCACCTTGCCCATAGCCATCACACAGGTGGTGTGAAGGGTTTGCCCTGAAAGGTGACTCTATTTCCCACTCAGACCCTCAGTCCCACCCCCACACTGGCCACAGCTAAAGGCTGCCTGTGCATGCCCAGATGTGGTCTCCTTTATGAAAACACACACAGGAGAAAAGCTCACACCTCATCGGTCTAACAGCTGCCCAGGAGCACATGCCATGCTTTTTAATCAACCGCCTGCTGATGGACATCAGGTTATCTTTAGCTTGTCGCTTTTAAGCAAGGTTGCAGTAAACACCATTGCACAGATATCTTTGGGCCTGTGTGAGAAGCATGCGTAAGTGGCAGTACCCCAAAAGTGGGCTTGTTAGGCCACAGCAGCCCCCAAGAGCAGTCGTGGTAACACCTGGCAAGCTGCCCTCAAAGCGGGTCTGATGTAAAGTGTCGCCAGTGGGCCTGGGAACCCGTTTCCTGTGAGGCTGCTCCAGGGGCAGGATAACTCTAGAGGGGAAAGGCGCTCCGGTCAGGAGCCAGGGGGCCTGGGGTCCAGCCCCAGCTCTGCCACTCGCTTGTTGGGAGTCCTTAAGAAAAAGCCACTTCCCTTGTCTGAGCCTTAGTTTCTCCACACTCACATGGGAATGCTGGCCCAGAGGGCACTGGAAGCCTTTTCTAGCTTGTAAGCAGGATACCAGACTGTAAAGCCATGGGGCAGGGACACTTCCATGGGCGCTATGCAATTCTCCCCTGCCCACAGGAGCTGGCGTGCTCTGCTCTGGAGAATGTGGAAAGGCGATTGGGCTCCTCTGGCGGCTTAGGATGGGGGTTTTAGTTTCTGTTTCCAGAGTTTTGCTGCTTGGATGGAGCCTGTGTAGCTGTTGCCCCATGAGAGGGAAGTTGGCACTAGGATGGGAGGGGGGCTGTGGATGCCTGGGCAACCTGATGCTGAGACCAGAGTCTCAGGCTTGCAAGGGACCGTCATGATCAGCCTCCTGTCCATGACTTCAATTCCTGCCATGGGGCACCAGGAAGGACTTGTATTCTTTAGGGTTCAACCAAGAAAACAGAAACATTCTAGGTATTTCAGACAAAGGAACTTAATACAGGGAATTAGTTGCACAGTTATGGGAGAGCTGAGAAGCCAGTGATGAGCCACTGCAGGAAACTGCCACCAGCCCTAGGATGGAGGGACCAGGGGAGGTGATACGGATAGCAGAGTCTGGAACCTGGGGCCGCCTGGTGGAGGCTGGTTTGGTGGGAGCTGGAACGCAGAGGAGAGCAGATGCTGCTGGTGACCTCACCCAAGGCAGACAGGGAAGGAGACAGATACTCCAGCTTCTCCCTTCATGCCTGCCCCGCCTTCAGTTTCCCCAGAGCCCTGCCTTGGCAGAGGCTGCTGGAGACCGGCTGGCAAGAGAGCCTGGGAAATGCAGCTGGCAGCATCGGCCCCCCCCCACAACACAGAGAGGAATGTGTTTGAGGTTAGAGGCCCAGCACTGGCCCGGCAACTTGGTGTTTAAACGCTTCGGATGCTGGGGAGCTCACTCCCTAACTAGAAAGGTGGCAGCAACAGCTCATTTTGCTGCCAGTTGAGCACGAGCATTTGGCTCAGAACATGGAAGAAACATTGGTTTCCCTGTGACCCCCAACCTAAAGACAAGGGGTTGTCTCTGCAGCAGAACCCACTGTGTGTCACTTCGTGCTGCTGTGTCTCCCAGGAATGCCCCTCCCACCCTCTGTGGCTTGGCTAATTTTCACCCATCTGATGAGACCCAGTTCTCCCAGGAAACCTTCCAGCACCCCCTTGTCGAGTGGCAGTACTCTTGTGTCCTTCCATGCCACCTGTGTCTCCTTCTGTTTTTGGCACTATCTACATTATGTCAAACATGGATTTCCCTCCTTGTTCCACCTGATTTATCGGGGGTATGGAGCTCGGTGGACTCAGCTCTGCCTCCTTCATGCGAGCCCCAAGTGACAGAGACTTGCTGAGGCATCTATAGGTCTACTAAGTGCTTTAAATGCATGATGTAAGTGCTTTGCATGCATGAATTTCATTCTCCCAACAATCCTGAAAGTAGGTATTCTCATCCCCTTTTCTCAGCTGGAGGTTCAGAGAGGAGAGGCCCAAGTCCACTCAGCGAGGGAGGGGCAGAGCCTATGGAACCCAGCCTCTTCTGGCCATGGGACCTTGTGGCCCAGCCACAGCACAGCTGGGCAGCAAGTGGGATTGCGTGGGGCAACTTCCTGGGTACTCTCGGGTTCAGCTTCTGGCACTTCATCCTCGACCCTCTGTCCAAGGCCTGACGTCAGCCCCTTGCAGATGAGGAGGCCATTCCCACGGCCACTTCTCTGTTCTGAAATGCCTGCCCCAGAGGCCAGCCTGGGATAGCAGTTCTGACCACAGATTGGTAGATGTTTCCACGTGTGGAAGTGGGTTTGAGTCTTGTTTTGCTGTTTTGTGGTTCTCTTTCACTGTGTCCTGTGGGTGATGGGTCCGGGCATGGTCTTGCTGCCTGGATGTGCTTCCATGTCTGTCGCGCAGAAGCTGTAGACCCTTCTTACCGATCCTTTCCAGGAGCAGCATACCCTCCAGTGTGTATGGCACTTTTATATGCAGTGGCTCAGTGGGTCTTCCCGGCAATCCTGAGACTTGGGTCCATCTGATGGGTGGAGGCTTAGAAAGGCTAAGAAATGACAATGACAACAATTGCTGCCTTCACGGAGCTCTCAGCACGCCTTGCTAGAGCGGGGCGCTAAACCACTCTGCACAGCGCCTCATTTAATCCTCACAACGGCCCTACGAGGTGGATATTATTAATATAATTTGGAAGTAGGGAAACTGAGACTCAGAGAGGATAATTGACTTGCTTAAGGTCACGCTGCAGCAAATTCAGAACTAGCAGCTGTCCCTTGGTCTTAACTCCTGGTTCAGTGTGCTAACAAACCCTTGAGAAGACCTATAAAACTTAAAGTATATTATTATACTTCCACAAATCTACAAAATCATTGAATGTAGACACACCACTATTTTATATACCCTAGGAAATAAAGATGTTGTCAATTAAGCCGACACAATACTTTCTTATCACTTCGTTTATTTTATAAATGAAGGTAATTAAATTAATTAGAATAAAAAATTAATAAAATATAATTTTTATTTTATACTTATTAAAAGAGCTCTTTTAGATTTATAAGCATCATATAATTATGCATATTACTCTTGTCCACACATAAAAGGAAAATTTATATGAAAATAAATTTATATAAAATGAAATTAAATGTATATAAAAATAAATTTCTTCACATTCAAAATCTGAGTCAGAGTAGTCAATGATTTTTCAAGTGTTGGTGAAAAGATTTCTCTCTCTCCTTAAAATCATTTTATTGAGGTAAAGCTTACATATAGTGAAACGCAGAAATCATAAGTATACTAGATGACTTTTTATCCATGTATCTACACATCCACAATCTATGGTAGGCTGGAGCTAGCTCACACTCACTCATGAGGACCCATTGTTAAACATTCAGCAACTTTGCAAACTAGTTTTTAAACCATTAGTCACTTAGAATCAGCAATAGTGGGAGTATTTACACCATGGAAATTGGCCAATGCTACAATTCAGGGTTTTTTACCCCCTTCAGAGATCTGGTTTACCAGCACACCACCCGGATACTACTACCCAGATCAGGAGAGAGAGTTCCAGCATCCTAGAAGGATCTTCATGGCCTCCCCAGACCCTTTCCACCCAGGGAACGACTACTTAGTGTAGCTGGTGCGCTGGCCGGCCTTGCCATGGGGCAGCACTGGCCCACCTCAACTCCCATGAGAGGAATGCTGCTAAACACGTCTGGTACCACCGCCTCCACCCAGTACCACAACCATGTGGTTCCTAGAGGTTGAAAGAATACTCCTCTATTGTCTCTGGGATTTTCTTTCAAGCCACAGAATCCCATACTAGACTGGGTGTTGAGCATGAACAGGTTGTAGCAACTCCCTCAGGGGCCCCCAGTCAAGAGCTATGTCAAGACACACCCTGACTTCAGAAATATTAAAATGTGAAAAGTCAGGCCTCTTGCAATCACTGAAATACAGTGTGTTATCTTTTTGGACATCTTCTTTACTAAAGCAGTTTCCTTTGAGAAGCAGCTTGTCTTGACGATTCAGCCCCATAAAGCAGATGGCCAGCAGTCTTGCCCCCAGACAGGCGGCATCTGCCCACCTCTCTGATGGGTCAGCAGGTGTTAGTACCTCTGGCCCTGATCTGGAAAGAGAAGGCCAGGACATGGTAGGAAATCTCAGCTCTGCCATCAGGCTGCTTCCAGACAATCTTTCCTGGGTGCAGATGAAGACTGGGCTCATGCCCTCTGGGGACTGCTCAAGGTGGTCCTTAGGGACAGACCTTGGACACACGCCTGTGATGACTGTTTCCAGGTCAGCATTGCCTTGCTGACCTGACTGTGAGCTTCTGCACCTGGGTTTTTTTTTTTTTTTTTTTGGCCTTTTTGTGACCGGTAAGGGGATTGCAACACTTGGCGTGGTGTCGCCCGCACAGCGCTCAGCGCACCGGCCATCCCTATATAGGATCTGAACCCAGGAGCGCCGCTGCGCTCCCAAGCGCTGCACTCTCCCGAGTGTGCCACGGGGCCGGCCCGTGCACCTGGGTTTTAATCACCTTGGTGTTCCCAAAGCCCAGCACGCCCCTGACATAGAGCAAGCACCTAGTGAATATTTGAATGAATGAGTGGACGAAAGGCCCAGAGTGGAGAGACTTCATTCTGAAGGCTGCCTGCCTGGCTGCCCTTGGGAAAGCCACTTTCTGTAAGTGACAGGAGCAAATGACACAATGATGTAAATGGCTTTGCATGAGTTCTGAGGGGTTAATTGTGAGTGTCTTTATGTGATCCCTTTAGAAACTTCAGGACCACCCCTTCTGTGAGTTGGTTCAAGCAACCCTACCAAGGCCTGGGTCCCGGGCAGGGCAGGGAGTGGCAGGGGATCCAGGCTGAGGTCTGCTCTGGGGCCAGACAAGGGGAGTGGCAGGAAGCAGAATCCATGAATAAAGTAGATTCAGAGCCAGGCAAGCAGGCTTTAGATAAAATCAGAAGGGGCTGGGAGATTAGGAGTTGGCTGAGGAGGGAGGGAGAGGGTTGAAGGGCTGGGTGACTCCCAGAGCACCATTTTACTGACAATGGGGAATTCAGAGGGAAGTGTGCTTGCTTCAACCAGTGGAAGATCCTTCAACCTGGAGCTGGAAGACCTGGGCACAGTCCCAGCTCTGCCAAGTCCTGTCCTCCCTCATAACTCCTGGTAGTTACTGCCTTCTTTGAGCCTCAGTTTCCCCAAATGAAAAACCAAGATAATAACCCTGATTCTGTCTACCAGGGTGGTTGGTTTGGGGGAATAATTGAAATGTGCTCATGTGATATTGCACCCCTGTTCCAGGGCCAGACACAGAGCACTTTATATTAATTATCTCTCAAAATTAAAGGTCCAGGGGGACCAGTGGTGTCAGCATCACTAGGAACCTGTCAGAAATGCAAATTTTCAAGCTCCACTTGTCCAATCAGAAACTCTGGGAAGGTAGCCAGCAGTCTGTGTTTTAATGAGCCCTCCAGGAGATTCTGCTGAAACCTAAAATTTGAGAATCTTAAAAAATTTTTAACTAAAAAAGATTTTTTAAAAAAGGAATGAAGCATGCTTCAACATGCATTAGCTCATTCTTCTGCTCACCTACCCTATGAGATAGGTGCTGCTATCGTGCAGAGTAAAAGTCTCATTCATCCCAGTTGGACCCCAACTTCTCCAGACTTGAAGGTAATCTTTTTAAAGATATAATTCATATACCATAAAATCACCCCTTTAAAAATGTGCAATTCAGTGGCTTTTAGTATATTCACAAGGTCATACAACATTACCACTAATTCCAGAATATTTTCACTCTCCCAAAAGAAACCTTGTACATTTTAGCAGTCACTCCCATTCTGCTGTCCCCAGCCCCTGGAAACCACTGACCTTTCTGTTTCCATGGATTTCTCTATTCTGGACACTTCATATAAATGCAATCCTATAATATGTGGTCTTTTTTTTCGCTTTGCATCATGTTTTCAAGGTTCATCTGTATAGTAACATGTATCAGTACATGTTGTACTGATGAAACATGCATGTTGTAGAGTGCATCATTCATTTTTTAAAAATCTCTTTTAATTAAAAAATTTTTAAAGACTTTCAAAAAAACTTTTAGAGCAGTTTTAGGCCCACAACAAAACTGACAGGAAGACACAGAGATTTCCCATATACCCTCTGCCCCCACACATGTATATCCTCCCTGTCATCAGCATCCCCCACCAGAATAGTACAATTATTATAATTAATGGACCTAAGTGGACACGTCATTATCACCCAAAATCCATAGTTAACACTAGCATTGTACATTCTATGAGTTTGGACAAATGTATAATGACGTATTCATCATTACAGTATCATACAAAGTATTTTCACTGCCCTAAAAATCCTCTATACTCCACCTATTCATCCTTCCTTCCCCCTAACCTCTGATCTTTTTATTGTCTCCATAGTTTTGCCTTTTCCAGAAAGTCATATAGTTGGAATCACAGTATGTAGTTTTTTCAGACTGGCTTAGTGATATGAATTTAAGGTTCTTTAATTCTTTTCATGACTTGATAGCTCATTTCTTTCTTTCCTTTTTTTTTTGACGGCTGGCTGGTACGGGGATCTCAACCTGTTACCTTGGTGTTATAAGGCTTTACTCTAACCAACTGAGCTAACCAGCCAGCCCTTGATAGCTCATTTCTTTTAGTTATAGGCCAATATTACCCTAATACCAAAACCTGACAATAATATTCTATTGTCTGGAGGTACCACAATTCATTCATTCACCGATTGAAGGTGACATCTTGGTTGCTTCCAAATTTTGGCAGTTATGAATAACAAACATCTTTGTGCAGGTTTTGGGGTGGACATGTTTTCAACTCTTCTGGGCAAACACCAAAGGGCATAATTGCTGAGTAGTACTGTAAGAGTATGCTTAGTTTTGCAAGAAACTGCCAAACTGTCTTCCAAAGTAGCTGTACCATTCTGCATTCCCGCACCCACCCCAGCAGTTGCTGTTATGACTGTTCTGGATTTTGGCCATTCTAGAAGGTGTCTAGTGGTATCGCATTGTTGTTTTAATTTGCATTTCCCTGATGACATATGATGATGAGTATCTTTTCATGTATTTATTTGACATCTATACATCTTCTTCACTGAGGTATCTTTTAAGGTCTGTGGTCCATTTTTAAATTGGGCCGTTTGTTTTCTGACTGTTGAGCTTTAAGAGTTCTTTCTATTTTTTGGATAAGAGTTCTTCATCAGATGTGTCTTTTGCAAATATTTTCTCTCAGTCTATGGCTCATCTTCTCATTTTCTTGACATTGTCTTTCCCAGAAGTTTATTGATTTATTTTTTTTAAATGAAGCCCAGCTTATCAATTATTTCTTTCATGAATTGTGCCTTTGGTGTAGTATCTACAAAGTCATCACCATACCCAAGGTCATCTAGGTTTTCTCCTATGTTATCTTCTACGAGTTTTATAGTTTTGCATTTTACATTTAGATCTGGGATGCATTTTGAGTTAACGTTTGTGATGGTATAAGGTCTGTCCAGATTCATTTTTTTGCATGTGCATGTCCAGTTGTTCTAGTACCATTTGTTGAAATGGCCACGTCTGCTCTATCATATTGCCTCTCCTCCTTTGTCAAAGGTGAGTTGACTGCATATAGGTGGGTCTATTCAGAGCTCTCTGTTTTGTTCCATTAATCAATTTGTCCTTTTCTTTCTTGCTTGCTTACTTTTTTTTTTTGCCAATTCCACATTGTCTTGATTACTATAGCTTTATGGTAAGTCTTGAAGTCGTGTAATATCTGTCTTCCGACTTAGTTTTTCTCTTTCAATATTGGGTTGCCTATTCTGGGTCTTTGCCTCTCTATATAAACTTTAGAATCAGTTTGTCAGTATCCACAAGATAACATGCTGTGATTTTGTTTGGGATTGCATTAAATCTATAGGTCAAGTTGGGAAAAACTGATATCTTGACAATATTGAGTCTTTCTACCTATAAATGTGAAATGTCTCTCTACTTATTTAGTCCTTCAATTTTGTTCATCAGACTTTTGTAGGTTTCCTCATTTAGATCTTGCATATATTTAGCTAGATTTATACCTAAGTATTTCATTTTGGGTGAGTGGGAGAGTGTGCTGATGTAAATGGTATTGTGTTTTTAATTTCAATTTCCACTTGTTCATTGCTGATATATAGGTAAGCAATTGACTTTTGCTTTACCTTGTATCCTACAGCTTTGCTATAATCACTTATTAGTTCCAGGAGTTTTTGTGTTGATTTGTTCAGATTTTCTACATAAACAATCATGTCATGAACAAGTAAAGGTAGTTTTATTTCTTCCTTCCCCAACTGTATACCTTTTATTTCCTTTTCTTGTCTTATTGCATTGCATTATTCCAGTAAGATGTTGAAAAGGAGTGGTGAGAGGGACATTCTTGCCTTGTTCCTGATCTAAGTGGGAAAGCTTCTGGTTTCTCATCATTAAATATGATGGGTTTTTTTTGTAGCTATTCTTTATCAAGTTGAGGAAATTACCCTCTATTCCTAGCTTTTTCTTTTCTTTTTTTTTTTAAATCATGAAAGGGTGTTGGATTTTGTCAAATGCTTTTTCTTCATCTATTGATATCATCTTACAATTTTTCTTTTTTAACCTGTTAATGTGATGTGTTACATTAATTGATTTTTGAGTGCTGAACTAGCCTTGTATATCTAGGATAAATCCCACTTGGTCATGGTGTATAATTCTTTTTATGCATTGTTGGGTGTGATATTTGCTAATATCTTTCTATGTCCATGAAAGATATTGTTCTGTTGTTTTCTTTTCTTGTAATGTGTTTGTCAGGTTTTGGTATTAGGGTAATGTTGGCCTATATAATGAGACATTAGGAAGTATTTTCTCTGCTTCTATCCTTTGAAAGAGATTGTACACAATTGGTATAATTTCTTTCTTTAATGTTTGGTAGATTTCACCAGAGAAACCACCAGGGCCTGGTGCTTTCTGTTTTGGAAGGTTTTAAATTATTGATTCAATTTCTTTAACAGATATAGGCCTATTCAGATTGTCTATGTCTTTTTTCTTTTTGGCAGATTGTGTCTTTTAAGGAATTGGCCCATTTCATCTAGGTTATCAAATTTCTGAATATAGAGTTGTTCATAGTATTCTTTTATTACTCTTTAAATGTCCATGGGATCTGTAGTGATGTCTACTCTTTTGTTTTTGACATTAGTAATTTGTATACTCTCTCTTTTTTTCTTTGTTAGTCTAGCTATAGGCTTATCAATTTTATTTATCTTTTCAAAGAGCCAGCTTTTGATTTCATTGATTTTCCCCTACTAATTTCCTGTTTCCAATTTCATTGATTTATGCTTTAATTCTTATTATTTCTTCTTTTTCTGCTTATTTAGCTCTTCTATTTCCCATTTCCTAAAGTAGAAACTTAGAGTTTTTATTTTAGATCTTTCTTCATTTTGAAGATACACATTCAATGCTGTAAATTGTCCTCTAAGCACTGCCTTTACTGCCTCCCACAAATAAGTTGTGTTTGAATTTTCATCAGGTAAAAATATTTTTAATATTTTTTGAGATTTCTCCTTTGACCCATGTGTTATTTAAAAGTGTGTTATTTAATCTCCATGGATTTTGAGATTTGAAAGTTATTATTCTGTTATTGATTTCTAGTTTAATTCCATTGTAGTCTAAGAGCAGACTTTGTATGATTTCTATTCTTATAAATTTATTAAGGTTTGTTGTATGGTCCAGAATGTAGTCTACTTCATTCCATTTTTATGGCCAAGTAATATTCTGTTTTATAGATATACCACATCTTGTTTATCCACTGATCGGTTCATGGACATCTGCATTGTTTCCATTTTTTATTAATTCCTTTGTACAGTATGCAATTCAGTGGCATTTAGTACATTCACAATGTTGTGCGATCATACTCTCTATCTAGTTCCAAGACATTTTTATCACCCCAGAGACCCTGAACCCATTAAGTAGTTGCTTCTTATGTCCCCTCCCCTATCCCCTGGCAATCACTAATCTGCTTTCTGTCTCCATGAATTTAACTATTCCAGATATTTTGTCTAAATGGAATCACAGAATGTGTGATCTTTTGTGTCTTGCTTCTTTCACTTATCATAATATTTTCAAGGTTTATCTATGTTGTAGCATACCTTTTTATGACTAAATGATATTGTATTGTATGGGTATACTACATTGGGCTTATCCATTCATCTGCTAATAACCATTTGGGTTGTTTCATCTTTGTCTATTGTGAATAGGGCTGCTATGAACATTTGTGTGTGAACACGTTTGAACACCTGTTTTCAATTCTTTTGGGTATATACCTAGAAGCAGCATTGCTGAGTCATATGGTAACATTTTGAGGAACTGCCAAACTGTTTTCCAAAGTGGCTGCACCATTTCATATTGCTACCAGCAACGTATGAGAGTTCCAATTTCTCCACATCCTCATCAACACTTGCAATTTTTTTCTTACTTTGAAATTACAGCCATTCTATTGGGTATAAAGCAATATCTCATCATGGCTTTGATTTGCATTTTCCTAATGACTAATAATGTTGAACATCTTTTCATGTGCTTCCTGGCCATTTGTATATCTTCTTTGGAGGACTGTCTATTCTACCATTTTATCCATTTTTAAATTGGGTTATTCTGTCTTTTTGTTGCTGAGTTGTAAGAGTTCTTTACATATTCTGAATGATAAGTTACCCTTATTAGATAAATGATTTACAAATAGTTTCTCCCATTCTTTACCATTTTACTTCTTGATAGTGTCTTTTTATGCAGTATCTTTATTTAATGAAATTTAATGTATCTATTTTTTGTTGTTGTTGCTTGTGCTTTGGTGTCATATCTAACAATTTACTCTCAAATGTAAGGCCATGAAGAGTTACTTTCATGTTTCCTTCTAAGAGTTTTATAATTTTAGTACTTACATTTAGGTCTTTGATCCATTTGGAGTTAATTTTTGTATATGGTGTGAGGTAGGGGTCTAACTTCACTCTTTTGCATGTGGACATTCAGTTGTCCTAGCACCATTTGTTGGAGAGAGTAGAAAAAAGCAACATTTTAAAGGAAAAGATTATGTAAAATACTAGTGTAACACACACACACACGTGCACACACACACACACACACACACACACACACACACACACTGAGCTGATCCTTAGATGTGGCAAAAAGTATGAAGGTGGTACTTGAGTGAAGTTTGGGCAATGCTGTTTCTAGTGGATTCTTTCTCCTTGAGGGTTTTCTTTGGCCTAGGGAGATGTTTCATTCAGCAAAAGATGCCAGAACTGAGGAGATATGGCCACTGGTCTCCCATCCAGGGGGGCAACTTGGCAAGACCCCAGCCAGGCTCCCTTCCTCTTCCCTTCCTAGACATGCATTCATGGAGCAAAGGCGAGTGATTCTCCCTTTCTCCCCCCACCCTACCACCACTTACCTGGTACACAGCCACTTCCTCCCCTTCCCCTAACTGGCCTTCATCCAGCTGCCAGGCCAGCACCTCTCCCACTTAGCCAGATGCAGTTCCAAAAACAACCTCAGGAGCATTTGGATATGTTTTCCAGACTAATGGTGCTCCTGTCCACAGCCTGGACTCAGGTTTGTTTCCTCTGGGTGGGATTGCAGCTCCTCACCTCTTGGAAGGTTGTGGAAGTGAGCTTTTCTTTTTCTCATTTTGCTTTTGGAACGAAACTTCCTGGGCCTTTCTGGCCAAATGATGCTGGTGCAGGCCTGTCAGCTTCCCTGTCAACGCTGAGTGGCTCCATATGCTGCCTCTTATCCACGGCCTGGATGTTCCCAGGTGTGGTTGTTTCCTAGGGCTGCCATCACAAAGTACCGCAAACTGGGAAGCTCAAAACAACAGAAATTTATTCTCTCACAATTCTGGAGGCTCACAAGTTGTTGGCAGGGTTGGTTCTTATTGGAGGCTCCAAGGGAGAATCTGTTCCCTGCCTCTCTCCTAGCTTCTGGGGGTGGCCGGCACTCCTTGGTGCTCCTTGACTTGTAGATGCATCTCTCCAGTCTCTGCCTCCATCTTCATATAGTGTTCTCCCTGTGTCTCTTTCCCTCTTCCTATAAGGACACCAGTCACATTAGACTAAGGACCCAACCTAGTCCAGTGTGACCTCATCTTAACTAATTATACCTGCAATGACCCTGTTTCCAAATAAGGTCACATTCTGAAGTTCCAAGAAGGACATGAATTTTGAGGGGGAAACTATCCAACCCAGTACACCAGGCAATGCCAGGGACATAACTAGATAGGAAGCCATAGCTGACACTGCATTTCTGCGAGTGCCTTTGCTTCTAACAGCCTGCACCTATGACTCTCATCCTAGGCCTCCCCTTGAGCTATTAGAGCTGCTCCACTCTCTCTCACACGCACACGCACACACACATGCACTCACACACAGCCAAAATACCTGGGCATTCATGTCCCCTGGGGCCACTTTAGCATGGTAATGACTGACGGGTGTGCACGCAAAAGTAGGAAAGCCCAGCTCACTGGCCTTGAGTTGGGAACAGGCTTTGAGGTGTAACTTACACTCCAGAGCTCCCTACAGGTCAGGTTCAAGCTAACTTCTTCACCCTTCCTATCCAGCTCTCTCTGCTCTGGTACTGGCTCGTCCTGGGAGCGCTTATTTGAATCCTCTTCTCCAAGTCCGCTTCTGGGTAGCCCACCCTGAGACAGGGCCCATACCTGGAGCCTGCTGCAGCCAGGACTGTTATGTGGGAACCCAGCCCAGGGGAGCCCTGAAGGTACCCACCTCACGGGATCGTGAGGGTGCAGTGAGTCATGGGAGATGTGCTCTGTAAATGGGAAAGCCCTCTGCCAGCACCCGAGGGTCTCCCACACATTCTGCTTCATTGTCTCTTCGGCAGTCAGGCCTTCCCTAATCACACTGTCTAAGAGCTCTTAATCCTGTCCTTTCAGGCCACCTACCAACTGGCTCGGGAGTTAGTGCAGACATGAGGCACTTCTCAGAGCCCCAGAATCTGTTGTTCATAGTCCTGTGTGCCAACCTATGAACCAGACCCAAGTCCTTTACTCCTTGGACAGTTGACTATAGAAATCTCCCATGAGGCCACAGGTGTGTGTTGAGGGATAGGTATAGAATCAATAGGAGCAGGTGATGTGGGGTCTGGCACACCTCTTCACGTAACCTACTTGTCCCCTCTGGAGCTGCCCGGTCCCCATTCCAAATGCCATTGTACCATTTCCATTGTACAGTGGGTTGCTGCTGAGACCCCTCATCCTATGGCACAGTGGATCTGATAATCCCCAGCTCATCATGCGAAGCTCAGATACCACAGCTCTCTGGTGTCTTGTGGTTAGGTTTGAGTCTCTATAGGGTCCAGTAGCATGAAATAGCCAGAAATTGGTTTTCAAAAGGAGAGTGGTTCTCTGCTGCAGAAAACTCTAGGGGTCTGCACTGGGACTCTTCTACTGGGTTTTTCAAAGACTCTACCTCATCTCTTCTCTAGCACCGTGGAATGTTCTTGGTCACGTGGCTTGAATAGCAGGGCAGCTTGCACTGCAGCTCGGATCTCTGCAGAGTTATCTCTTGCTTTGTCTCAAAACTGTTAGCTTTCTGAATCACCTACAAAATAAGTTAGAGTGGTATTCCCAAGTGTGGCATATGCTGCTCCAAAATTCAGAGAGGCCAAAGAGGGTGGTGTAAAATAACAGAAATCCATTCTCTCACAGTTCTGGTGGTCAGAATTGTGAAGTCAAGGTGCTGGCAGCACTGCACTCCTGCTGAAAGCTGTTCTTTGCCTCTTCCAGCCTCTGGTGCTCTGGGCACTCCTTGGCTTGTGGCCGTGTCACTCCAGTCTGCCTCTGTGGTCACACTGCCTCCTCCTCTTCTCAGTGTCTCTTTCAGAAGGGCATTTGCCATTAGATTTAAGACTTGCCTGCACAGCCCAAGATTATCTACTCATCTTGAGATCCTTAATTACATCTGCAAAAATCCATTTTCCAAATAATGTATTCACAGATTCTGGGGGTTAGAACATGGACTTATCTTTGTGGGGGGGGGGGCATTTTTTGCCTACGGCATAGTAGAAGTGCAAGGTGCAGCAACTAGTCCTTTATCTTAGGGGGATGACTTGGCATGGCTTAGACAACTGGTTCCTTAAGATCCTCATAGATATGGTCGGCCCCTGGATCTCCACGGGGTATATCTGCTGCTCTCTGGCATGTATGCATTTCACTAGGGCATCTTGAGTTCTTGCAACTTTCTGCTCCCCAGGTTTACAGCCGCAGGGAATGAAGGCAGCATTCAATGAAGGGGCCTGAACATCTTGCAAACAGCATTCCCTGCAATGTCCTTGCTTGTCTTGACGTTCCACAGACACCACCCAGGTCCATCACGTTGCCATCACGTGAGCACAAGCTGCAAACAGCTCGTATCTGCCCTCTTCTCTGGAGACTTGCTCTCTGCCGAACAGTAGGCATCTCACCATGGAGGTGACACCCTTTCAGGGGGCTGCCAGTTATACTGACTGACATGGGGGTGCAAAAGGCCAGCTCCGTGGGGGAGGGGAACTCAGTGGTGCAATTCATGCTGCTTACACCCCCACGAGGCCAGAATAAGGCTAGTCCCTGGCCCCAGGATGCCATGGTTTAGTTTTCTTTCCCTGCTCTGTCCAGCTTCCCTCGTTCTACTTCTGAAAGCCCAGCCTCCCAAGATCCCCATCTCTGAATCTGCTTTGGGGGAACATGACCTAGGGTAGTTCCTGGGAATGGTATTATGGTGGGGAATGGAGCTCATGTTGTGCTGGGGCAGCATTGGAAGGTGGTCTGCTGTCCCTGCCAGGTAAAGGGGATCTGCTTTGGTCCCTCTCTGCTGTTGGAGATCATGAGGAATGTGCTTGCCCAATCAGTAGCTGGTTACCAAATTCTAGAGACTGTGTTGGTCTGCTCCAGGAAAGGCACCACATCTAGCGCAGCAGCTGGAATTGGGCTGTCCCTGGCTAAGTTCATGGCAGTCTGCAGTCACTTCCTCCGAGAGAACCTCCCTGACTACCTTCTCTAACGCTGTCTTCCAGCTCCCGGTCTTCCTCCGTCATATCATCCTGATTTATTTTTTACAGCACTGATGGCTCTCTGAAATCTTGTAACATGTTTGCTTGTTTATGACCTTTCTCCCCAACTAGGGTGTAAGCTCCATGGGGCCAAGGACATTGTCACACTTACTCATAGTGGCACCCTAAGCATCCGGCATGTATGGCCTCACCGATATGTGTTGAATGAATGAGAGAGGAGGCCAAGGTTCTCTCACTTGAAGTAGGCAGAGGGAAGAAATAGTGTTTTCCCTCGACAGTCTAAAGTGGAGGCCATTTCTGGGGGTCGCTGGGGTGGGAGAAGGCAGGTCAAGGTGGGCTGTCTTCCAGGTGGTGAAAACCCTTCTGCCGGGTGCCAGCCCCTCACAGGACAGTCTTCTTGTTGGGTCTGGCACAGACCTCAAGGAACCATAACATTTTTAATAAAACCTCAGAGTCAATAAAGGCGAGCGGTCTCGGGTGCCTCTCCTGCCGGCCCAGCTGTTGACATTAGAAGTCAAGAGGTTTGGGTGTTGCCCAAGTCCCGTGTATTTCAGCGAGATATAAGCTAGAAGGGCCTAGCCTGTTTTACATGAAAAAAAACCAAAACAAAACAAAACTCACTGGGCCCTGGAAAGATTCCACCGCCAGCCGGAATCAAAGGTCCATTCAGAGCGACAGAACTCCTCACATTCGCCGCTAATGAAAACCAAATTTCTTCTCCCAGCATTTGCAGGGGCTGGGGCTGGAAGGGGCTGCCGTGGAGCACTGGGCCACCCCTCCCGCCACCGCGAGGGCCCCCTGTGTTAAAATCGTTTTATGATAATATGGGCCTCGTGTTTTTCTAATTTCAGGCGTTGGTGATTTAGGACTGAGTTGTTTTCATGGAAAAAGATATGGAACCTGTTTGAGGCAGGGCAAGACAGCCACCTCGGCAGATATTCCCACCACGTGCACATCCAGGGCGCGTGAGCCAGTCCCAGCGGGGCCAGGGACCCCCTCCAGGGAGGCCTCACCCACCAGGCACCCCCTTATGGGAGGAAGGGATGGGCTGGGTCACCAGAGGGATATGGAGACAGTGAGTTCCATCTTTCCAGTTCGTGCTTTGTGAAATCTTAGAATCACTACTTAGAAAGGCAGAGACACAGAGAAAGGGCCCTCGAGCCTGTGTCCTTTCTGCTTCTAAGAAAAGACATTTTCTCATTTCTTTTTCCTCCCTGCACCCCACTTGCTGATCAGTCTCTACAGCAAGTATGTGTCATCGGGCACAAATTCAAGAGTGTAAGAAATATCACCTTTCCCCCAAAGTCAACTTAATTCTTACTTTGAGCCTCTAATACCTTTAGCTGGTGGGGAACTTAAACTCAACCTTTTTATCTATTGCTCTGCCTTTGCCAGTACTGGCGCGGAATTCTGTCCTTGTTCCTCAGTTTCTCATCTGTAAAATGGGGATAACAACAGTACCTATCTCAGTGGAAAATGGCAAAACATTTAGAATAGTGCCTGGCATGCAGTAAGTATTAGCTATTATTATTATTATTATTCCAGAGATAAAGAAAAGGTATCAAACCTAGCATGGAGTATCGGGGAAGGCTACCTGGAAGAGGCAACGTTGTGGCTAATGACAGATGAGTTGGTCCTAGCACGATTTTGAGCTCCTCTGCTTGGATATTTATCAAAGTCTGGAAGTTTAATATACTACACCCCTGACAAATTTGCTCATTTTAGAAAACTTGGAACACACAGAAAAATATAAAGAACAGAAAACAGCTATAATCTCATCTTTTCAGTGATTTCATTCTAGATTGTTTTTATCTCTAAGAGTATTTTTTAACTACATTAATTGCTACACTGTATATACAGCGTGTATTTGGCTAGAAAAGTGCTTATACCTAAAAGGTAGTTATATGTATATAGAAAATAAACATCTGGTTAGGGGGAAAAATCCAAAATATTAACAGTGGTTGTTTTTGGAGGGGTAGGGTTATGGGTAATTTTTCTTGTGTTCTTTGTGGTAATCTGTATTGTCTACTTTTGATGATTAGGTATTATTAGTGTCATTTAAAAATGTTATTTAAAATTTAATACATAGCCTTGGGAACCTAGGACTAGGAGTCTTGTAACCTTTATATCTCAGATCATGGAGGAGACTCTGAGTCCTGGACCCTCCGGTTTGAGAGGCTGTATGTGGCCTTGCGTGTGGTCAGATGGTTGTCACGAGGAAACAGAGGCAGGACATAAGGCTTTACTAAAAACTTGTGGGGTGAGGGGAGGCAGAGGGCAAGGGCTGACTGGGCAATAACAAAGACTATTATTAAGACCTTGTCCCCGGGCTGGCCCATGGCTCACTTGGGAGAGCGTGGTGCTGACAACACCAAGGCCACAGGTTCGGATCCCATATACGGATGGCCGGTTAGCTCACTTGGGAGAGCGTGGTGCTGACAACACCAAGGCCACAGGTTCGGATCCCATATACGGATGGCCAGTTAGCTTACTTGGGAGAGCGTGGTGCTGACAACACCAAGTCAAGGGTTAAGATGCCCTTACCGGTCATCTTTAAAAAAAAAAAAAAAAAGAAGACCTTGTCCCCAATGGCTCCATTAAATACCACTAACCCGAGGGAGTGAGAGACATTGAAACCTGAGGTTTGGGGCATGGTGTCCATCCTCTGACTTTAGTGCTAAAAATGTCTAAGACACCACTTATCTCCTCCTCCCATCCTTTTGCACAGGCTTCCCCCTCCTTTGCCCGGACTATTGCAGTAGCCTGTGAATAGTAGCCTAGGTCTCTGCAGCCCCAGCCCCAGCCCATGCCACCACGGCAATCCCCTCCCACGCACTCCTCAGCTTGGCTCCCCAGGGCCACCATGACCTGGGCCTGCTGTCTCCTCTCTCCCATCGCCATTACTCCACCTTCCCCACGTCCTGTCCAGCTCAGCCACACCCCGGTCCTCCAGGCCTTTGCATGGGGGACTCACTGTGCTCACAGGGCTCTCCTGCCACTTCCCTGCCTGATGAATTTCTACTCATCTCTCCACCTTATCAGAGGAGGAGGGACGCCTCCTCCGAGAAGCCTCCCCTGCTCGCCCCAGCCCACACCACGGATCCCGCGGGTTAGCACGACCTGCTTTCCTGTCTGTCTGCTCCGTGGGCTCCTCTAGGGTGTGGCTGTGGCTTTTTCTCCTTGCTCTTTTTGGTGTCTGGCACCTGGGGTGGGGTGGAGCTCGGGCCTATGTTTGGTGAATCCTGGCCAAGGCCTTGAAGACGCCGGGCCCAGAGAGCAGCGTGGGATGCTGTGGCCCAAATGGCTGCCACCGATGAGGGCACCAAGAGCCCACCGCTGTTTCCAGCAGTCAGGGTGGGCACAAAGCGAGGGTGGCTCTGGAAAGCTGGCGCTAGGGCCGCTCCGCTCCCTCCGCATGACGGAGGCCTCTGGGCCGGGCTCAGGGTGGGCGCTCTCTGTGGGTGAGTATAAATATGTAAAACAAACAGCACGCTCTTAGCAGCAAAACTAAAAATAGGAAGCTTGGAATCCGGCTCCCCGGGCTCCTCTGGCCGCTGGACCACACAGGTGTGGCTGCGGATGTCGGGGGGTGCGGCCCCTCACTCTACCCCAGCCCCGTAGCCCTCGTGGGAAGGAGCCGGGGCATCCTGGATGTCTGCCAGGAACAGTTCATTCTTCCACTCTGCCCCCCGCCATTTGACAGCTCATTTCATTTACAACCCCAAAATGAACCGACCCACTGAGGTGCATTCACTGCTCACGTGGCCAAGCTGGGGTGCTCAGTGCAGCTGAGAGCTGCCGCCTGGGTCATGCTGGGGGGTCTGAGGGCTGTGCTTATGGGGGTGCAGTCTGAGGCAGGGGAGGGGTCTGCGAGGAGAAGGAGGCAGGCCTAGGTCTGACCCACTCCGCCCTGTGTCCTCAAACCCTCACACTATCCCCCTTGGGTACACGTCCTTATCTCTGGCCTGTGAAACCGTGCCAGGATGACCATTTCTCAGAATAAAAGCCAGAGGCATCCTCATGACCAGAGCCCTAGCTGTCTCAGGGCTGCTCCGTGAAGCCAGCAAGGTGGGTTTGTCTGGGGACACTTCACCCCTCAGGAGGTGCCAAGCACAGCCCAGCACCCAGGGGCCCTCCTCTGGGAGCCCTCAGGCCGGTACCACCTTTCTCAGTCTATCACCAGGCTGTGGGGGCTGGAGAAGCTGGAGGCACTAAAATGGAGCCCTTGAGTCCAAGGGCTCCCAGTCTTGGAACAAAGTGGCCTTCTCAGCCTGGCCCAGCTGCTCCATGTCCTGAGCTCCTGCTGTGGCTCAGGGAAGGTGGACAGGGCTGGGCCCAGGCTCCAGGAGGCTGGAGTCGCTGGTCTCCAGAAGTCAACCCTTCCTTCAAGCCAGGTAAATCCCTGTCCTAAAGCAGGGTCTTTGGGGGTCATGGGACCTGCGATTCTACTACATACCTGACACACCGTAGTTGCTCATTCAATATGTGAATGCAAAGGGAGGCTCAGAGAGGGGCAGGGACATCCTGCAACCTCCATAAGCTAAGGGAGGAAAAACCCCTCCTCCAGATCAACACACTTCCTAGGCCCTTTTGGGGATGAATCTCCTGAGGTTAGGAAGCTCTTTTGGATGCCTAACCCAAACTCTGGCTGCAATCGAGGAGGCCTTTTCTCCCCACTTTACCCACGGGGGGATGTCTGCTCTCTCTCTCTCCCCCCACCCCTGCTGCCACCCGCAGGCCACTGTGGTTACTGCAGCGCCTCCTCCACAGCCCTGGGTTCTACCACCTCAGGCGAGCCAAGCCGGGACTTCTCTGGGCCTCCGTTTCCCCCCTGGCAAGCTGGGTGTGCTTGTCTGTGCCTGCCCGGATGCAGATTTGACATAGAGATTTGAATCAGGGGCTCTGGAGGTAGCAGTGTCTCTCTCAGCAGCTGTGGCACCAAAGTGTGGCCGGTGGGGAGGGCCATTATTCCCTACAAAGTGACCCCAAATAAACACAAATAAAAGCAGAGGGTTGGCCATGCAGACGCTGCTTCAGGACCAGCCCTGCTTATCCCTGGCAGGCGCCACAGGAGCAGGTCCATAGAGTCTGTAGCTATGGCGGGACCCTACTCCCTGGGGCAGGGGGTACGCCAGGCTGGGGAAATGGCAACTTCCTGTTGGGTGTTCAGTTTTGGGCAAACCGACCCAACTCATCAGAGCAAAGTGTGGGGACTAGTTTTTGAAGTAAGTGGTCATCACTCAAAAATAAGGTCTGTTTTGTGAAAATTGCCCTCCACAGGTCCCAGCTGGCTGGGCCCTGAGTGGCCAGGCCTCCTTACTGGCAGGCTGGGGAAGGGGTTGTCAAGCCAGGTCCCCACATCATCACACTTATAGCCCCCATCCTTGGGCTGTGGTCCCTGCTCAGCCATGAACAACTCCAGGGAGACATGGAACCCAATGACAACCCTCTTTGCACCTCAGTCACCTTGTCTGCAAAATGGGGGCGCTGAAGCAGCTGCTTGCTTCCAGTCCTGGTTGTTAACTTGCTATGGCTCCAGTAAACACAAATGCCAATGGTGACTCTCAGCAAGGCAGCATGGCATCCCTCTGCTCCTCCCCACACCTGGGTCTGGAGAACAAGCTGGAATAGGTGCACGGCTGCTTCTGTTCCCTTGTGAAGAATCAGAGGCTGCTCGTCGGGGGAGAAGGGGTTGGTGGCACCTTGAAGACCTGTCTGATGTTCTTCTGGGGTTCTGGCCACACCAGGAGGAGGTCTTATCAGCTCTCCTTGGGTCAGGGTCTCTGTGGCCATTCCGATAGAGCTGGATGCCAGGAGGACAAGGTGCCAGGTGTCTCCAAAGCAGCAGGTTCAGCCCTGTTCCTGTCCCCAGGCCTTCTGGGCAATGGCAGGGGTGGGGGGTGTCTTCTTCCCCCAACTCCCCCCTCACCCACACGGCCCTTGAAGCCTGGCATTGAGTTCCTTCAACACATCTCAGACTTATTGTAACAAATCAGTCAAAATTCCATTTTACGTTAAATAGTACAGAAGACAAACAGTTTACTGTACAAGCAAGTTGTGCATTAAAAACAAACACACCAAGCAAACGATAGTGCAAAGCAGCTCCTATGCCTCCCCGCTTCCCGGCTCTGGGACGGTTTTATGGACAATGCGAGTGTAGCAGGTATGAACACCTCAGCATGACAATATGTCACAAAGGATCTGTAACCATCACCGACGGGCTTACAGTAATGTATCAAATTCCATTCGTTTCCTTGTGCTTTCTACATCAGTGTGTTTGCCTAGTACAACTTGAAAGCAGCCTTGTAAATAAGGACCCATTTTTTTTTTTACCAGCCCAGGCTGTCTGTACCCACTATGGGCCTTAAAAACAGACTCAGCATGGCTGCCACCACTTTTTGTCAGGGGTGAGGGGTGGTGTAGGAGGAGCAGGAGTCAATTTATTTCCTATCCCTGCCCCCATCAGAGCTTGGGTATCAGGAAGGGATAGTAATCTGGGGCAGGGTTACAAAGTGCTGGGCACTGGGAACCCAAAGGCGCCTCCCAGGCTGGCTTGGGGCCAGTCTACAACCACAGGGAACAGAAGTGACAGGTATAAGGGCAATGGATTTGCAGCTGCTTCCTGAGACAGGGTGGAGCGGCCCCCTGGGTGAAGGAGTCAGCAGGAGCGCCCCACCAGCTATTTTGAAGAGATGGAGACTGCTTTTTCAATGAGGGCAGGATAGGAGACACTGCAGCAGGAGGGATTTGAATAGAATCACCAGAAGGACTTCCTAACCTACCAGAGTGTGTGTCTGGCTCTTGTTACAGGTTGGAGGTGGCAATGGCAGGCCAAGTGCTGTGACAGAAACAACCACTAAGGAGCCTTGTGCTGGGGAGATTTCCACATCCAGAGGATGTGGCTGAAACAATTACGAAAACCCACACGCTGTCTAGCCCTTAAGAGTTTTCTTGTCTTTTTTCCACCCAAGCCTTTCTAAAACTAAAGAGCTCAGACATGAGAATCCATGTGGTCCAAGCCGTTGGACATGGCCTGCTTTCTCATCCACAAAATTCCGGGGCAATACTACACCTCTGCGCACAGGGGCCGAGCTGCAGCGGGAGCCCGTTACAGCTCTTCTGTTCTGTCACCACACAGCCAGGGTGCTCACCTCCCACATCTCACTCACCCCTAACAGGACACCCACACACCCCCTTGGACAGATGTCCAAGAGCCACAGATGAGACAGTCCAGCATCTCACCAGGGTTTTCCTGGGTCCTCTCCAGGGTCGCCTTTGGTGGAAGCTGGTGGGCTTCTGCTGAGGGAGCGTAACCACATGAGGAGGTATTGAGACCCTCATAACCCCACAGTCCCAGAAGACAGCAGGCTGGGGTGGGGTGGGGGAGGGGATGGGGTTCCCCATCATGGTGGGGCTTTACCTGTAAGAGACCTTATGTTTGAAAATGTTGGACTGAACCTTCTCTTTCTAAGATCAGTTTTAAACACTGGATTTTGCTTAAGACTATTTGCTTTTGGAGCACAAACAGGTCAAAAATAGAGAGCTGTGTGTCAGGAGTTGGAAGATTTGGCTGGGCCTTCCCAGGAGGCTGGGGTGGGAGGGCACAACTTGGCTGGACCGAGGTAGGACAGGGATGTTATGTCTGACCCAGTAACCCTTTGCCTCAGTGCTTCTGTTAGGACCTACCTGGTCCTTGTGTTCTCTCCAGGAATGGAAATTATGAGACCAGCCTAGGGGAAAAAGGGACCCCCTGCCCTCCCTCACTCCCTCCCCGCCCACCCTCACTCCGTCCCCCGCCCCCCCCAAGAATAGACTGGGAATGTCTTGGGCTGGTAAAGTGCATGAAAGGATCTGGTCTGCAGATGCCTTCCCTAGTTTTAGGGACCTGCTGCCATAGACTAAACTACTCTGGGGCCTGGGACCCACGGGCAGCTGGGACAAGGTCAGGGGGCTTCTCAGCTATTAGGAGTTGTAGGGAAGCAGGGCTGGGACACTAGCGTGGGCGTGTTCTCCTCCCATCTGTGCCAGCAATGTCCTGGATCCTTCCCCATCTATACAATGAGGGGAACCCCTCTCAGGGTTGGGGGGCTTTCCAGTTCTGATTCAATTTGTGTAAATGCAGAGAGAGGCTGGGTCCACAGGGTACAGGGCCTCTGAGGAAGGTAGGGGGTGAAGAGATTTTTCCCAGAGACCCGTGGTTTACCCTGTGGGCAAATGTCACCTCTCTCTAGGACAGAGATGGCCTCTGTTCCAGGAGACCGGCCTGTGACAGCACTGGGCACAGCTGAGACAGCGAGGTCATTCTGGGGGAGTGGCGGGAGAAGGGTAATTTCCTGCAGGAATGTGGGATGAGATGACTAAGATCTGGGCCGGGGGCAGTGTCCTGGGGGAGGCACCTACTGCCTCTGTACAAAGATGTGGCTGCACAGATGCTCTCAGAGCCACCTGCCAGCTCTGGACCCTGGAACCATGATCGCTCTGGAGCATCAGTCCCATTCCTGCCCAGAGCCTTGGAGCTGAGCCAGTCCCTTGTGGGGAGGGCGGTGGGGTCCCCGCCTCCAGCGGGAGGCATCCACCCACGGTCAGTAGGGCCGCCACACGGCCTCGTCCATGCGGCCCGGCGTGCTCAGGGCAGTGGGCGAGTTGCTGTGGCTGCCGTCGGCCTCCACGCCATCACTCTGGCCACCCAGGCTGGGGTTCATGAGGTTGCCGGCCGCGACCGAGGCGGCGCTGCTGGTGCAGGAGGCCAGCATGCGGGTGGGCGAGCGCTCACCCCCGCCGCTGCTGCTGCCGGCCACCATGGAGAACTGGTAGGAGCCGGACGAGGCGCCGTAGTAGAGGTGGTAGGGGGACGGGTTGGCCTGGAAGGGCCCGCTCTGGTTCTGCGGGGCCCCGGGGTAGGGCGGCGGGAGGTAGGTGTGGTGGAAGCGGCTGGTGGCCGGCATGCCTGCCACGCCCAGGCTGCTGATGCTCGTGCCCGAGGGTGTGGCGCTGTAGGGGAAGGCAGCAGACATGGCCCCCGGGTAGTGCATCCTGGGGTCCGGGAAGCGGCTCTCCGTGAGGGTCGGCAGCGCTGGGAAGGAGCGGTCAAACTGGCGGGGGTCGGAGAATGGGTTCAGGTCCGAGGTACCTGGGGACAATGAGGAGGAGGGTCAGTCACAGCCTGAGACCACTCCAGGGGGCCTTCTTCATACACGAGGCCCATTCTGGGGCCCCCTGGCTCTGGAGTGGGCCCTGCCCCTCCTGCCCTGGGCTGCTCAGGGGCCAGAGCCCACCATGACTCCTAATTCAGACCCACCGAGGCAGCAGGTGGGAGCAGGTGCCTGGGCCAGAGACTGGCCGGGGGAGCCTCCCCTGGGCAGGAACAGAGGAGGGTGCTTTTCTTTCTCCACTTTAGATCCTCCTTCACAGCCTAGCCGTGGGGAGTCTGTCTAAGGTGTGAAGGTGGGAGCTAAAGTCAGGGGTCAGCATGGGCTCCCAGCAGGCTTGGCTGGGCAGTCCCCACGCTCCACTCACTGTTAAGATCTGACAAGGCCACGGGTGTGAAAGGGTCTCCAATGGCCCTGTGAGGATGGGAGTTGGACTCTGCTTTTGAAAACAAGGAAACTGAGGCAGAGAGAAAGATTGGTTCTTCTGGCATTGCACAGAACAGACCGGAACTCATCACAAGGCATCTGCTCTCTGCTGGGGGCCCACATGCCAGCCTCTCCTGCCCAGGTGCATCTCAGTTAGGTTCCAGGTGCTCACGCCTGGGCTGTGGGTACTGGGTTCACAGCAGCTCTGCCCGCCCTCCCCTCTACCTCACCCTGGGCCTGTGTCTCCACGGCCACCCTGCAGGCTGGAGCTCACTGGTAGCCACCCAGTGACCAGATGCCACCCTCACCTGCCTCAGCAGCAAAGTAAGACAGAAGCCAGAGGGCTCCCAGACCCCAACCTGGTTACAGAGGGACACAGTGTCCAGCCCAGAGCCTACCCCAGCTCCCCCAGGAGTTCAGCTCCTTGTTGGGCTCCAAGAAAAGGGTGTTCCAGCCTCTGGCCCCTTCTTTTATAATCACAGACCTCCCAAAACTTCAGCATTCAAAGGGGGTTTGGGATTGAGTATAAACTCCTTGGTGGGAAAATAAGCCCAGGGAGGGTGAGGCACTTGCCTAAGGGTCACACAGCACATGGGACGTGGCATAAAATCCTAGGGTTCTGGTCCTGAGCCCCAAAATGTGCCTGATAGATAACTGTCCCATCTTTGAGGCAGCACAGAATCAAGGTTAACTGTGTGGCCTCTGGAGCCAGTTACCCTGGTTTGGACACTTACAAGCTATGTGTCCCTGGGAAAGTCACTTAACGTCTCTCTGCATTAGTTTCCCCATATAAAAAACGGGGACCATAACTTCGTAAAGAATGTTAGTTAATACACGTGACATGCTTAGAATGGAGATGGGCACAGAACAGGGGCAGCGAGAATGCAGCGCTGCAGTGGCTGCAATGCCTCTTGCTCTGGGTACCCAGGAGAACGGCCTGCTCAGAGCGCTGCCAAGGTGAGGCCTGAGCCCGGGCCCTCCTTGTTCTCTGGTAGCACTGGGGAGGTGGATGGGAGCCCAGTGGTGGCCCAGAGGTGAAGTCTGTCTGCCACAACCCCTCTGTCCCACCCACCAAAGGATAAAGGCCAGGAGAGGCCCCAGGAAGAAACCAATCTCTGCCCCTGGCCCGGCAGGGCTGCTGCCAGCTCCTGTGGGCACCGCTCAGCATGACGGAGGCTTAGGGCGGGGAGCCGTGGGTGCCCCCAGCCTCCTGCTTCCTCAGCTCGCCTGAGGTGCTGTGTGACCTCAGGTGACACTTTCAACTTCTCAGGGCTTTGGTCTTCCCACGTCAGCTGGGGTGTGTTTCCCTCAACAGCAGGTTCTGGTCCTGGGTGTGGGTCAGAACAGGGTGATGCTCCAGGCTCAAGGTGGGTTTGGCTGGCTGCAGCCTTCTGGAAGATCTGGTACCCTCCTCCCTACCCGGTCATTGGGCTGCTCTGTGCTGTGTGAAGCCTACGGTTTCGGAAGTGGCTGGCAGCTGCCACTCTCACCAGGCAACCCCAGAGGGAAAAGGGCCCGTCGCAAATGCCAGCCACTCCAAGCACAGCAAGCACGAGGCTGGCCCCCTGCGCTTAGAGGAGTGAAGTGGGTGCTGCCCACATGACGGGAACCCCCATTCTCAAGACAAAGAAACCCAAACAGGAGCTCAGCATGTGACAGCAGGGAACACAAGGCCCTGCAGGGTTGGGCCTGGGCTTAGCACGTGTGTCCCTCAGAGATGGGCCTTCCTGGACCTGCCACTGTCCCCTCCTCCTGCTCTCTCGAGGCCTTCACCCCTCTTCCAGGGTGGCGCAGGAGGTACCTGCCCTCAGCAGCTCTCACGTGTCCCCACCCCCAGCCTCGAGCCCCGGGAAACCCGAGCTGGCCGGGCCACTGTCGAGCAGCCAATCCCAACAGTGGAAGGAAATGTTTATTTTCTTCTCCAAATTGCCCCAGCTGCTGCGTAGTGACTGAATGAACCCTTTGAGCAGTGAGAAGTCCCCATTGTGGGCAGCTGCAGCCGGGGGGGCCCAGGACTGGGGTATGGAGGGGCTAGGACTGTGACACTGCTTGCCAGTGACCAACGCTGGGGGTCAAACCTATAAACAGGCACCCAGGGAAGTGGTGGTGGGGGACCCCCAGCATGGAACCTGAAGGCAGGGGCTCATCCCACCAGGAGGGAGAGCCAGTGAGAGTGACTCCCAAGCCTGGGCCTGCCAATACCCCTCAGTGGCAGGGACCTCCTTCTTCTCACTTTATAGAAGAGAAGACTGAGGCTCAGAGAGGTTCAGCGACTTGCCACAGTCAATGCCTGGCAGAGCCAGAATTCCTAGCCAGGTCCACCTGACTGCAAAGTTCATGCCCCTTCTCTGGCTCCAGTTGTCAAGGGCCCTTTCTCTCACCCCAAAGTGGACAGTCCTGGGGAGGGGGAGGCCTGGCTGGGGCAGGGGGCCTCAGAGACTGCCTGAGGCCCAATGCTGTGGGCAGCTAGTGAGGTGCTGGGGACCCTGCCTCAGGGTGCAGCAGCGGCAGGACTGTGGTGGCTACCGCCCCTCAGGCTGGACCTCTTCTCTTCCCGGCCCTGGAGTGGAGCAGGGGCCCTGCCTGCTGCAGGCCAGACAGAGCCCTGCTGCAGGGCTGGATGGAGGGTGGGCAGGCCTGCATTCATTCCCAAGTCATGCCCACCCAACTGTGGCAGGGCAGCTGGGGCTCTCCTTCCATGGAGCTGGTGGACAGGAGGCCACTGTTCACCTCCACCTGCTGGATTCTGGGGCTCCTCTGGCTGGGCCCTAATTCCCTGTTGGGGCCAGCTCTGCCTGGCAGATAAGGGCCTGGATGTTAATCTACTTTACCTTGACAGGGACAGCTATTAGGCAAGGGGGGGCATAAGCCCAGAGTGCAAGGTACCTCCTACCACCTCCTGAGGCCAGACCCCTACTCCATATCCCCCCATGGCTCAAGAGCTGAGTGTCTCAAATTCACCAGCCCAGAGAGGAGGCTCAAAGAGACTGGTCTGGGGCCTTGCCCTACCTTGGGGTTTCAGCAGGGCCAAGGCCCAGCTTCCTGAGCCCAGGTCAGAATTGTGGGGGGAGGGGGGGAATTTCTCTTCACACTGAGGGGCTGTATCAAGTCCCCGCCACCGCATCATGGCTGGCATGCATGACAAGGGCAGGGGGGCAACGCCTCCCTTAGCAGAGATGTCCTGTGGGCCCCCAGCTCAGCATGGCATTGAGAAAGAGGGACGGGAGCGGGGCAGGCAGAAGCTGGTTTGCAGGCCTGCACTGAGTGCTCCCTGCTCTGGGCCCTCAGAAGTACAGGAAGTTGTTGGGGACAGGCGCTGTGGAGACTTTGGACCTGGTTACAGACAGAATGTGTGACCCAAGGGTGACTCTTAACCTCTTAAACCTCAGCTTGTTCATCTACCAAACGAGCCCTGATCGGGCTCTGGTGAACTGAGAAAGAACAGACACAGTGCAAGGCACCGCCAGCCCTCCGCCTCTGTCCAGTCCTGCTGCCAAGCAACCTCTGCGCTTCCTGACCTGGGGGCCAGCGTGCACATGGCCTCCGGTGCCCCCAGCTCACTGACCAAGAGAACCTGGAGAACAGAAGAGAGTCTCAGCATCCAACTGTTTACTGAGCACCTGCTGTGTGCCAGGCATCTACATGCTCTGGAAGACCCACCTGAGATCTAGCTGCGATTGCTCCTGCTGTATCCATCTAGGAAAGGCGGACAGAGACCCAGTCTTGGTCCTCACCCCACTTCAGCTCCTCCCTGTTTGGGAGGAGTCTCTGGGCAGGGTGACAGACCTTTCCCAGGCAATGCTATGTGCCTCTCCAGGGCTGGAACATCACTTTAAATTTACAAAGTATGTTTGAGTACAACAATGTCATTTGAACATCATGTAAGTGCTGGGCAGAGGCATCCACCACCATGCCACTTTTAGATGAGAAAGCTGAAGCTAGAGAAGGACATTGTATACACAGCAGGGACATGTCTGTCACAGCTCCTTGGACAAGTCATGCCCCAATATTAGTAGGGGCACTGTGGGATTATCCCCATTTCTAGGTGAGCTCCTGGAGGCAAGGGCTGTGTCTGTTCATGCCGATGCCTGGGGCCAGGCACCATGCATGATCAATAAATGCTTGCCGAGTGAATGAATGAAGGGCCTAGCACAGAGCAGACCCTCAGGAAACATCCACAGGAGCAGCTGAGCACAGCTGCTCCTCCATGAAAAGAGTCCAGCAAATGACCTTTGGACTTTTGGTCTGGGGCAGATGGACTGTGTCCAGGTCCCCCATTCCCCTCTATGCATCCCTTTTGCTGTATACCCCCCTCCCCCATGCCATACCTTGAATTGGGGTCTGGGCCTGGCTGCTGAAGTGGCTTGTGGTGGTGAGTGAGCCGCGGGGGCTGGGCGTGCTCGGTGTCACCCGCATGCGCAGCCGTTCCAGGTCCCCAAAGCGGTCGGGGAACACCTTGGTCTGGTCCTCCAGCTTCTGCCGGTGCCCTGCAGAGCATGGGGAGCCCATCAGCCACTGGCTCCCCAGAGTCTCAGGGGAGACAGAAATGCCTCACTCTTCCTGAGGTCTAACTTTAGGCCTCCACAGGGAGAACCATGAGGTCACCACCAACCTCTTTTCTGAGGTTCTCGAAAGACTTTCTGAACAAACAACGGTTATTATGTGCTACCTTGGGGCTGCCACGACCTCATCCCTAAACTTCATGAGGAGAAATAATCACTCTTATGCCACAGGTGGGGCTCAGGGGGCGCTCCAGGTCACAGGGCCAGTGAGTAGAGGAGTCAGGATTTGAACTTGCGGTTCATATCAAAGTCTGTGACCTAAACCTCTCCAACACGTTTGACAGAAGGAGAAACTGAGGCA
This sequence comes from Cynocephalus volans, assembly GCF_027409185.1. Taxonomy (NCBI): domain Eukaryota; kingdom Metazoa; phylum Chordata; class Mammalia; order Dermoptera; family Cynocephalidae; genus Cynocephalus; species Cynocephalus volans. The sequence goes on from NC_084467.1 coordinate 19,577,038, forward strand.
ATAACAAACTGAGGTATGGGAAAGTGGCTCCAGCACACTTCCACGGGAGACCAGGAGAGAACCCAGGAGGGCTGCCCGCCCCCTCAACCCCAGATCTGCAAGAACAACGGGACTGTGGCACCTTCAGCCCTGAGCCAGCCTGGGACCCTCAAACACGCCTTCTCCTCCGTGGGCCTCAGACAGAAGGGGAAATTCACCAGGATGCTGAGCAGAGGTGGCTTAGGGCACTTGAGTGAGGGGCTGGACTCCCATCTCTGCCTGGAAGTTGAAGTCAGGGGACCAGTGCACCCGGCTTGGGCATCGCCCCTGGAGAAAATGGCCAGCATTTCCCACTACCCCTCTGCCATGGCCCATACAGGAAAGACCCCAGCCTTGCTTCCCGGGCCCCAGGGGTGCTGGCAGGATCCAGCTGACCGTGCTCCTACCACCCTGCAGCCTGCTGAGGCCAAGGGAACGCTTACTGAGGGACATCAAGCTTCCAGGGACCGACCCCGCCACACACACTTTTTCAACAGCTCATTGTACATTTTGCAAGCAACACGTAAATATTTACAAACATAAAAACATTACAGATAAGGCTCTTTTGATCCGCCCTAAGCCGTGCTCCAGAAGTCCCCACTGTGACCAGTCTGGAAGTTTTTCTTTCCAGACTTCTTTTGGTCTTACATGCACAGAAAACACAGAGCAAGTTCCTCATGTAACTTTCTTGAATGGTCTCAGCCTGGGTGTTTCATTCTATAGCTTGGCTCTTCTAGTAGCACACCTTGGAGCTCGGCCTCAGGTACCTTAACTGTAAAGCGGGGAGACTAACCCAGCCCCATAGACATGACAGAGTTTCCATAAAACCTGGGGAACCCTCCCTGGAACAGTGAGGGCACCACAGGTGTGACACTACACAGCCGTGCCATCGGATGTCCCTCATTCTCACTTGTCACATCCACTGTGCAGTTCACTCTGCTGTTCCCCTCAATGGACACCTGGGTCATTTTCAAATTTCCTCTACGGTTCCCTGACGTGCAACACTCTCAGGAATGTCCCTGCTCACACCTCCAGGGCTTCTCCAGGGCAGACACTAGAAATGGACCACTCTTTGGAGCCACACATCCTTGGGTCCTATTGATCAGCCTAACACTGTCACAGCCGCTGGCATTCTGCCTCTCATGACCCCCTCGAGGGAGCAGCCAGGCAGGCAGGGTGGCCAGGCCCTCTTGCACAAACAAGAGAACTGGGATCAGAGAGGCAGAAGGCTCGCCCAGGGTCACACAGTGAGGAAGGGGTTGGGAATTCCTGGACCTGGTCCCCTTTAGAAAAGATACGTGGGAAAGGGGCTAAGTGAGAGAAGGTTTGCTTGAGTCCTTGGGTCTGGTGTGACATGGAATTTTCCATATTGACAGAGAAGAGGAGAGAAGGAGGTGGGAGCCAAAACAGACCTCCTCACTGTCCTTCCAGGGGCCTGAACGAGTGATCCGTGGGGGACTGGAAAAGTGTCAATAGACTGTTGACTGCTTCTGGGAACGAGGGAACAGAGAGAGTTGGGGCCTCGGAAAATAGGGACACAATGGATGCTGGTACCTGCAGATCCCGAGCTCCCCACATGCCACCACCATGAGCTCAAATGGGAATCTGAGAGCCTGAGAAATGGAGTGTGAAGTCCTGGGGGCCACAATGGGCTCAGCAAGTCACTGAGAAACGGAACCCCACTTTCTCCTCGGAAGAGGTCCCAAGCCAAGAACCCATGGGACATGCAGCAACAGGAATGAGACCATGTGGCCTCCAGCCATGCCCTCCCGTGGCTGCCTCCCAGGACCCTTGGCAACAAAGGGGAAAATGTGGGCTGGGGGTGAGTTTTGTAGGAGCTGGGGCTGCAAACCCGGATGCCTGTGGGGGCTGGGCAAGTCACGTAAATGAGGCAAGCAGGATGGGTGGGGTCTGGGGCAGAAGTGAGAGGGTGTGCTTTATAGAAGGGCCTTGACTGGTGCCCTGATGGGGGTGGGCCCAGTGTGGCCAGAGCTTCCAATTCCAGGTTTAGGACTCTCCTGACAGGCCTTGGAGGAAATGTTGTTGTCCGTGCTGCTGAGGCCACTGGAAATGGTAGGGTGATGGGCATGAGCTGGGGGACGAATGAATTCAGAACAATCTCAACAGGCAGGAAGCCTGCCGGATGGACGTGGAGACCGCACACTGACCTGGCAGCTGCTTGGGTGCAAAGGATCCGGGTGTCTTAGTCAACCACAAGCTTAAAGTGAGCCAATGGGGCTACACAAAAGCTGGTGCAAAACCTCAGGCCTTGTTATCATCGTCATTGGTGAATAAAGTCCCCAGTTTCTGAGTCACACCGTGTACAGAGAGTGTTTACAGTTACTCCTGGGGCCTGGCGGAAGGAGGGCGGGGTTCACAGCCTGCCTGGGTTCGAGGATGGGCCCTGCCACTGGCAGCTTGGTGGCCTCATGCAAGTTACACTCCCTTCCCCACACCCCAGGCTGCAGTGTCCCCATCATGCTGCCCCCAGGGGTTGAGGTGTTGGCCCAACAAAGTCTGTGGACGCTCTCCACCCACATGGGTCATGCTGTCATGGCCATCACTTCTACCCGTGTTGTGCCCAAGGGAGGCAGGACTGTCACCCCCACGTTAAAGACCAGGACACTGGGGCTGGGATGGTGAAGTGGTGCCCAGAACACAGCCGGCATTTGCACTCTGATCCCCGACTCCGTGTCCAGTGCTCTTTCTCCTGACACTTTCCTTTTTGCTCTTCTTGTTCAGATGGGTCACTGAGGTTTCAGGAAGAGCCTACACGACGTGGCTGGTCTGGGCCTCCAGCTATGAATCGGGTAACCTGGCCCCAGAGCACACGGTCCCACCATATGCTGTTTTGCCTTCATGTACAGCAGGCTTCCTGGAGGAGGGGAGTTTTAAGAGCACTCGGGAATTCTTCCTTGTTGCTGTGGAACACTGGAGCCACTACCAGGGAGGGGCGAGGGGGAGCCAGGGCAGCCCCACGTGGCCAGGGCGCCAGAGAGTCTCAGAGCCACGGGGCCAGGGCCTTCACACTGGGAGCAGAACGGAAGTTCCTGTGCCCGAGGAAAGAAGATGAGCCGCAGAAAAGGCCTCTTTCATTCGGTTACCCACAGTGGGAGCTGGGTAGGGAGCTCTGGCCCTACCCCACTTAGTCACCTGGGGCCCAGCCCTTCTGTGATCTGTGCCTCGGTTTCCCCTGTGCACAGCCTGCTTGCTGAGGCTCCCTCCCTCTGACTGTCCCTGATGTAAGACTGCAAGGATCAGCCACTGGTCAGACTGAGACCCCCAAAGGAGAAAAGGCTGGGCTGCTTGCTCCAGGACCTGCCCCACCACCTCTTTCTGCTGCTGTTGTTCTCAGTGTTTCTCACATGTTCTCTGCCCCCACACTTCAGAGCCTCAGCTCAGGACAGCCTCAGCTAGGAGTGCATTCCTGACCTAGGAGACCCAACCCAAGAGCACCTCCTACAGGAAGCCCCTTATCCCACCTCTGATCTCCCATGGCATCTCTGCAGGCTAAGACCTAAAAGCAGTAGCTAGCAAGAGCAGAAATAATAAAAACAGCAGCTGCCACTTTCTGAGCTCTTTGTCCATTCACTGTCTAAGCAGCTGACATGCGCTGCTTTGTTTCACCTTGTAATATCCCCGCAAGGCAGGTCTACCTCTGTCCCGATTTTACAGGTGAGAAAACTGAGGCTCGACCAGTGACAAGCTCAAGGTCACACAGAAGGTGCCTGGCTACCTGCTCTCCCTGGAGCCCATCTCTCAGGCAAGGAGCCTGGGTTTTGAAAATTAGGGGCTTGGGCCGGCCCGTGGCTCACTCGGGAGAGTGCGGTGCTGATAACACCAAGGCCCCGGGTTTGGATCCCATATACGGATGGCTGGTTCGCTCACTGGCTGAGCGTGGTGCTGACAACACCAAGTCAAGGGTTAAGATCCCCTTACCGGTCATCTTTTAAAAAAAAAAAAGAAAATTAGGGGCTTGATAATGGGTGTTGGGGCCAGCCCAGACCCAGGGCAGAGCTGTTCTCTGCAGGTCCAGGAAGATGGGCCTGGGGAGAGGAAAATGAGAGGGTCTCAGTGGATTCTGCTAGGTGCCCTTCCCTGCTCTGAAGCTCAGGGTTGAGTCCACCTCTCTGATCACACCAAGTAGGTCCCTCTTGTCCTCTGGGCCTCAGTTTCCACGTCTGTAAAGTGGTTATCATACTGTCTAACCCTGGATGGTGTGGATGAGCTGGAGGACAGACCACAAGTTTTTAGAAGTAGAGTGCCTTGTGGGAAGATGGGGAACGCCTGGGGAAAGCCCCACCTTGGCCTGGGGCCTGGGCTCAGATCACAAACAGCTCTCCCAGTCTGGCCTTGAGTAGACCCATGATCCCATTTATGGGAGGGCAGATCCCAGCCTGCCCCTCCCAAGGGCCCAGGAGACCCAGGCCCACATCAGGCAGCTCCCACCCACTGGTGGTCTTGGACAAGTCCCCCTCTCCCTCTGGACCTCAGTCGTCTCATCTGTAATACGGGGATCACACACCCTAACTCTGGAGACTGAGGACAGGTTTCAGGAATTAAACAGCTTACCACATCTTGGCCTTTAAAGAAGGCATCTCGGTTTCAGTTCTGACTTGGCCATCTACTCCACGGCAAACTACTCCTCTTCAATGCATCTATACGGTGGGGTGACCAGCCTCATAGGTGTGCAATGAGGGTCAAAGTGCAAGAAGGACCACAACCAGGGTCACCCAGTGTAGGAGCCAGAGGACAAGATGCCAGGTTGGGGGCCCCCTTACCACCATCCCCAGGGCATTTCTCACTATCACCAGCTGGGCCAGAACAGGGTCCCATTACCTGCCAGGTACCTGGTGCTTCTGGGGGAACTGAGAGTCCATTAGGGCCATCCCCCTGCCTCCATGCTGGCCCAACACAAGTCTGTGCGATAGGAGTGGCAACCGTCTTAGCAAGCATTGCCGATGCACCAGGCACTGTGCTAGGTGGGCCCCGCATGTCGTCTCCAAGGGTCACAACCCTCTTCGAGGCTGCTACCATCACTCCCATTTTACAGATGGGAAAGTGGAGGCACATGGTCAAAGTCACAGAGTGAGGGGCATCCCTGAGATTCAAAGCTGGAATGGTCAGCATGATTCATGGAGCACCTCAGCTTCTGCTAAGGTCTTGGGTTCCCAAGACCTCCAAGAGAGGAGAGCTGGCCACGAGGTCCTGCTGGCAAGAGGCCACCTCCGTGTCCAGCCTCGACCAGCTGGGAAGGGAGCAGCAAGTGGGGAGGAGCAGAGTTGTGCAGGGCCACAGGAGTCCAGGGAACAATGTGTGCCCCAACTGTCAGGCCCTTCACCCATCTGAAGCCACTCAGCAGCCTCCTGGCTGCCTGGTGCGGCCACAACACAGACACAGCAGCCACTGTGTCTGCCCAGCCATGGGGTGGGGCGCCCGGGCCCAAGGCCTGCTCTGCGGCCTGTCAGGAGATTTACACCCGACTCTTAACAACTGCGCGGAATCGCAGGCGGGTGCTGGGCCCGGGGTGGTCTGCTGTGAATTGGCCCCCTGTGAGCAGATGAAAGCAGGTCGGTGGCTGGGCAGGGAATCGGGTTGGCGGGGGGCCAGCAGCAGGGAGGCGAGCTCCCCCCAGGGCTGCAACTGGGGCTTCCAGCGGCCTGGGGTTGATTAGGGGAACCCGGGAGGTCTGAGGTTAACCCCTTCCCTCCTGCTGGGTGGATTCCCTTGGCACCCCTAGGCCTGCTCTCAGCCTGGGGGATGTTCCTGGGGAGTGTGGGGTCAGGGGCAGTTACCTCTCTCCAGCCCAGGCATCCCCGCTTCCCCACACTTGGAGCTGAGGAAGAGACTGTGGCAGCTTACAGACCCTGAGAGGCCCGGCTTAGGGTCACTTTTACTGCTCACGCCACGCCCCCGGCCACCCCACCTGGCCGTCTGGGTCACTTCCTTCAGGCCTCTGCTAGAATGTCACCTCTTCAGAAGCCCCATCCCCTGGCTCTCCACCCCTTCTCCCAGCCTTGTTCTTCTTCCTTGTACTTCTCACTACGTGAAATTAAGTTATTTGTTGACTTCATTTATTCATCAAATATTTATCAGGCACCTACTACGTGCTCATGTCTGCATTCCCAGGGTCTATTTGTCTGGAAAAGCAGAGAAAAGAACCCTCACCCTGTGGAGCCTATATAATAGTGGGGGGAGATGGATAATAAATGAAATAAATTAATGAGCTATGCAGCACCTTAGAAGGTGAGCAGTGCTCGGGGTAAAATGAAAGCCGGGGAGGGTAGGGGAGAGTGGTGGGTGGCTGTGCATGTGCGATCTGAAACAGGCTGGCCGCTGAGACGCTTGAGTGGAGACCTCAGGGTGGGAAGGAAGGAGCCACGTATCTGGGGGTGTCTGAGGAGGAGTGTTCCAGGCAGATGAAACAGCAGTGCAAAGGCCCTGAGGCAGAAGTGTGCCTGGCAAGTCTGAAGAACAGTTGGGAGGCTGGGTGGCCGGAGCGGGGTGAGCAAGGATGAGGGGACAGGAGAGAAAGGCAGGGGGGTTACAGCACAGATTAGGTGGGGCCTTGAGGGCCATGGCAACAATGCTCATTCCCCATCTCGCCTAGTGCTGGGAGTACAGTCCCCAAGAGGGAAGGAACCCACTTGATGGGTTCACTGTGGTGTCCCCAGCACAGGGAACATTGCCTGATACATGGTACGTGCCCAGAAAACATTTGGTGAAATCATTCCATGTACATTTTGGGGAGGAAAGGGCCCACATGGAAGATGCCAGAACCCCCTGCCCCCTCTGCCTCAGGCAGACTTAAAGACCTGGGTCCTATTCTTCCATGTACCAGCACCTGCTAAGCCTGGAAGACGGGAGTTAGCCATTCCCAAATCTGGTCCACACCAGAATCGCCACATGATGTACCACCTCCCACACGAATCCTGGATCTGGTGCAGCAACCTGCTTTTTTAACCAGCCCCCAGTGACTCTGAGGGACACCAGCACTGAGAACCTCAGAAACCAAGGCCACACAAGCAGGAAGCCACCAAGCCAGCCTTCAAACCCAGCTGGCCACCTGGCTGCAGGTCAGGCATGCTCTGCAGGGCACCAGAGGGGAACGACCCGGCCACAGAAGCCACAGCTGGGCCTCAGGGATCTGCGGACTCCCACTCCTTAGCTCCTAGTACCAGCCCTAGTCCCACCCACCCCACCCCACCCCACCCCACCCCACCCCACCCCACAGAAGGCTGAGACCTCACATGGCGATCGGGGGCTGCAAAACAGGAAAAAAGCCTGGAAAGGAAATTCTGGAGCACGAAAGGCTGGTGATAATCCATTAGGGGTTTGGGGCACTTCCTGCGGGCCAGGCAGCTGTAAACTCATTTAGCTTTCACAACAACTCCCCAAAGCAGATACTAATAGTATCCCCATTTTACAGATGAGCACGTTGAGGTGGAAAGGCCCTTCCAAGCAGCCCTCCCTTTTCTGAGCCCCCAGGGTACACTGAAGTTCACATGCAGCAAGTGGTTTTGCCTCCTTGGCCTCTGTCTCCTCCTGGGGAGGCTGAGGATCAATTAACAGAGACTTTGCACAGAGTCTTGCATACAGTGGGTGCCCAGCGACCGGCAGCTGTTAAGCTGGGCTCTTCCCTCTTATGGATGGGGAAACTGAGGCCAGGAAAGGGGAAGGATTTGTGCAAGGCCACAGACTGAAGGCTGGAAGCCAGAGTCCTAGTGAGACCCGATCTCAGGGCCAGGGTGGGCCAGACGCAGAAGCAAGCAGATCCTAAGGATAGGGGACCCCGAGAACTGCCCCTCCCAACTCTGTTCTATAAATGAGCTTCTTCTACAATTTTCTTTGAACAAGTCACTTTAAAATCCTCCATTTTCTAGCCTCTGCCAAGGCCCAGAGAGGGACACCATCTGTCTTAGGTCACACAGCAAGCCTGGCCTCTGACTCTGCTTGTCTCCAGCCCAGCTTCCTTCTCTTTCTCTTGCTGCCTCGTCTCCCTTTGGCTTCAGCTGCCTTATCCTGTGCCACCCCTTCCCTACCAGCTCACTTCAGAAAAGGCCATCTCAGGCCTGGGGCACCCCAGGAGAGAAAAGCAGGCAGAGGGTTCAACTGGGGGCTCCCAAGGGCAGGGCCGAACTTCATGCTCATAGAAGGACCTCCTTAGGGGAGGGTTGGTTGCTCTAGGCTGGGCAGGGCTGCACATGGAGGATCTGAGGGATGCCAGACTCTGCCCTGCCCCGGGGACCTTCCCACCAAGCTCCAAGACCCCTGCTCACATGACTCTACAAACAGGTGCTCACTTCTCTTTGGAGTGGCTCTTAAATGCTGCATCCTCACTCTGAGCCCAATTATGCCTCTGGTCCATCAGTCCATACCAATTCTGCCTCTGGCAACTTAGAGCAGGACTGTCACCTCCTTCAGTGGAAACTTTATACCTGCACCTCTATTACTATGGCCTGGGTTCTCAGCAGCCACCCTGCTGCTCTCAAGAGAAGGTCACCATCAACTAACGGTGGTAGTGGGAGTGTGGGGGGCAGGGACCAGGGATAACAGAACACCACGGATCCAGTGACTCGCAAGGACTATCCATCTGCTACAGCCATTTACTGTCCACATGCTGCCACTGATCTCCAGGCCTGCAGGGGTGGGGGCATCATCCCACTTTGTGGAGGAGAGAGCTGAGGCCCAGAGAGGTCAGTAACTTGCCCAGGGTCCCACAGCGGATAACAGCCCTGGCTAAAGCAATCGATCACCTGCCAAACACCCTGTAAGTGCTTTAAACAGATTAACCCATTTTCCCCTCACAGTAGCACCATGAGGTAGCTGCTTGTGTGTGTACCATTTTTCAGGCAAGGAAACCGAGACATGGGGTGTGTTGTCTAAGGTCCCACAGCCAGGCAGGCTGGCTCAGAATCTGCTCTCTCCACGAAATAATAAACATGAAAGGGTTTTCTAAACTGCAAAGAGTCAAAGAAAGAGGACAGGCCACTCTCAACACACCAGACTGAGTACGCCTCGGGTGGGGGCAGTCCAGACAAGAGCTCTGGGATAGAGTTCAGGAAGCGGCCAGTTCAGAGCTGGCCACCTGCTTCTCTGTTTCATTCGCTTGGTGAACACACACCTGTGGCCCACCCTCCAGCCTTCCCAACCTTAATCTGAAAACTCCAGGGCTTTCAGCAGGTGGAAGAATTAAACAAACTCCCTTTGATGGATCAGGACTCCCTGCACATAGTAGGTGCTCAATAAATATTTGCAGAAACATACTCTGCATTCCTGATCTCACCTGTGTGGATTCTGGGGACAGGGTGCCTGCGCTCTGTGTGACTTCAGCAAGTCACATGCTAAGATTCAAAGACACAGTTTCCAAGGAGGGGATGTGGCCTCACAGATCGGCTGCTGCCTTTGGATCGCTCCCGCCCTCTGTCCACCCCTCAGCCACTGGTAGAGTAAGCTGCAGATGGAGTAGGGCAAACCTGGCCCAACCTGCACCCCAAACACACACACACACACACACACACACACACACACACACACACACACACACACACACACACACACACACACACACACACTCCCACGAACACCCTATCTGAAGCTTTTTCCATCCTTTTCCCTCTGTGACTCCCTCAGCTGGCTCCAATGGCATCCCACGGTGGAGGCAAGATCACCAAGCTGGTCCTGCCATCCCCTCCCAGCATCCTCACTGGCCTCCCACAGTCTGTGGTTAAGCCCAGAGGGGTTAGGGGTTTGCCAAGAACCACAACCCCTTCAGAAGGGCTCCAGGGACTCAAGGCACGTGTCTGACCTTGCTGCTGCTCCTCCCCCACCGGACACTCCCCCTGTTAGTGGCACTTACGTCTGGGCTCTCGGGGTCCATCCACGGTCACCTTGATGGCTCGGTGGTAGGTGGCCACTTGGGTAGGGTTGGTGAACACAGTGATGGTCAGTGTGAAACTCTTCCCTGGGAGAAGTGGGGGATAAAGGCAGGAGGTTGGCACCTGGAGCTTTCACAACACCCTGGTATCCCATCTGCACCCCACCCCTCGGAGCCCCTAACTTTCAAGACGGGGCAGGTGTTTCCCCTCTGAATCTGGGCAGAAGGTGGGGCTCTGAGTGAAGTTCAAGCTGCTGGGTTTGACATTCAAGGCTCCTGGGGATTTGGCACCAACTTTGTCACCCCGCCCCCATGCTCTGGCCACCCTGGTTTCTTAACCTTTCTTTGCGCTGTTCCTTCTGTTCAGAGAGCCACACGATTTTGCAGTGGGAAGCAAGGACAGGTATATATACACAGTATTTTTTTTTTTATCTGAAAGTAATTAGTGATCTTTGTAGAAAATTGTGAGAACACAGAAAATATAAAAAAAGAAGAAAACCCCACCCACAGTCCCACTAGGTGGAGATAAACACTGTTACGATTTAGATGTTTTCTCTCCCAAACCTTTCTGTGTGGGTATGTGTATTTACACAGTGGCAGTGGCACTAAAATATATTTTTGTACCCTGCTGTGTTTTCATTTAACATCACATCAGAAGCACTTTCCCATGTCATTAAAATTTCTTTATAAACTTCATTTTTAATGGCTGCAAAATATTTCAACACACAGAAGCCTCATCTTTTATTTACCCACTTCCTTATTCTTGGGTATCTACGTTGCTGCTGATTTCTTATTGGTGTCTGCAGCTGGAGCTGGAAAAGGACTGATTTGGGAACTGTAGACATTTCATTTGTAGACACAACTGTTATTTCCAGAAACCTGTTCTATTTTTAGATAGACACTTGGCTCCAAAGTCTCCATTCAAAATTCCTGAGAGGGGAAAAAACTTTTCAAAAATACTTTTTAAAAAAAACTATTTAAAGTAAAATGAAAATGACATTCTGTTTATAAAATCTTTGTCTGCACCTCTGCTTAGTTCCTTAGAACAGATTCCAAGACACGGTGAGTGATTTCATCGCATCAGAGGGTTGGGACATATTTACAGGCGCTGATCTCTCTTGGAGCGAGATGACTCTCCAGAGACATCTTTGTCATCATGAGCAGTGTGAGGCCATGTCACCCAGGCACCATCGGCTCTGCCACCCTGTCTATCAAGACGGAAGATCTTTTCAACTCTCTTGATTTCATTTGCTTTTCTTCTGTTACCAGTGAGACTGAAACTTTTTATATGGTTATTATCTGTCATAATCCGACACAAATTATCACTTCGTAATCTTCTATACTTTCCTGTTCAGGTGTTAGTGCCTTCTAAAAATCGCTGTATACGAAGCTTGTTAGCACTTCCCATGTGACATTCGGGGTGATCAGTGTCCCAGCTCACTGGCCTTTGCATCTCGCTTTCCGACGCTGAACTGATTTTCATTTTCAGCTCCATCTCTCGTTTGTGACTTCTTCTATCATTTTTATGTTTGGGCAGGTTTCCCACACAGAGAAAGCAGATAAGGTTTACTTTCAGTAAACAGCGTTCTCTCTAATTTCTACAGTGAATTCTTTGATTTGTCTCGGGGTTTACTTGTTGGTATGGCATAGAGCAAAGAGTTTTCCTCATAGGGCAACCCAATTTTCCTAGCGCTTTAGTGGGAATCCCCCTCTCACCCTATTCCCTATTACAATCCAAAGCCTCACACTGTATGAGCTTGGTGGTGGTGGTGTGGGAGAGCTTCGCTGATCTCCCAAGTCAGAGTTCACCTACCCCTGCCTGTGCCTCTGTGTATCCCCGTCTCTAACCCCAGTAGAGGCCCAGGAACTCCCAAAGAGCAGGGGCCAAAGGCCTTGCACACCAGTCCCTCAGGGATAGCAAAGGACAGCCACCCTCTGCTGTCCTCTCAACAGCTGTCCTCCCAAGGTGAGCAGGAAGGTTTCAACATCCCCATTTCAGAGGTGGGAGATAAAGCTCAAGGTAGAGACCAATATCTTATGGTTCCCTTTGCACAGCTGAGTGCTCGTTGGTTGAGTGATCAAGTAAAAATTCTAGCCCCAGAAACAAGAGTCCAGAACAAAATTAAACCAGCCAGGCTACCAGGGGCCACGCCAAAGAACCCACGGGGTTTTGAGACGCCGGGGGGAGTTTAAAGCTAAAGAACAACTGATGTATGGCTCCAACTGAGAAACAGGGTGCCTGCTCTGGAAGACTTTTCTTGATCAAGCTGGCTGGAGGCAGGGTTGGAAATGCCAACGGCACTTTCCCCTGCAGCCCTGGGTCAGAAGAACAACCGTCGCTCACTCTCACCCACCAGGGCTCTTTGCATGATTTCTGGAAAGAGAAAGTGCAGATCGTCTAGGGGAATGCTGAGCAGGTGGCCTCAGGCTCCCTGTCTGTCCCTTCTGGGACCTTCCTTCTCTCACTCCGAGGTCATTTCCCTCCTGGATGCCCTCCCCCTCCAGCTAGCCAGGCACTCTAGGGGGCCCTGGGCCTCTGAGCCTGCCATCACTTTCCAGCACCTCCTTGGTTCTGTGGGGCACCACACTGATGTGGAGATGAGGCAGAGAACCCGGAGCCCTACTGGCCAGACTTGACACAGGATCGATAGGCCCCAATCCCCTGCGCAGCAGCCCTGGCCACAGCTGCACCTGACAACTTTCTAAAATGCTCCTTCAGGTCTAGACTGAAAAGCACCTTCTTAGTGAGGCCTTCCCTAGTCACTTTATCTAAATTAGGCCTCCAAGGACCCCTCTTAGAATTCAGTAGGCCTGTGTACTGGGACAGGAAAAAAATGACAACTGTATTGTCTCTTGCCTCTAACCGAAATTTAGTATCTCTCTCAAGTAAGAACACAGACAACACACCACAGAGGTATCAGCAGTACCTGTGACCACGTTGCCAACAGACCTCACAGATATTTACATATCATGTTACACTTCTGCAGATTTCTCTAAATATCTTTTGTTTGTCACAATTCCAAAATCATGGCCGTCATTAGAGCCATTGCTAAATCTTGTTACTTAATACATTAAACAAAGCAGCGCATTTATCATATTTTAAATGACAGTTTGCTAACTATGTTTTAATATAATTGGTTTCCATTGTAATCCTTCATATTTTATTTTATGCCTTAAGCACCACAGACACTCCCACCCCCTGCTCGCTCTATTCCCTGCAACTGCTTGAATTTCCCCGCAATGCCTATTGCTTTTAATAATCCATCTACTTACTTGTTTTATTTTGTCTCCCTCTACTAGATTTTAATCTCCTTGGGGACCAGAATTTTTGTCTTGTTCACTGCTGTGTTTCCAGCCCCTAGGACAGCATCTGGCACATAACAGATGCTTAACAAACTTGTGTTAAATGAAATAAGGGCAGAGATGACTGCTCCCATTTTACCGATGAGAAAACTGAGGTTCATAGAGGGGCAGTGAGCTGACCAGGTCACATAGTATCCAGGCAGGGCTCAGCCTGCCCCTCTGCGTAGGTACTAAGGACCTGCTCCTGGGGAGCGAGAAGCCCAACCCCCACCAGGTAGCAAACCACATACCACCCCTGAACACTCTCAGCTTCCTACCAGCTTCCAGGCTTGTCATCACCCCCCAGGTACCTGCTGAGAGGAGAGAGGGAGCTGGTAGGACAGGAGGAGTGGGGCCTAATAGCAGGAGTAGAAGCGAGTAGCAGGTGTCATGTGCCACAGGAGGCAGGGACCCATGAACCAGGGGTAGGAGAAGGCTGTCCCCCGAATGCCCCACTACTCTTCCTGGCCTGCCCAGCGGTCTCTCTGCCTGGTGGTGACAAACCCACCCACCCCCCATCTCTCTCAGCTTGCAGCAGGAAGCTGAGAAGACAAAGGAGGAAGACAGCTCTGGGCAGGGGCCCCTGAGCAAACCTGCCATCAGCCAGGAACCCAGGAACTGCAAATCCAGGCACTCCTAGGGCTGGCCCCAGATATTCCTGCAGGGTCTAGGGCCCTGGAGCAATCAGCAAGTCAGCCGGATCCAGCAGTGTGGCAGCAATGTGGCAGCAATACGGTTGTGGGCAAGTCCCTGAGCCTCCAGCCTGGGTTCCTATGTGATAAGCCCCACCCATAGGAGCTGCATGGGCAGCCAGAGGGGATGGAAGGGATGTGTCTCAGTCTCAGGGGACCTTTGGGCTTTCTCAACATTGGCCAAGCAGCCATCTATCCCCTCCCCCACCAGCAGTCCCCCCTAAGCCTGCACTCACACCTCTCACCCCAAATCTCTCTCTACATACTATTTCTTTTTAACTGGTTAATGACACTTCAGGAGCTTATGTGCTTTTCATTTTTGGCCTAGGCCAGTGGCCGCCTCCCAGAGGGCATTCTGGGGATTTATGGTGGTGTGTGGTCAACATCATGCCAGGGCAGCACTGTGGCATTTAGAGATGGGACGTGTGTACAGGGAGGGTGTACTGCCAATGCCTAGCACTGCACAGGGTGATGACGAATTCAGTCTCCCAGGAAGTAAAAAACTTGCTTATAAAAATTCTCTGAGCCATGAAATTATCTCAGCTTTACATAAAATAAGGCTTTTTCTTTTTTTTTTTGCACTTTTCATATCCACTCAATTTTCCAGGAGGGAAGATGGTTCTTATTTATTTATTTATTTTTTTAAATTTTGTTCAGAACTTTGCTAAGAGTTTTTAACAACTTCAGAAAACCATGGCACTGACGCATTGATGGCAAGCAAGGTGGAGTTCAGACCCTGAGTCCTGCAAACCACCTGCCCGCCTGCTGCGGTGCTCCCGGGCTTGCGCACAGAGGGAGGGCGTCTGTCCACCTGTGTAGTCTCACCCTGACGTGTCCACATTCAAGTCTGCATTTTATTATAAATTGACTTCCCTTTTCCCCTCCACTATAGCTATGGAATTATACAGATTTTGAAACTGCATGTAAATAGGTAGGTTATGTTATCTGCAAATCTCACTGTGGGACAATAAAGGGCACATTACAAAGTGTTTATTGTAAGAAAGTCGCACTGCAGGGCAGGAACCTCGACCCTAATCACTGCAGGGGACAGTCATGGCCTGTTTTTCTCTCCCTTCGTTTCTTGGTTCACTCCTTCAGCTTGTGGTAAGAACTCTGGGGTGTTACTGTGTGTGTGTCTTTCGTGGAAAGCTATCTTCCCGGAATTCAAACAGAATCAAGGACTAAAAAGTGAGGAAAGAAGTAGAAGTTTCTACCTGGCTTCTTAGTCCCGGCAGAAGTCAGAGAGCCAGGGAGGGGCTCTGAGTCCCAAACCCCAACTCGTCTGCCTCTTAAACTGGCCCCGATGGTCTGTTCTGACCATTGATTTGTTCTCTCAGCTGGGAATTTCCCAATCCGTGGGACAGGCACAGCAGATGTGAGGCTGCATGCCACCGGACCCCTGCACCCTCCTTCCCTGCTGCCAGCCGCCTCCACCTCTCCCACTCAACAATTCACACCTTCTGGGTTTCCCCCACCCCCGCCCAAACCACACAGTAATCAGAGAATCAGTGACTGTCACCACTCAAAGGGACCTCAAAGGCCTCCTTGGGTCCCAAGCATTTGAAGTAACAAAATCTCTAACATCTATCAGCTCTCAATATGTGCCAACAGAGAGACTTGTATCAGTGTCCTTAATCCTCCCCAAATTTCATGAGGTAGGTACCATTCTTATCCCCATTTTACACATGAGGAAAATGAGGCACAGAGAGGGTGAGTCGTCTGTTCAATGTCATCCAGCAAGTCACTATCAAAGCTGGGACTCAAACCCAGACTGGGCGATGACAGAGCCCAGGCTCTTAAAGACCATGAGGCTCCGGGAGCTAATCACCCTGTCAAGAGTTCCACAGGCATCAGAACTCATTACTTAGACCTCTTCCTGCCTCCCAGGATCACTGAGACTGGTGAGAGAATGGATGTGAGAGTGGTTTATAAACGCAGCCTCCTGCGTCTTCCAGGGCCACAGCCCCGTCCCAGCCTTAGCTGCGCCCACTACAAGAGCACACTGATAAAGGATGCCTTGGAAACTTCCCCCCACCCTGCCACACGCTCTCCTTCAGGCCTTCAGGGGACGGCGCAGGTCTGCGGGTATGAAAGCCACAAAGAAACCATTTTCAGTGCGTAATGGCCTGACGAGGTCTCAGTAACTCAGATAATCGTCTTTTCTCTCTATATCTCACCTCCCAGGAAAGGGAGGACGGTGGGAATGGGAGGGAAGAACCAAGTTCCTGATGCCTTGCTGGGCTTCTGGTCCGACTTCACTTTCCGCTTGCCTCACAAGGGGGCAGCAGCTATAGTGTCCCCCTACACCTGAACCCGCAGACCCGGACACCACCCTGCAGTCAGTAGAGCCACCAGCCTCGCCTGGGATTAAGTTGCAAAGGGTTTGAGAGATTGGGGATGACAAAAGGGGCTTGGAAACTAATTGGGAGCAGCAACGAAAGCTTAATTCATAAAAGCAAACATTTTCCATCTATCAACCTGCAACCAGTTAAGGGCAACGTTTGAAAGAAATCTGTGCGTGGGGAAGGAAGCCAACAGGAACAGGAAATGTTTGAAAGAATGTAAACTATTTCAGTTTCATAAAAAGTAACAAGTAAACAGTTATTACATGCAAATAATGCCCTGGTTTTAATTAATGCTGAAAAGTCAAAATATGTTTGACATTTGTATGTATACATTGAATGCTGCAGAGGAAAAAATGGTGCCCAGATGCCCATTTTGGAGTGGGGCTGGTTGCTCAGGGGGAACTAAAACCCTGAGAAGGCCTTGTTTATTGGTGATGAAAAGTACAATTCTGCTTCAGCCGCTTCGAGTCGGGGAGCAGAGGGAACCCAGCTTAGTTTCTTAACAAAGCTGGAGGGGCAGGCCTGGTGCTTGGGAAGGGCAACTCCTGGCTCTAGCCACTTCTTGGCAGGCTGGTCTTAAAGGGCCAGTGGACCCTTAGGTCTCCATTTTGCCGGGGCAGGGTTTCTCGGACTTCTTCATTCAGGAATTAAGTGATGATGGGTTTCAGGTCCCAGGAGCCTGCCACTCAACAGCCCCTGGAGGCAGCCACTGTGGCGTCTGGTCCTGCCTTCCTTCTGCTGCCCAAGGAAGATCAGACAGGCAGGGTGGCACACCAGCCCTGACTCTGCGGCAGGAGATTGCAGCCTTCAAGCTGTGCTTCCCAACATTCAGCGTCCTGCACCGTTGTTAGTTTCTATTCTAAACCACCTCGGAGCTCAAAGAGCTGGGGAAACTGTGCCTTTGGGAGACCACGGTTGGGAAGAAGTGGCCTCCAAGCGTGGAGAAATTCTGCCCCTGTGGAGAGAGTGGCTGGCACTGCAGAGAGTGAGTGCTTGGGCACTGCAGACCAAGGATGTGTCCTCCAAGTCCCCTACCAAAAGACCTATAAGCTCTCTTTTTGAGTTTGTTAATCCACAGTCTTTCCCCAGCATCTTTTGTGAGACCACAGGTGCTCAATCAGGAAAGAGGGCTGGCATGGAAGGCTTCAGGAGTTAGTAAACCCCAGAAACTGGGATAAAATTGTATCTTTTTCTAGCAAGATATAACTTTCCTTATTCTGTGACACTGAGGGATTACAAACTGCTGTTTTTAGACAGAGCTGGGTCTGAAGACCTGTTTCTGAGGCTTCCACTTGGACACCAAGGCTTTTCGCTCACCTTCCTTCACCCCATCTTCACCACTGCCAGTGTCAGGCTGGCAAAGCCTCCCTTTCTCTCACCTCGCCCACTGCGGCCCACGAAGCGAAGGTCATTGAATCTGGCCACCTGGTTCTTCATGACGGCAGAGGCATTGCGCAGTTCAGCGGAGTAGTTCTCATCATTGCCTGCCATCACGGTCACTACGGTTCCATCTGGCACATCCCCCAGTGCCACCACCTGAGGACACGGGGGTGGGAGCAGGGGGAGAGCTTAGAAAGGCAGAGGGAGGTGAGAGAAAAGAGGGGAGGGGCTGCACTGGGAAGCTCCCCTAGGTCCCAGGCGCACTGCGGATTTCTCTAATGTGAGGTGGAGAAGCAGCTTAAAAATAAAGACCTTCCTCCAAATATAACAGAAACAAGATGAAATCTCTACCCTCCATACCAAAATCCTAATCAATTGGTTAAGCATGTCCCAAGAAATCACCCTTTCAATTAAACTGCATCTAAGTGAGAGCTGTGCCTTAGCTCAGTCACTATGATGTGGGATGCACTTCCTCTGTTGTCTTCGGCCTTAAGCAAAAGAGGAATCAACACGCTCCTAGCAACCAAGTCTCCAAGTAAAAAGAATATCAGCAGTAATAATACCAGGGCTGCCCATTACACTCAATTTATGCAAGAGCCACTTGGAGTACGAAATTTGTCCCTGAAATGTGGCTCAGGCACAGTTTACTGGCCTCTGCAGAGCCTGAATTCGTTATGCAGAGAAAATGCAAAATGCAGAACAAACTGCTGTTTTGAGAGGGGTCAGCCAGAAAACCCCTTTACAGCGAGAGGGGGGCTTTTGATAACATCTGCATGCACCTGCTGGGAATTGCAGGGTGAGGATGGGGATGTCCCTCTAAATACGTCTCCCCCACTCCCACCCCAAGGAGCAGGCAGCGGCAGATGCTTTCTGAAAAGGAATCAGACTCTAAACAGCCACAGCAATTTAAACGTGGCTGCCGCGTGCAGGGACTAGGGATCCAGATGGTAAAAATTTCAAGGAGAAAATGTTTGGGGTCTGATTAAAAAGGCCAGATTTCCTGTCAACATCCTGTCTTCTTTTAATTTCAAAGACTTCTTTTAAGCTCCAAGTGACAGTAAAACCTCCGATCTGACGATTAAAGTCACACGGGCCTGCTCCCCTCCTCCTCCCCAGAGATTTTCCCCACGGTATTTTAGGATGTCGCACGGGGGACCTCAAAGAGCCACTCATCCTTTTTTTCCAATTTGGAGTCGTCTTAATGGGAGCAAGGACGGGCTCGGCTGCCGGTAGACGCCGTTTCCAGGCACCTCTGCAGCCCCCACCCCCAGCCCTCCCGCCGGCCCTTCCTGCCCTGCCCTTTCTCACAGCAGCTGTGAGAGGTTTAGGGGAAAACCAAGTCGTTTTCGTTTCATCTCGCTGCCCCCTTAAAAAAATGAAAATGAAACAGTCGCCTACTCCCTGATATAGAGAGAAAGATCATCTGAATGACTGGGGGGCTGCCAGGGGTGAGGGCACCCCCAATCTCAGCCTGCCATTCGGGATGCAGAATACCCCAGCGGCAACCGTTTAGGGTGCAGGGCCCCCGTTCCCGGCCTACGGTCGCCTCGAGCAAAATTTCAGAAGCCAGAAGCTGAGGGTGTAGCAGGAAGTGCTTCTGAAGCGGCGCAGGCGGAGGGGTGCTGGCAGTGAAGGGCAGGCCCTGTTCGCTCTCCGCACCCCATCTCCGCTGTCCTCGCCTTGGTCCCGGGGATCCTCTTCCCGGATGCCCGCAGGGCTGTGTCCAAGGGATCCGGGTTGGGGGACAGCGGAGCCCCACCCGCCGGTTTCCGCACGAACGTCTCTACGCAGGGCTCCCCGAAGCCCAGGCGGAGGGAGGCAGTCCCCCCGCAAGTCACCGTGCAGGACGCATCCAAGAGGGAACGCCGAGGTGCGAGGGCCGAGCGCGCAGCGACCGAAAGCGCCCTGGGCCCGGCTACTCGGGCCTCGCCCACGTCCCTTCCCCGCGCCTCCCGGGGCCTGGGCTCCTGCAGCCGGCCGGGGGCGCCGGGAGCCCCAGGGCCGGTGTCCTCCCGCCCCGGGCCCCGCACTCACCTTGAAGGCGACGGGCAGCGTCTTGTTGCAGCGCCAGTGCGAGGGCAGCACGGAGCAGAGGAAGTTGGGGCTGTCGGTGCGCACGAGCTCGCCCGCGTGGTCCGCCAGCACGTCCACCATCGAGCGCACCTCGGGCCGGGCGCGCCCGCCGGGCCCCACGGCCGCCTGCGCGCTCAGCGCGCCGCTGTTCTCGCCCATCTTGCCGCCGCCGCCGCCGCCGCCGCCGCAGGGGAAGGCCGTGGAGGGAGGTGTGAAGCGGCGGCTGGTGCTCGGGTCTACAGGAATACGCATAACAGCGGCCGTCAGGGCGCCGGGCGGGCGGCGGCGGCGCGGCTCCCCGGGGGCGGCCGGCGCGGGCGCCTCCTCGGCCGCCGCGGCCGCCAGAAGCGGGAAAGCAGAAGCGGCGGCGCCGGGGCCTCAGGTCGCAGGGGGCGGCGCCCGGGGACGGCCCTCCGGGGCCGGAGCGCAGAGGCCTCGCTGCCCCGACGGCCGCGCGCCGCCTGCCCGCTAGCCCCGCATCCCCCGGCGCGCGGCCCGCGTGCGGCCGCCCCTCGCGGCGGTCCCGGCTGCCTGGGCCGCGGCGGGGCCCGCGCGGGCTGTGCGGCCGCCGCCTCCCGCCCCCGCAGCCCGCCCGCGGCCGCAGCCCCAGAACAAATCCTCGAGAATCAAGTGGCGGCGCCGCGGCCGCCCGCGCGGGGTTAGTACCCCGGGGCCCGCGGGGCGGGGCCGGCCCGGCCCGAGCGACGCGTCGCGCAGCCAATCGGAGCCCCCATCGCCGGCACCTCGGCGGCCTCGGCGGGGGAGGAACGGGGCCCGCCGAAGGCCGCCCACAGGGGAGGGGCGGAAGGCCCGGCCCCGCGGAGGACGCCCGGGCTCGGGGGCCCCCGCGCCGCAGCCCCGGCCCCCGCGAGGTCTGAGCGCCGGGGCAGACGCGCGCTCCGGGCCCCACACACGCTCCCTGGCCGCCGTCTCCAGGGTCGCGCCTCCCGGGCGCGGGGGCCGCAGCCCCTTCCCTCCGTGTCCCCCGCTGGCCGCTGCCGGGCCTCCCAAGCTCCAGCTGATTTTGGCCTGTGAACAGCTGCACCCTCAGCTGGGGACCGGGAGGGCCCAAGGACGGTGACACCGCGCGGGGAGCCGCCCCAAAGGGCTTACTCACCCCACCCCCTCGCCCCGCAAACGACTTTGACCCACCGCACACGGGAGTCCTCGTGCGTCCGGGCCCAGCCAGCCGCCTCTGCAGCTCCCAGCCGTGCGCGGCTTTGGTCCCAGCCTCGGTGACCCTTGGACCAACCCGGGGACAGACGGAAGGGAACCCCCCACGGGCCCGCAGGCCCCCCTCTCCTCCCAGAACAAGTCTTAGGATCGCACAGGCCTTGGGGCGTCGTTCTTCGTTGTGGCAGCCTGTGGCTCTTTCAAAAACATGGTGGGGCCTGCAAAACGCGTGTTTTCCCGACTTTTCCCCTCCACGCGCGTAACCACGGCCCTGCATCGTCAACAGGGACGTGAAGGAGGTCCGTGGTAAGAAGACTGTGCGGAGAGGCTGCCCAAGCGAAGGGCCCCGGCTTCCAGAGGAAGAATTTTCTTCCTCCATGTGGATGGAAAGTGGCCCCCATGGGTCCAAGTTCGTGTTTTTCTTGGGCCCGTGCGCTCCGACCGCCCCTGCCACAGGGACGCGGACTGAGGCGCTGCCTGCTCGCCCGGCTGCAAACAACCCCTTCCTCTCCCGCCTCCTAGGCCCGGCGAGTGGGCCTACGGCGGGCTGCAGCGGGGAGGGGAACCGGAGAGAGCTAGCCCCCATTTACTCCGAGGCATCGCCCCACATGAGTTCCCTGGACCTGAGAACCCAGCGCGTGCTGAGTCTGCTGACCGCTTTGGAGACTGGACTGGATTTTCGTTGCCTCCGGCGCTCGACAGGTGCAAAACGATGAATTCCAAACCTGGGGAGCAAGGAACCATAGGATCCGACGGTGGCCGCAAGATCCCGTCCTGGGTCTGACCCCGGCCCAGCGTGAGCCATTTCATCGTCGCCAAACGAAATCAAGCCCCCCCCCGTGCCAGGAGGGCAGGCGGGCTCTGGCCCCAACTCCGACTGCCTGGGGACCTATCCCCGGGCTCACGCCAGCCCCTCGGGCCATTTCGAAAGAAGAGACGGCGAGGTCCCTTACTGAACATTTTTGGAAAGCCTACGCCTCAGAGTGGCCGATGGCCGGGGCCGAGGCCCGCGCGCCCTCGGAAGGGCTGGCATGAGCAGCACGACTGGAGCAAAGCGGGGGAGCCGGGCCTCGGCGCGTCCGACCTCCGGGAGCGTCCCCGGGGAAAGGCCGAGCGCGTCGTGGCCAGGTCGGGCCCGGGGCAGGGGCAGGGGACGCGTGCTGCCCTCGAGAGGCTGTGGGGCCATGACCAGCTGCTTCTGGGGCTGTAAATTCGATTGGTCGGGTTGTTTCGGTTGGCATCCACGCTCATCACTTGTCTCTCCGCCTGATTTCTCCCTCTCACCCTACAGCGGGTTTACAAACGGGTTTCCAGAGAACAGGCTTTTGTGGGTGCCGGCACCTGGCCCAGGAGCCGGGGCGGCTGCTTCCCTCGGGGGGCGCTCGCTGCCCGTGGGCGCCGGAATCAAGGGAAGGGGGTTGCTGGCGCCTGGGTCCCCCGCCGGAGGTAGCGGGGGCCGCGGGGCAGGAGCAACTGCGGGAGCCGCCGCTAGTTGGCGCCTGCGCGCTGCCAGCTGGGGACGCGCCGGGCTCGACTGCGCGCAGATGCGTGCCAGCTGCGGTCTCTGCGTCCACCGCGCGCTGCCTCCTGCCAGTTGCCCCTTCTGGACAGACGGCCAGTAATGTTCCTCACCATCTGTACAGCCACGTCTAGGCTAGGATAAACCGATGGCTTAGTGTCAGTCCGAAGGCCGCCTTCCCCACCCCTGATGGACGGACGTTTTCTGCCTTCACATCTCCAGACACCGGAGCGTCCCTGTGCCCTCCTACCAGCAGACCGTTTTCCACACCAGAAATGCACACTCCTTTCCCGTCCAATTCTGGGAAGTTGGGGCGGGGGGGGGGGGGGCGCGCACAGAGGAACAGGCGAGCTCCTTCCCAATTTCCAGCGATCGCCAACCTGCTTCCTCCTCATCCCCGGCGACAAACTCCCATTCCCCCACCTAGGACACCCAGACTCTCCCTCCGCTCTCCATCGTTTGTGGACAGTCGTCTCCTCTCTCTTCCAACGGAAAAACAGCCCGATCTCTATCGAATGCCCCCCACCCAGGAGCACCCCAAGTTGTCCAGCAGTGTGAGGGAGCAGAAGTTCAGGACACCTCTCCCCCACTTTGGCCCAGAGCTGGGTAAACCGGGACCCGATCTGGGACCTCTGTGGCCATCTCCTTTGCTCCAGGGAAGGAATCCGCCGCTGGAGGGCATCTAGGAGTGCACTCCAAGTGCGTTTTTGGCAGTGAGGTGCCAACCGTGTCTCCCATGCTGGCTGGAGAGCTTCTAAGGAATGGTCTGATTCCTGAGGAACCCCCGGGGCCTGGGGAGGGGTGGAGATCCCTCAAGTGTGCCAGAAGAGGGACAGGAATGCTCTGGCAACCCTTCTAAGAGGTCCACAGGCTGTGGAAGGAGCTTGGGTCTGCGGTCCCACTTCCCGAGTTTGTCGTCTTCCACCTCCCCCAGCAATCCAGGGGAAATTGCTTAAAACCTCTCCCAGCCTCATTTCTCTCATCCGTGTAGTGGGAGTAATAATAGTGGCCTCCTCATAGAATTGTGTGCAAAGTGCTTAGCACAGGCCTGGCACATAGGGGGTGCTCCATCCATTCGAGCTGTCACTGTTGTTAATATGAAAAAATTAAGGCCTGTCACCTCTTTTCGGGGGCCTTTGGTAAGTCCCTTCCCCTCTCTGGGCCTCGCATTTCCCATCTGTGAAATGTCCAATTCTCATGTTCAAAGCTTGCCTGGACTCAGAGCCTAGACCATGGCTGTCCTGCTCCCCTTGGTTTGCCTAGGGGCTTCCTGGGGGAGCTAAGGATGTCTGTGACCTGCCTCCTGGCAGAGTCAACTCATGGGAAGGTTTTTCAGCGACCAGCACAGGGTTGCCCCAGCCTGGGTCTTAAGAATGCCCCTTCCCCCTAGGCTCTCAGACCTTCACTCTGGAACTCCACAGGCCCCCATCCCACCACCCTCCCACAGCAGGCACTTGCCGAAGTAGCAACTGGACCTCAGCAGACACTGTTAGCCCCCTCTCCCCTGCCCAGCAGGTGTCTGTTTCCTTTATCTATGAGCCTCATAGGAGCCCCGTCCAGTGAAGAGTGCAGAGGACTCTTCTAGAACTGAGCATTTTTCCCAGTCTGGCTTCCATGCTCCACTCCAGAGGGACCCATGGGGAAACCTCTCTCCTGCCTAGTGCCCTGTGACTCACAGGGGACATTCCTGTCCCTCACGGAGCCTCAATTTTCTCAATTGAGGCTGTTCTAACTGCTTCATTTCACAATCAGAGGGATTAAAGTTTCCCTCTAGGAGGTGTGTGTGTGGGGGGGGACATTGCATTTCACTGTATCTAAAATGCCATCAATTGTTTGCTGTGAAAGAAAAAGAAAGAAAATGCTCCTAAGTAAACTAGGACTCTTCTGAGTCCCAGTTTTAGATATATGTATCTCATCAGGATACATATGCACATGTATAAGTTAGAAAACAGCAACGAAAAATGATAATACATCTAGGTCGAAGGGTTGTCTCCTGCAGGGCTGGGGTCCCCCACCTCAGAGAGCCCAGCTGTGGGGCCATTGCTTCTGCTCAGCCTCTGTGGAAGGATCTAGCACGTGTGGGAGGACAACTGTGCTTCTCGAATTACAGAGACTAGGAGGGGAGGGAGAGGGCACGGGGGAGAGCGTGATTGTTAGGACGCAGCTACTGGCTCTGTCCCTACCTCACTGGGTGACTTTTGCCCAGGGCCTGCACCCCTCTGAACCCCTGCATCTATCGCCCGAGAAGAAGTGCCAGAAAATGCTGTTTCCCTCTGTGCTTCAGTGTCCCCACCTCAATGCTGGGGGTGTGCACTAGGCGCCCAGGGCGGACCCCTGCGGGACAACAGACAGGTTTCGCTGAGATCTCCGCCAGAGCCATGGCCCATCCTCCACACCCAGTGCCTGGCCACCTCCTCGGATGGCACCGGCTCCTGTGCCAGCGCAGCCTCAATTCCCCTCACGCCTACCCCCGCCCTGCCAGTGGCCGTGAGAGGGCGCTCGGCTTTGAAGATGGGAGAGAGAGAGGGGGAGAGATGGAGGGAGAGAGAGAGGCAGGGACAGACGGAGGGAGGGAGGGAAAAGAGAGAGAGAGGTGGTCCCAGCAGGAGCTGAGCTGAGCTGGACGCAGAGCAGAGAACTTAGGCTCCGTCAGTAGCCTGGGAAGTGGCTTCTCCTTTTGGATCACGTCACTTGGGCGGGTCTTCCTACCGCCCTCCCTGCTCCTCACTGTTGTCCTGTATCAATCGGGGAAATAATTCTAGTGAGAATTATTTGGTCTATGACTTTGATTAATGGCCCTAATTTTTTGGATGGCTGCTGTGCGGTGGGAGTTTTCCCCAAGTTATTGCTGTCATGGTGCCTCGGCAGTGTAGAGATTTTATTCTCTCCATTTTACAGATGGGGAAACCCAGGCTCAGAGAGTAAAGAACTTCCCCTCCCTGGACCTCCAAGCCTGAGAGTTTCAAATAAGCAGGTCTCAGGAGCCCCTCCAGCAAGCAGACTCCTTGATCTGGCTGGTATCCACTCTGCTGGCTGGTCACAGAGCTGCAGATTCTCCATACAAAGCAGTGGGTGGGTGCAGAGCTACCTGCTGGCAGAGCCATGGAATCCAAGGACTCTTCTATTGGGGTCCTGGGGAGTGGTGAGAGGAGTTGGGGTAGCTTGAGGCCCAAGGGGGCTTCTGGGAAAGATGTATCCTTTCCCCAGCCCCAGGATGGGGCTTCTGCTCTGGCAGCCGGGGAGAGAAAGGGCTCCTCTGAGTGGCAGTCGCTTCTCACACATCCCACACTTAATGCTCATTTACACCTCACAGCATTCTTATGGGGTAGGTTCAGTTATCACCCCCATTTTACAGGTGAGAAAAATGAAGCAAAGAGAGGGTAAGTAACTAACTTGCACAAGGTTGCACAACTGGAAAACCTAGAGCTAGGATCCCAACCAGGCAGCCTGGCCCCAGAACCCACATTCCTGACTGCTTCACTCTGTTCTCATGGACCAGAATCAGATGCTTAAAGTTACAGTTATGAACTAGAGTTATAATCCTGGCATAAGAATCGTGGGCTGGGTTCAGAATTTTACAAGTCAGATTCAAGAGGGCTCTGAGATATCAAATCCAAATCCCTGTTTATAAAATGGTAGAACCAAGGTCTAGGGAGGGAGGGGTCTCACTCAAGGTCATAGCCTAGGCCGGGGCAGAGTCCGGATCCCCTCTCCCTCTTATCCCTTCCCACTGACTCTGGGTCCTGGTGCCTTCCTTTCCTGGCAGGCCCTCCTCTCCCCATCGCCCACCCAGCAGCTCCTGGGCCCAGCCAGTCCCATTAGGGATTTTCCACCTCCCCGCAAAGGTCCTAATGACTGTCAGTCCTTGTGAAGCTTTAATTAATCTCAGAGGCCAATGGCTTGGAGGAGACTGGGGGCTTTGGCCTTACGCAGATGAAGATTACAGCTCCATTTCATGTGGCGGTGAAGGAACGCCTCAGACATTCCTGCCAGCAATAAAAGCCACATGGCTTTCCAGCGTCGCCCTTGGAAAAGAAAAAAAGCACAGCCCTTTGCAGAAAGAAATCAACTATGTGCTGTATGCATGGCATGAGATAAAAACGGGCATAACGAGGTGGAGAACAGTCGGTCTTTTATGCTGCCTCCGATGGCTACTGAGAGTGGCAGGGCCCAGTGGTCACGATCCCAGCTGCAGCCCTGGGGAGAGGGGGGTGGCCCTCGGCACAGTGGTGGAAGCCACAGAGGAAGGGCTTGAGTGCCTCCACCTGAACTGAGTCTGTGCCACTCCAGATATCCCAGAGGCAGAGCCAGCTTCCTGGGCATGTAACCCTGCAGTGGCACAGGGCCCTGCTCTCAGAAGGGTCCTGAGCTTGGTTTAATGCTCTCCCACTGCTGACTTGAATTTCTTAACACTTGTGGAAGAAGGGGCCTGCATTCTCATTTTGCACTGGGCACCCCCCCCAAATTATCTAGCCAGTCCCAACCACAGGTTTCCTCCATCAGCCAATTTCCACATCTCTCCTGGCCCCTACCATGTGCCCAGGCCTGGGGAGTAGTGTTTCTTGAGCACCTACTGTCTACTTTGCTCGCATTACCTGAGATGAACTGCAAAACAACCTTGTGAATTGGGCAGATGCAGAAACTGAGGCCGAGAGAGGCTTCCATGTGGCAAGAAAGTCTAGATTTGAACTCAGGTCCCCCTGACTCCAAAGTGAGTACTCTTAACCACTCTACTTTCTGCAATATTTCATCTTCACCATGCTCCGGGGGTGCTGATGTACATGGTTAGGCTTTTCTGTTCCCAAATAGCAAAAGGCATAACTGAGGCTGGAGGGTGAAGATGCTCAAGGTGACACATAGTCAATGGTGAATTGAGGACCAGGACAACAGTGGACCTGGGCCTGTATCCATAGGGCTGGGGGTGTGGGTCCCTGTTTTATAGTTGTTTATGCCACTTATAAATTTATCAGCTCTCTGTATGTGAGTCACTGCCTTGAGGCTAGACTGGGATGGAGCTGGAACCCTACCCCCATTCTAGACATCTGGAAGTCCTTCCTGTGTCTTCTTCCACTCTTTCATGCTCCAGTTTTCCTCTGACACCTTCATCGGTTAGGAATCGGTTGAACTTTGCAACTTGATAAACTCAAAGGAGTTCAAATCCTTGATGAATCTTAGAAAGTTAGGGCTGAACAGAGCCCACAGACTATTAGGTCCTTTCACTTGAGCTGAGCTGAGGCTCCTGGACCTGCCTGCTAGCTCCAGGGGGGCCATTCCCTTGTTCCTTGTGGGGTAACCCTGAGCAATTTCCTTTCCTTTGAGTCTCAAACTCCCCTTCAGGGAGATAAGTACTTTGGACTACACTTGCTCTCTAGGAAGTCTGTCCTCAGCATTCTAGAATTCCATATCAATCTACCATAGGTCTGCTTATTTCCCCATTTCACATCTGGGGAAACTGAGGCCCAGGAAGGGTCAGGGATTTTCCCAAGGTCACACAGGGTGCTCATTGGCAGCTGGACCTGACTCCGAGGCTCCTGTCTGCCAGCCCAGCTGTCTCTGCACAAGCCTTGAGAGGACCCAGAGTTAGCATTGGCTCAGCTTGCTTGTCTGGCTCCCACGACTTGCTTTGGTCTGTCAGGCTCCCTAAGTACCCAGGCCTGGACGTCACAGCTAAGAGTCCTTGGTAGGTACTAAAAGTCCTCTGCTATGGTCT
The DNA here is from genome assembly GCF_027409185.1 of Cynocephalus volans. Taxonomy (NCBI): domain Eukaryota; kingdom Metazoa; phylum Chordata; class Mammalia; order Dermoptera; family Cynocephalidae; genus Cynocephalus; species Cynocephalus volans. Next base: position 19,605,167 of record NC_084467.1, read on the forward strand.
GAATTTTCCCCAAGATTCATATGTTGAACCTAACACCCACTGTGGTGGTGGTAAGAGGGGGGTCTTTGGGGAAGTGATGAAGTCGTAAGGGCTCTGCCCTCATGAATGGACTAGTGCCTTACAAGGGAGGTAGAGGGAACTAGCTTAGGCCCTTTTTGCCCTTTTGCTTTCTGCCATGTGAGGACACAACATTTGTCCCTGGGGAGGACACAGCGACAAGGTTCCATCTTGGAAGCAGAGAGACTGGGCCCTCACCAGACATCAAACCTGCCAGCACCTTGATCTTGGACATCCCAGCCTCCAGAACTGTGAGAAATAAGTTTCTATTTCTCTATTTCTATTTATAAATTACCCAGTCTCAGGTATTTTGTTATAGCAACACGGAACGAATTAAGACAATTTCTTTAGAGAAAAATGTGCCAAGTGATGACAACACCTTTTCTTCCCAATCACATTTGGGCTGTGTCAGTGTTGCCATAACAAAGGCCCATTTGCTAGGGGTTATAATTTGACTAGAAAACAGGGAGGAAACGTTAGACTCCAGAGCCCGAGAAGGAAGTGGGCTGGGAAGCCAGGATGAGAAAGTTTCTGCTGGAACCCGGGCGCGCGTGCACGTGCGCGCACACACACATACACACACACACACGCACACACACCCTTCATGGGCGCACTGACACACAGCACGCATGCTCCTGGGCACACTCTCTCTCTCAAGCACCTATGTGGACAAGCTCTCACAGAAGCCAACATTGCTATGGTGCAGTAAACGGTTAAGTGCACGTGCGTGCAAAGAAACTTGTAGGGAGACACATCCATATGCATCGACATGCACAGACCCATTAGTGAAGACGTACAGATAGGCCCCATATAAAGTTGTACAGACAGATGCACGGCAGAGACACATGCCATGGTTGTGTAGACAACAGGCCATTGTGTGTACAATCTACACACACTGAGGCAGGTGTCGAATCAGGGCTCAGAGCTTTGGATTGTTCTTCAGGTCAGCTCTTGGAGGGGTTGAGCCCTGCTGTGGAAGTTTCTGCTTCTCCTCAATTGAGAGGCATAGACTTCCTGGGTGGTGTGCCTGCTTGGGGCTTCCAGATCCTTCCCCAGTATCTGAGTTTTAACTCTCCCTCCCCCAATGTTCCATGGAAGTGAGAAGAACCTGCTCTCCTGGGCCAGAAAGCTAGGGTCCCCCAAGCAGCATGGGCGGGAAGGCAGACCGTTAGCCTGGGGGCCTGAAAATCTGGGTTCAGGTTTAGGTTGAGAGGCCCTGGGCACAGCACATCATTGTAAAATGGGGATAATTCCTGCAGCTTAAAGATGGTATGAAGGGGCTCCTGGCATGCAATGGGAGCTGCCACAGCGTAATGGCCTCAGGAGGAGCAGTCAGCCTGAACCCCCTCTGTTAGGGCCCATGTGACACCTCCAGGGACCTCAGCATGGGGAAGAGTATTGAAACAATGTTATGTGATGAACTATTAAAGCAACTGGGGACTTTGTCCTGGAGAAGAACAGGCCTGGGAAGTAAGAACTCCACTTTCAGATTTATGAAGACCTCCCAGGTGGCAGGGACCACATGGATGCTGGGGGTAGAACTCAGGCCAGTGGGTGTTGGGCTCCATACAAAGAAAAGAAATATAGAGAGCTGGCTAGAAATAGAATGAGACACATCCCTCTGGTGGTAGAGAGCTCCCCATCATGGGAGGTAACAAGTTGAGACCAGGATATCGTAGAGGGAGGTCAAGTGTTGGATGGGGCAGGAGGCTGGACCAGATACTAGTATCCAGCACAAAGTCAGCTCATAGTAAACGTTTATGGAACAAATGAGTGACTGCAAAGCTCCATTTCTGACCCAACCATCTGTGATTCAGGATGTACCAGCTCTGAGTTCCCACCCTGGCATCTCCATGTGCCAGCTGTGTGACCTTGGGCCTCCCCAAGACTCAGTTTCCTCATCTGTAAAATGGGGAGAACAGATCATCTTCCATCCATTTAAACTCCTTCGATAGCTTCAATAGCTCACTTCCCATTGACCGACTTCCCCCCATCCACCCCTCCTTTGTTCCCTCTCCAGTTTCTGGTTACCACTGTTCTACTCTCTACTTCTATACAATCAACTTATTTTTTAGTGCGTGGTTAATAGTAAGGTATTGCATATAAAAATAGCTAGAAGAGAGGTTTTAGAATGCTTTCACCACAATGAAAAGGTAAATACATGAGGTGACCCTGATTTGGTCATTATACTATCTATATGTACATGCATCAAAACATCAAATTGTACCCCATAAATGTGTATGATTACAATGTGTCAATTCAATAATAATAATAATAATAAGCATAGCTTATATCCTTTATTGTTGGCCTTTCAAGTTGTCCCAGACTTTCTGCTCTTACAAAGAGAAAATGACATTGAAAGCAAAAACCATACAGATGAGCAAGAGAATGATTAATACAAAAAACAGGAGAGTGGTCCCCACTGCCCCCCCACGCCATGATGGAGGAGACGATGCAATTGGAGAGGGGACACTAGTGGATCCAATTAGTGCTTTATTTGTTTAAGCCAGGTAGTGGGTACATGGATGTCTCTTCTATTCTTATTTTTAAAATAATATTTTATACCCTCTTCTGTAAATATATTTTACAATAAAATATTTAAAAATATTTTAAGAGGGAAACAAAAGATGAAAAAAAGTAGAAAAGTCTCCCTGCCCCCAAACCTCTGAAAAAGATAGACAAAAATGCTTCAATTTGCATAGCGATCACAGATGTCCATAGTGCATCAGAGTTGAGGTATGTTTATTCTTAGCCAAATCACTGTTTCAACCAGATTGTCCTTTCCACCAGCTCACTCTGTGCTGAACCTTCTGGTGAAACTATCCTCATTGTGGCAGCCCCCATGCATAAGCATTTCTAGGCAATCAGTCCCGCTGTGCATGCTCCCTGCAGCACTCCTTACATCCAGCCGGTCGCCCTCCAGGTACGTGTCCCTGGACCCACTTTATATGCGAGGAACCGAGGTTCATTGAGTCCAAGTTCTCTTGGACCCAGGCAGGAAAAGGCAGAGCTGGGATTTGAACTAAGATCTGTCGATCTGTCGAGGCTGAACTTGTACCCTGCCATCTGCAGCAGCCTCAACCCCTGGGGCCAGGCCCCTCAGTGATAATAACTAACGCTATATACATTTGCACATATTATTTCATTTAATCCTCACAGTCTCCTTATGTATTAGGTCCTACCATCATCACCCCCATTATAACAGTAGGAAAACTGAGGCACTGGAAGGTTAGTACCTTATCCAAGTTCACACCCTGGGTAGGTGTAAGAGCTGAGCTTTGGAGCTTGGCAGCCTGACCCCATAGTCTGTGCACAGATCCCACGGAAGTGAGGCAGAGCTGTGGCCCCAGGATCCGCAGCTGACCCCCAGGAATCAAAGGCCAGCAGGTGGGATGGCTGGGGCTGGGGGATGCTGCTTAGGAGATGTGTTCTCAGAATGACGCCCGCCCTGTGCAATGAGCTGTGTCCCCTCCTCCTTACCAGGTCTGTGGCCCTGGGGGAGGACTGAGGATGTGGGCAGAGCTGAACAGAGGCTACAGCAGGCTCATAAATCCCTGCCTGGCAAGCCAGGCCATGGGCTCAGACACTGGGCACTCTTTGTCATTTGTTGGCATGAGTTTGTCTCTGGCAGAGAGGTGATGTTTATCACCTGTGCATCTCTGGCTGCCCGTGTGGCTTTCAAAAGCCCACCCAATGTCCTCAGACCCAAGGTGGGGGCTGTGACCTCTCAATGCCTCATTTCTGAGCCTTGGCCAAACCGGGGTAAACCCTTTTAGCTCACTGGGGCCTGGGCTCAAACCCATCCCCATCCCTATCCCCAGGGGAAAAGGTTCCCAGTCCTGTCCCAAGGAGCTCTGCGCTTAGATGGGGGAAAACATGGGATGGAAAGGAAAAGAAGGGAGAAACAGGCAGAGGAGGAGGAGTCAGTAGGTTCATGCAGTCAATAGACATTTACTGAGCACCTACGACATGCCAGCGGTTATTTTAGGTGCTGGGGATACAGCAGCAAACAAGATAGCCGTGGAGCTTCATGGAGCTTTGATTCTAGCAGAGAAGAGAGAGACAAACAAGGAGGCAAATAAATAAACAGGCCAGTACTTGGTAGTGTCTTGCGACATTGAAGAAAACAGACGGGGGTAAAGGCATAGAGAGTGACTGGAGAGAGGGGGTCGTCACTAATACTTTAGACGGGGTGGTCAGGGATGGTCTCTCGGAGGAGGTGACATCAGAGCTGAGACCTGAGGGTTGAGAAGGACCCAGAGGGAGGACGAGAGAAGGAAGCTGGTAGGAGAGCCCCTGAGCGGCAGGCACTGGCTTTGCCCCCTGCCTTCTCCCCGCTCCTTGGCACTGCCAATGTCCTGATGTTCCCCAAACTCTTTTCTGCCTTTTGTCCTTTGCTTCTCCCACAACAGCCCAGAGAACCAGATGGGGTGAATTTAAGTAGCCTGATGCAGTTGAGGAAACTGAGGCTGGTGAGGGGAGGGCCTCATACAGTAGTACTTGGCACTCGAATGCTAGGATGACACCCAGCCTGGGCCCCTCAATGCCTGCCCATCGTCCAGGCAGCCTGCAGTCACTGTGAAGTCAGGCGGTGGGCACCGCTCCCCAGAGGTCACAGGGCTGGAAACGTGGGCAGCAGGGAGGGGGCAGCGGGGAGGAGCTGGGCGGGGGTCCGGAGCGGAAGGCGCCCAGCCCTGATTGGAACAAGGTGGCGGCATTGGGAGCTGAGCCGGGCTTCATTGATCTTGCCCGGTGTTCTAGCCACCGGGTGGGGCCAGCGCCGGGCAGACTGCCGGTTTTCCCAGGTGTGGGGACACCCTGGGGGAATGGCTTTTCATGTGGTTGTGGGGTAGGCATGCCACCCAGCACGTGGGGGAGGCCAGGGCGTTGGGGGCACGCTGGCATGGGAGCGGGAGCAGTGCTGGAGACTCAAAATCCCACAGCCAGCAAATGTCAGGCTCCTGGAGACAGGGTCACAGACTGGAGGCTCCAAGACTCCAAGAACGTTAGAATCTTCATCATAGTGCCTATTTATTGAGTGCTCACTGTGTGCCAGGCACGGTGCTGAGCATTTTATATGGTTTAACTCCTTTCATCCTCACTCCACTCTAGGAGGTGGATTGTATGGCATGCCTCCACCTTACAGATGGGGAAACTGAGGCTCAGCAAGGTTAAGTAACCTGCCTAAGTCACAAAGCTTATGAGGCTTTTGTCCCAGAACATAAGATCCCTAGAATCAGAGAAACTTAGAGTGTGGGGATGACAGCTGGTCAATGCTAGGAGGTCCCTTGAAAACCTTTGAGTCCAGCCACCTTGTGTTGGAGAAACAGGTCTGGAGAGAAAATGTGATGTGCTAAGGTCGCAGGATGGTCTGTGGCTAAGGAGAGTCCAAGGTCAGGACTCACTACTCCTCCACGTCACCTTGAGAGCTCAGCTGGTCCCTGAATGTGAGGCCCCTAAGGGTACTGTCCTTGACTCTCAGGCAAGACCCAGTCTCTCAGATGTCACCAGCTTTAACTGACAGCCTCCTGCTAGCACACAGGAAGCTCTTTTAAACATCTAACCTGAATCCCTCATGTTGCAGGGAAACCCTCTTCCTTCTGATCTTATGATCCTTCTGAGAAGAGTTTGGCCTTTGATGTCGGTGAAGACTGCTAATTCCCTGGTGTTGTGGGAGGGGAGAAAGTGCCCCTCCCCACTTGAAAATATTTTCTTCACTGCCAGTCACAGGGCCTGAAAATTAATAACTTAGTCCTCGGGCTATACAGTTTCCTATAAAATGTGAGTGCAACGGTACTTCAAAAAGTTCGTGGAAAAATTGAATTAAAAGATAATACGAATCCTTCCATGAATGTTTTGAAGGCCCCTCATCCTCTTGGAGTGGGTATCAGCTTAGCAGAACAGAATGGTACTGGGGGGCATGGACTGGGGGCAATTGAGAGGTGGGGGGGTATTCTCCCCTTCCAATCAGCCTCTGTGGGGTTCTACATGACCTGTCCCCCCTCCCTCTCTCTGTCTTCATCTCCTTCCACTCTGCCCATCCATCACCCTACTCAAACTATACCAGTCTCAAACATGTCAATCATATCCCCACCACAGGGCCTTTGCACATGCGGTTTCATCTACCTGGAAAGCCCTTCACATTCTATCCACATGTCTCAACTCCCCACCTCATTTTGGTCCCTCTTGCCTCCTCCAAGAGGCTTCCTTTGAGCCTCTATGGTAGGCAGAATAATGGCTCTAAAGATGTGCACATCCTAATCCCGAAACCTGTGAATATGTCACTTTATATGGCAAAAGATACTTTGCAGATATGATGAAGGCTAACTTTGAGTTGGGTCCTTACAAGTGGAAGGGGAAGGCAGAAGAGGACAGTCAGGGAGATGTGACATGGAAAACTGATTAGAGAACCAGAGAGATGGTGGCATGAAAAAGACTTAGCCCAAAGTAGCTGACTCCGAAGACGGAGGAAGGGGCAATCAGCCAAGGAAAGCAGGCAGCCTTTAGAAGCTGGATAAGAAAAGGAAATGAATTCTCCCCTAGCCTCCAGAAAGGAACACAGCCCTGCAGACACCTTGATCTTAGCCATGTGAGACTCATGTAGGATTTCTTACCCACATTATAAATGTGTGTTGTTTTAAGCCATTAAATTTGAGGTGATTTGTTATAGCAGCAATAGGAAACTAATATAGTGCCTTCTCTAATTTATAATTCTTCAGCACGTTTATCTCTGCCTGATAAAGAATACCTTTACTTATGAATTGTCTGTTTTCTCCACAGAATATTGGCTCCAGAAAGGCAGGGATTTTTTGTTTGTTAGGTCTGGCATTCCCAGATAGAAGTGTCAGATTTAGCAAACAAAAATATAGTTAAATTGAATTTCAAATAAACAATGAGCACTTTTTTCAGTATGAAGTCCCAAATATTACAATTATTCATTGCTTACCTGAAATTCACATAATTTGGGGACCCTGTATTTTATCTGGCAACTCCATCCCCCAGCAGCTAAAATAGTTCCTGGGTACATAGTAGGATCTTTTTTTTTTTTTTTTTTTAGCATAGTCTTCTTCTTCTTTTTTTTTTTTTTTTGTTTGTCGTTTCTCGTGACTGGCACTCAGCCAGTGAGTGCACCGGTCATTCTTATATAGGATCCGAACCCGCGGCGGGAGCGTCGCCGCGCTCCCAGCGCAGCACTCTACCGAGTGAGCCACGGGCTCGGCCCCATAGTAGGATCTTGATAAATATCTATTGAATGAGTGAAATAGATAAATAAATTAATTAACATTAATTTCTATCTTAAAAACCCTCTCTGGCTTCCAGAATGCCTGCAGGATAAAGTGTAAATAATAGCAAATAATAAAAGCAAACAGTTTCATAGCTCTTCCTATATGCCAGACATGGTTCTAAGTGCTTTACAATTATTCACTCACTCAATTCTTGTAGTAACCCAAAGAGGTCATTAGCCCATTTTCTAGATGAGAAAACTGAGGCCCAGGAGGCTTAGTCACTTGCTCAAAGTCATACAACCACTGAATGGCAGAGCCAGGCAACTCCAGGCCCCACAAGAAGTCTCATGGAATGTTCTAGCTTTACCTCCCACCCACTCTCCTGAACACAGAGGATCCTCTCTCTCTAGTGGTCTGTGGTGAATTGCAGGGTGTGCTCTCTCCTGTTCCCTGACTGCAGAGCTCCTACTTGTACACCAAAGCCCTGTCCTAATTTTCCCCCTTTGTGAGACTTTCTCTGACACTCCCAGGAGGACTTGGAACCTCTCTCTAGTACAAGGCCCTTGACCAAATGCATTGTAAGGACTGGCGGTTGTGTCCCCCAGATTGTGACCTCTGTGAGGACAGAGATGGGTCACTTTCAGCTCTTTGGCTATGGAATTTAGAACTGAGTCTGGCTCTAGGGGGGTTTCCAGAAGTGTTTGAGAATGAATGAATGAACAAACGAATGAACGATCAAGTGAATGAATGGGTGAGTGAATGAATGAACGTCTTGCCCACTCTGGACCTCAGTTTTAGAGTCTATGAAAGGGGAAGAACAATCCCTAACCCTCCCCCCGCAATCTCTTAAAACAAAACACATTTTTTTCTGATTATAAAAATAATACACATTCATTAAAGAAAAATTAGAAAATAATAAAATTAGGAGGAAGAAAATTAAAACCACCCATAATCCTGCCACCCAGAACAATGGGTGACGTTCTGGCTTTTAGCTTTCTGGTGTTCTTACTGCATGTATCGATTTTTTCTTCTTCACTGCCCCCACCCCCCAAGCTGTTTGTCCCTTCTTTTCTTTTAGAATGTTGGGAACATATACTATATATTGTTGTAATCCTGCTTTTGAAACTCACTGACATGTTGTGTGTGTCCCTCTGCGTCATCCGATGGCAGGGGACACATGGTGGCTGAGTGGGCATATGGGGGGTGGGGAGCTCTCCAGGCAGGACCACTGTAGTATCCTATTGTGGTTGGCTATTTAGGCTGTTTAGGGTGTTTCTGGATTTCTGTTATTACAGACACTTCAGAGAATATCCTTGTATGCGCATCCTAGCATGTCCCTGATTCCTCCTTTAGGACAAATTCTGGGGCTAGGGTTGCTAAGCTTGGTAATGGACACTGTAAGGCTCTTGACCCTGCCGCCCACCATCCCTGCTGCTGCACTCCAGCCCCACTCCCGCCAGCAGCCTCAACTTCCCGGCTTGCCAAGAAGCCACGAGCCCCATCTACACCCAAGGCCTCACTGGTTCCATCTAAGACTGAAAATACTCACTTATTTAGCCGTATGTTCACATTCTGGTCTAAGGCTTATTGTTTCCATGTCAGACACTCAGTTACATCCCAAACTGTCACAGAGGTCCCATATATGATCTGAGAGTGCTCGTGACCTCAGGCCTGTGTAGACATCACACTTGTTAATAACTCACTGACTGAGCTTGCCAAGTACCAGACCCCGTGCATCTCTGTATGTCGTCACAGCAGCCGGCATAGGTCAAGGTGGCTGTCTACCGTCTTACAGACGAGAACACTGGGCCTTGTAATCTGGGGTACAAATATGCAGCCTCACTACACCTGCTACCTGATGGGGAATAGTCCCAGCATCACCCGGAGGCAAGGACAGGTTTTGGCCTAAAACCTGGGTAGCCACATCCTGTCCCCTGTCCTGGTTCCATGTGTGCCTTGGGAGGTCACTGCACCTCATCCTGGGAGAGCAGGGATTCAGACGACAGCCTCCTGGGCTTGTGGCTGTTCTGAGCACAGTTTGTGGTGATATTCACTGCTGAGTCAAAGGGGGAAAGAATTCTGTTAGACGGGCCACCTTGCCACAGGCAGCCAAGTCTGGCAGATCTGGGGCACTGGAGTGGGCAGATCTCAGCCTCAGGTTGGGCTGGGAGGGACCTCACAGCCCCAGATGGAGGCTGGCCTACCCCAGCCCTGGCAGATGGGAGGCTATTTTTTAACCAACCCCACAGGAAGAAGAGGCCAGAAATGAGTTCAGGGGTTAACCCAGGCCCCTGGGGACCCTTGCTATTTGCATCCTCTTTTCCCCACCACCCAGGGAGCTGTGTGGACTTCACCTGGCACTCCCTGGAGCCTTCCAGAGCTCCTATTAGGTCAGGCTGTCGGAGCTGGAAGGCCCCTGAATGGCCCCCATTTGACAGGTGAGGAACCCGAAGCCCAGAGAGGTTTGACCAGGACTGGCTTCCTCTCTGCTGTGTGCTTCCCCGGGGCTAAGCTGCCTCTTCCGCCTCTACCTTCCTGGGGTAACCTGGGGCCGGCCCCTCCCTCTTGCAGCCTCAGTTTCCCCCTCTGTCAGATGACGTGTCCCTCCAGACATCTCTGAGGCTTCCCCCAGCTGGGAAACCTCATTCTGAGTAGGGGCACCAAGCATCACATCGGGACTGGATTCTTATTCAGCCTCATCTTTCCAGAAGCATCACCCCAGTGGACAGGAGCTAATGGCAGGTGTCTGGGGACCTCCCAGGAGGAAGAAGGATTTCCTGGCCAGAGAAGTGGGGACCGCTTGGGTAGGGGTAAAGTGGCTTCCCCATGCAGCCTCCCTCAGACCACTTCACCAGGTGTCCCTTGGTCCCTCAGGCAGGGGTTCCTGAAAAGTCAGGCATCTGTCACAGTGGTTGTGGCCTCTGAAGTGTGTGTATGCCTGTGCGAGGGGGGTGTGTGCTCACACTGGCATGGGGGGGTGTGGCACACTGAGCGGGAGGCCTAAGGTGGAGGCAGGGCCAGACTGTGGTTGCTATGCTGGCGCAGCTTGTGACAGAGGCCCCAGCACACCTGCTGGTCCTACCAGGAACCCCTCAATTGGTGCTGGACATTACCTGAAGGCAGGCGCTTCTGTGGGAGGGGTGCGTGCAGGGTAGAGGTACGTGAGGGGAGGGCACGGTGCCCAAATGCTGTTAGGGTCTGCTCTTATTTATTATCTACTGAAATAATACTGTTTGTAAATAATGTGAATCGAATCCCCCACCCCTGACTCCTGCCCCTGTGATACAAATGAGCATGGTGAAAACCCTTGCAAAATACAGAAAAACACAAAAAGTTAAAGCCTGAAATCTTATAACCAGAGTGAATGGTGTGGGCGTCTGGAGGGGACAGCTTCTGTGGGGCGTGTCAATATAATCATGTTAATTCCCACACACTGAGCATTCCACATGGGGTACCCATATTCTCCCCATTGTACAGATGAGGAGACTGAGGAAAAAGGAAGTCCACTGTCTCCTGCAGGGAGTAAGTAGCAGAGGCAAGATTCAAATCCAGGTCTGGTTAGCTTGAAAGTGTGATTCTTCCCAGGTCGTTTCCTACCTCCTCCCGCAGTGTTCACTGAGCACCTCCTATGAGTCAGACTGAGCTCAGCACTGAGCACTTGGCCATGAGCACGACGCACGGTCCCCAACCTGAGCCCCCTAATGGCCACAAACTGAGTCCCAACCTCGACCACAGCTTGATTCCTTGTCTAGGTTGTCGCTGCCCTGGCCCTGTTCACTGACTGAGCTGTGACCTGCCTCCCTTACTAAGCAGTGGCCTCTGCGAGCTTTCATTTGCCATGATGTGTCCAACAGCCAGGGCCAGGCACCAGCCTTGCCAGGCCCGTTGTCCACATGAGCAGGGGTGGGAGGCCATGAGGAGCCTGCCTGCCACCACCTCGGGACTGACACTCGGGCTGAGCCTCTGTAGGGCAGGGGGTTGACCTTGGCTGTGGCCAGGCCAAGGAAACCCATCCCACCTGGGAAGCCCAGCTCTCCTCTTGCACTTGGCAGCAAGCAGGCCTCAGCTCAGAGCATGGGCCACCCCAGGAGGAGTCAAAGTAGCTGAGCTCAGGGCAGCCACTGGAGGGCTTCCAAGTCCCCAGGTCCCGACACTGTGGTCTCCTCTTCCTGCCCTCACAGGCCCTGGACCCCCAGGGCACCTAGGAGCTGTTGCACCCTCCTCTCACTTGGAAAAAGCTTCAGGGCAGATCCGGTCTGGGCTCTCTCTCCCTGCCTGTGCTGCGTCTTTAAGGACCCTGCACACCCCCTCCAAACCTCAGGCAGGGCCAGCTACCTAATTCGTAGGACCCAGTGTGAAATGAAAATACAAGGCCCCTGTTCTAAAAGCAGGGGAAAAGCTTTCTTTCTTTTTTTCTTCTGCGGCCTCTCCTGACCTACCCTGGTGTTTTTTATTTGCTATTTAACGGTGCACTTCCTTGGACACGGGGATACTTGTGGAAGGAGTACATACCCTCACAGAAGACCAAGGCCCGCCTCAAAACTGGATGCGGGGGTCACGTGCACCCACCCTCCCATGCCTGCCTCATGTCCTTGTCAGCACCCAGGCCCCACCTGGGGAGGCCGGGGAGTGGGGGCGGGTGGTGGCCAAAGCAGCACTTGGCGCAGGGGACTGTCCCAGGCTCCAAGTCCTCGGGTGTGCTCCACTGTCCCATCAGACTTCACTTATGAAACACCAGTTCAAAGATAAAATTATCGAGAATTTCAAGATGGCAACTGCGGAGTGTTAAACCCAAGTGCAGGGCTCCCTTCTGAGCCTGGAGCTGGTTGCACTCCCAGCTCGGATGGGAGGGTCAGCTTCCTTACTCCCATCCAGCAGCAAAGCCCCTGCCATGCAGAGGGGTGCAGGGGGTGTGGGTGAGTGACTGAGCGTGTGCACTCAGGAGCTGCCTTTTGTGCCCTCAGCTATGCTGATGGGGAGCCCTGTGGCAGTGGTTAGTAGACCCTGGGTTCAAACCCCAGTTCTGCCGCTTATAAACTATGCGAGCTCAGGCATGTGGCTTAATCTCTCTGGCCTCACTTTCCTCCTCTGCAAAATGGGGGTAAAAATACCAGCCCCATGTGGTTGTGGGAATTAGCAGTGATGTATGTAAAGTGCTGAGGCCAGTACTTGGAACAGTCAATCTCATAGGTGACTGGGATGGGGTGGAGGGATGTGCACCAGGCCAGCACAGGGGTCCGTGAACAGGAAGGGACCTGACAGGGGAATTCCAGGGGACTTCTGTTGGATCAGGCAGAACCTGCAGTAGGTATTAGGGGTCCCTGGGAGAGCTGAGGAGCGTAGGGAGAGGAGCCCAAACATCCCCATCAGAGTGCTCAAAGTGCTGTCCTGAGAAGGATAACGTGGGCACCTGACAAAAGTAAAAGAAGCCCCTTGTTTGTGTGTGCTGGACATGGACCTGGGTGGGCCATGGGATTCTCTCTGAGCTCAGCGTTGGCCATGCCCTACCCCTTGCCTCAGTTTCTCCAACTATGCACTGGTGAAGAGAGGACTGCCACACCTCAGGTGCTTTCTCCACGGGCCATGCACTGGGTTTTACAAACCTCCCCTCTCTTGGTCCTCAACTGATTACTGGCCCATTTCTCAGGTGAGAGACTGAAGCTCAGAGAAGATGATGACTCATCCACCAAGAAAATGGCCGAGCTGATTCTGATGGGCTTCCCCTCGTCCTTTGAGTTCCCTCAGCCTTTCTGGATGTGGCTGAAGGACACTGGAACCAAGCTGGTGGAAGGGCCGTCGGGTTTTCCAAGGAAGGAGGTCAATGGAGGACAAAGAGTGTTCCTTGATCTGAGGAAACCTCCATGAACTTACAGCTACTGTGCTGTGGTGAGCTACACAGGCTCCAGATGAAGGCTGCCTGGGCTTGAACCCCAGCTGGGTGACCTCGGGCAGTTGGCTTACCCTCTCTGGGCTTCCGTGTCCTCATCTATAGAATGGCCTATATTAATATTAATAGCATTTGTCTTACAGGGTTGTGAGAATTCAGTGAGCAAAGATATGTAAAGCACTTAGTGCCTGGCATATCGTAAGAGCTATTTAAGTGTTTGCTGCTAATATTATAACTATTTGAGAGTTGAGTCATAATTTATATTTTCTAGACCGTCAACTACACACTTATTAATTTCAATTCTGTACTTTTCCTTTTTGTATTTATGAGCCAACAAATTTTTCTTTTAAGTCTTGTACAACGTCCTAGGTCCTTGAAAAGATAGTTTTCCGGCCCCCACAGTGCCTGTGGCCCCTGTTGGAGTTAACAGCTTTTCCTAGAGTAGCTTTTCCCAGATCAGGTTTTACAACACGCCAGCCCTTCCCGGTGCCTATGTTCCTTAGCAGATCAAAGGCTCTGAAAAGTCCTGCAGCAAAACCCTGTTGAACATTGTTTGATACTGGCACTCTCAATCTTGTCTGGCACGGAGCCCTATTATTTCTGTTCAGCACCCGATAACATCTGCTGAACACACATTGGAGATGCCACCCTCATTTCCTGGTTTCTAGGAAATGGCAGATGGGGGAGAGAGCTGTGACACCCCCTCACCGTGATGAGTCCTTCCACCTCTACAGAAACCTTCTCCAGTTCTGTGCACCCCTGCTCAGCGGTGCTCACCTTCCCCCCTTCATTGTCGATTTAGTCCCCACAGCAGCCTGGGGAGGTCAGTAGCACCAATAGCCCCATCACACAGATGAGGAAACTGAGGTTCAGGGAAGTTAAGTGGCCACCCAGCCAGTATGTGGCAGATCTGATAGACAAACCCACAACGTCTGGTTCTAAACCCCACATTCTTTCTCCTCTATATTGATAGGAAATATAAAAATAGATCTCATTCTGCCAGGATCAATCTTTCCCCATGATAGGCTTTTAAAAATCTAAAGGTTTTTTTATTTCCTGTAGTCCTGAATGTAAATGACTTAAAGTCTTTAGTAGCTTTCTTCTGACTACAAAAGCCCTACATGCTTGTTGTGTATAAAACTTCTCAAACATTAGTTGAAAAATGAAAAACTTCATAATCTCACCCTGAGAGATAGCTCAGCTAATAGCTGGGCGTACATTCTTATAGATCTGCACGGTCTGTCCAGGTATCCATTAGCCACACGTGGCTATTTAAATTAAAATAATTAAAATGAAATAAGATTAAAAATTAAATTGCACTAGCCGCATATCAAGTGCTCAACATTCCCTCACAGCTAGTGGCTACTGTATCGAGGAGCACCGACAAAGAGCATTTCCATCACCACCGAAAGTTCTGCTGTACAGCGCTGTTCTAGATTCTTCCGAGACATATCCTGACATGTATGTATAATGACTATTAATATTCTTGATGAGGGGCTTGGATATATCTCTTAATGGCCTCACACACAAAAGGAAGAGACCCCCATAAAGGCAAAAACAAGACACAGGGAAAAAATAGACTGTAAGAAAATTCACCGAATGATGGTGGTTTTCTCTGGGTGTTGAGATGACTGAGTTTATTTTTAAATTTCTTAGATCCTTCAGATGTTCTACAACATACAAGGCAGATGGGGTGGGGACGTTGGTTGGATTTGTTTTCCCTAATGTTCTTACTGGTTCTAAAATTTTCAAGGTACGATTTCACTCGAGGCTTTTAATTTATTATTATTTCTTAAATTGTGGACTTATGAGGAATGGATGCCTGCACAAGCCACAGGCCTGGAGCACAAATGAAGGGAAGGCAGACAGAGGTTTATTTTCAGGCCGGCCTACGGCTGTCCCCAGTCAGGGCCGGCTTTGTGGGCATGTGACCTGGGCAGTTGCACAGGTCCCTTGCTTAGAAGGGCCCCGTGCCTGGTTTAATATTCTTCAGTCACCATCCTGAAATTCTTAATGAATTTTGATCAAGGGTCTGCATTTTCATTTTGCAGTGTGCCCTGAAAATTATGTAGTCTGTGCTCGTCCTGGGATTTTCCCCAGGACAGGCCTCGTTTTGACTGCTCTGAACCTTCCCCCTTGCTCTCGTAGGACAACTACAGACATGGCCATCCGTGGAGCACTCTACGTGCCTGAGAACAAGTGCACTTTTGCTGCTCAGATGTGTGTCTAGTAGAGAGTGATAAAAATAGGGCTCTCGAGAGGGTGCGGGAGGCCCCTGTGGTCGCTGTGCACATAGTCATACATGCACTCAAGGCCACGTCCACACTGGTGTATTTCAGGGAGATGCACTGTGTCTCATGGGATGCTTTGTCCCACATCGCTGCACAGCTCAGATCCTGCCTTGAAGCCATGCCCCACCCTGGGCTGGGCCCATCGTTTTCCTCAGCCTCCTCTCCCTCACCCCCTCCACAGGACTCTCAAGCCCTTCATCTCTATGAAATCCTCTCTGCATGATCCTCCTTCTAAGCCATTCACCCTGCCTGCACCACCCGTGTTCTTTCCTTCCCAGGTCTGCCTATTCTAGACCACCTCAGATTCTACCCTTTCTAGGAGGCCTTCTGGAAATTTTTGAGAAGGGCCTGCAGGGGCTCTGGTTGTGCAGAGAAAGATATAAATCACCTTGCCTGGAGGAATCAGGGAGGTCTCCGTGGGGGTGGTATGTTTGGGCTTTAAGGAAGAAGAGACGTCTGCCAGGTAGAAGGGAAAGTTTGATGGGCTGGCTTTGGTGTCACATAGACCCTGGCATGAATCAAGGTTTCGCCAGTTACTAGCCACATGACTTTCAGTGCAAATCACTTCCCTTTGCTGAGCCTCAGTTTCCCTATCTGTAAAACGGTGATGATAATAACAATGACACCTACTACGTGGATTACCATAGAGCTAAATGAAATGAGATCTGCTTACAGAGGAAGGACCGCAGTGCCTGGCACACAGAAAGTCATCAGCAGACGTGGTTCCCTTCTCTCTTCCGCATTCCCTTTCCTCTTTTTGAATATTAGTTACAGCAACTCACACCGTCTCTCTGAGTCTGTTTGCTTTTCCATCTCCACAATGAGAGTAGTGATGCCCAGCACACCAAGCTGTGATTAGGATTTAATGGGGTATTAGGAGCATTCAAACAAGTCCCAGAAGGCGGAAACTCCACAAAGGTAGGAAGGATATAAGCCAGAGAGGTGCTGGTGGCCAGAGGAGAAGGCCAGCCTCAGGGGAGTGGGGATGGGCTAAGGTCTGGGCTGAGTCTCAGGGGCCCTGGAGATTAGAGCAGGTTCTGCAACTCCCTGGCTGTGGGGCTTGGCAAGGTGCCGCCTCTCTGGGCCTCAGTTTCCCCATCTGTAAACTGAAAGTTGCGATGCTGGAGAACACTGAGGAGTTCCTGAGGTGACCTCCTTCTATGCATCACTAGAATGTCAACTGGAGGAGGGCGGGCATCTTTGTCTGTTTCGTTCACTCCTGAATCCGCAGTGCCTCAAACAGTGCTGGCATGCAGTAGATGCTCAATACATTCCATCGAATGAATCAGCAGCACCAGCTTGCCCACATCACATCTCTAGTTCACTGGGACTGTGAGAATCTGGGAACCATCCTTATCTCTCCAGGGAAACTGTCTCCAGGTTGGGACCACACCTCAGGCCATGAGTATTTTCCTAGCACCTGCTGTATGCACAGCTCTGCCCAGCCGAGGCAGGCAGACCATTGCTCCACAGCCCAACAGGGCAGGGCCAGGGAGGCAGGCAACAGACCTAGCAACTTGAGAGGCAGAACAGAGAGAAAGGTGGCCAGTGGGGCCTTCGCTGGGCAGGAGAAGGCTGATCCCAGGCTGGAGTCCAGGCTGCCGGGATCCCCAGCTCTCCCACTTCTGGGGGGTGAGGCTGCCTCTTCCTCTTTCTTTCTCTGGGGGAGGGGGAAGTTCTTCCCCCTAAATCTATAAGTAATGCATGTTTAGTGTTTAAAAGTTTGGAAGAACACACAATCACTAAAAGAACTTAAAATAAAGTTTCCTTGCTGCAAGTGCACCCCATAGCATTAGCTCTTGCTGACATTTTAGTGTCTCCTTCCAGTCTTTTTCGAAGGTGGCCCTGTTCTCAGAGGTGCTTTCTTTCTCCCTTGGGAAGGAATACGGTTGCTTCGTGGGGGACGTAGGGGACCAGGCTCTCCCCATGGGCTCCCTTCACCCCTGACCTGCAACTCCTCAGTGCCACCATCCTGGACCTGGAGTCTCTTTCTAAGCCAACGAGGGTGCTCAGAGCTGTGGGAAGCGCTTCACTAGCCTCCTGCCCGCACTTCCTCCATGCGGGTGGGCAGAACCCAGGCTCACTGAGGGAGAACTGGAGGGAAATCTGGAGGTGGAGATGGTTCTTGGGGCCGGGGGTGTTGGTCCTCAGCCACTGGCACCCAGGGGCATGACCCCGATGGACCTTTCCTCTCCTTCCCATCCCCTTTCATTTCACGCCCTTTTCCTTCTGAGCTCCCCGAGCCTGCCTTTCCCTGGATCCCCTGCTCTCAAAGGTGAGCAGGTCAGCTGGATTCGTTGACACTCAGATGTGCGTGACAGGAAGGGACCCGCATTCACAAAAGCCCCAATAGCAGCACATCACCCCACAGGAACTGAGAGCTAATGGCTGAATCTCAGTCATCACGTCACACAATGAAGGACATTTCCAGGGGGGCTAACTTCGGTCACCCTACAAATCATAAGTTATACACGTCTGCTCTTTCCGCCCACATGTAAGTCTGAACCTTTCACCAGAGACACTTTTCCCAGACTCGAAAGAAAACCCCAAAGAGGAACCTAAACCTTCAGGCTGCCCACCGTGATTGGATGGGAGCGCTGAGGCTCGCGCCTGCCAGCGTTTGAAAGAAAAAGCCAGACAGCGAAGGGGGAAGTGAGGGGAGAAGCGGAAAGCCTCTTGGGCTGACCAGTTGTTAGCCATTCATTCATTCATTCATTCATTCATTCATTCATTCTTCATCCCTTTATTCTTTCCTCTATCCATGTAGCAGGAAACGCCAAGCATCGCCTGTGACCTGCTGCTACCTCCCAGGAGCACCCTTTGAACACTACCGGGTGAGGGGTGAGGGATGGCAGTGGCAGGTCACCCCAAGTCCTGAAGGGGAGAAGGGGAAAGGCCAGGAAAGGGGCTCCCCAGAGGGGGCGGTTGCCAAGCTGGGCCTTGAGAGGACAGGGCAGCGTTTCTCACCTTCCCCATCCTGCTCAAAGTCAGGGAGACATTTTTTGCAGAGAAGGAGGAGGAGGAAGAATATTAAATGGTAAAAATTTCTGGCATTTATGGAGGGCTTGACTCTGCACCAGGCCCTGTATTAAGCATATTATATATATACTCTTTATTATGTGTGATAAGTATGTATATTGTGTATATTATACATATGTTATACATAGTAATAAGTACATGCAGAAATTCTATCCTATTTATTACTAGAGTCTAAAAGGTAAGTATTCAAAAATATTAGTTGAAAGCAAAAAGAATTACATAATTATATAGGTATGAATTTATTAGAAGTCAAAGTGAATTGTATTAAATTCATTATATTAAATTCACCAACAAGACTTGAGGTGGGTACTGTTAGTTCTTCCCGTTTTACAGATGACAAAACCAAGCACAGAGAGGTGAAGGGCTTCTCCCAAGGCCACACGGCGAGGGAGTGGTGGGGCCTGGCGGCAGCTGGGACTCACAGCCACATTTTATGTTGCCTCCTCACCAAAGGGTGCCCTCTTCTCCACCCTCACCTCTGGGAGCCACGGACAAGGGGCCTGACAGTCCCTCTGCAGTCTCCCCCCAGCTCAGTGCTCTCCAGCACTGAGAAAAACCAGGGGCCAGCACTGGAGAAAGAGCAAGGGAGTGACACATGGAAACATCTGCCAAGTGGCAAGTGACCAGAGTGGAGGTGGCCCAGGGGCCCAATCCCATTAGGAGGCCGGTGCGCTGAGTGAGCACTCACTACATACCGGGTGCCATGTGCAGGGCTTTGGGGCAGGATCACATTCACTCTCTGCAACCATCTTTTGAAGTCAGCGTTATTAGCCCCATTTTACGGAGGAAGAGACTGAGACTCAAAGAAGTTAATTAACATGTGGGTGCCCCAGCTGCTAAGCAGCTTAAATCTGACTCCAGGCCTCAGTTTCCCCACTTATAGAGGAGTCTGGCCTGGTTCAGGGCAAGGCTGGGGTCAGAGGACACTGCTCTCCTCCTGTCTCTCACAGCCTTCTGGAAGGTCAGGTTTTCAGGCCCCGCAGCTCAGGGGCACCCGTCTCCTGCCCCCCCCCACCCCTTCAGGTAACCAAGCAAGCCTCTGCTTTGATGCGGCCACCTCAAGGCCAGGCGTCAATGGGCCTTCTATATGACCAGTGGGGCCGCTGGGGGCCGCCAGCTGCCGACGTGGGCGCGGGTGAGGCCTGGACACACAGTCCCACTTGTAGGGCCGGCTTTTGCCCGCCCAGACCCTGTGGGCAGTGGGGGGCTCCCAGGAATGCCCTTCCAGCTTGGGGGGCACTTTGGACAGGCAGGGTGGTCTGGAGAGATGGGTGTGTGCAGGGTGGCCTCAGAAGCCACCGTCAAAGGGGCCCGGCCGAGGCGGCGCCAGGCAACCACCATAGCGGGTACGGAATGGCTGGCGGACAGGCTGTTCATCTCCCAGCAGTGGTGGGGGAAGGCCAGGCCTCCAGGAGTACAGTGCTCAGGGTGACCAACTGTCCTGGGTTGCCTGGAATTGGGAGGTTTCCTGGGACTTAGGGCTTTCAGTGCTAGAACCTGGAGCGTCCCTGTCATTGGCCACTGCCAGGAGCTTGGGAAAGGACACAGTGACTGACCGCTCTGGTCGGGGCAGCTTCCTCCCTGAATCATACCATCCTGGTGTGACACCTGCCCAGGGCCATTTTGTCCACCCCTTGCCTCCACACAGGCCGCCTTATGCCTGAGAGTCCATTTTCCATTTCTCCCAGGTGTCTTCAGAGGAGGAGTGGCTGGCCAGCTCCAACCACTGTTAAGAGAACCTTGGTGGGACAGTCGAGGCCAGCACAGGCTGGCTCCACTTCCAAGGTCTTCAGCATTCCTTACCTGCCCCATGCCCTACAGCCATCCCCAGGCTCCCAGAACCATCTCATCCTTGCCTGCCCCCACACCCCTGCCCAGGCCACTCCTTCTGCCTGGGACACCCTTTCCCCCCTTCTCTGTCATCTCCTCACTTTTTAAGACCAAGCTTATACGTTGCTCCTCCAGGGAGATTGTTCCCTCTTGGCCCAGGCTGGGCCCGTGCCCCTCTTTGAGTTCCCAGTCTTCCATTTCCCTCATTGTAACATTCATCACACCCCAGTGTAATTTTCTGTTGATGTCTTTCCCACCAGACAGGGTGCTCTTAGATGGAGATCCTGACCCAGTCTCCCTTGGATGTGAACTCCCAGCACAAGGCCAGGCTCATAGTATGAGAAGAATAAAGACATTGATTAAGCAATTACTCTGTGCCAGGCACTCTGCTCATTTAATTCTCTCAGTAGCCCCACAAGGTAGGTATAATCATCTTCCCTCACAGATGAGGAAACTGAGGCACAGAGGGGTGAAGTAACTTGCCTCAGGTTACAGTTGTTGAAGGGCAGAGTCAGGACTTGGACCTGGAGAGTCTCACTCCAGAGACCAGGCTTGAATCTTGATTCTCTGCTCCTTGATAAGCTTTTGTGGAATCCCTGAATTAATAAATGAAAACCTTTGCCTCCCCAGTGCTCTTTAGATCCTGTATGTGTTACTTTCAGCCGATTTCTTCCAGTTCCCTTCTTGGAGGGGCACCCACCCTCGGTGTCCTTGGGAGAGAGTTTTGCCCATGGGGGTACAGTTTAGGGGAACTGCAAAGGGGACCTGCTGTGAGAGGGGTGCCCCAAAGGGTGCAGAGAAGGGCCTCATGGGGAAGATTCAGGATGGAGGTGCTGTCTGCCGGCAGAGCTGTGGATGGGCCCTTGGGGACCCTCAAGGCCACTGCCCACAATTGTCATATGTGGAAACCGAGGACCAGAGAGAGGAAAGGAAGAATAAATACCCCTGGTCCTGCCCGGGAGGCCCCCAGGGGGCCCTGTGCCTCTCATGCCTTCCATCTCAGTGCCTGGATTTGCACCATCACTGAGCCAGCTCCTGCCCCACAGACAGCGGTCGCTGGATCTACTGTGAGGTCTAAGTAGTAACAACTCAGTGTGTACATAAAGGGGTCCTGGTCACCACCTCACAAGCTTACTCTTTTCATTTGACAATTGTATTGCCATAGATCTGGTTTCCTTCGTAATCCTTTGAATCTTGTTTTATGCATTTAAAAATGCGATTCTGAAGGGGAGTCCATGAGACTTCCTGAGACTCCAGAAGGGTCAGTGGCTCAGAACAGGTTAAGGACCCTACGTGGGGCATTGTGGAGTCAGATCCCTGCAGAAGGAACCCTGAGGTTGGATCTCTCTGGGGACAGAATTGACAGCTGGAGCTCTGTGAGCCTCTGGGGGCAGAATTTGGGAGACAGTCCCCTGAGGCAAGCATGTTGTCAGCAGAACTGGGCAGGAGAGAGAGGGCCAAACAGTGTGGACAGAACTTCTCCATGGAAGCACGGGGAAAGCGCTGGCACACCAGGCCCCAGACCCCAGACCCCAACGCCTCCCCAGGGACCCCAGCTACAAGGCACCTTCTGCACCCCTGTCAACCAGGGTTCAGCCCACTCTGCCCAGCCAGCCTCCTGTCTTCAGGTACATATTGGGCCAAAAGCTGCTGACTCTCCCCTCCCTCTGCCTTCATGCTGCCATCTACCATCTCCCGGGCTCCGCGGCATCAGGGGCCCATCCCAGGCAGGCTGGCACTTCAGCCCTGTCTCCCAAGGTTCCTTTGTTTGAAACCCTGCATTTCTCCATCTTGCTCATGGAAGGAGAAATACAGATTACAAAGACCCAGCAAATGGTTTTTATAAACTCTTATTTTCTTGCCACAGAACTGCCTTTAATTAGCTCTGAGGACTACAAAGGGAACAAGGTTATAATAGCAGCAGCTTGAAGGAAGGAACCCACAATTCTCCCCGACCTGGGGCTGCTGCTTGCCACCAGGCACAGCCAGGTTTGGTGGCAGTGTGGGGGATGGCAGCCCCCTCCTCCTCATCTGCAGCCACACAGCCCACCCTGGCCTCCCCAGGGAAGGAGAACAGGCCCCACTGTCAGACAAGCCTTTGCAGAAACCTGTGGACAACACACACCCAACTGTGTCTCGGTCCCTGCCTAGAGCCGGCTGCCCAAGGACTGGCTCGGAGTCCCTCTGTTAGCCAGCAGCAGCACAGGCAGATGGGCAGTGGGACAGACAGACAGTCAGACCAACTTCTGTGTCTCTGCTGACCACCTTGGCTGAAGAAAGAAAGCACCAGCCCCCAAAGCCTGGAGCTCTAGATCCCACGCAGCCCCTCTATTCTGGAGGAAAACTGGCTCCTGTGACCAACCCAGAGCCACCACTGCCCTCATACATAGCCTCAGACCATCAGAACATCACAGTCAGAGGGGACTCCGTTTGGGGCACAGAGATGTTAAGTAACTCGTCTAAGGTCGCTCAGCAAGGTAGCCACTGAGCTGTAGGATGCAAGCTCAGGGACTCTTGAACCCCAATCTCAGGTGCCACAGCCCTGTCTAAGCTTCTGCCGGGGAAGAGGAAGGCAGCAGGAGTGGCCTGAGGCCAGGGCACATCGGCCCGAAAGAAGTCTCTCCGTGAGTCCCAGCCTCAATCAGAGCCTCCAAGTGGGGGATCCTGGACCCCCATCCTTGCTGAGGAACGCAATCCAAAACTCGGGACTCCTCCAGGCTACGAACGAGGCAAAAGCCACCCAGAAACATTTTCTTCTCCCCTGCGACTGAATCCAAAACCTTCCCGAGGCCTGTTGCCCCGACACAGGTCCAGCTTCAGTATGGCCCAGTGCTGTCAAATTCTCCACAAAAGCCTTAGCTCCTTTCTCTTCCCTCCACTTCATTAGCCCAGGGATTGCGTGCAAAACGTGGGGGACGGTCCTCAGGGAGATCTCCAGATCCTAAGGCACAGCCTTGTCCCCTGCCTGCCTCCCACGGCTCTCCTCAGAAGCCGGCCAGCCCGCGTCTGCCTGAGCCCAGGTGGAGGGTCCGAGCTCTGGCAGGCAGGGGCCGGGGCTGTGGGGCCTGGGAGCCCCATTAGTGAGGCAGGGAGCCGAGGGTCACAGCGACTTCCCCTTGTCCTCTCCACCCTGGGACCCTCTGAGGTCTGGCCTTTGAGGTCTTGAGGTCTTGTGGTATCCTTTGCCCTGCTGCTAACTGTCCCCACCCGCTGAGGATAAAAGTCCCATGGTGGCGTTCTACGCCAGGAGACCACGGAGGCCACCAAGCCCTGTTCCCACCTCAGGCTCTCAGAGGCCAGCGGATTTCGGTAGACAGGCCGTGCGCTTGAGGGCAGCCAGGGTGGTCGGTGGAGGGACATGGTCCGGGGCCTGGCCACAGCTCCCCACCCGCAAGGGCCAGCCCAGGGCCCCGGGCGATCGTTACTCACCACGGATGAAGGTCGGCGAGTAGGTCGGGAAGGAATCAAAGATGCTGTTCGATGCCATGACCGGCTCTGAGGAAGGCGAGAATTCAACCCTTCAGGGGGGTTGGGTTGGGATTGACTTGGTTGGCTGTCGTTTTATTTTTGTCTAGCTACTTTTGAAAATAAAGGGGGTGGGGGGGCGGGCTGTTGCTTTTTGTTTGTTTTTTTGTTTGGTCTCTTTTTTCCCCCTGCTGCTACGAAAAAGAAAAAAAGGAAAGAACGCGAGAGTGTGTGTGAGTGAGAGAGAGAGAGAGAAAAAAAAAAAAAAATCCCCAAGGAAAGTAAGTTTCTGTTTGTACCCAAGAATTTGGATTCCCGGTCCCACAGGAATGTCTAGCCACAAATTTTCAACAGAAGCGTATGCAGAGTGTATCATTAGATGGCGGGAAGGGGCTTTCGGCAGCCAGGGTGGAGGCGCTCGCGGCCGCCAGAGCAGAGCTAGGCCCGCAGCAGCGCCACGGGGAATGAATGAATGAGGCTTCCCCTCCACAGGGCCCAGGCTCCAGTGGGTGCGAGGGCGGCCAGGGGGTGGGGAGGGCTGGGAGCCAACCAGCTCCAGCGCAGGGCCCTGGAGGCGGCCGAGGGCCTGGCCTTGTGGTTCTGTGGTTGAGGGACCAGGCCTTCACAGTGTCAACCCAACCTCAGCTCACAGGATGCGAGAAGCCAGCTTGCGGCCTTGGCCTATTGGCTGGGCCCTAGTCACCTGGGCCGTGATGTCACAGTCTCTTAGAAGATCTTGCGGCTGCCTCTTTCTCTTATTTGGAAAAAAAAAAAGAAAATGAAAAAAAAAAAAAAAAAGGAAAGAAAGAGAGAGAGAGAAAAGTGATGGCTTTTATTTGTGAGGCTGGCCCTAGCACGCGGCCCAACAAGCAGAACTGAAAGCAGTTGGAGCGGGGGCGGTGGTTTGGATCCTGTGTGGGAGACTCCTTCTTAATTAAGGCCAGCGTTGGCCTGGGCGGGCTGGGAGCCCTGCAGGCCCCTCACTGGGTGCCAGGAGCCTGGATCCTCTGCGCCCGCCTTGCCCCTGGGCTGCGGCCGACACCCTGCCGTTGTCCACCGCCTGTGTTGCTAGGGCGAGGCGTCTGCATGTGTGGCTGGGTGGCACTTCAGGGGATTTTATGGGAGCTGGGATGGAGTACAAATGGGAAACACATGAAGCGGCATCACATCGGCCTGCCCACCAAGAAAGGCCTTCCTCGTGAAAGCTGGCGGTGTGGCTGTGCCAGGAGGCCCTCTGCAGAGCTTGTCCCTGAGACCTTCTGCTCGCCCTGCCCACTTGCGTATCCCCTGGGGGTTATGCTCCAACCTGATGCTCCTGAGCCTTCCTGCCTCTGGGCCTTCACTCATTCTGTGCCCCCTGCCTGGAATGCCCCTTGTCAGCTCCCTTTCGGATTTTTTATTTCCTGGAGGATTCAAGGCTCAGAGGGTCTCAAAGATAGAAAAGACATGGGAGATTCAACCCAGAAGTCAGGTCAGGCTTGGGGTGGGGGTGGGAGATGGTGGAAGCTTTTACATTTCCCTTGCAAGCTCTACTCTCCCATTTCATAGGCCAGTCCACTGAGGCCCAGGGTGATGAAGCCAGCTTATCTAAGGTCACACAGTCTTCTGGAATGGGATTAGAACTGTAGCCCTGACTCATCAGCCCAGGCCTCAGCCATGACACCATAGGGCTCTTCAGTGCCCTTTAGGCTAAGTCCCAAGACTTCAGAAAGTCCCTTTGCAGCCTGGGCACAGCCCCTGGCCTCTCCCAGGGAGCCCAGTCTTGGGTCCAGGCCCCAGCACCAGCCTGAGATTCACAGTGGCCTCTGTAGGCCAACACAGAGCTGTGGGGCATCTGGGAGGAGGGTGGGCTTGTCCAGAGTCACAGAGAAACTTGTTTCTGTCTCACGGCCACACTGGATCACCTGTGGGCAAGATGCCCTTGGAAATGTACTGCCTGTGCCTCATCTGGAGCCTCATGAAGGTTCAGTCTTCTGTCCCTGTGTAGTGTGTTGTCTGGTGCTGGTGCTGGGTGCGGGGGCGGGAGTTCTGATTTGGCCAGGCAGGAAGCAGATTTATGGTGAAAGCCACAGGGCTCTGGAGTCAGATTTGGGTTCCAGTCCCAGCTCTGCTGATTCTGATCTGTGAGACTTCCGGGGAAGTCACTTCCCTTCTCTGGGCCTCAGCTTCCTTCCCTGTAAAATGGGGATAACACCTTTCTCGGAGAGACAGGCACTGGTTGAGGGCACTATAAACGTTGGTTTCCATGGCTGAGTCTCCATGACGCAATTCGGGCTCTGTTATGAGTAAGCTTAGGTAAGGAACCATCACAGTCATTTGGGAAGGACAGACTGCCCCCAACCCTCCCACCCCGTGGTGTAAACTCATCAGCTGACCCGGCCTTTGGGGGTCAGTGGCACAGCGGAGCCTGCCAATGGGCCTTGGCCTCCTGGTTAAATTTGGTGCATTTTAGAGTCTGCCATGTTGTGAAACAGATCAGAGAATAACACAGTTGGGAAGACCCTCCTTTTATAGAAGTGGAAACTGAGGTCCCCAGAGGGGTAGAGACTCATCCAGTGACTCAGTGGAACCCAGACCCCTGCTTCCAGCACAGGTGTTTCCCCTCTACTGACACCACCTCCAGTTTCTAACATACCACCCCACATACTTTGCTGTTTTTTTCCACATCTAACAGGAGGCCCCCCTAAACTCCTATAATTTGGTCACCCAGAGCAGCTCCCTCTCCCTGGGAAGCTGAGTCCAGGCCCAGGAATAGGAGGGAGCCCAAGAGGCTGTGTTGGGCCTGCTGGTGCACCTGAGCAGCGGGCGGTCCAGTGCATTCGCGGGGCACTGTAGCAAATGCTTACTGAGTTCCAGGCTTGGTTCTTGCCCTCAAGGGACTTATAATCTCCCCATACCCCCTTATAAGAATGTGCTAGACTTTGAACAACCCTTTGGAAGCTGCCTGGGGAAGCAGAAAGAACATGGAGGCTGGAAGCAGCTATACCTGAAGCCTAACTTTGGTTCTTATGAGCCATGAGATCATAAGAAAGAGGTTTTGCTCCTCTGAGCCTCAGTTTCCTTGCCTGTGAAATAGGGCCAACTGTAGTGCTCACTTCCCAAACTATACAGAGGATTAAGTGAGAAAACAATTATGAGTGTGCCTGGCACACGGTAGGTGCCAGATTCCCAGGGACTCCCCTTCCTTTGTCGACTGAGCATTCTCGTGGCACGGAACAGGCAGCCAGGTTTCCTTCCATTCTCCAATGGAAGAAAATTAAATCAGGTTAATACAAAATTTCAACTGAAGAAGGGAATCATAAAAAATAGTATCTTAAACCCTTTATTTTAACTTTAGACCCATAAATGTGCGTTTAAAGGTCTTCCTCTTGTTCTTCTGGCTTAGCCAACCCAGAAGACCTCTCCTACAGTTCCCAGTTTTGGCTTCTTTAGAGTGGAACAGGAATGCAGAGGCTTGCGGAGCAATCAGCATGTCACATCGTCTATGTTACTATTTTCCCCAATCTTTTACAATGTCTCACCCATACCTGATTCACTTTATTTTTAACAGCTCGCTTCCACCAGGTCTTTCCAGAGTATTCCACCTAGTTTTCCTAAAAACAGAGACTCCTGTTGGGCATCTTATTATCGGTATCCTAGCTTCGCCATTAGTCGGAGTCCAGCCAGGAAAACAGGAACCACTTTGAGTATTGGAAACCAGGGAGGTTAATTCAGGGATTATCGGCAAAACAGGTGATGGAAGAGCCGAGAAGTCAAAGAAAGTAAGAAGCCCCAAGATTGGCCACAGCAGGAAGCCACCACCGCCCCTTGGGAAAGGACTCGGGGAGAGGGGGGTGCTACCAGGGCTCCCCAGCGGAAGCAGGATATGGTGGATCAGTCTAGCATTTGCTGGAGCCACAGAGGAGTCACCACCTGGGACAGAGAATAAAGGGGAGAAATACCCTGGCTTCTCCCATTTTTCAATCTCCTCTGGTGCCTCCCATTGGTTGAATGCAGCTGGAACCAGCTGACCGAGGGGCTTGAGAAATGCAACCTGTGGAATCAGACCCCTGCATCACAGATCCAAACAGGGGAAGGGGTGGAATGGATTTGAAGGCAAACTGGCCCAGGATTGGCATAATATCCCATGAAGACCCAACTGGCATAAACAGTTTGGAAACAAACCCAACTTCTGTTTGGTGAGTCGACATCTCAGTGGCTGTTGGAAGCAGAAGGTACAGCATCCCCAGGAGAGATCTGCTAGCACAGGGCATTGACTGGCACATTCTATGAGAAGTGTAGGTGAGTCCCACAAGCCCATGAGCCCTAACTGACCCGGGGTCAGTTAGGAAAGCCCTTCCGTAAATGGTAATAAAATCCATTTCCTTAACCTGTGTGCAGAGCTGATTTTTCCACCATAATCTCAGGTTACTGGGATTGGAGCATTAGGTCACCAGTCATGAGCACTGCGTGCAGGGCCCTGTCTGTGAACTTCATAGTTTACAAAGACGGCACAGCCCTGAACCCACCAGATCATCCTGACAGCCTGTGGGATAGGTGTGGCGCTGCTTACTTTTCAGATGAGGAAAAGATCAATCCCAGGGGTGAACCCCAAGTTTCAGCCTCCAGGAGTTAGTGCAGCCAACTTGTACTGGAGAGGCAGCAGCGTTGAGGTGGTTACTGGTCTTAGAGTTCAAATTCTGGCCTTCCACCAGCATGGCCCAAGGAGGGTGCTGGGGCAGTATTTGACATCTTCTGCAGGTTGGCCGGATGCTTAAATTTCAGAGGCCAGCAGGGACACCAAGCTGCCTCTACACCAGCCAGGCCTATCTCCTCCTGTGGGGTGGAGGATGAGGTCTGTAGGGCTGCACAGCCCATCTAGGGATCAGAATACCCAGGTCAAGCCAAGGGATCCTAAGCTGAGGCCCTACCATGTGTGGCGCACATGCTGAGAGCTCTATGCAGAGAATCTCTATTGATGGCTCTCAGGACAGGGCGTGGTGCGTGCTAAAGGGTCTTACTGCCAGTCACCAGCGGAGAGTCAAGAGGTAAAGAGACCTGCCCAGGGTCACCCCATTTGCAGGTAGAGGAAGCAGGATTCAGTCCCAGCCTGCCCTCGCCTGCTTTCCGGGCCCCTTCTCCCCTCCCCACCTTCGGCCTCTCTCTTTCCTGTTGTTTGTTCTGCAAAACTGCTCATGGTGCCCCCCTAAGAACAAAACTCCTCCCCTCTCTACTCCACCTTCCTGCCTCAGCCCCATTTCCAGGGCTCCTTTGCTGGACCCCTCACTGCCATCCCAGTGCCATTTCCCTGTCATCTCTTACCCTGTAGGTTTAGTGGCATTGAGGACAATCTTATGACCATCTTTACCTGCAGCATCTGACTCACCAGGGGCCCTGCTAGCTATACTCACTGTCTTTCCTCCTGCCTGAAATCCCACCATTAGCGCACGTTTGGGTTTGAATACATTTCAGCGATAAATCCTCTGTTTAAAAGGCAGAGGGAACCCAGTGGAGGAATGCCATAGTCCCTGAGGGGAGTAGCCAATTGGGGGAAGAGCACAGGTTGGGTTCCATCCAACTCTCCCAGAGTATCCTCCCTGCCTAAAATAATAATCAATGCAGCCCCCACCCCATCCCACCTACTCACAAAGGCTTCATGTAGGAGTTTTCAGAGCAAACCATCAGGAGGCAGACAGGGCAGCCAAGGAAACCGAGGCTCACAGAAGGGAAGGGCCTCACACACAGTCACCCGTGAGTATGAGGGATTCAGCCTGCTGCCTCTACATCCAGCCGTGTCCCCAAGATACCCCTCAACTCCCCTTCTCTCCCTAAAGTCTCTTCCAGGGAGGTCGAGGTCCTGGGACCTTGGAGTCAGGTGAGCTGGGTTCAGATCCCTGCTCTGACACTGTCGGAGGCATGTGCTGTTGGTTGGGGCTATCAGAACCTCGCTGCCCGCATCTATGAAATGGGAAAATAAAAAGCCCTGTCTTCTCCCAGGGTGTGAGGGTGAAGATGGAACTCTTGGGAAGAGCACATGGTAGGTAGGCACTCGGCCAGGTGAGCTCTTGCTCTGCAACTGTTCCGTTGTTAATCACCTGAGAGCCTTGGGCGGCAGTGTGCAAAGTATGTGTGTGTGTGCATGTGTGCGTGTTCATGTGAGCATGTGTGTGCATGTTTGCATGCGTGCATGCGTGTGTGCACATGTGTGCATATCTGTGCATGTGTGTGTGTGTTTGCATGTGTGCTGAGGGAGGGCGGGGCAGAGGTGGGCGGTGGGAGAGTGCATAGAGCTGGCTCACCGCTTTGCCAGGGTCCTTGGTGCCCCCAGCAGATTCCTGGCCCCCACTCTGTCACCCCAAGGCCCTGCTGTGAGAGGCACCGAGCTCCCCCAGCTTCTGGAGGCTGACCCCAGCCAAGGGCTGCCTGAGCTGCAGGACTGGGCACTGGAGAGGCTGTTCGGTGCGATGTGTCCTCCCAGAGACGCTGGTCAGCCCGGAGGCCTTCTTGTGTTCCTCTGAGACCTGGAGAGTCGTGATACTCCCCTCCCTTAGAGTCCCAGGCCCCTCAGAGGAAGAAAGAAAACCCCAAACGACAGACAGCCCCTTTTGACTCACAAAATGATCTTTCTCTGGGTCTTTGGGTGGAATAATCTATTTTTAGCATCAAAGCGTTCTGCCAGGGGCTTAAACCTGCTGAGGGACAGGCTTTGTGTGGCCACAACTCAGCTCAGAGGCAGGCACTCCTTGGCTGGGATGGGCAGGCAGGCACAAGGAAGGGTGCCCCCCCTGCAGGGCTGGCAGAGCGGCCAAGGGCCCCACCCTTCAGACACATGGCCCAGGGCTCCTTCCCGGTCCCATCCAGTGAGCATTTGTTTGAGGCCAGGCCTTGTCCCCCCCAGCCCCCATTTCCTCTTAGTACATTCTCACCACAAACCTAGTACTAATAACTGTCATCGTCAGCTAGCACTTGCACAGCACTGACCATGTGCCAGGTGCCCTTCTAAGAAACTTGCATGAACGAGCTCACTGAATTCTCACAATAACCACTTAACAGATGAGGAGACTGAGACGCAGAGGTCACATCACTTGCCCAAGTTCAGCTTAGAAGAGACAGAGCCAGGGTTTAAAGCCAGACAATCTCTATCACCATTACGTAGTCCCATGTCACAGCTGAGGCCCAGAGAAGCTGATAAATTTGCTTAAGTAACTTAGATAACAGATGGTGACTCAGGATTCGTGACCCAGAGCCCTCGGCTTGAACCCTCACTCTGACCTACCTCTGGGCTTCTAGGGTGTGGTACCTACAACCTTAGCTAATTCTCCTAATAATGCTATGAGGATGGGGGTGAGGGGTGGGGGGTACTGTTATCCTCCCCTCCCCCATTTTACTGAGGAGAAAGCTGAGGCTTGAAGAGGAGCAGGGACTCTCTAGAGGTTGCATAGCTGGGAAGTGGTGGAGTTGATACTGGAATCACATCTGCCGGAATTCCCAAAGCCTTTGCTAGGAGCTGCCATCTCAGTCCCCCACCTCCTATCCCTCTCCCAGCTCCTTCTGCTTTCCTTGACGGGGCTGGGCCCCAGGAGAAGCCAGGATTGGGTTGTAATTTTTAAAAAATGATTTAGTCTTTATTTTCTCCCTCTCTCCCTCTCTCTCTCTCTCTCTCTCTCTCCCCCTCTATTTTAATGATAATGACCCCATTTGCAGGGGTGTGCCGGCCTGCAAATTTGCTGAGCCAGGCAAAAGGAAGGGGGGTGTCATTATGTGGTTGGGAAATGGTGGGGCATTTCGTATGCCACTGATCAAGCATCCCAGGAATTTCAACAGCCCTCAAAGAAATGAGGGTATTAGCCACCATCCAGGACTGTGGCTTCCCCATCTGTGTGTGTGTGCATTTTCCTGACATTAAACTAGGATGCTTTGAGCATCAGCACATAAGAGGCAGCATTGTTGGAAGAGGGGCTGCCTGGGGCGAGGAGAGAGACCTGGCCAGAGAGGTTACAGGCTGAGGCTGACACTTGGGGGAACCAGGCTCAGAGAGGGACAGAAACTTGCTCTAGGCCACACAGCTAAGGCCATGATTGATGTCACCTGACTCATGGCCCAGTGCTCTTTCCATGATGCCAGGCTCTGGGAGTAACTTGCTGTGTGCAATCAGACAGGTTCTTTTCCCTCTCAGCATCATTTTTCTCATCTGTGAAAGGAGGAGACCATTGTCTTGGTTTGGGTTCCCCCAAAAGCAGACCCTGAGTCTAAGGAGTTTATTTGGGAGGTGATCCTAGAAAGCAGGGGTGAGGAAGTGGGGGCAAGTGACAAGGGAAGGGAAGACAGCCTATACAGGGTGAGCACCTGGAGCTCAGCTCCACTGGGGATCCTCCAAGGGACTGTGTGAAACACGATCAGAACTGCTCCCAGGGGGTGAGGGAGCTGGGGTGTGTATACACCAGACCATCTTTCATCAGTTTAGGGTTGTTTTAGGAATGATAACTCTCCAGCAATTCTTGATGCTCCCCCTGGGCAAAGCTCATTCAAGGCTGGAGAACATCCACAGGCCACCCTGTTATTATAGGGAACTGTCAATTCAGGACATCTGATTTCTAAGGCGTCTCCCCGCTCTGACAGGTAAGGATTCACTATTTCACATGCATCTTCACCAACATCCTCACAAAGCCTTTCTGAGCCCCCATGCCACCGCGGAGGTGATGTGCTGGCACAGTACAACAAAATCATTCCCTCACCACTTGGCCCAGGGCCTGAGATCCCCCTATCCATTCTTCAGCATGTCACCTGTTGGTTTTTAAATAGTGTCCACTGGAACCCCTGGGAGGAAATGCCTCAGGTTGTCCCCAAGGAGGGAAGTGCTGAGTTTTAGGCTGAGTGGTCCAGCACTTTGACCAGAGAAATCTGCTCTATCTTTTTCATTTTTACTTTATCTTTTATTTTTTCTCAAAGTTAAACATGCTCATGGTTTAAAACCTCACTTTCAATTTCTTTAACTCTTTCTTTTACTATTTCCTCTTTCTCTAAACACCATACTTACCAAGCTCACTGTGATTTTTTAGATTTAGGAGTTATCTAATGACCTTCCACCGTGGAAAAGGATTTGGTTCTCTTTTACCTGGCCCCCTCCTTAACATGCACGCTTTCTATCCTCCCAGATTAGATAATCTAATTTTGGTTAGATTAACTGTTAGGTTATCCCTTTTTTACAACTGGGTAAATGGTTTTCACAGCTCAGTCACAGAGTGTGTTCTGATTACATTTCTTTCCTCGCACAGCTTTATTTTCCCTAGAGTTGCTATCTGTTTAGCTTTTCATCTGCAAAATTTTTTGTGTACTTACCACTAATTCATTCCCAAACTCTCTGTCAGTTGTTTAAATCTCCTAATGAGAAATTCCATAATATTGAGCATTTTATTCAATTATCTTTTTGGAGCCCTCTCTCCCGGAATTCCCTAACTTGATCCTGTCTGGACAGGTTGCTGTCTTGGTCTGCTGCTCAGCTGTCAACCTGGGATATCCCTTCATTGTCATCCTGGGATTCTCTTTGTCCCCTTGTGCATTGGAACCTCTGTTTTCTGGATCCTTTCTTTTTCTTGGTTTACCCCCTTGTTTTGATGGAGCATGTCCTCCAGTAGTTTCCTGAGAAAGGCTGCATGGGAGGTAGATTTATTTGTGGGCTTGTTGCATTTGATGTCTTTAGTTATACTTCATTGGTAGTTTGGCTGGGTATTGAAATCATGGTTGAAAAATTTTCCTTCAGACTTTAAAGGTCTCCATTGTCTTATTGCTTCTTGTGCTGCTGTTGATGAATCCAAAGACATTCTGATTCTTGATATCTGAAAATAGCCCATTTTTTTCTCTCTGAAAGCTTTTAAGAAATTCTCTTTGTCTCAAGTGTGCTGAAATTCCACAGTGAGATGTGTTTGTGTGGTTGTATTTTCTTTATTGTTCTAGACATTCAATTAGTCTTTTTGATCTAGACATTTGTAGTGATCAATCCTGTGTCATTTTCATGAATTATTTCTTTGATCATTTTCTCCCTTCCTGTTTCACTGTTCTCTCTTCTTAAGATTCTAAAGAATTCTAAAACTCTTATCCATTTTATTTTCTATCTCTTTGTGTTTTTAGTCTTTTTGGGGAGGAAGTGATATCTTAATTTTTTTCTTTTAATGTCTCTATTGAGTTTCTCACTTCTGTTATTATAATTTGAATTTTCACTTTTTTGTTTCCTAATCATTATTTTCATGATTGCCTGTGCCTGTTGCATAAGCTGAGGTACTTTCTCTTATCTCGCTGAGGATAGTATTAATGGAATTTGTAAAAAAGATTTCATCTCCCTGCACAATCTGTTTCCTTTAAATTACTTTTTTGTTGTTGTTTTGTCTTGTCTTTTCTGGTAGTGGCTTTCTTCATATGGCTGTCTGCCCTTATTTAATAGTGGGATACTAAACTCTGATTGATAGCTCTTGAAACTGTATAGGATTGCCTAACTCTGGTGTTCATAGAGGGGGTCTGACTCGGTCACGTCTTTGGTCAGTGTCTTTAGAGCCTTCATCTTAGTCTGCTCAAATTCCCCAGGATACATTCTTCTAATCTGCTTGGAAGGCATTGGACTGGCAGCCAGCGTTCTGGGGCAAGAGGATTGTATATGTACATGTATCACCTTCCCTTGGTCCTTTTTTTACAGTGCAGTGGCCTCTGACCTTTTACGTGGCTGGCCCCCTCCTGCCCAGAGTCCCTCTGTTTTTCTCTCTCCAGAAAAGAAACTGTAAATATTCTACTTGGGTATGGGAGAAGACCTGGAGGTCTATGTCCTAAACAGACTTTCAAATGTTCTTCCTGTTCTCAGCCTCTTCTTCACCCCTAATTCCAGTTATATCTCTTGCTCTGCCAATCCCTGAGTCTTTGGGGTTCTGCAGAGTCAGAAGCTGAGTTGCTTCCTGGCCTTCCCCACCGCTGTGTCTGTAGGGACTCAGGTCTCTCAGGTCTGCCAAGGCAGTTGCTTCTCATGCGGTTGCTTTCTAGATTCCTGCACTTCCTTGCTGTTGTCTTTTCCACTGCTCTCTTTGACCTTGTAGGTTTACGCTTAAAACAAAACAAAGAGAAAACACACCACCAACAGCCAACCAACTCGCGGCAATGCTTTATAGATAGTGAGCAGAGGGGAAGCATGCATTCAACCCACACCTGCCTGTTTTCTAGACTGTGGGGAGGATTTCATTTGAGATAAGGATTCCAGATATATCTTGTTTATGTTTGGGAAGACTCAATGTCTAAAAGATGTTAATTCTCCCCCAATTAATTTATAAATTGTATTAGCAATTCCAATTAAAACCCCCAACAAAGTTTTTTATGGAACTTGTCTGTTTCTAAAATTCATCTAGATGAATAAAAAAAGCCAAGACAATTCTGTAAAAGAGGAGCAGGGAGGGGGAAAGATCACTCTACCAGATACCAGGATCTAGAATACGTAATAGTAATAAAGTCAGAGAGATACTGGCACAAGACTACACATTAGGCCAATGAAATGGAATAAAGTACCCAGAATCAGATGCCTCTCTATAGGGTGCATCAGTCAGGATCCTGCAGGGAACAGATGGCATCATCAAAGGGTTAACTAAGGAGAGTTTAATGAGGCAGCTCTTTATGGAGGTGCAGACAGGGTTAAGAAGCCAGGGAGAGAGGACGCCGAACCCAGAATCCAGCAGCAATGGGAAGCCATTACCACCAGGCTGAAGGGCAAGGGAAGGGAGATGTCACAGGAACCCCACAGGAGGGATGACTCAGGAGGAATGCAGACGCTGCCCAAACCAAGGCTGGCCAGCGCCTCCCACTGGCCGAGCCTGGCCAGAGGGCAGGGAGACCACGAGACACCAGCCTCCAGGTGCACAGAGCAGAGTAGAGAAAGGTGAGGAGCAGACCTGCAGAGGTGAATACAGATAACCAATATGTATGGAAATTCCAGATCCAGCTAGAGGTCCTGCAGACAGTGCCAACGCCATAGCTTCCAACATGGGATCTGACTCCCTGCTGCCCTTCACCTGTGAACGGTGCTGCCACCCACCCCACCACCAAGCCAGGCCCTGGCTCACTGTCTGCCCCCATGCCCTGCTCACTTACCTGCAGAAGGATTCTCATAGCACCCTTGTCTGGTGATATGAGCCGCTTCTCCACTTCCTGCAGGAAGAGCCCGGGCTGCCTTCCACCCAGCCCTCCCAGCTGCAGCCTTCCCGACCACATGAGGTGTCTCCAGCACTCCAGGCTGCCTCTCACCTCTGCACCCCTCCCAGCTGCAGCCTTCCCGACCACATGAGGTGTCTCCAGCACTCCAGGCTGCCTCTCACCTCTGCACCCCTCCCAGCTGCAGCCTTCCCGACCACATGAGGTGTCTCCAGCACTCCAGGCTGCCTCTCACCTCTGCACCCCTCCCAGCTGCAGCCTTCCCGACCACATGAGGTGTCTCCAGCACTCCAGGCTGCCTCTCACCTCTGCACCCCTCCCAGCTGCAGCCTTTCCGACCACATGAGGTGTCTCCAGCACTCCAGGCTGCCTCTCACCTCTGCACCCCTCCCAGCTGCAGCCTTCCCGACCCCATGAGGTGTCTCCAGCACTCCAGGCTGCCTCTCACCTCTGCACCCCTCCCAGCTGCAGCCGTCCCGACCACATGAGGTGTCTCCAGCACTCCAGGCTGCCTCACACCTCTGCAGCTTTGGCCTGTCTCCTCCCTGCCCTGCTTCCTTTCCATGGAGGGGCCATGTCTCTCTGAAACCTCTCCTCATTCAAACACCTCACTCCTCCATATTTTCGGCTGCTTTTGTTCCCATATCTGGGCCCCTCCACCAGTCGGTGAGTTTTCGGAGGACAGGAAGTGCCTCTCCAGCTCCCAGCACAGGATTGTTCAAAGTAGGCATCCGTGAATGTTTGCTGAATGAATATGTGATGGAAGGACCAAATAGGGATCGAATGAACATCCCTGCTTTTCTGAAACACGGAAGAAGAGAGAGCTTGGGTGGTTGGGCTCAACACTCATTGTATGTCTTCATAGCTATGTGTCATGCGCTTCCCGTGTGTCAGACCCTATGCTTGCTGCTAAGCACAGAGCAGTTAGCACAGCAGGTTTCATCTCTCTCCTCCTGGCACTTAGAGTCTAATGGGGGAAACGCATTCACAAGTAGCTTCAAAATAATTATTTAATTTTAGGCATGAAGGCTTCTTGCATGGAGTGACACTTACACAGAGTCAGAGTGGAGGGGACCCAAGTGTGGGGGCGAGGTCTGTGAAGAGAGGCCTGGTGGAAGAAACAGCATGGGCAAAGGCTCAGAGGAGGGCCAGTCTGGCCTGGTTTGGGAACTGACAGTGGGGTGGGGAGAGGAGAGAGCCGCACAGGAAGCTGGTGGCCAGAGGGGAGAAGAGTCTTGATAAGTCCCTAATGGGTTTCAGGTCTTGGGGGGTGGTGTGACATGATGAGATTTGCCTTTTTAAGGTTTTTCTCTGGAAAAGTAGTTGAAGGGGGCCTGGAGGTGGGGTCGGGTATCCACACCTACACACACGCACAGGCTGCAACCCCCTGCAGCCCTTGTCACTGAGGACAGAAGGGCAGGTGACTCCCACCTCCACACCCCCAAGCGCTCCCCACACATCCCTTGCAGGTGGTTTCCTTTTAATGTAGCTCTGGGCTCTTGTCCCAACCACTCCTGAGGTAAACCTATCTCCTCTGAACTCCCCTCCCATATACCCCTTATGAGCACCTCCCTGGAACCCCACAGCCTTGGAGACAGGGGCAGCCTTTCCCAGCTGCCCACCCCAGGCCTGCCTTCCTGGAATGGGTTGAACGGTGACCCTCAAAATGGTATGTTCACATGTGAATCCTCAGAACCTGTAACTATTACCTTACATGGCAAAAATATTGCCTTATATGGTAGCAGCTGTAATTGAGTTAAGGGGAGACAGACTGGAGAGATGTGGCCTCATGTCAAGGAAGAGGCGAGGAAGGACTCTCCCCTAGAACCACAGAAGGAGCCGGACCTGCGACACCATGATTTCAGGCTTCTGGCCTCCAGAACTGTGAGAGGACGTGTCCTGTTTCCAGCCACCTGGTTTGTGGTAATTTGCTGTGGCAGCCCTGGAAAACTAATATGCAGCCCACTTGCTGGCTGGAATCCAGGACCCTCTACTTGGTTTTCTGTCAAAAGACACATACCTTGCTGTCATGAGGTACGACTGGGCTGGTTTCCAGAATGTCCAGCATGGGGCTCACCACGCTATAGCTGCTCAATACACATTTACTGAACTGAATCAAGAGGAAAAGGCATGGGCTTGTCAACCAGGCCCACCTGGGTTCCAACCCTTGCTCTGCCTCTTACCCAAGTGTGTGACCCATATCATGTGTCACAACTCCTGCATCTGTAAAATGGGCATAACGACAACTCCCATCTCCTCCAGAGGCTGTGGATTCAAACGAGGCAGTGGGTGGAGAGGCCTCAGGCTCTGAGGAGGTGACACTTGCTGCTGGGATTAGATCCTCCTCTGGCATCAGACAATAGGGGGTTGAACTGCATCTCTGCCATGTGCCAGCTGTGCGTGCCATAAGCCCTCTGAAGTTTTATTACCATTTTAAGGTCAGGAAGGCCATCAGTTGGATTGGGGGCAACTAACTGGCAAGTGGTTTCAGCAGTGTCCCCAGACCCCAGGGATCAGACCACAGGCACAGACTTGCCCCTCAGCCCACCCCAGTAGGCTCCTCCCTTGACCCCTGGCCCCTTGCAGGGCCTAGAGGCCAGGGACCCTCAGAAAGTGGTCCTGTCACTGGGGTGGGAGCCGCCCTCCAGGCTTCCTGGATGGGCTAAGGGGAAGTCCCCCCAGGTGCCACTCACCCCTGCCCCTCACACATAGATGTTTGATTTCCCCCTTTCGAGGAAACAGATCAGAGAACCTGAAGTTGCCTCCCTGGGGGCCTGGGGTTGGGGGAGCTGGCAGGTTGAGGCTGAGCTCTGCTGTGTGTGCCACGCATTACCCCACGACCTCAGCCTCACCGCTGAACAAGGCGTCGCTAGCTGCTCCCATTTCACAGTGGGAAAATGGAGGCTCAGGCCAGGCGCATCAGTGACCCTGAGGGCCAGGGCTTCTCCACAGGCCTGAGCACAGTGGCCACTCTCCAGGCCTGGACCCCCGCCCCGTCCACTCCACTAGCTTTTCTCCCCCCACCCATGGTTTTGTCTGTCTCTCCTCCCTGATTATACAAGTGACTCAGGTTCAATGCTGAACAGTTAAGAAGACTAAAGGAAAATGCAAAAAATCACTTCAGTCCTCTTACC
Organism: Cynocephalus volans; assembly: GCF_027409185.1. NCBI lineage: Eukaryota > Metazoa > Chordata > Mammalia > Dermoptera > Cynocephalidae > Cynocephalus > Cynocephalus volans. The sequence goes on from NC_084467.1 coordinate 19,644,255, forward strand.
CAGAATTAAACACTGTCAATTTTTGAGGGTGTATCTTTCTTTTGAGTCAGGGTCTGTCTTTCGATCTTTCCTTCTTTCTTTCCCCAGATGTCCTCACCTTGCCTAGATTTTCATGCACCTTCACCCACCTGGGTAGATTCTCTTCTACCACTGGCATTCTTACCCTGAGCACACAAGCTTCAGGGGCTGTACAGACCCCCAAAAACCCCACACAAAATTGTGTAAAATGTGTAGCTGCCAGTGAGAGGGTTCCTGGCTTCCATAAAATTCCCAAAGGAGCTAGATCCCAAATAAAAATTAGGAACACCTCCTCTGCCCAGATTTTTCAGGCCTGGCCTCTGCTGGCCCAGGTCACAGGCAGGAGCTGTGCCAGTGGAAGGGTTCACCACTTGGGCCTGCTCGCTCTGGGGAACGACGGCCACTCAAGCATGATCGTGGATGCAGACTATGACCTCGATGACATGAGTGTGTTTTGGGGAGAGGTCTGTGGCCCAGCCACATCTGGAGTTCGTGCAAATATAGGTTCCCAGACCTGAGCCCAGCTTCTGCCTGTGCTAGTGCGACATGCCTCCTGCTCTGCCCTCCTGGGTTTCAAACATATTTGAAAAGTGCCCTCTGGTTTCCAAGGTGCCCCTTCGCTTTGCAGAGCCACTTCCTGTGTGGCTCCTGGGGCAATGAGCCGAAATGGAAGGATGGATCACTTCCTTCTACTCACAGATATTTATCTCACGCCTACTATGTGCCAGGCACAAATCTCGGTTCTAAGATTCGCAGTGAACAAAATAAGGTATCTGTGCTTCTGGAGCTGGGTCTTATTGAGTGACAGTAAAGATGAGCAAACAAGTGTATCAGGTGGCATCAGCGCTCTGCGGAAAGTAAAGTAAGAAAAGGGGTAGTGAGCAAGGTTGGGCCTATTTTAGGTAGGTGGACAGGGAGACTTCTCTCAGCAGGTGACATGTGAGCAGAGACCTAGGGGAAATGAGGGGGTGAGCCACATACATTTGGGTAGGAGGAGTGCCTCCTAGGCTGAGGTAACAGCAAGCACAAGGCTGGGTAGAGGGACAGAAAGAAGGCTCTCTGTTTCCCTCTTTTCCCATTTTCCCACTGCAGTAGGTGTGCTCTGGCATGCCAAGAGTTAATCTTGCCAGCCCCCAGCTGAGGTCATGTTGGTGGTTGTGTGTGTGTGTGTATTGGGGGTTGTGGGGGCACAGCTTGAGATGACTCTGGACCTTGGGTTGCCTGATTTGACAAATAAAAATATGGGATGCCAAACACTACATGTGATATACTAAAAAAATTATTCATTGTTTTATCTGAAATTCAGATTTAACTGGACATCCTGAATGTTATCTGGCAACCCCACCTACACCTGGACTCAAGGTACAGAGGTTGGCTCAGACAGCCGGTGTGCCTTGCAACAGCATTTGCACTTAACCCTGGGTGGGAGGAGGGACTTGGGTGGGAGGGGGACAGGAGAGGGGACTGAAGGCAGGGAGATTTCCAGGCTTTGGTGATGTCCACAGTGGGTGCCTGAGATGGGACAGTGGGTTGAAAGAATCAAGGATGAGTCTGAGTCTGTGGCCTGGAGACTGGTGGATGGTGGTGAGAAACACAGGGACAGAGCCCGTTAGGCCAGAGTTGTCAGGGGTCCAGGCTGACTCTGCCAGGTTTGAGGAGGCCTCCTAGAGGAGGTGTCTAGCAGCCGGAAGGTGTACAGCTCTGGAGCCCAAGGGCAAGACCGAGGAATTTGGGCATCCATCACTTGCCCAGACATGGTGTGGAAACACAGAGCAGGAGGAGACAAGGTCAGAGGGCAGGCGCTGGGATGCACCAGCTTTTGAGGGACAGTGAGCTCAGAAAGGTGCCTGAGTAGGGGGACGAGGGGATTCCAGGGGAGGGTTTGGAGGGAAGGTATCATCAGTGGGGGTAGATGCTGCATTAGTGGATTTGGAGACCAGGATTTGTTGGTGACTAATTAAGTGCAATTTCAGGTGGAGGGTGCAGGAGAAGGTGGCAGAAGACAGATGACATTCATTCATCCATTCAGCCATTCATTCATTCTTTCAGGCTCAGGGCAGAGAGGAAAATGGCCCTCCAGGCACAAAGGGCTGGAAGGGCTGAGGGGGTATGACCAGGGGGCTGGGGAGTGGGGAAGGGGATGGGATGGCCCAGAGAAACAGAGCGTTCAATGGGAGAGGAGAGGAGGAATTGCCTGGGGCAGCATCTGGAAGCAACCTTCACAGTGGGGGTGCATGGAGGGGCAGAGCTCCTGGGGGGCTGCAGGGAGGCGGCGTTCCTGGGGGAGAGCCAGGTTCAGGCAGGTGGGATGTGAAAAGAAATTTCCTGAAGACCATGAATCTTTGGTGAGCTTATAAACCATGGTCTGGGGACCCAAGGGACTCTGTGGTAAGGTTTGGTGTGATGGGGAGAGAGGGGGTAGAGGCACTGGAAGCTCCAGTGACCTGCAAGGGACCTCTGAATCAAAAGGAGCAGAGATTGGCTTCAGAAGTCCCAGGACCCCAATCTATTCCTTTCCTTGCCTCCCCCTCCTGCCTCCATCCCCCAGAATCCCTATACTTTTCCATCTTCTCCCTGCCAGAGTCCACTCCTAGATAACAATAGAAATGCCTTCCCTCTGAGGCCTGATGCATCACAGAGCCACCTGCCCAGGCCCCCACCTGCATCCTGGTTGTGGACAAAGCAGTCTTGAGGCTGAGGCAGAGGCAGAGGCAGCTGTAATGGTGGATTTCAGGCAGTGGGGAGCAGAGGGGAGGAAGATGTCCTCCCAGAATTGCAGAGCCTGCTACTTCAGCTGCATTGGGGGCCTGGCCTGCAGATCATTCTGGAACCCTGCTGCTCCTGGTGGTCCAATAAGGACAGTAGAGAACCCCCTCCCCTGCCAGCCCCCTAAGCAGAGCAGCTAGAAGCAAAAGAGAAATCAAGATACTTCCCTGGCTGCTCTATAGACCGTGCACATTAAGGCACATCAGATAAGCTTCTCTTCTTGTATGTGGTGAAGGTGTCAGACGGGCTGGCTGCTACCGGCTTTCGTCCGTGGTTCTCACTGCTCAGCTGGGCCTCCAGGAGGCCTGGGGAGAGGCCTCTCACTCACAAAGCCTGGGCTGGAGTGGAATCCTCAGCCCCATTGCAGCCCCTGGAGGATGCAAAATGCCTGGTCCTCTCCTGGTCTACAATCTCCCATGGCTCCCTAGGGCCCACAGCACCACCTCACACTTTTCAGCCTGGTGTTTGGGGCCTTCCAGGCAACCCTCTTGCTGCTTCTCCCCACGCACCTTACACTGGCCAGGATGGAATATACTCTACATCTTTTGCCCATAGGGATTTCTCCTCCTGAAGTTCTCTCCCTTCCTCTGCCATTGTCTAAATCCTGCTCATCCTTCATGACCAGCTGCCATGCCCCTCCGCCAGGAAGTCCCCAGCTGCCAGTCTCATTCGTCTATTTTTCCATGCTTTTAGAAGCCAAGGTAACAGCTTCTATGAGTCTGCCACCTTGGTGCCTGGCACAGTGTGGTATGTGGCAGGGGCATCAGTAAATGCTTTCATTGAATTTTCTACCGTGTTCATATTCAACCCACATATATTAAGCACCTACTACATGCAAGCCTCCTTAATTTTTGGAATGATGCAGTGATGTCGGTATAACTGCCTCCTTTCTCATGTCAGGAAACCGAGGCTCAGAGAGGCTAAGGGACACCCCAGAGCCACATAACCAAGAAGTGTCCAGAGGTGGGATTACACTGAGGCCTTTCTGAGCTCAGAATCCAGGTCTTTCCATTCCGTGCTTTCTCCTTCCTGCTGGAACACCCTGTGGCTGGCCTGCCGTTTCCCCACTGGCTTTGATTTCAACCTACTCTTTCTTCTTTAATTTTTTTTTTTTCTTATAACAAAAGAAATTTGTGTTCAGGTCTGACTCTTAAATCCAAGACATTCCATTGCCTCTGTTCCAGGTGGCATCCCTAAGCCAGAGAAGGCTGGGAAGGTGACCGGCCATCCCCGTCCTTCCAGGCAACCAGGTATATCTCTTAGGACACTCGGTTATTGCAAGTGACAAAAACCTAACTGTGACTGGTAATTTTTGTGTCAACTTGGTTAGGCCACAGTGCCCAGACATAGGGTCAAACACTCGTCTAGACATTGCTGGGAAGGTATTTTTTAGGTGAGATCAACGTTTAAATCAGTAGACTCGACTAAATCACCTTCCATAATGTGGGTGGGCCGCACCTAATCAGTTAAAGACCTGAAGAGAAAAGAGACTGGCTCCCCGAGGAAGAGGGAATTCCACCTGCAGTCTGCCTTCAGACTGGAGCTGCAACGCCGTCCCTTCCCTGTGCCTCCAGCCTGCCAGCCCACCCTGCGAGCGTGGCCTTCCCAGCCTCCACCACAGCATGAACCAATTCCTTCAGATGAATCCCCCCCCACCCTCTTTTTTCAGCTTTCCTCTCTACGGGCCTCATTCTCAAGCAGGCTCTCCTTATGGAGTGCAAGAAGCCTGCCAGAGTTCTAACGTCCTGCCTAAGCTTAGCAAACCATAGGAAGGGAGTCCTCTTTTTTAATAATTCCAGCAAAAGTTCTGGGGCTGACACTCATGGGCCTGGCTCAGTTCATGTGACTCTTCCTGCCTGGCCATGGGGCCAGGAGGCCAGGTAACCCTCCTTTCTGTGGTCTGATGACGATTCCTACATACTTGCCTTGACGCAGATCCCGGGACTTGAGTCAGCCTGAAAGGGGAACTTCAAATTGAAGAGAAAGGACACTGGTGGGATGGATCCCAGGGATTCCTCTGAATGGAGCTGGGACAGAGCCAAGCTCTAAATAGTCTACCTCAGAGAGAAGTTTGGTTGAAACCTCCAGGGAACTGGCTCATGACTCCCCCCGCCTCTGCCCAATGCTGAACCCCTCTATAGGAGTCCTAGTGGCCCCCCCACTGGAGGTGGAGCTCATTTCCTGTGGCCTTGACAACAAGCTTTTGGCTGGCTCTGACTGGGAGATAGTTCTCCCTCAGGTAGAGCAGAAGCCTGCCTCTGTATCTCCACTCATCAGTCCCAATTTTGCCCTCTATCCCCATCCCTCACCCCTCCCTTCCTGCCCCAGCCCAGGCCCTGTGCGAACCCTCATCTGCACCGTGCCCTCGAGGCCTCTAAGGCAGCTCTCCTGTCGGCTTGCTCCGGGTGCTGAGCTGAGCTCATGTCATCTCATGTCCTCTTCTCTGGCGTGGGTACTAACATCGTGCCCATTTTACAGAAGAGGAAGCTGAGCCTCAGAGATGTGAAGGGTGGTCTGGGTCGAATGTGTCCCCTAAAAGTTCTTGTATTGGAAATTTGATCTTCATGGTAACAGTGTTAAGAGGGTGGGAAATCCGATCATGGTATTTGAAAGGGCCTTTGGAGGTGATTAGATTGTGAGGAATGTGCCCTTGTGAATGGATTCATCTGCTTATGATGTAATGAGTTATCATGGGCATGATTGTGATGGCTTTATATGGAGTGTGAGTGAGAAGGTGAGCTCTCTTGCTCAGGCCATTTTCTCTCCCATTGTGATACCCTAAGTTGCTTTAGAGAGTCACCACCCAAAAAGCCCTCACCAGATGTGTTCCCTGGACTTTCAACTTACCAGCCTCCAAAACTGTAAGAAATAAATCTATTTCTTTATAAATTATCCAGTTTCAGGTATTCTGTTACAAGCAACAGAAAGAGACTAGAATATAGGGGCTTGCTTAAGATCACCTGACTAATACAGGGCTGAGCAGGAGGCCTGCTCTGACTCCAACGCACATGTCGGCTGTCCTGCCTTCAACTGTCCCTCAAATGACATGTTTTGAGAACTCTTTGCTGTCCTTGAAGTTTTCTTCTGGCCGTGGTCCAGTAGATCAAAGCTTCTGAAAGCAGGATGCCCAGAACTGAATTGTAATGCTCAGGATTCTTAGAGTTCCATATTGTGGAAATCCTTCTCAAACTGGTTAACTATTGGCTCATGTAACTGATGGCTTCAGGCATGGCTGAATCTAGAAGCTCTAACCACTTTGGCTGAATCTAGAAGTTCAAACCACATCATTAGGACCCTAGTTACCTAATTCTCCCTCTGCAGCATTCCACCATGCTCTGCTCTGTCTTGGCCTCATTTTTCAGGCAGGCCTTTCCCCTTAGTGACTCTGAGCAAATGAAGTTTTACATTTTATCAGTTTATCAATTCCAGGGGAAAGAGGTACCCCTTTCCATACTTCTAGGCAAAGTCCCAGGACCGATTGTCATTGGCTTGGCTTGAATCACGTGCTGTCCTTAAACCAATGACTAGATGCAGGATCCAGTACTGATTGGCCAGGCCTGGGTCATGTGCTCATCTCTAAAGCTGGGGAAGGATGTCATTCTCACTCAAACCACATGCACTAAAAGTATGCGTGTATCTGCTGGGGAAGAGTTCCCCGAAGGAGAATAAAGGTGCTGTTTACAGAAGAAGCGAGACTGGATGACGGGCAGGTACAGACACAGAGGTCCACTCGTGAACCAAACTTCCTTATTGCTGGGGACTGAGTGTGTATGTGAGCCTTGCAGGGAAGAAGGTGACTCTCACCTCCTCTCTCCTGGTGCCTTACTTTCAGAAATGCAGCCAAGAATCTCATTGTCAATTTCTGCAGCCATGTCACCCAGTCGATGCACTAGTTCCTTGCCCCACACCCCGCAGCTCAGCCCAGCCTCTGCCTGATGCATTTTGGACCCAAGTCCACACTTACACATGTGTCCCTCTGATATTCTATCTTGTTACACTCAAACAAAAGCTCCAGGGACTCTGGTGTCTTTTCCTGTTTTGTTCACTGTTGTGTCCCCAGCACCTAGAATGGTACCCAAATGATACACTGAATGAATGTTTGTTGAATGAATGAGTTAGACCAGCCTGTGGCTCCACCTGGCAAAGACACATTAGCCAGCCCCCTGCACGGCCACTTCTGGCACCTGTAAGCTTGGTGCCTTCCTGTTGGGTCACACATCATCACACTGAACATCAGCAGCTACCACATGCTGAGCAGACCATGTGCTTCACACTCACATCTCATTTAATCTCCATCCCCCCAAGAACACTGTGAGGCAGGTGTTACTTTCTTCTTTGAGAGATGAAGAACATGGGGGCTCAGAGAGGTCATGCAACTTACCCAAGGTCACAAAGCCAGGGAGGAAGGAAGAAACATGGCCCAGAACAATCCGAGCCATGTGAGGTCTGCTATGCTTCTCAGGCCCAGGGAGTTATGAGCATGGGGCTTCAGTCATGTCGCCCTTGCCCATGTCTGGGATAATTGCTAAATTGCACATTTTGGCAACTGTTTCCAGACTAGTTGCCACCCCAATGGGTCTAAACTACCCAAATATTATCACAAGTTGTACAATAAGACCCTCACTCTTTGTCTGTTTCAAGTTTCCTAGAATTTATAGCCAATCTGTAGCTCATGTTATTTTAGTAAACCAACGTAAATTCTTAGCAAACAACTTTCAAACTGCCCTTTAAGATTCTTCTTTTTCCTTTAAATATTACTGACTTCTCTTTTATCCCCCAGAGCTCATATCCAAGGCAATTTGGATTTGTGTTTTCCTGGGCTGTGGTCCTAAACCTTGGCCCTAATAAACTCAATGTTTTATGTATTTTTGCCTCAGTTTCTTCCTTAGATCAACAGAAGGAAAGGAGGGAAGGAAAAAGGACAGCCCAGTTCAAATGGCACCTTCCTTGGGAGTCTCCCCTGAATCACACGTTTCAGAGCCCGAGGTGATTTGTTTCTTAGCACCAGTCATTTCTGGATGTGCCGACTCATCTCTCCTTCCTGTGATTCCGGGAAATATGTCTTGATTATCTCCATCGTTTCCTCCTGCCTCTCCATCCTCTTCCCATGCCCTGCCTGGCCTGTTGTGCATACAAAGGGCTTAATAATTGTTGACTTAAAATGACCAAAGGCTTTAGAAACATAACAATGTCCTCTCCTATCCAGAAAATCAGTATTTTTCTACTGATTGAAGGATCAAACCCATTTTTCTCCAGTGGGGGAACCTCCACCATAAAGGGGACATGAGCAGGGTGAAGGACAGATTTCTGAGTTCTCCAGGGAGGAAGGGGACATTTGTTGGGTGCCTGCTGTGTGCAGATGCTTCCCTCATACACACTCTGAGTTTACTGCACAGCCTTATGAGATGGGTATTAGCCTTCTAGTTGCACAATGAGGAAATTGAGGCTCAGCAAGGTGGATTGACAAGACCAAGGTCACACAGTTGTTAAGAGACATGGTTGGAATTGGAACACCATTGGTATGCTGCTGGTAAACTGGCTCTCAGAAAAAAAAAAAAAGAAAGAAAGAAAGAAAAAGAAAAGAAAGCCCTGATTTGTAGTGTTTGCCCATTCCTATGGTGTAAATACTCCCACCAAGGCCATTTTCAAGAAATCAAGAACAACTTTGCAAAATTCCCAAACAGTACATAATTGCCTCTTGCAAATTAGTAGCAGCCAGCACCAGCTGGCTCAGCACACCCCTGAAAGTCTGTCTGACCCAAAGTGAAGCTTCTTCCCACTGCCCTGGACTAGGTGGAGATGAGGAGGACAGGCCGATGTCAGGCCAGGGATGCCCTGCGGGCAGAGGTGGGGTGGAGACTCCACCAGCCTCAAACCTTCCTGTGCTTCTCTCTGTCTTGCCGGCCCCTTCACCCACTCTGCCTCCCCCCACAGTCTGTCCACCACACTGGGTCTTCCTGCCAGATATTCTTTCTGCTCAGTCTGTTTCTTTCCTTCTGATTCTTTGTTTTTGTGACACGTTTTCCCTCCCATTTCTCTCTGCAGGTTTCTCTATCTCTCCTTTTCTTGAACTGTCCCTCCCTCTCAGGAAACATTTCAAAGTCTGTTTTAAAAACAACACAGCGACTGACTTTACAGGTTTTTTTCCCCTCTTCTTGAGAACAGGACGTGAGAAGGCCAGGTTGAATTTCCTGTGTGAAATGATGTGTGGGCTTTCTGAGCAAAACAAGGGTCAGGCTGTGGTCCTGAAGGAGCCAATGCCACGGTCAGCTGGAATCAAATCTCAGGCAGTGCAGCCCATGGGATGCCCAGGCCACTCCTGACCTTCCCAGGACAGGTTTTCTGGACTTGTGCTGCGGAGACAGCTGGGACAGGCATGGAACGTTCCACCACACACCGCAGTCGCACCCCATTTATTCAGGCCCTCGCCACAGGACAAGAGCCACCCTCCCTCCCCCACCAGTCCAGGACCTGCTCCACTTCTTCTGGCTGTGGGTGTGACCTGGGGCAAGTCATTCTGTTTCTGTGAGCCTCAGTTTCCCTCATCTGGGAAATGGGGATGATGAGGCAGACTTTGGGGTCTTGCCAGTGGTATCATATGTGGGTAACACACCTAGCAGAATGCCTGGCAAGTAGGTGGTGCTGAGATAACATCAGTTATCTGTCCAGCGGGGAGGGGATGGAGAGGCAGGGTATGTGTTCCACATAAATGCTTACTGAAGTCTCCCCCGTTATATGGCAAAACCATGGTTAATTAAACCTCTCTTGATGAAAATGTCCAATAATTAGCTGTGGGGCCTTAGGCAAGTTACTTAATCTATTTGTGCCTCAGTTTCCTAACCGGTAAATTAGAGTTTATTATAGGACCTCCCATATAGGAGTACTGCATCAATTAGATGAGTTAATACATGCAAAGTGCTTAGAAAAATGCCTAGCATATAATAGATGCTTAATCAATGTCAGCTATTTTAATCATTAGTTCGAATGGCCCCAACAGCCATTTAACAGGAGAATGCATGATATTTCTCAGTTAAAATTAAAGAACCCTCTGATGGGGACAACTGCCATACATTTCCTTCCGAGACATCATCACTAAGAGGTTTTAACCTCCCTGCTCTGCCCTGGAGTCTTCATGTGCAACTTGAGGCTAGAATGGTCCCCCCTTGATGGGGGGGTGTGAGCATCCCTGGACAGTGCTTAGCAAGGATCGTGGTGATTATTTACTTTCTCTTCCTGGTGATGGCTCAGGGTCCACGAGCTGGGGATGTGCAGGTTTTGCCTCTCTGTGGAAATCACCTGCCCTGAGGTCCAGTCCCCAGGGTTCAGGTGGACCTGGCCACACCCCCATGTCCAGGCCACACCCCCATCTCCAGGAGACACCTGACCCAGGCCTGGCCACTTAGGGCTGCCCACCCCTGGCCATGGTGATTGGTTGTCGGCTGGGCACATGACCCGAGCTGGGCCAATGAGAGCCCGACCTTTGCCCATGGCGTTAGTTGAGCCACATGCCTCGGACTGCTCCAAGCAAGCTTGTGCATGGTTTCATTGACCCTCCACGACATTATTCTCCCCGTTTTACAAATGAGGAAACAGGAGTCAAGAAGCCTGATTTCGGTCCTGGTTCTGCCACTGACTCACTCTGTGATCTTGGGGAAGCTCTCTCCTTCATTCTACAGACAATTAAGTGCCAAGTGCCAGGGAATCATTAAAACTGCTAACATTTAAGCCTCACTAGGCGCTTGTTGCTGCTCTAATTACATCTGAGAGTGATGCTGTTATTCCCACCTTACAGGTAGGAAAACTGAGGCACCAAAAGTTCACACAGCTAAATGCTGCAATCTGAACCCAGCTGTCTGATTTATCATCCATGCCCTTGAACTACTAATGGTACCACCTCTGATAAGCAAGGGACAGCATCCCTGTCCTCAGAGCAAAGGTGGTAAAGGTGGTGGCTCCTGGCCCCGCTCTCTGCTTTCCTGGTCGGTTCTAGAGGCAGAATGGCCTGTGTTCCAGACCTGGGAATCCCAGCTCTGACCTCATGCATGTGTGACCCTGGGCAGGTCATGGCTCTTCTCTGAACCTCAGTTTTCCTAGTTATGAACGGATGGGTTCTGATGCTTGAAGCTCATGCCACCTTCTGGGAGCACCTGGGCTCTTAGCACCCCTTCACCCACCACCCCTGCCCCCATGATATCCATTTCTCCCCTCCCCAAAGCTTGACCCCTCCTCTGATGACTTGCTTTTAGAACCTGTGGGCTGTATAGCTCTTGCCTCCCTTCTCTAATGGGGGATGGCAGACAGCCAGGGCAGGTGGGATCCAAAGGTCCTGGGTTGGTATAGATCCACCATCCGTGAACCACACAAGTCTGTCTGGCCTGGCAAGGGGCAGGACTGTTTCTATTGATCTGTGCTCTCAGCATGGAAAAAGCAGCTGTTTTCCTCCCAATCCAAAATCGATGGTACCTGGCCTGGCAGATGGGGGCTGAGGGTTTGGAGCCAGGAAACAATTCCTCTTGAGTTTCAGAAACCCAGGCCAGGGCAGATCAGACTGGGCCAGGCAGGGCTGCAGAGCATGCTGGGAAGAGACCTGGGCCAGGGGTCACCTTCCAGCTCAGGGCCAACCCAGACACTTTGGAAATGTGCTTCAACTCATTGCCATCTCCCTCCAGCCCTAGACCCTTAGCTGATGAGTGGCCTGGTAGTGCAAGTCTGACAGGCTTGGGCTGGATCTTGAATATGATTCTAGCCCCTGCTCTGACATTGACCTGCTGTATAGACTTAGGCAAATCTTTTTCCTTCTCTGGGCCTCAATTTCCCTGTTGGTCAAAGGGGGAGGCCAGACCAATGCTCAGTAGGGACAGTCCAGCTCTGCCCTGAGGAAGGGTGGTGACAATATTTGCTCCTGTCTGGTCATGTTGCACTCCCCCGGCATGGCTCATGGGGTAGGCATGGCTCTTGTGGGGGCCCATGTCACACCCTGGCTCCTGCCATCCCAGAGTGTTAATTACTGCCCCTTCCCACACACTCCTACTCCCTGCTGGCAAGTTCTCTTGGAGCTGGGCCAGCAGATAACAGCCTCATAATGGCCCCCAGAGCTGGCTCCAATATTTGCTGGTGCAAGAAACACTGGGATGATGGGCTGGGATGGGTCCTGAGCCCTGGACACACCCTGATCTCTGGCCCTCGGTGCCCCATCAGCAAAAGGGGCACCCTGAGCTGGAAGAGCTTTGAGGGACCTTCCAGGCTGGTGTTCTCACGTGCTCTGTCTCTCCTCTGCTCTCCATATTTTCTTGACTGCCCCCGCCCCTGGCTTCCTCCCCTCCTGACTGCTGCTCTCCTCTTGGCATCTCCTCCTACGTCCCACCTGCTGCATCCTCACGGTCTCATGACCCACACTAGCCCTTCTCTCCCCTCTTCCAGTCTGTCCTTTAAGATTAGCCATCAGAAGTACATGTCTGATAGACCCTACCCTGCTCAGCCTCCCTGGCTCTCTGTTGCCCAAGACATAGAGATCTAATCCTCCAGGTAATATTCAAGGCCCTCTTCATTTTCCTCCCAGCCAGCCCTTCCTTCTCATTCTTGCCACCCCTCCTCCCACACCGTGCCTCCAGCCCTCCAGCCATAGCACACCGTTCCCACAGGATAAGGGCCTAGGGCTTCCCCCCCTCTAGGCCTTTGCTCTTTCCCTTCCATCTGCCGATAATGCTTTCCCACACTTTTCCCTGTCAAACCCTACCCATTCTTCAAGATCTACTTGTATGTCATGTCAGCCCTGGTAGTGGATGTGTCCCCCTTCAGGCCCTCTGACAGCACTAGCTGCATGCTCTCCCACCCTGCGGGCCTGGGTCAGATTCAAGGTGCCCCCCCCCACCCCACAATAGGAGGATTGCTCTATGGAAGGTGTTGTCATCTCCCAAACTCTGGGCGATTGTGAGGTCACAAAGGACAGGAGATAGGTCTGCCTCGTCGCTTTTCTCAGTGAAATACCAAAAAATGAGTCGCTGCTAAATAATAACGTGTTGAATGGAACCCGGCTGAATATGCTTTGAAGGCACAGCATGGTGGTTTGTTTGGAATTGGGTTGGGATAAGAAGAAACGAGCTTGATTGGGAGGATTTATCCTAAGCCAGGTGGATTTAACTTGAGTTAGATGTGCCCAGACACCCAGATTGGGTTAGGTGGGGTTATCTGGACTTAATTGGGTTAAACAGAGTTAGTTGGATTGGGCTTGTTAGTAGAGGAGAATTGGATTAGTTGTGTTATCCTGGTTAGGTGAAATGGTCTGTATAGTTGAATTGGGTTGGATTATTTGCATTGGGAGAACTGGGTTGGTTTGAGCTGGGTAAATTGAGTTGGTTTGGGCTAGTTGACCTAGGTTATTGGGTTGACATTGTTTGGGTTAGTTCAGTTGGGTTGGGTGAGTTGGCTTGCTTCGGGCTGACTTAGTTGGAGTTGGCTGGTTAGTTCATTCAGCTAGCATAGTTTTGTTAAACTGTTGAGATGGGTTGGCTGACTTAGGCTGGGTCAGTTGAGCTGGGCTAATATTAGTTGAGTAGGCTGGATTAGGTTGTGAGGCTGGGCTATTTCGGTTGGGCTGGTTGGCTGAGTTAGGTTTGGTTAGATGGGTTGAGTTCATTACTTGGGTTGGGTTAGTTGGTTTGATGATTGATTTGGGTTGGCTTAGGCAGAGTTAGTTGGGTAGAGCTGTAGGATGGAATAGGTCACTTGGGCTTCTAGAACTGGGCTAGCTTAGACAGGTCGGGTTGGGTTGGCTTGTCAGGCTTGGGATAGGTTGGCTTAGTGGGCTGGATTACGGGCTGCCCGGCCTGGGTTCCGGGCTGGCTCGGGGATAGTCAAGTGCTCTGAGGGCTGCTCAGTCTCCAGCTCTGAGCCAGGGCGGGTGGTGGGTGGTGGGTTCCTTGGCCACAAATAGCTGTGGGGAACACAAACAGTCTGGTCTTCAAAGACCTCAGTGGTGGCGGCTGTAACTTTCCACACGGCCCCAACGAGCACGTCGCTAGGCCTTGTGTAGGCCTTGTGTTTGGGCCCAGCTGCTGCTTCCTCTGTGAGCAAACCACAATGTGGGGGGCGGGAGAGGTGGGGAGCATGGGGGCTCCGAGTCTCTCCTCTACAGGAGCAGGCAGGCCTTGCCAAGCATCCCCTGGCTTAGGCACCAGGTACTTTCTGCCAAGGAGAGAGAGGTTGACCTTTGGTGGGGGGATCATCTCCTTTCCTGCAGTAGCCCTGCCATGGCCGATGTGCCAGGCCTGGTGGGGGGTGGGGGAGACCAGGAAGGACTGTGGGGAGGAGGAGCAGAGGTGGGGGTGATGGTTAAACTGCAGGCCTGGGAGTGTTCAAGGGTGTCTGGGAGTTTGGTTTCTGCACAGCTGAGGTGGAAGCTGGGCTGGACATTCGTTTGTTCATTCGTTCATTCAAAAAACTATCTCTTGAGCACTCACTAAGTGCAAAGACGTGGCAGACGGGGGTCAAAGGAAGGAGAGATGGTGATGGCCACAGAGACAGGCCTAGGCTTCCTGAAGGGCAGTATGACCACGCCACCCCCTGTTTTCTCACTCCTTCTGTCACTCTTTTGAAGGGACCCACTGTGGGCAGCTCAGAGCTATGTCCAGATGAGGTGTGCCCTGTGGGCAGAGGCGAGACAGTGGCCAAGCCCAGACAGCAGAGCCAGGAACTCGTGGCCAGTACCCCCTCTGTACCACACCCCCTTCCAACTTCCCTGCCTTCTGGCCTGTGCCACACTCCACCTCACCTCCCATACCAGCTGGGCTGACCTTCCCCTGGTCCCTGGGAAGGCAGAGCATTGAAACCCAAGAGGCCTCCGAGGTTGTCAAATCTAAACCCATACTATAGAGATGAGGAAATGGGGGCCCAGAGTTGGGGCGTGGCTTGCCTGGGACACATGGTTCATTGGAGACAGAGCTCAGGCTCCAGTCCAGATGTCCTGATTACCCAGCCAGGAGCAGCCACATACTTCAGTGAAAGGTCCAAGGGTCTGTGATCCAAACAGTCCCAGGCCTCTTATTTACATCTGTGCAGCCTTGGGTAAGCGTCTTCGTCTTTCAGCCTCAGTCTCCTCTAGGGCAATGGTTCTCAACCCTGGGTGATTTTGCCCCTGGGGAAACATTTGGCACAATGTGGAGACATTTTTGATCGTCACAACTGGGCAGTGGGGAAGTGCAATAGCATCTAGTGGGTAGCAGCCAGAGGAGCTGTTAAACATCCTGTAGTGCACAGGACAGCCCCCCACCACAAAGAATTATCTGGCCCCAAATGTCAATAGTGCTGAGACTGAGAAACTGTTCTATACTGACGAGTTGTCCCAGTCTGCCTGGGACTGAGAAGTTGCCTGGGACATGGGACTTTCATTGCTAAAACTGGGACAGTCCAGGGCAACCAGGATAGCTTCTTCCTCGGTAAAATATGACCATCATTCCCTCCCCTACAGCACTGTCATGAGCTCATGTCAAGGGCTTAGCACAGTGCTGGGCCCGGGTCAGTACTCAGCTGAGTGGGTGTCATTCTTGTGATGCTGCTGCCAAGCAGACTTCTTCCTCCTGCGGGTCTTTGCTCCAGCTTTTTCCCAGTGGACACTGCTTTTCCCTCCTCTGTGGCTGGTCCACCTTCCTAAGGCTCCGAGACTGAGCTCCTCCAGGACAGAGGAGCACTGGCTTGTCAGGTGTTCTATCAGGTGGCTGTCGGGTGTTCTGAGGGGTAAGGGTCTTCTTCCTGGGTAGTGCAACCCACTCTCTTGGAATTATCTGATTCTCCACTCATACCCCAGCTGGAGTGAGAGCTGCCTGAGGACAGGGGCTGTGGCAGGTGCACATCCATTCCCAGATGCCCAGCCTAGAGCCTGGTATAGAGGAGACGAGAGAAAACGTCCACTGGGCAAACATCCCGAGTCCTCAGTAGGTGCCAGCTTCTACTCTTTGCAAGTCCTGCAGACATTGTCTTCTCTGCCTGTCACCACTCTGCCCCTTCATGCCTGGCCTGAGGCTGGTATACTGCAGAGGCCTGATGGAGCTCCAGGAGCTGAGTTCGCATCAGGATTGAGATCGATAATGCAGCAAGAGGTTTGCATACATGGAGTGAAAAAGCTGATTACCAAACAGCATGTGGGTGTGAGCACATCTTGGTAAATTATATTCATAAGAATGGGTATTCTTGACTTGAAAGGCACTTTGGTTCCTGAGGGCAGAGGTGACAGCTGGATATTGTCCTCCACCACCTCCCTGCTGTGTAACTAACGTTGGGCAAGTTTTTCAACTTCTCTGGGCCTCAGTTTCCGTATATGTAAACTGGAGATTGCACTGGTACCTCCCTCCCAGGGCCATTGGGAGGGTCCAGTGAAATAAACTGCAATGGGCCTTGCGCCTGGTCAGGGCTCACAGTGTGTCATTCACTCTGATTATTGAAACTCCGAGGAGGTGCTCAGGCCACGTGAATTCCTCTCCCTCTTCTTTTCCATCATGCCGCTCATCCCTCCCTCTAGCACCCTCGTCACAACAGAGAGGCTCCAAACACTCGTGGTTCCTGGAACAGGACGGGGCCATGGGCTCATCCTCAGGTGCCTTGGAGAGGCCACACCATGACCTCCACAGCATCTGCCCTGCTTCCCCCAAGTGACCCTTCCCACACGCCCCTACTCTGACCACTGCCTGCCACGACCCCCAGGTGACACGCTAGGGCTGGGCCCGGTTGGATTTATTTACTGTTTGCCGAGGCTGGTTTTTCTGCTGCTGAGGTGAAGGCCTGCTGGTTGCCCATGTTTCCTGCCTGGGTTTTGCCTGCCTGGTACTGGGTTGCCAGGTCTCCAGGTGCCCCACCCCAGGCCCCTCCACCCTTGCCACAAGCTCTCCCTCCACATACCCTTTCTGGCTACTGGAAATCAGACTCAGAAGCCTCCAGGACCCCTTAGGTTCTTCCTCAGCAGGAAGTTGGCACCCATGGGCAGCTGGCTGAGGCCAGATTGTTTTATAGCCCAATTGGGAATGCCGCAGACTGGTCAGCTATCCCAGGACATGGCAGAGCCACTATCCTGCAGCAGCTAGATCTACAAAGAGAAGCTTTCTGCTTGAGATACCTCTGCCCATTGTAGAGATGGGCATCCTGGACTTAGTAGGGAGGCAGTGACCCATCTTAAACTCCCTGCCCTTTGGCTTGATGACTCAGGAAGAAACAGAGCCACACCCCACAATCTTGGGCACCAGGGCCACTCTGTGGTGAACTGTCCTCCCAAAGATGTTTGTTTTCCAAATTTCAGTCATTCCAGTAACAACGGCACAACTTTTCTTACCCTAAACTTGTACTACACATAATTTTCCTCACTTAATATATATTTTTGAAGTGGATTCTTTTTACTTAAATAAATGTAGCCTCATCCTAAGAAATCTTACTCATAAAATCACAAATTTGATTCACCAGAGAATTTTTCTCTTAAAGCATATTAGATAACCATGAAAATAGCAAATGCTGGTCGGTGCACCATCTACAGGGGTACTTCAAAAAGTTCGTGGAAAAGTAGAATTAACGATAGTGTAAATCTTTTCATGAACTTTTTGAAGTAACCTCGTACAATGCTGTTTTGGGAGAGCAATTAGGAGGGTTATCCATATGGAGGACCCCTGAGCCCTTCTGAGATGCCCTCTCTGCCCTCTGAGATGGTACTGTCTGGCACCATCTGAGCCACACGTGCTCCAGAAACACTGAAAGCCACTTAACATTATGAAAGTCAATGGGGATCCAGACTCCACTCTGCCCAGCCATAGTGAGTACCCAGAGGGGATATCCAGTCCAGCCTGGCTTAGCTCAGGAGGCAGGATTAACAATAATAACCCCATCTTTTAGCACAGCATTTTACAGTTTGCAGAGCTCATTCTCACCTAAGGCCATGTGACCAAAAGAATAGAGCTGAGACTGGTGGTCGAAGTCTCAGAACGTTATCGCTGCAAAGGCTAGAGGTTGTCTGGTTTTGTGCTTCCCAGAGGCTGGTCTGTGAGATGATTTGGGGCAGCCGTTGGTGGGGCACTCACAGGGCGAGAATGGAAAACAGTGCTCCTTTCATTCTTGCTCATGCCTCTGATTCTCATCAGAGCAGAAGTCCCAGTTAGGGCCTGGGGGTCTTCAGCACCTCCCACCTAAACAGAGGCTTGGCATCAGGGCCCTCAGCAGATGACAGTGTCCCAGTGGAGTTTCATAATGTTTGTGGCAGTCAGGATTCCAAGGTAGCTCCCCAGATCCACTGCCATGTACATGCCACATACAATTCCAACCTCTTGAGTATGGGCAGAACCTGTAACATGACTTTGAGTTAATCAAGAAGGAGTTTCTCCTGCTGGGCCGGCCTGAACTCATCAGAGGAACCTTTAAAAAAAAAAGGCAAAGTATCAAAAAACATCATCCTGCTGGCCTGGAAGATGGCAAACAGCCCTGTAGTGAGCAGCCTATGGAGGGCCATTTGGCAGGGAACTGTGGTAGGCTTTCAGGAGCCTGGGGTGGTCCCTGGATGACAAAAAGCTAGAAAAGAGAGACAGCTGCACAGCTACAACAAAGTGAATCCCGTCAACAGCCAGTGAGCCTGGAAGAGGACCTTGAGCACAGATGAGGTTCCAGCTTTGCCAACACCTTGATTTCAGCCTGGTGAGACCCTGAGCAGAGGACCCTGCTAACCCATGCCTGGATTCTTGACCTATGCAAACTGTGAGATAATACATCTGTGCTTATTTAAGTGGATAAATTTGTTACACAGCAATAAGAAATTTGCTTTCCTTATCTTGATTTTTGCAGTTACTTGATAATAGTTTTCTATTTAGAGTGGAGATAAAAGATTTCCTTAAAATTTTTTAAAATTAAATTAATTCAATTTTTAAAATCAGCATAAAAGGGTTAAAAATGGCCCAAATTCTTTGACACTCATCTCTTCTAGAGGTGGGCTTTATGTCCCCTCCCCATGAATCTGGGTGGGCTTGGGTCTGCTTCCACCAAGAACACAATGAAAACAATGGGAAGTGACTTCCATGGTCAGGTCATAAAAGGCCGTGCAGCTTCCACCTGCCCTTCTTGGGACACTCTTGCTTGGGAAGCCAGCTTCCACGTAAGGTGTCTGACTAGGTCTGAGACCACATGGAGGGGGCATGTGAAGGTGTTAGGCCACCAGCCAGCGGAGCTCTGAGCCCACAGCCAGCATCCAGTGCCTGCTGCAGGGGGAGTCAAGTTGACACCCAGCCCAGTCAAGCCTTCAGATGAATGCAGCCCCAGCCAGCATCCAACTCCACCTGCACAAGAGACCCAAGCATGAAGTGCCCTGCCTCGTCTTTCTTGAATTCCTGACCACAACATAATGAGCAAATAAAATGGTTATTTTAAGCTGTTATGTTTTAGGGAAATTTGTTATGCAGCAACAGCAACTGGAATCATTAGTGACACATTCACGTGGTTCAAAAGTCAAGAAGTGTAAGACTGTCTGGGGTCAGCTGCAGGTGAGGCCTGCCCAGGGGTGGGGCTTTGATGAGATGCTGCAGCCTCCCCACCCTTCCTCTCCACCCATAGCCTCGCCAGCAACAAACATTAGCTGAGCACCTACTGTATACCATGTCTTGTGGGTAGGTGTACCTAAAAGAGGCATCATGGAGGTGGGGGTGGGGGGCAGCTCACAGCCTAATAAGAGGGAGGACACATACATGAAGCTCATGAATCCCAGCCAGGGGACACTGCAGCTGCTCAATCAACGTTCCTTGCAATGAACTGGACCCCTAGGCAGCGATGCTGAGTTGATTCACAAACACCAATGGAGCACTGGGTTGGGCACAGTGTGTCCTGAGAGTAGTAGAGATGGTTCCTGCCCCAGTGGCACCTGCATTCCTGTGTCGTATGAAATGCTGAGTGAGGCAAGGAGGACGTAGGAGCCTCGTGGGCTGAGCAGTCAGCCAAGACATGCCGTCAGTGGAGTATTTATGGACCCTATGATTATTTAATCACTAACATCTTAAAATTATGCACTTAACATATACCACCATTTGAAGCATTTTAGAGCATTTATGTCTTTTCAAAGCCGATGGGTGATAGTCCTGCTGTCGCTTTTCAGCAGGGAATTGAGGCTCAAAGAGGTAAAGTAAGTTGCAGGAAGGTGGCAGAGGGGAAGCTGGAACCCAGGCTTCTCCTGCTTCCCCAAGGAACAGCAGCACTGAGCTGGCAGAAAGAATACCCCCAAGGGAGGGAAGCTGTGGGAGCAATGGCTCAGATGCTGGAATCTGCTTCCCAGAGCATGGGGAAGGTGAGGAGGAGGAACGGAAGGCGAAGCAGGGTTGATGCCTTGTCAGGGTGTTAGTGTGATGTTTATGGAGATGCCCAAATCATCAGAGTCCAGTTCTCCTACCTCTCTCTTTCTCTCTGTTTCCCTGCCTCCTTTTCTTTGCAGGACATTTTTATCTTTTTACAATATAACTGAGTTGAAATATGTGTGTGTGTATGTATACTGTATTTCTGTAATATTTTTTAATGTATTTTTTTATACTGTATGCAATTTTGTGCTGCTATAACAGAATACTTGAGACTGGGTAATTCACAAAGAAAAGAGGTTTGTTTGTCTCACGGTTCTGGGCAGCTGCATCTGGTGTGGGCCTCAGGCTGCTTCTGCTCATGGCAGACAGACGGCAGGTACAAGGAGCTCGCACGGTGAGAGGAAGCAAGAGGCGGAGGGCAGTGCCAGGCTCCTTTTAACAACTTGCTCTCACAGGAAATAATAGAGCAAGAACTCACTCACTACCTGCCCCGACCCAGCCCCAAGGCATTAATCTATTCATGACGGCTGCACCCCCATGACCCAAACACTACTAACACTGCCACATTGGGGATCAGATTTCAGCATGAGCTTTTGGGGGGACAACATATTTGAACTATATCATATACATGTGAGTGTGTGTATATATGTACAAAATATGAGGGTGTGCTTCAGAAAGTTCGTGGAAAAGTGGAATTAAAAGATAAGATGAATCTTTCCATGAACTTTTTGAAGACCCCTGGTTTGTGTGTGTGTTTTATATATATATATATATATATATATTTTTTTTTTTTTTTTGTCTTTTTCGTGACCGGTACTCATCCAGTGAGTGCACCAGCCATTCCTGTATAGGATCCGAACCCGCGGCGGGGGCGTCGCCACGCTCCCAGCGCCGCACTCTCCCGAGTGCGCCACGGGGCCGGCCCATATATACATATTTTAACAAGGTAGATATCTTCAGTGAGAGTGTGCCCTCCTCAAAGGTATTTCAGTTTGCAAAATGTGTGGAGAAAACAGAGCCGTCTTCTGCTGTTCAGCTCAGGAGGTGCTTTGGCCCAGGATGGCCTTTGTAATGGTTGTGTTTCATGGGAAACAGCCTCCGTGGCAGCCCAAGACACATGACCTGGGAGGAAGGGCCTGGAGCACTGAGGCTGAGAGGCCAGGCCCTCAGAGCAGGACATGGTAGGGCCTCTTCACCCAACAGACAGTCCCAGGCCTATTGTTCTCCCAGGAGGCACGAATGAGCCTTATCTGTTAGTGCTGGAGGGATCCTTTGATTTCCTGTGCAGGCAAGGCCCAGGCAGGCAAGGGACTTTTCCAAGGTCATGCAGTCAGAGAGTGTGACTTAGACCCCAATCCAGGGCTCTTCCCCCTGCACTGGGCTCATTCACACCTACAGCTAAAAGGTTAATCAGAGTTTCAGAGTGTCCCCATGTCCTCCCTCCATCCCACTGGAAGGACTGACATGTGAGCAGAAATAAATGTCCTGAGCCAAAGGGTTGGGGAGATCATAGCAGTGGGGTTTCAGTCATGGCCTTCCTTGAAGGCTTTCTCCATTCATGGGTCACAGCTAGGCAGCAACCAGATCAGGCCAGCCACGAAACAGATCCTCCCGGTGCCTCTGAGGGGCATGGGAGAGGGGACAGGAGAGAGAAAAGGGAGGCTTAGCTGGCCCTGGGAAGCCATGAGAGAGCTGACACGGATGAGGGTCAGACTTTCAGAGGGACATCTGGGGCTCTGGGAGGAGAACAGGACAGGGAGTCAGAGGCCCAGAGTCCAGGGGAGGAGGCCGCAGCCTTTGTCTGTGAGCTTAGACATTCATTACATTTACTCAGGGAATATTGGCTAAGGATCTACAAGCCTGGCCCTGCTCCAGGAAAGAGGAGAGGGAAAAAACAAAGCTGACCCGGTCGGTCACGGGAGCTCACTTTCAGCAGAGGGGAGATCACTTGGGAATATTGTTAAGATAGAAAGTTTGATCAGGACCACGAGGGAAACTAGGGAGGGAGGGCTGTGAGGAGCTGGGGTGGGGTGGGCTGGGGAGAGGAAGTTGATCAGGGAGAGGTGCGAAGGGCATTCCACACACGGGCACAGGAGGAGCAAAGCCTGGAGGTAGGGAACACGGGGCAGGTGCACGGTCCTACCCAGCTGCAACACAGGCTGGGAGGGAAACGTTTGTGAAGTGCTTGTTCCCAATCAGAGTGGGTCTTGAATGACCAGCTAAAGATTTTGGACTTTATTCTGTAGGCAGGAGGAGCCATTGAAGGTTTCTGAATGAGGACATGTCAATAAGCAGATGAAGCAAAAGTCACTTTTTGAAAATTTCCTGCCCCTTTACTTCTTTAGGGTTCAGCTTATCAGTAGATCGAGGGAACTGGACTAGAGATGGCAAACACCCGACACACGTGCCATTACTTTCCGACCTGCATCCATAACAGGCATCACAAGTCGATCCTTGCACTTCCTCTCCTCGAGCTCAGTTTCACCTCCACAGTGTCGCAGCCGGTCTCTACCAATCCCGTGGGACTGGCCTGAAGGATGGTACCTATTGGCTGACTCTCAACCAGATGATGATGGCAGTGAGGACAGCAGCACTTCTCACCTTACAGAAGAGCTTTTGTGCACCCTGCCTTCTGATCAACTCCCCACTCAGCACTCCCATTACTGGCTGCAGGCTTCCAAGGAGGGAAACTGAGGCACAGAGAGATTGAGAGGCTTACCCGAGGCCACCCAGCTTTCTGCAAAAGCCTCTCCAGGCTTACGTCCCAGCACCAAGGGCCTGATCCTGCTTCTCAGCTAAATCCCAACTGTCCTCCCAGCCCAGATGAAGGAGGCCGATGGTGGGGGAAGTGGGGGGGACACTTCCAGCCTTGCCACTGTCCCCAGGGCTACTAGGGGCTCTGTCCCTGCCCCTAGCCACAGCCCTGGTGGTCCCAGACACAGAGCGCAAGGAGCTCCTGAAAGTGTTGGCACAGGATAGATGCCCAGTTAGTTAGAAAAACATGTGGCTCACTCTTCCCTCTCCTGCCCCCTCCAGCCGCCACCACCTTCTAATTGAATTTCCCTTGAAAAACAATGGTTTCAATGAAGGGGGAAACAAGATTTTCCGAAACTTCATAAAATTTTGCAAAATAATTACCCCCAAACCGGCAGACTCCCTCCCCATTTTTCCTCAAATGAATGTCTCTGGGATATTTTCACAGACTTTAAATCCCATCTGTATGTGCCCCTGGCCTCCGTCTGAGGCTGCCCACCCCAGACCAGATCCCAGGCATCCCCTGGGCATGGGGCCCATGGGAGTCTTCGTCCTCCCTCCTGGTTGACCACCTCCTCTTTCTGTGAGGACTAGCCAGGACGAGAGGAGGGCAGAGGGTCCTGGCTGTTCCCCAGGCCCAGCTGAGGCAGGGGCCAAACCCCCAGCAAAGGTCCCTGAGCTGACTCTGTGCTCTGCCATCATGGTGCCCAGCTGCTCCCACAGATGGGAGCTGAGGAGCAGAGAGGGGAAGGAGTCTGTCTGAGGTCCCAGCACTACGCAGTGGATGGCAGAGCCAGGACTGAACCCTGGACCCCAGATTCTTCATTCCAGCTCCCTCACCTGGAAGCTTACGGTCAGCCTCAGGCCTAAAGCCTCAGGAGGCCTCTGGGAATATGGCCTCTCTGCTGGTCACCCTCCATTCCCTGGGGAATGGGGGATCCTCCTTCCTTCCTCGGTTCCCCAGGGGCCTGGGGTGGCCCAGCTGCTGTGTCTGGCTCCGCTGGTCACCGGTCGGCTTGCAGACCATCCCTCGGTCTGATAGCCAGACACGTCCTAACTGACAGCCAGGGTCAAACCACCAGGCCAGAAGCTTCCTGCCTTCCTCTTTCATGCTGTCGGCCCTCTCCTGATGCCCTTACCTGGGCACTTAGTGATCCCTGGGACCCTCAGCAGTAGGCAGCCTCCCAAGTCCTCCCCTTACTCTCACCGTCAGGGACTCCCCCTAGATACTGCCTGAGGTGTCCCCCCTTTAAAGCTCCCTCCAGACAGTCTTCTCTGCTATTCCCCAGAAAGGCTTCTCCCAGCTGCTCCCTGCTGGAGACTCCCACCAGGTGCTCTACACGGCCTATACCTTCCCTACAATCTTGACCCTGCTCTCCACCAGCTCCCATCCCCAATCCCATTCTTTTTCCACTGCCAGGAGGTGACAGCTGATGAACTAATTCATACCAAGGTGTGACTGACTAACCAGTGGGGCTCTCCCAGAGAGAGACTTCGTTCTGGGCTGAGAGTCTGGGGTCAGAAAGCTACTGTGAAGTCACAGGTGCTTCAACCAGGTGATACACTGAGAGATTTTGAAGCAAAGTCCTCTGCCCCAGGCCCTTTCCTGTGGAGCAGCTTCAAGCAGATGAATAGGAAAGACCCTGGGTGGTGGGGCTGCTGAAATCATCCCCTTGCTATCTGCACCAACCCCAGCCTCTGGCTCCAGTGACCCTAGAAGTGGGAGCCAGTCTCCAAGATGGCCCCAGGGACCCTTGCATTCTGTTATTCATCCTCTTGTGAAGTCCCCACCCACACTGGGCAGGGCTGACATGTAGTCAACAGGCTACTGTAGAAATGATGGGGTGTGACTTCTGAGGCTAGGTCATTAAAGACATATTCTTTCTGGGATCAATTACTCGCTGCAAGAGAAGCTGGCCATCATGTTGTGAGAACACTCAAGCAACCCGTGGAGAGGCCCACATGGCAAGGCTTGCCAACAGTCTGCACCAACTTGCCAGGCATGTGAGTACACCGCCTTGGGAGTGGGTCCTCCAGCCTCAGTCGAGCCTTCAGATGAGTGGAGTCTAAGCTGATGTGTGAGTGGACCTCATGAGAGACCTTGAGCCAGAAATGTCCCACTGAACTGCTCCTGGCCCACAGAAATTGCAACAGCATAAATGTTTACTGTTTTAAGCCACTGAGTTTTGGGGTAATCTTTTACACAGCAAAAGATAATATACCAGGCCACCCCTCTACAATAGACCCCTCCTGCAGCTTCTCTCTGCAGCCATTTGTCCCAGCTTTGTTAAAAATTACCCAAAACTTGGAAATAGATAAAGAGATGGCAGCAGGTCTTTTCAGTGTCATATTGGGGCACTGTTTAACAGGTCCACTAAGGGTATTTGTGATGGTCTGAGTGTTTGTGTTCCCCCCCCCACCTTCATTTTTTGAAACCTAATATCCAAGTGATGATGTTGGGAGGAAGGGCCTTTGGGAGGCGATTAGTGCCCTTATAGCAGTGCCCTGAGAGAGCCACCTCTCCCCTTCTGCCATGCAAGGACACAGTGCCAAGCAGGCCCTCATCAGACACCGAATCTATTGGAGCCTTGATCTTGAACTTCCCAGCCACCATAACCTTGAGAAATAAGCTACTCAGTTTAAGGGATTTTGTTACAACAGCCCAAATGGACTAAGACAGTATTTAATTATCTAAAGGAATGTTTACCTGTGACTTAGTATGTGCTATTAAAAGACAAGACTTTAGAATTTATATGTTAATGTATAGATTTCTGTCCAGTAGAAAACCCCCAAAAGTTATAGATTTGGGACCCTTTAGGACATTAACCAGTTTTAGATCTCGTCAAGTTATTTCATTCCAACATTCTTTCTCTAATATTCTGAAACTCTGTTCCTTTAGTTCTCTTTTGAATCAACTTCGTCATCTCACTTTGACAGTTTACATAGGCCCCAGGGATGGGGAACTCACTACCTATCAAGGAACTCAGGAATCTTAGGACAGCTCCTGGAACAGGCTTAGGATTTCTTCCTTGTCCTTGTCGCTGGCACCCTCTAACCCTGGGTCTCCATCTGAGGAGAGCCTCAGGAAGTAAGCCAAACCTCTAATTCCCATAGCAGCCCTTCAAATTTGGTAATTTCCCGTTACTCTGCACTGCAGATTTTATACTCAGAAAATAAGTTATTAAATAATAAAAAAAAAGATTGTGATCTACATTTTACTTCTGCGAGTTGAAGAATATATCTGGGGAAGATCCATTTTTTGATGCTGCTCTCTCCCGGGCTTGTGTAGCTAGAGGAACTGGAGATGAACAGGGGTCTACTCTGACCCTCTACTCGATCCCTTCTCCCTGGGCTCCAGAGGGATCTCACTGGGTAAAACCTTCATCTCCCTCCCCTGGTTTCTTTTCATGGCCTTCTGGCTCTTGGGATGAAGGCCAAATCCCAACCACAATTCCCTTTATGGCCCGGCCCTGCCCCCCGTCCCACTTGCCTCACACCAAGCTCCCCCGTGCCCCTTTCATTCCAAGTACACTGTCACTCCCTTAGGCTCACTCTGCTCCTCTGCGCCACCTGGCCTCTGCTCGTGCTATTCTTACTCCCTGTAATGCATCCTTCGTCTCTAAGAGCACTTCCTCCTTGCCTGGAACATTCTCTGCCCCCAAAAGAGGCTCTCAGGGCACCTGTGCTCTGCCCCTCCCGTACCCTACAACCACACTCATTAGGCAGTTAGCCCTTTGCTTGTGGAATGATTTGATAGTGCTGGACTGCTGGTCACAAGGACAGGGACCACTTTGCCTTGTCCTAAATTTTGTCCCCTGGGACCCACACTGGGCATAGTGAGGAGTAGACACTTAGAGACCATGGGGACTGGGGCCTGGCCCTGAGGAAGCATCAGGAGGAGTTTGCTGAGCAAATCAATGAGGGTCTCGTGGCAAGTGGGGACAGAATGGGAGGCTGACACCTAAGTCTCTGGGCTCAAGGTCCGGTGCCCGCCACGCAGCCCTGTGCACGAGTGTGTGGCGCGGGCCGAGCTGTTTCTCATTACCCTGCATGGGAGTGCCTTGGCCTCTCTGCACACCCATGAACTGTGACTCAGGTTATATGAAGCCCAGTCAGTTGCTCCCTCTTTTTTTCTCTAGAGAGCAACTTCCTAGCCACAAGAGACCTCTTGACGCCCACTCACACCCCAGCTCAGTCAGAGGGTTTTCCTCAGTTCACAAAATGTATATCACAATAGAGGTACAAAATGGAAAATACCACTGAAGTGTGGTGAGCTCAGAGTGGAAGTCCTCCTGCTGTCCCACTCCCGGAAGCAACCACTGCTGGCAATTCTGTGTACAATTCTGTGCACACCATCTACATGCGTGAGATCATAATTATCACAGCCAGCATTTATGGGGCTTATTCAGGGCCAAGCTACTTTACGTATTAAGCATCACAATAGCCCCATAAGGTAGCACTTGATTTTTATCCCCATTTCGTGGGTGGGGAAACTGAAACACACAGAGAGGTTGAGTAAGTTGCTCACAATCACACAGTCAGCAAGTGGCAGAACTGGGACCCGAACACTGGCAGCAGGCTCGAGAGTCCCGATGCTTGATCCTCTTGGTTTTATACAGATGTCTACACTGGAGGTCGATGGCGCAGCTCTTCAGTGTGAAGTCTGAACCTTGACTCTGCTCCTTCCTAGTTCTATGACCTCTGGCAACTTACTAGATCTCTCTGTGCCTCGGCCTCGGTAGTTCTGCTTTGGGGATGATGTGAGTTAGTGGATGGAGAGTGCTTGGGACAGAGCCTGGCAGGCAGCAAGTGCTTAGGCGTGTCACAGTCACAGCTGCTACCCCCACTGGGTCTGAGGTGTTTTCTGGACGTGAGGACCCGCACTTCCCTCTGTCCTGCAGCATGCCTCGGTCCAGCGCCGGGAGCGACGCCTCACCTCCTTCTCTCTCCTGATGGCCCAGGGCTGAGCCCAGGCTCTCTGCTCTCTGACAGATGTTACCTCTCAGCACCACAGCAGCTGCACTTGCACGGAGCTGCCCTGTGCCAGGAGCTCCACCAGGGCCCTTCTGCTCATCACGGTTGACCTGCGGTCTCGTGGTTTAGCCTGATGTCTGACGGTCCTGAGTTCAAATCTGCACTCTGGCGCTTGCTGCTGTGGTACCTTGGGCCTCAGGGTTGAGGGTAGAGCAGGCACGCAGTGAACAAAACAGGCCTCAGTTTCTCACCTGTGAAACAGTGATGGCATGAACTCTGGTGCTTCTTAGCCTCATGGGATGGAGAGGACTGAGATAAGGCTGGCGCGATGCTCGGCCCTGTGCCCACCTGGCAGTATGTGTCTACGAGACGTCAGCTGTGAGCACTAGCTCGTTTTCACCGGGCCACGGCTTCACGAGTTAGGACTTAGCCACAGTTCATAGGTGAGGAAACTGAGTCTTACCAAAGGCAGTGACCTGTCCAAAGTCATATTTCTGGCATTGATGAACTCAGGCGGGAGCCCAGGTCTGCTGGCTCTGAGGTGGCCACCCCCAACCCTGCCGGAGCAAGGAGCAAGCAGCCTCCTCAGCTCCCTGGGATAGGCCCAGCCCCCGCCTCCAGCTCCCACCCTCCCCTCACCCCAGGGACCCCCACAGCCACTCAGCTTCAGCCCCTCTCACCACAGCCAGCACTAGCTCACAGGATCACACAAGGACAAGGCAGCAGGGGCTCAGGCAGGCTGGTGGAAAAGCATCCATTCCAGGAAAGCCCCGGGGAAAAGCCCACAGCAGCCTCCCCTTTTACACAGGGACCTGACATAAGCTGAGACCCACTGCCCAGAGCCCCCACCCCTGCTGTTTCCATACCAGCTTATCAAGTCCTTCCTCTGCACGTCCCAGAACTTTACACAGCCAGGCCATCTAATTCTCCCAACAACCCTGGGCAGGGAAGGCTATGACTTGCCCCTGATGGGGAAACTGAGGCACAGAGCAGTGAAGGGTGTGCCCAAGCACACACAGCAGTGAGAGGCAGATCTGGACACCAATATTGGTCTGTCTGACATTCCCACCCACGTGTGTGACCTCATACTCTGATGAAGTGTCAGAGCCAGAGGGGCCCTGACACAGGGTCTGGCCCAAGGACCCTCAGCCCTGGCTGCTCAGTCGAATCATCTGAGCTGGGTTTAAATGGTGCCCATCCCAGAACCATTTAAGTACATGTTTTAAAAGATCCCCAGTGTAGCCAGGATGGAGAAGCACTGATGGAGCCAAGCCTCTCAATTTATAGATGGGGTGAGAAAGGCCCAGAGAAGGCAAGCGACTTGTCCAAGGTCACACAGCAAGTCAATGGCACTAGACGTGGATCTTGGGATCCCTCTGACACTTTTGAAGGTTGATGCTGGATGAACTAATTGCATTTGGTTGGTCACCATGCTGCCCACTCACCCCTGGCTCCTAGTCGTCCCAGGCCACAGCTGCCAGACCCCTGCCCCTCAGCCTGATTGCTTCTCCAGATTGGCTGGCCCCTCTGCATTGAGTGGCAGAGGGAAAACCCACCAGGGGAAATGGTAGCAGGTGTGGGGTTGCTTTGCCTGTGTCTGTGGGTTTTTCTTCCTCTTACCTCTCATGAGATGGCCTGGAGGATAAAGAGACCAGCGTTCCCTGTAGAACAAGGAAGGGCCATACTTCTGCAAAGATGCTGGGGTGAAGGGGGCTGGGCGTGGAGGCTGCCACATCCTGGGGACCCTAGCCTGGGCTGGTGTGAGTGAGGCCGGTGGCACAGTGTGGGCACATGGCTTGGTGCCCAGCAGCAGCTGGGCTCAGATCTCACCTCTTGCATTGCCCGTTGGGTGAATGCAGCCTTAAACTCCCACCTCAGCATACAAGATGGCAGGATTAGAAGGCAAGAGGCATGTGGGGGCTTCCCGCAGGCATGGCAAATACTTGCTATTATCATGAGGTGCTGCCCTCAGGCTGGCATGTGCTTCTATAGCTCTTTCAAGGCTCTGTTCTAGACTCTTCCTATGGCACTGTATGACCCTGGCCAACTCCCCTCCTATCCTTATCACTCAGTTTTCTCCTCTGCAAAATGAGAGGAGGGTGATTCCAGGGGTCTCTGTCTTTGGAGAGTGGGGTAGTCACAAGGTTGGGGCAGACAGGGTCAAGAGCAACACCTGGTTGTCTGACCCTGATGCCATTGGTGCAGCCAAGCCAGGCAGTGCCCCCGGTCCTCCCTTTCAGGACGGGCGTGGAGGGGGCACCTTCCCTTGGGGCACAGAGGCTGGCTTCTCTTTCCCCAGCTGTGGTAGCTCCTGACCGGGGGTGCTGGTGCCTGAAAGTCTGCCATATGTCCAGACCTTCTGTGGCTCCCCTTTGTCGACCACCTACTATGTGCCAGGGCCCATGGTACATAGTACCATGTATATGGTGTGACTTGCTCAGAGTCCCAGTGGCAGGACTCTCAGTGTGGTTCCTGAGTCTCTGCACTTTGCTTCACACTGCCCACCTTTGCTAAAATAATGCTAAAGCTGCCTTTCATGCCTCACTATGCTCCTGAGGTTTATGGCAGTTGGTTAAAAGTATGGACTGAAGAATCAAACTGCCTGGGTTCAAGTCCTGGCCCTGGACAGTCTGTCATAGCATCCCCACCTCCACCTCCACAGAACTGCCCTTCTCTTGGCCTCCACATGGTTCCCCTCCCTCTCACATGGGGCGAAGTTGGGGTCTGACCATAGGTGGGATCCTGAACTGGGGGACAGGTGGTCTTCTGGTCCCCTAGGAGCCAAGTCAGGACAGGGGAGGGGCCTGGCTGCCAGCAGCTTCTTCCCAGAGGAGAGAGGTGGGGTTGTCCTTGGGGCTGGGGGTGGGTTGGGGGAGGGCTGTGTCAGGTGCTGGTGGCATCTGCACACATCTGGAGCCAGGCAGTGGTGGGTGTGCAGAGGAAGTCCATGGGGTTGAGACGCCCCACCTCCTGCCTCTGTAGACTTTAGAGCCCAGGCTTCCACTCCTGTCCTGGCCCATCACAGTGCCGGCAACCCCACCATTAGCAACCTTGATCTTTGGGGTTTGAAGTCTACTTGGTCTTCTACAGCCAAATTATTGCATTCAACTCCTCTGCCTTGACCTTGGCCACAGACCAAGGCTTGATTCCTGACACACAGCCCCAGCTACACGTTGATCCCTGATCCTGGTCTCAGATGGACCCATGACCACAGCCACAGTCCTGACCCCAAGCAGCCATATCAGAGAGGTAGAGGTGGGTCCCTTACTGGGTCATGGAAGAGCTAGAGCCACACACTCCCTGAGGCTGGCCTGGTGGGCCTTATGTCATCCCCAGGTGTGAAAGTCATCTGTGTGGTTCCTGGACAGCCTGGACTGGCCCTTGGCAGATGTGGCTGCAGATGGGCTGGGCACCACCCCATGGTGTGACCCCAGGACGTCCCACCCTCCTCAGCCTCAGTGCCTTCTTCTGCCCCACACTGGATGGATGGATGACCTTGAGGGCCTCCCTGGCTATGAGAGCTGGTAGTTCAGGAGGCATGAGGTGCTCTTGTGGGTAGGGATTCTGGCATGTTCCCAGCTCCTGCTGCCCTAGTCTAAATCCCCTCCATTCTGCTCTCCTGGTCTCAGCCTCACAGCCCAGTGGTTAGGAGCAGCCCCTGGACCACATGGACCTGGCTGGGAACCTCAGTGAATTTCTTAGCCTCTCAGAGCCTCAGTCTGCACACCTGTGAAATGGGGATTGTGGGTGTTGGAGGACTCCAGGCAGACATTTGGTGCAGAGCCCAGCATGAATGGAGGCTCAGGAAGTCAAAGCCAAATATCAGCTTTCCATGGGACTCCTGGGCTTTACTCAGCCCCAATGATCATTTAAAATATTGTAACACCCCTTTTTTCCCATTTTCAGTGGGGAAGCTGAGGCCTAGAGAAGTCAAGCTCCTTGCCAGCAGAGTGGGAGCAGCAGAGCCCCATGTTCTCCCGCCCCCCCTGCTTAATCCCATCCCCTCCCCCCACCCACTTTTGAGCAGCACAGATGCCACCAGAATCCATCATAAACCTGGGTAGGTCACTGCCCCTCTCTGAGCCTCAGTTTCCCCTTCTGTAAGAGTAAGGAGCAGGCCTAGAGGGACATCCATTGCAGGAAGCCTCACTGCTACTGAAGAGGACAGGAGCGTGCTGGGGTAGGAGGTTACGGTGGATGGCAGGCCTTGAGAAACCTCTGGAATGCAGTTTCCAATGTGGTTTCTGGAATGTGGGTTTGAAAGTTTGGGGGCTGCTTTTGCTACAAGGGGCCCCCTTCTTCCCTCCTTTCTTTTCATGACATTTCACCAACTGTTTCTTCCCTTAATCCAAACCATTGTTTTTCCAGGGTGAGATTTAAATTAAAGCCACATGGTTCCCCCAACATACACACCCTTGCCAAATGGAAGCGTGTTCTGGGGAAACAATTATGACCCTGTTGAAGGGGATTCTGATCCCTCCATGGGATCCGTCAGACAAATGCTTGAGAGTCTTCAGGATGGCTCAACCTGGGTAGGCTTGGAGGTTTCTAGGCCCAAATGTAGCTCAGACTGAGAGCAAGGGGTGAGCCCAAGTGCCTCCATTAGAGGGCAAGAGCCCCTTTCCTAAGCCTGAGTCTATCCTATAAGCCGCAGGGATATGGGAGGTGCCCAGGCCCTGAGGCCCATCTGGGAAGGGGATTCACACAGCCCATCGAGGCTTGGCCACGTAGATGACTTGAAGCATGGCAGCAGGGTGCTGGTGAATAAGAGACCTGGATTTGGAGTCTTACTTGTGTCTGATTCTCACTCACTTGCTGTGTGAATTTGAACAAGTTCGTTAACTTCTCTGAGCTTCAGTTTCCTCATCAGTAAAATGAGGCTCTTGCCAGAACCTCTCTGGGGGCTGTGGTAAGAATGATGCAGCTGAATGGCCTGTGCAAAGTAGGCGGAGCGTCAAGCACCTGGTGCACGGCGGGGCTCGTGCAGACAGTGCAGAAGTGAAGGGGGCCTCAGAGGAAGGGGGGGGCCCAGGCACAGTGCAGAGAGAGGAGGCTGAGAGCACAAGGGGGAGAAGAGGGCAGGCAGGGAAATCTGGGCACAGTGTGTAGCCCCTAACCCACCATGTGTGAAGGCCCTGGAGTGGAAGGGGCACCCGAGTGGTGGGTGGGAGGGGGCATGCTGGAAGTCCCCAGGGACTGCTCTCCAGGGCTTCTCCAGGCCTGGCCTCTGTTTTGCATAGTCTGGCTCTCCAAGATGGGTCCACAACTTGGAGCGCCTGGGGAGGAGGGGGTCAGGAGAACAGGAGGCAACCTCCCATGCCCCCCATGCAGAAAGAATTAAACTCCCCCCATCTCAGGCATACATCTACATGAAGTCTGGACACCTGTGGGGTGGGCACCCTTGTAGCCATAAGTCCACACATCAGGGCACACAGACTGAGACGTACATGCAAATGTACACACGCCAGACCCATATGCAAAACACAGACCCAGACAGGCCCACACATAGAAACACATTTCCACACCAGGGCCAGACCCTCAGGTAGGAGTGTGCAAGCATGCAGTGCTCACGCATGCACACACATGCACATGCATGCACACGAATGCACACATGCAAACACACACATGTGTGCACACGTGCACACACAGACACACACACACACATACACATATGCACACATGCGTGCACACCCGTGCATGCCCACTCGTGTGCTGAACAGGGGCTGTGGAAGCCTTTCTACAGCACAGGCTCCAAGAGGACAGCTGTCTCCACACCATTTATTCATTCCACAAACACAAATTGAGCACCCACCACGTGTCAAGCCCAATCCCCACCCCTGGGACTCACATTCTAGTAAGAAAAATATCAATAATGCTTGTTGAAATAACGATTGTTCCTCACATAGTCACGTGATCTTGCAACATCCCTCTGGAGTCAGGAGTATCTCTGCCATACAGATGAAGAAATTAGGGGTCAAAGAGGTGGCATGCTCTCCCGAGGTCCCACTGCTGGTGAGTGGCAGCCTTACTAGAAGTGACCTCTGTCTGCCCCACCCTCCACAGGCAGGAGAGGCTCTGTGATGTGCCCCCTGGGGAGGGGATTGGGGCCTGCAGAGGGGCCCAGCTGCTCCCACAAGCCCAGCTGTGACCTTGGACCAGCCACTCTCTTTCCACTCCCTCTGTGCCTGCTGCCCATAGTACAGAGGATGACACGGAGCTTTTGAGAGGACAGTGGCCTCATGAGGCAGCAGAACTGGGCACTGTGGCAGGACCAAGGCCGTTTCAGCCCAGGTGTCAGAGATGGGGAGGGGAGCTGGTCCTCTTACCCAGGGCTCCAGACTCCCACACCCCCATGTCAATCAGTCAGTGGGTCTTCGCTGACCCTGACCCTGCTGAACACTGCACTGGATACACAGGGCCAGCCCAGCCTGTGGGCTCCGTGTTGCTCCCTAAGTTGCCTAGAGGGATGCCACCATGACCACCAGGCCCGTGAGAATCAAATCCTCAAGTGCCAGGATAAGAGCTGGCAAGCATCTGGGGCTGCAGGTACTGGCACCTGCTTTTCTCAGCCTCATAGTGTCCGGGCAGACAAGAGACCGCCCCACCCCTGCCCCCACCTCCTAACCTGCAGCCTGCAGAGTCCCCAAGCCAGCCAGCCTGGGCCAGAGGGTTGTGGTGCAAAGACAGTGGGCAATGGGCACAGTGACCTGAACACCAGAGCGAGCTGTCCACAGCAGGGCCGGGCACCTCACCAGCTGCTTGGAGGGTGGCCACACCTGCTCTCCTGTCCTGCATGTGAACTTGGGGACGGGGAACATCAGAGAGATATGGGGGGCATCATTCAGCCCCTCCCTCAGTAGCATCGTTCTGGAGGCTTCTTCAGGCTGGGCCCTGCGTGCAGGCAGAGGTTGGTGCTGAGGGGAAGGCTGTGGTGTGAGCCTCCCACTAGAAGCCGCTGGAAACCTCCCTCCCTCTGGCGGGGCAGCCCCTGCCCTCAAGTTGCTGACAATCTGTTCCGGAGCTTCTGGATCCATCAGATCAATTTCAGGAGCCTTATAAAACACAGATTCCTGGGCCCCTTCCCAATCTGCTGAATCATAATCTTGGGGCTGGAGCCCTAGAATCTGATTCGTTTAAAGCCTAGAGACCTACGTGAGAAGGCAGCACTGACAGCCCCTGGCCTAGGGCCCTGGTTACTGCTAATTACTCTTTTCCTGATTCCCCCCATGGGATGCTGTCTTATTTCATCCTGTGTCCCCCCTAAAGAATCCGGTAGGTGCTGAATGAGTGTTTGATGGTGATGCTGGTGGGTTGGCCAAGGTGTAGGCCCACAGAGAGGTACATCTGGATCTCAACTGGCATGCTGTGTGACCTTGGGCAAGTCAATGCCCTCTCTGGACCTTGGCTCAGATGGTCTCTAAAGGCTGGTACAGACTGAGCCACCTATAGTCCCCAAGGGCTGCCCAAATACCCAGGAGGTGATCTTACTCCCAGCCATGGAGGGAGCTAGACTAGTCCCCTGAGCACCCCTGGGATTCCCTCAGTTTGCCCTCTGAGAAATGGGCCCAGGCCATCAAGGCACCCTGACCTGCACTGGTCACAGCTTCGACATAGAGGGTGTTCATCCATACCTAAGGGGAAGGACATTTGCCAGATCCTGAGGCAGCCCCTGGACCCCCGCCTGGGTCCAAGGGCTGAGCAGGAGGAAAGTGAGGACCCCAGCCCTCCCCGTCCCGTGCCTGCTGTGGGCGAGGAGCAGGTGCACAGCCTCCCGCTTCTTAGAATCCCTGAGAGGCCCAGGGCGTGGTGGGGGGAGGATGAGCTCATTTACGGGAAAGGGGGATGGGGGGCTCTCTTCTCACCCGGCCCTGCTGGGGGGGCGGCAAGTGCGTCAGAGCCCAGGCTCCCGCCTGCCTCCGGAAATGCCGCCCAGGGCTCTGTCACGAACCCAGGCGGGCAGGGGGGCCAGCCGGAGCGCTGAGGGGGGTCAGGTGACCTGCGAGGCAGCTCGGCTGGGGACCTGGAGGGTGCACCAGGAGGTCAACTTCCCCCTTCCCAGGCCTGCACCCCACACCCAGCTGCCCAGCTGATGTCTTTCCAACCGTCTGTCCGTCCACTGTCCCCCAGCCCACCATGGGCTCTGGACCTCCGCTGGGTTCCCCTGGTGCCCATGAGGACTGAGTTCATTGACAACCAGGGGGCTTCCACGTCAGGGTCCTGGGGCTAGGGGTGGAGACATGGTGGGGAGAGCCCTGTCTCCCTGCCCCTCTCTCCTTCCCTCCCTCCTGTACTTCTCTCTGCAGCTATTTAAAGCAAGTGGTGGCCGTGGGAAACTTCTTCAGATGTGTGGTTTCTTCGTCTTCAGCACAGCTACCGGGCGTCTGCTCGCTCTCGAGTCTGGTGACTCATCCAGAGTGAGAAAAGCCTTTTGTTGTTTGACGCTCAATCGAGGCTCTGTGGCCTGAGAACCTAGCCTGGTGGGGCCTTCCCTCTCTGCCACTCCTGGAAGGCCTTGGGAGTGCCCGGAGCTGTCCCTCTGTGCCATCACCAGACCCGGGGAGCCCGGGGCCAACCGTGCCCCATGGGGTGAAATGTTCTGCTGGGGGTGGTGGCTGTCTGGGTGGGAGGAGGCCTGTCCTCAAAACTCATCTCAGCCACCACCTCCTCCAAGAAGCCACCCCTGATTCCTCCAGGACCTCAGTCAATCTCTACCTTAGTGAGTTGGTCCTCTGACCTCAGTCTTCTCATCTGTGAAATGGGGCAGTGAGTCCAAGCTGGCAGATCCTTGCGAAGATTAACCGCAGAGTGTGCAGCAGGGCGTCTGGCACACAGTAGTTGCTCAGTCTGTGGGATTCAGGATTAGTGAGAGCTGCTAACATTTGCAGCGTGCTCGTTTTGTGCTGAGCACTTTGTATGAATGCCCCATTTAACCTTCCTAACCACAAGATGAGTGGTCACCAGGAATAGTCCCATTTTACAGTGAGGAAACTGAGGGAAGGGGGCCATGTAACTTATACGTTATCTGCTATCTAATAAGTGGCAAAGTGAGATTCACACCAAGGCCATATGTTACCAGAGTGGAGCCATCCAACCCTGTGCCAGCCTGTGCCAGGAGCCTGGCAAAAAGTAGACAGTAAAGTTTTGCACTCTAAGAGCTATAAAAGCATGTCCCTGGTGCTCAGAGCCTTTGCACGTGCTGTTCCCTCTGCCTGGAGCACTGCACCCTGCCCCCACTTGCCTGGCTGTATCGTTCTTAAGCCTCAGACCCCGGCTTGAAGGGCACCCTCCTGGAACCTGTCAGGATGGGCTGTGTCAGGTGCCCCAGGAGCACACAGCTCCTCTGCATACTCACCACAATGGCAGTTAGTCACAGTTTTCTTCTTCTATCCCTACCCAGAGCGTGAGTGTCCCCAGGGTAGAGACGGGCCCCTCATTACCCCATCCCCAGAGTGAGCACAGTACCTGGCACACAGTAGGTTCCCAAGGTGTATGGACTAAGTGGGCACCGCCAAGGGTGACCAGAGGTGGGGAGGAAGTGTTCCAGAAACTTCTCTGTCATAATCCAGGAATCTATTTGATGATCTCTAGAGAAAGCAGGGCCTTGGACCTGCTACCCATTTAGGGTTTGGGATGATGGGAGGGTCCTAGAAGGACCATGCAGAGGACAGAGCCACTTTCCCAGGATGGCAGGTGGCCACCCCTCCATGGACATGGGGGTCCTGGGGTATTTGCCATGGCCCTGGAGCATAATGGGGGTAGAAGGAAGGGTGCCCTGGGCCCCTGCCACTCCCTGCCACCCTGACAGTGGCTGGGATCCCATGAGAAAGGAGCATTTGGCTCTGTCCTTAGAGGTTGAAAGGTCACCAGGGCCAGGCCTGGATGGTGCTTATCACAGGGGTGGCACTGGAGTCAGAGAGAAGTTCCAGGGAAGAGGTCTTGTGTGTCCAGGGTCTCAGGGAAGCCAGTGGTCTTGAGTGATGGACTTGACAGCAAGATGGGCTGCCCTTGGGCGAAGGAACAGCAGTCGCTGTGTGGAGATGTCCAGTGGTGTCTCGAGTACTGCCGTTAACGCAGACAGCTGTGGCCTTTGCAATTCCATTACCCCAAATGGAGGCCAGAGATATGGAATGACTTAGCCAAGGTCACGCAGTGACTCAGGGGCGGGGTCTTCTGTTGGGGGGTGCCGGGGCCTGAGGGCTCAGGCATGGTGGGAATGATCAGAAGACTGCGCAGCCCACAGCCCACTCCGAGCCCGTCTTCTTGCTGAGATGCTCAGACACAGGAAGACCCTTTCCACTGAGGCCGCAGCTGCCCCCCTCAAAGCACAAAGCCACAGACTCACTGCAGACTGGAGGCCCCTGCTCTGCCCATTCTCCGCTGTGTGGAGAGGAAGGCTGAGGCCCAGCCAAGGCATGGGACTGTCCAAGGACCCCCAGGGAGGCTTTGCCAGAGCAGGGACTGGAACCCAGGTGTACTGACTAATGGTTCCCTGCCTGAATGTCTCCACCACCACCACCAAAAAAGAAAATCAGCTCTGGTCTCTCTGTGACTTCTCACACCTGTGAGCCGGATCTGACTCCTGCTTCAACCCAACCTGCTTCAACCCAACCCTTACCTTACAGTTCAGCCTGGTCAGCTGCGGGGACCAGGGACACTGCCCACTGCCACCCAAGCAGCCTCCAGGAAAGCCCCGGAGAGCCTCCCTAGGCGGAAGGCCAGGCCAGGCCAGAGCTGAGAGCCAATGCCCTCTTAGGCCTTGGCAGGGCCAAACGCTGCTCTCCAGAAGCTTACACTTAGGGGGGACCATCCACGGTTCTTCCCAGCCCTCTGCAGTGGGCAGAGCAGATTTCTCCTCACCACCAGCGCAGGGCGGGGGCAGGCAGGAGCCAGAGGCACCTGCTCTTCTAAAAACAAACCAACCACATTTGTCCTCGGCTTTTCTTCTTTTGGTGCTGAGGTTCAGGAGGCTGGTCCTATAGAGGAAGAAACATTTGCGAGAGGCTCCCCTGGGAATCCCAGAAGGGAAGTTTGGGAAGATCCTGAGACAGTGGAGAGCTGGGATCAGTGAGGACGAGAGAGCTGTCTAGGGTCATACAGGGAGTTGGGTAGAGTCACTGGGGGAGGCCTGTCTGCCGTCTACCATCCAGTACTCGGCTCTGATCAGGAGCCAGAGCTGGGCTGGCCCAAGGCCTGTCTTGCCTGTGACCCCAAGATGGTCCCCGCAGGCAAGTCTGGGAGCCTCTGTCCATGACACGGGAGCCCACCTGGGTCAGAGCCACTCCAACCAGGCGAGGGGAATCCCAAGGTCAGACAGTTGTGGGAACGAAATGCCCCTTCCCCACCCCGCTTGCACAGCGCCTGCCTTTTGCATATGGCTGGGAACATCTGACTTGGGGCCCCAGCCGGATTCTACTCCAGCCCAGACAAAAAAAATTTCCCCTGTGGTTTGGAATGAATTGTGGCCATCACTTCCTGTGCCCCACGGGAGGTGAGGGTGGGACAGGGAACCAGAAAGGGGATGACCCTGATGTCAGGTTCCACAGAGACATGGATGGGGGGGCCTGACATGAGAATCTGCCCACTAAAAGTCTAATCCTAGACAGACCACAGACTAGCTGTGTGACTTCTGGCAAATACCTCTCCTCTCTGGTCCTCTGAAATAAATGTTGCCTAAGGGCACTTTCTGTCTTGGCATCTGTGGTTTTAAATACTCCGTCCACCTGAAGGACAGAAGGGACACCAGAGGCCAAGGCAGGGGGTGTTGGAGAAGAAGTGGGGCTTTGAATCAGACAGATCTAAGACCAAATTCTGGCTCCACCACTTACTTGCTGTGTGGCCCTGGGCAAGTGACTTCGCCTCTCTGAGCCTCTATCTCTGCATCAGTAATACTGACAATCACACGATTTGAGTCCTTTCTTTCTGCCAAACACTGTTCCAAGGGACCCCTCCCAGACACCACCCAACCATCATCTGGGGTAGGGGCTCTTATGACCCCTTGTGGGAGACAAGGGAATGAGACTGGGAGTGAACCCCGGCAGTCTGACTCCAGAGTCCGTGGTCTTTAACGCCTGCCACACGGGAGCGATCACTGTGAAGATTAAATGAGGGAATTGGAAAAGAGTTTTGCACTCACTGTGCAGAGCACGCGGAAGCTGTTATCATATTATTATTACCGATGTTCAGGTTCCTTCTTTCCCTGGTGATGCCAATCCCACCCCTAAGTCCAAATGACTCCCACTGCTGCGCTCGGAATGCCCACCACCTCCACCTGAGAGCCTCTCTCTCTGCCCTCCAGCACCCATGCCTGTGCCCTCTCTGGGCAGGGGGCTGGGAGAGACTTCCCAAGGCCTTTGGCTCGGCCCCCTCATTTCAGATTCCGGGGGAGCAGTCACCTCCCAGGACTGCACAGAGGCTCTTAGCCCTCAGAGCCCCAACCCCACCCTTACTCTGCTTTCTGTGTCCTTACCCCTGTGCCAGCTGCCTTCTGCCACCAGGTAGCTGGGGCACTGAG
Organism: Cynocephalus volans; assembly: GCF_027409185.1. NCBI lineage: Eukaryota > Metazoa > Chordata > Mammalia > Dermoptera > Cynocephalidae > Cynocephalus > Cynocephalus volans. Next base: position 19,684,578 of record NC_084467.1, read on the forward strand.
GACTGCCGGATGGGCTCCTTGCCTTGAGTGGATTTTATTCTTGGGCACACTAGTTGGTTGTCTACAAGATATTCTAGAATGTCTTCCCTTGATGCCAGAAAGTCTACCACGAGCAAACCCTCCTTTTGGATTAAGCAGATCCAGTGGTACCCTGGAAAGGGAACAGCTGGGAGACCTAAGAGGGAATGGGGCATGCCTTCTGGGGAGATGAGGGGGTCAGAGCCCAGTACAGGGCCCAGAGGGGTGTCTGAGGGTGACAGCAGCCACCAGCAGTGTGGGTTTGTTCCTAACCTCTCTGTTGGGCCTTCAGGCACCCTTGACTCTGTGGTGAGTGCTGGGGTTTGAAGTATGGGCAGAAGAGATAAAGGTGCCCCCCTCATTCTTCCAGCACCCACACCCTGAGCCGGCTTGTCCACTTGCGCATTCACTTGTCCCTGCAGCAAACATTTGCTGAGCATCTACCAGGTGCCATGTGCTGCTGGCCCCTGCAAGCCTACCTGTCTCTGCAGCTCACCTGAGCCCTGGCATGGCACCTCTCTGAGCACACCCCATCTCTGTCCTCTGCATGTCCCCTACTCTGACTCTCCTAGCCTCGGGGGTGGGGGGGCTTGGGCAGAACCAGAAGGGAGCTGGGCTGGTGGTCTTTAGCTGTGAAATCAGCATTGGGTTTTTGGTTGAGAATCACACCCACAGTAGCAACCCGTGGCAGAGAAGGTGATTGGGGCCAGATTCTGTGTTTTCTGGAAACACCACAGGGTGGTGAAAGGTTTCCCAGGTGCTGGCCTCAAGCCAAAGAGGCAGGATTTTAATCACAGAGCTGTCATTAGGTGTCTCCCATGACCTGGGTCCAGCTTTGCTCCCTGAAAAGCACCAGGAAGAAAAATGTCCTCTGCACAGAGGTCCCCTGCAACCTACAGAAAACACAACAAAACACTCATTGAGCACTGACTTTGTACCAAACACTTCCCATGCATTTGCCCATTTAATTCTCAAACCCATCCTGTGACAGGTGCTATGATTCTCACTCTACAGATGGGCAAGCCGAAGCTCAGAGACATCAAGTGACACTCCCACGGCCACACAGCCAGTCACTCAGCTCTGAACCACGAGGCCGTGAAGCCCCCTCCTCCCAGTGCCCACTTCTCCTACACCTACAACAGGAGCCCTTCCAGGGGACAGGACCTGGTCGTGAGGGAGAGGAGGAGCCCATGGACTAGAAGGACCGAACACAGCTCCCTGCCCCCAGCCAATGGTCAGGAAATGTCTGTTGACAAATGATTCTGTTTTCATAAAAATAAAACTGTCAGTGCATGTGCATAAAATAACTACTGCAATGAAATGCACCCAAATGTTAATATTCTAGGGAAGAAGGTAAGGAATACATTTTCTTTTCGTTTTCTGTGCTTATCTGTATTTTCTACATTTGCTGCAGAGAAATTAAAAGAAAAGAGAAACAATAAAACTAGGAAAAACAAACACCTTCCCCAGAGCTGTCTGACTGTCTCGGAGCTTAGAGGGTTTCAGGGACGGGTGGTCTGGGGTGGCTGCAGTGAGCAGTACAGGCTCTCCTGTGGAGGTGGTCATTTGTGTCAAGAAGCCAAAGGGGACAGGGACTGGCGGCCCTGGCTGGCCTCCAGGTTCTCGCTCAAGGTCATAGGATGGTGCTTTGAGCATCTCAGGGTGCAGGTGAATGAGAGGAAATACTAGCTTTGGGGGCTAGTGGTCAAGGGTGAGGATTTTGGGGTCAAGCAGATCTGAGGTGCCAAGCTCCCCAATTAACCTAGTGTATGCCCTGGGACAAGTCATGGCCCCTCTGAGCCTCACTTTTCTCATCAGCAAAATGGGGCCCCAGAGAACTGCTATGAGGACTAAATGAGATCTTGTACACAGAACAATCTACCAGTCCCTGGCACGCAGTGAGTGCTCAAACAGTCACAGCTCTGGGTCACTGTCCTTTCCTTCCAGTCCCCAGGAGCCTTTGGGCAAAACGGCCTGTAACCTTTGGCACTCAGGCTGGAAGTTGGCTGGAGGGGACTTAGATCTAACCCCCTTGCTGAGAGGCAAAGAATCTGCAGTTTGGGGAGGGGAGAAGGCAAGGACAGGGTCAAAGCCCACTCTCCCCCACTTCCAGCTGCCTCTCCCGGACCTCCCTGTCCCATGCACAAAGTGTAGGGTTTAGATGCTCCAGGAAACCTGAGATCTGCCTGGGTCCTCCCAGCATGTGGTTCTAACACCTTCCGCAGCTGGGCCTCTACTCCTTCCGCTCCACCCAACCCCACCCTGGGGCAGGCTCAGGACCCGTGGAAACCATGAGGACCAACAAAGTTCTCCTTCTCGCTCCCCATCTGAGTCACCCCCACCACACCATGGGGGTGACTAAAAGGAGACAAAGCCCCAAACCACACCCCATTCATGGCGTGGCGGGTCGGGGCTCCAAGGGTCTGTCCTGCCCTGGCAGAGCCTCTCAGGTCCCCATGGAAGAGGAGGCTGGAGGAGGACAAAGGAGTAGGAGGCGCTGGGCACAGGCCAGGGCTTCGGCCTGTCCAGGGCCCCGGTGCTAAATCCGAGAGTCTTGGAGGCACCTTGGCTGGTTCCAAGTCAGAGGAGGCCTGAACCTCTCTCTCTGCTACAGCCCTAGCTGGAAAGTCTGGTGCAGGGACAGCAAGAATTTGGGGAGCCCCCATGGTTCATGTTTGTTCAGTCGCTCATTCGTCCCACAAATGTGTATGAAGCGCCGCCCTGAGCCAGGCGCCGGGCTGAGCTTGGGGCTTCGAGATGAATCAGACCTGCTCCCCAGGGGCTCCCAGTCTGGTGGAGGAGACAGACATGGAAACAAATCATTAACGACATGAATGAAAGTCTTTGAGATAAAAATACACAGGATCAGTGTACACAGAAGGGCCACCGAGACACCAAACTCAGCATTTTAGATAAATTGAACTGGAGGGACAACTCGCACATCTCCACCGAGGGGGGTGGGGAGCTGGAGGCCGGGACGGTGTGATCCCGAGGGGTGCTGACGGCCCCACCTGCTGCCCACGGTCACCCGGACTGCAACTGCCTTCCACCTTTCCTCTGGGAAGTGTCACCCTCTCTAAAAGACAAGGAGAGGCCCTGCAGAGCTACAGGGATGGATTTTGGATGCGGGGATTCAGAAAGCTCCATTTCTAGGCTTTGAACTGCAGCTTGCCTGCTTCCTGACTCTGAGCTGGGTTCTCTTCCTCTGAGCCTCAGTTTTCTCATCTGCCAAGTGGGGTTCTGGATTTGAAGATAATTCTGATAGCTAATATTTGCTGGACATTTACTGAGTGCCAGCCATCACGCCAAACGCTTTGCAAACATTACCTCGTTCAGACTCTACATCCGGCCTGCGAGGTGAGTGCTATTAATAGAAGAAACCTCTTGTCCAATGAGAGCAAAACCAGTGGTTGGTTAATAGACAAAAATATTTAAAGCAGGAAATCTCATGATACATAAAATAAGCATTTTATTGAACGTAACACATGCATGTGTACTTTTATTAGATGATCTTTTTATGCGGGGCCAAGGCTGTCTTTGAGGCCCAGGTCTCTGGCTGAAGTCCCACCTTGTTTTTCTTGCATAAAACAAACCTGTGCGGCAGCATTTATGGTTTCCATTTGGATTTCTCTAAAGTGGAGTAAGGCCTTAGAGATACTTGCAAAGCAATCTGAATGCAGACTCCTGGATTTTATTCCCACCTCCCCACTAGTTTTAGCCTTCACCTAATTCACCATAAATTTTTGGTGGATTTTAACTATTGTTTTCCTCAATCTTTTATAGCTGTGTTGCCCACACCTAACTGAGGAGCATTCTTTTTTCCAAGGTCCTTTCTTAGTTTCGGCAACACAACCACTCTCTTTCCTGCTCACGTTCTCGTCTCGTTGGTTTAGCTCTTGTAACCTGCGGCTGCAGGTCTGAGTGTGCTTGTTAATGCAGAGAATCAGTTGAATGAAGGTCCTTTAAGGCAGTTTCTACCATTTTATCCCAATTTTGCAGGTGAGGAAACCGAGGTACATGAAGGTACTGACCCAAGGCCACCCTAGGCTTGGCAGAGCCAGGTTTGAACCCAGGCCTGACTGGTTCCATGTTCTTTATCTCACATTCTGCCCCCTTGTCTTAACACCTGAGAGCCACAAGCCTTCTAGCCTCCCTATTAGAGGGACTAAAGCATCTTCCACGTGGACAGTGAAGTGCATTGAAAAGTTGTCAGCCTCGCGCCTGTATAAGAATGATAGCAGGAGCCTGTCTCCCTCGGGCCCGTGTCCCCAAGCCCAGAGTCTGGTACTCAGCAGGTGCTCCTGAACACTGTGAAGTGGGGTGGAAGCAGTCAGGATGCCCCGCATGCTTCTGCTCTGGGGCAGGCGCCAGGCTGGATCTGGGATATAACAGGGATGAGAGGCAGATGCCATCACTGTCCTCGCAGTGTGTGGGACCTGGCAGGATCAGCCTGTGCCCCATGTCCACGCCTCCTCTGCCTCAGCGTCCTCTGAGGGGTGCAGGGCAGGCTGGGGGAGACGTTAATGTATGATGGATGTGGATTTTGGAGTCAGACACATCTGAGTTCCAATTCCAGTTCTGCCACTTACTGGCTGTGTGTGACCCTGGACTAACAGGCACCTCCCTGAGCCTTGGCGGGAATGATGACGCCTCACTCCTGGCCCTTGGGGGGCAGACTCCCAGCAGGGCTGGGAAGGGGGCATTCCCTGGAGCCTCCGGGAGAACAAGGCCCACCGGCAGGAAGGTGCTCGGCGGTGGACAGGGGACCAGGCAGGTAGCTCTGAGTGGCTTCTGACCGTTGGTGGCCGTGGAGAGGGACACAGTGCACGGGGGAAATGAAAAGAGGCCAGACGCTGTCCAGGCCGCAGCACGCAAGAGGAGCCTCACTCTGCCACCTGTCCCCTCCCGGGCTCAGAAAGGGGAAGGCGGCCCAGACCGGGAAGTGGTTGGCTTCTGATGACCGCCGCACGGGGACCGGGGACCGCGCCAGCCCGAGCAGGAAGCGGTCGACCCCTTCCCACCCCCTGCCAAGCCGGGCCCTGCCTGAGCTCACACTTGGGAAACGAGCTGGGCCCGAAAGTCCCTGCTGTCGGGACTGTTCTGGAAGCAGCACTTTATTCTTAGAAACCCAACTCCAGCCAGGGCCCCTGACTGTGCGGCTGGGGGTCTGCAGACCTGGGTCCTCAGCCCAGCTCTGCCACTTCCTCCTGCTGAGGCCGGGCACAAGCCGCTTCTCCTCTGGAGCTGTTCCTTATCTGTTAAATGGGATGAGGTCCCCCACCTGCCACTTCAGAGGGACAGCAAAAGTTGAGAGTCCTGAAAGGTCAGAGCTGGAAAGTCCCTAAGGGCTTTTTACCAGGTGAGGGGACAGGCCGGAGAGGGGAAAAGACTGCCCCAGGTCCCACAGCCAGGCAGTGGCAGGGTCGTGTGAGGTTTTGGAAAGAGCAGTGGACTGGGAGGCAGGACTTGGTCCAGGCCTCACTCGGCTCCTTCCCAGCCATGTGGGATTTTGGTCAAGTCAACCAACCTTTCTGAGCATTTTCCTACAATGAGAGAATAAGCTCACCTAAAATGCTGAGTGCTGAAATGCCTCGTAAACTGTCATGTGCTGTGCACACTCTGAACAAAAATAAACTGAAACTCAGATCTCATGAGTTCATGTTCTATGCGTCCCCCACCCTGGGCTCTATGAATGCGGAGTGGGGTTTGGGCCCCAGAGATGCCACCTGGGGGAGGACTTCTCTTGCTTGTGTTGACCCCCACTCTCCACCCCCCTTGGGTGAGAGGTGACAAGTCCCTTTCCCTGATTTTTCTGAGTCACTGAGCTGTGCTCCTGGAGGCACTAGGTGTGTAGAATTAATCTCAACCACGACAGTAGGCAGAAATGCTATCACCACCAACACTCACTCTTAGCTTGTGACTTCTATCCACCCAACCCCCCCTTTCCTGCAGGCCAAGAGGGCCCTCCTCAGACCCCAGAGCCAAAGCAGCCTTTGTGATGGGGCTGGGAGAGGAGAGAGGCTGGGCCAGACCTGGGGCAGCCCTCCCATGACAGGCCACCCCGATGCTGCTGGCCCAGCAGCCCAATCCCAGCTTGGGCTTTGGGAGAGAGCACCTTAGACCAAGCAGAGCTGGCAAAGGGGTTGAGGCTGGTTCATCTGGGGGCAGAACTGGAGTCCATGGATCTGAAGAAGAGCTGGGAACCCCCAAAACACATGGAGTTATGGAGTGTGTGTGTACATGTGTACACATATCCATGTTTCCTAGCAGGGGGAAAGATTTCATCAATTTCTCAAAGACAAAAATAAAAAGCTCAGGACCAGTGTGGAGGAGACTCTTTCCCATTCTACAGATGAGAAAACTGAGGCACAGAGAGATGAAGTATCTCACAGTTCTTATAGGCAGGATGAGGAAGGGTACTTGGCGTTCCAATTATGACTTCCTTTTTCTAGCTCAAAAATGGTTCCTGTAAAGTTCAGATGGAGCCTCTTTCTCACCTCCCTGTCCTGGGACACTGAGGATGCCTGGGGCTGGGGAAGATTAGGCTCACACAGAAGAGAGGAGGATTAGGTTAGGTCCCCTGTAACAAGCCCCAGAACTCCTACCAGCACCATCATCAGCACAGGATCCGCCTTAGAGAGGAGTTGGTCACCTTGCTTCCACCATTACCCTGGAGAGTAGAGCCTTTTTGCCTCTGCTGGTGGGATTTGGGATGCCCAGCTCAGGCCTCACCCAGAACCCTGTGGGGCCAGCCCAAGGGTGGGTTGAAAACCAATGTGCTCTGAGGTGGTAGGGGCATTATGAACTGAAAATGCCAATTACAAAATGAGTTTAACTGACCTGACCCTCACATAAGATCCCCTTGGAGGTAGGTAGGACAGGTAAGCCCTTATTCATTTAAAATTGGAGAAATGGGTTCCAGTCAAGATGGTGGAATAGACAGTCCCCAGCGTCACTCTCTCCCAGAAATCAACCAATTTACAACTATATAAAAAAGCAACAACAGCCAAGCTGGGGCCACTGGAGCTCAGGGGAAGAGGAAGAGAGACCTATGGAGTGCATGAAGGTGGGAGAAGCCACAATGAGAGAAAGAAAAAACCACTCTGACCATTTCATGCCACAGCCGCTTTAAGGCTGGAGCTGCTGAGTGCATGGAGCAGGAGCTGGCAAAAAGTCGCAGCCGTGTGCTTTGGATGGAGTTACTTGGAGACAGCAGGGGAGAAGAGGACCTTGGTGGCCCCCAGGCCAGCAAGACCACTAATAGTGTTCCTGTGGACCCACATAGGAGCGAGGAGCCAGAACAACTGAAAAAATGGAGCCACTTAGAGGCCAGTGAGTCATTGCAATGGACTGGCTCATGGCCCGTCCCATGGGAAGTGTTTGCAGCATGGGCAGTGGGGGAGATGGGCCCACCAGGGGAACACTGGGACACAGCAAGGACAGCTGATCTGCACCCCGATCAGTGTAGGACCACTCAGAGGAGACTGGTCAGGAATATGGAATTGCACGGGGTGCAGTTTAATGAAAAGACCCAGGCCTAGATCAGAGTTTCTACACAACCAAGGAGCACTGGGTCTCTAGAGAGCTGGAAGTACCTATAAAGTCAACCATTATAACCTGAGTTGCACAAAAAGCCTTCCCTAGGGAAGCAGCAGCAAAGCAGCAATTTAGCTAAACCACAGAGCTCAAGTACTGGTCTCAACAGGAAGTTACCCCTCTTTAGAAATAAGCAAAGGATACAAAAAAATTAGTTCCAGCTCAGACACACCACCAGTGCCTCAGGTCCGGCCAATGATGTGAGGCACAGAGTGGGGACCAGAGCCCCCTCCCACAACCAGGCACATTGCCAGCACCTTGAGGGCCGCCAGGTGTCCCAAGGTATGGAGCCGGGGACTGGAGCACCCTCCCACAACTAGGCACACTGTGCCAGCACCTCAGGGCCAGCCTGGGGACCAGAAGCATGGAGCCTGGGACTGGACCCCCCCTCACAACCAGGCACACCACCAGTACCAAGGAGCATGCCAAAAACATCACCTCCATGTGGGTGGACAACCACAGCCACCACAATAACCATGGCTGCTGCAAAAGTGGCTAGACACCACAACCACCACGCAGATGGCCCACCAGCCACTGGAGTGCATTGACACAAGGAGAGTCACCAGCAGAGATAAAGAAAAGAAGAGGATGTCTTTCTCCACAAAGCCCATTCCAGAGTGACAGAAGAAGCATCTGCTCTATGATAATATTGGGAGACCTGATCACACCTCTCAGCATTGGACAGATCATCTAGGCAGCAAATCAACAGAGTAACCATTATTCTTTCAGAAGGAGAGAAGAAATCTAGAGTAATCAGAGGGGAGAGCGGGGAGCGAGGGGGGAAGGGGTGAGATTGGACAGGGACATAAAGAATAAGTATGGATTGTAACAATATATATGCTAGCAATACTAAAAAATAAGTAAAGTAAAATAAAATTGGAGAAATGTACATTTGTTCCTTCCATCTTTCCACAAATACATATTTTTTATTTTAGCTGACACCAATCCAGCACTGATCGGTCACTGTTTTAAGTACTTTAGATATATGAATGAATTGAAACCTTGCCATAACCGTATGAGGTAGGCAGTACTATCGTTCCTATTTTGCAGCTGGGGAAACAGAGTCAAATAACTGATCCAAGGTCAGGCACCTAGCAATGGTAAGGCTGAGAGTTGAAGCTCAGCCTCCCAGCAGCCGAATCCATGCTCACTGTCAGACCGAAGGAGTGTGGGGTAGATCAAAGAAAATCCCAGGCATACAACCCTGCAAGTAACTGCCATCTCCTTGAGCATATGGGCCATGTCACTTGCACTGCTGTGTTCTCAGAGCCTACCACTAGGCCTGGTACACAGTAGGGGCTTAATAAATGTTGGCTGAGTAAGCAAAGTAATTGATAACTCTGGCCTTCAAACCTTTTCCCCAGCTGAGCCAAACTCCAGGGCAGTCACTGAAGCTGTAGTTGTACCGGCAGCCAACAGAGGGCAGCCTGTGTAACAGGGTAAGACCTTCCTCCAGTAGCCAGGAAGAAGGAACTAGGACGGAGAGGAGGCAATACTTTGTGGCAGGCATGAATGCAGTTATTGATTTAAAACAAGTTGAGACAAACCCTGAGACCCACCGCATGATGGGACACCATGGCTTATGTTCTCCACTTGACAACTGAGGAAACTGAGATCCAGAGAGGGAAAGGTTCTTGTCCAAGATCACCCAGCAAGTGAGTGGGCAGAGTGAGGCTTAGAATCCAGGTCCCCTGGGCTCTTTCCCCACTGGAATGCAAGGAGCAGCTGACAGGTTGGAAGATAGACCAGGCCTCCCTCTCTCTCTCAGGACAAGGCAGGCCCTGCAATAGGGGATGTTAAAAGTTATCCCCCCATTCCTCACCCCCTACCCCATGAACATAGCCAGGCTGCCCCCTGCTGGCTATCACTGGCAGTATCCTGAGGCACAGTCATGATTTTGTCACTCCATCAGCCAACATCTCCACCTTACTGGCCCAGACCTTGCCTCAGACTGTTTCGAAGACAAGGGACCAAGAGTACCAGGTTCTAGTCCCTTCAGGGACTTTCAGTCCAAAGGATGAGGCAAAATGGCCCTGGAAACAGAACACAGACCTGTGCACCTGAGTCCCAGGAATTACAGCCAATGGCCGCCCTGTGTGCCCAGCACTATATCCAGCAGTGAGGCCGCTCCATCTCTTTTAGGCCAAACCAACCCATGGGGTAGGTACGCGTATTCTCCCCCACTGACAGCGGAGCAAACAGAGACTCAGAGAGGGGGTGCAGCTTCGCCATTGAACCCCACACTGGCTGGTTTCAAGTTCGAGGGCTCGTTCAGCTGCCCCATGCAGTCACTGCTGCAGCTCTGAGGGAGTGCGACCAGCTTGGGCTTGAGTGGTCTTGGAAGGCTCCACTGTCTCAAAGGCCAGACCCAACTCCTTACCGTCACCGTTGATGACAACAATCGCCAACACAGCAAATACCATCATCAAGTGCTTAGTGCTGGGTGCTACGGTTTAAGTACTTTCATGGGTCATTTATTCATTCATTCACATAACAAATAGTTATTGATCATCTCCTATGCTTCTATTTGCTAGGTGCCAGGTACAGTGAACGAAACAGACCAAAATTCTTGACCTCATGAAGTTTATATTCTGGGCAAGGGAGAAAGACAATGGGCAAGATAAAAAATTAAAATGTATAGTGTGACAGGTGCCAGTTATAGTGTGACAACTTCTGGAGAAAAATAAAACAGGGAAGAAGGATGGAGAGCATTTTGGGAGGATGGTGGACTTTAAACTACGTGGTCAGAGGCTCCCTTGAGATAATAATTTGAGGGGAAAGCTGAAGAAATCACGAGGGTGTCTGGGGAAGAGCATCCCAGGCAGAGCAAACAGCAGTGCAAGGGTCCCGAGGCAACTGTCTCATTGATTCATCTCAATCAACCCTGAGTTATAAACCGCTATCGTTCCCATTTCCTAGGTCCCCCAAGTTAAGGCACTTTCTCAGTCTGGTAGGGATGAGGCAGAGCAGATGGAGAAACTGAGACCCAAAAAGTCATGCTCAAGGGCTCAGTGAGTCAGTGGCAGAGCTGTGATTCAAACCCCGGTCTTCTGCTTCCCATACCAGGGCCCTCTAGAGACTGGCTTAAGGTTCTCTAGTTTCAAGAATGGCTTGTAGAATTAGAAATCATGATTGTAAAGCACCTAGCACAGTGCCTGGCAAGTGATAGGTGTTGAATGAATGGTAAGAGTTATTTTTATATTGCATATATAATGAGTATAATTTGATTAAGTTAGCTTCTTAAAAAAATTTTTTTTAAGTTTCTCTAGTTTCTGAAGGGATAATTACCCAGAGATCAGGGACCCCAAAGCTCTGGGGCAGGATGATGCAGGCTACAGCAGAGCTAATCAACCAAGCAAAGGAGCTGAATCTCGGGACCAGATCTAGAGTTGGTGGCCATGTTCAGCCATGGTGGGACTGCAGGGGACAGAAAGGCCTAGAAAATGGTGCCTCCCTGCTGCCCGGCTCAGTGTTCCTCCTTCAGAGTGAAGGGGCTCTCCTACTTACCTCAGGCCTGCTGGCAGGGGAGAGTGACTGAGGAACCCCAGAGACTAATCTTAGGCTGACTGGCCACTAGTCAGGAATCAGAGGTCAGCCTGTGGCCAAGGTCAGCCGTCAGCCTGGGCCTGAGGTTTGTGGTTGACCCGGGGGTCAGTCTGCAACTGGGATCAGTCTGTGGCTGGGATCAAAAGTCAGTCTGTAGCCAGTCAAGAGTCAGTATATGGTTTGGTTCAGGGATCAGCCTGCAACAAGGAACAGTAGTCAGTCTGTGTTCAAATGAGGACTTCATCCATCACCAGGGTCACAGATCAGATGGGCCAAGGTCAGGGCTCAGTTGCCGCCAGAGTTGGTGGTGTATGTCTATGGAATAAAACCTGCCAACTGAGCTGCACTGGACTGAAGTCTGACCTAAGAGCCAGGCAGGGAGGATAATGCACTCAAATCATCAGGAGCTCTAACCACCGGGCTGCCAGCCCTGGTAAGCAGGGTGCTGGGCAGTTCCCTCCAGCCCCACATCAGCCTTGGCGAGTCCAAACAACCCAGCACAAAGCCTCCCCAGTGTTTCAACAGCTTGAGAGACTGCCTTGGATTGAATGTCCCCCCCCAAAATAAGCCCCACTGTAACTACTGAGGATGGAAAACCTATTATTTGAAAGGTGGGCATGATTAAGTTAATGGTGGTCATGGGTGTGGTTCTGAGGGCTTTAAAATGAGAGCACGTGAGGAACTACGTCTCTCTCTCTCTGTTTCTGCCATTCTCACTGGGAGACACCCTGTTTTGCCAAAGTCACCACCAAAGAAGGCCTTCACCGTAAGTGTTGCCCAGACTTTGGACTTCCCAGCCTCCAAAATGGTAAGCAATAAATTCTGTTTTGTTACAAAGTACCTAGTTCCAGCTATTTTGTTATAAGCGACAGAAACAGACTAATACAGGAACTTAGCTGAGCTAACACCCATCCCCATTTGACAGATGGAACAACTGGGTCCAGAGAGGGACCAGGGCCTACCTAATGTCATACCCTGCATGAGGACCCAGCTAGGACCAGAACCCAATGCTGCTGACACCCATGGGTTTTCTCCATTGGCGCCTGGACATGGGGTCACCACCGCTCAGTCATTGCTTAGGGGAGAGAGATTTGGGGGAGTAGAGGCCTTGTGGGGAGGCAGCTGGGCATAAAAGGGGAAAGAAAGAGCCTCAACTGGGAATCAGGGGCTCTTGAGCTCCAGTCATTACAGATTGACTTAATTCGTTAATTCAGAGAGGTCTGTTCATTTGCTTGTGTATTGATGGGTTTATTCAACAAATGCTTTCTTGGGTAACCTCTCTGGACTTCAGTCTCCTGGTCTGTAAAGTGGGCAGAATGACTTTCCCAGGGTGATTATGGGAAACAAATGAGAAAACAAGTGGGAAATTTGTGGTGACTGAGTACAAAGCGTGAGGTCATAGCAGATGTGGTCAGTGCCCGCCCATTTCCCTTGGCTACTCCCACGGCGCGTGCCACCCAGACAGCTTCCAGCACCAGCATCTGCAACTCCCCACCTGACAACTTCATCAGATCGCAGGTGTGGGACAAGCCAGAGCACCTGGGAGTTAGCACTCCCTCGGAGCAGCTCTCAACCAGTGATGGACACGAGCTGAGGAATAAATACTCAGCCCCCTCCCCCCACAGTTGGCATAACTCAGGCGTGGTCTCCACTCTCTCCCCTAGTTCCCCAGCAGGACTGAGCCCTGGTTGCCCACAGCAGGAACTTGCTGGATAATGCACTCTTCATTGCTTCTTCCCCACTCCCCTACAGGTGCTCCTTGGGTCACAAGTGAACTACCTGCAATTCACATCGTAGCTTTAAGGTCTGTTTTTGGATCAGCCCAACTTAATGCACGAGTATATCACATACATCATCTCTTTTAGTGTGCACAACATCCCTGGCAGGTATTCAACAGAAACCAATGCTCAGAAAGTTTAAGGTCCTTGTCAAGGGTCACACAGCACATAAATGGCAGATCTGGATTTCCTCCCCAGGACTGTCTCCAGAGACAACACTAGGGACCTCCCTAATGGTGGAAGCAGAACAAAGGACTTTGTAGTGGACAGGGAAGAGCTGGTGGCAGATGAGGGCACTGCAACATTGCCTGTTGTCAGAGGCAATGGTCCCTCAGCAAACCAAGGACACTTTGCTGGGGACATGAGACTTGAGCTGGGAATTGAAGGATGCATAGGAGTTGTCCAGGGGGTGAAAAAAGAGAGTGCATTCCAAACAGAAGGAAGAGCACATGCAAAGGTTCAGAGGCATAAGAGAGGATGTCATGTTTAGGGAATGCCAAAAAGCCATGGGGGTGTGTGGTGTGTGACACATTGAGAGGAGTGGTGGAAACCTTGCTGCAGTGTTAGGCCTTCATGGAAGGTGGGTGGCTGGGTGCCACCATGCTCAGGAGGCACCAGAAAGCCAGCAAAGGAGCAGATGTGGTCAGGTGGGTGGCTCTGGTGGTAATGTGGAAGAGACAGTGCTTGATACATAGCATTTGCTCAACACGGATGTGGTCTTAGCCATCAACCTTTTATTTCATGATTTGAGCTTTTGTATTGAGTTAAGAAAACCTTCCCTGCCCCAATGTTATGAATAACCATTTTCTTTTAAAAATTTAAAATTTTGCTCTTTCACATGCAGGGCTTTAAATCATCTGAAATATATCTTATGCTTGGTGTGAGGTAGGGATTTCGTTTTATCTTTTCTGTGTGACTAGCCAGTTGACCTAGCACCATTTCTTCATTAAATAGGTTGCTCTGTAAATGCTGATTTCTGCCATATGCTAAGTCCCCTTCTATAAGTAAATGTATTTAGAGGCCCCTCTTCCATTGTTTGACCATCTTCCTTTAATCACTGCAGCTTTATAAAAAGTCATGGCATCTAAAAAGACAAGTTCTTCTTTATTCTTCTCCAAAATCATTGGTGTATTAATTTCCTATTACTCGTGTAACAAAGTATAACAAACGTAGTGGTTTTAAACAGCATAAATTTATTTTCTTATAGTTATGAAGGTCAGAAGTCTGAAATCAGTTTCACTGGGCTACAGGCAAGGTGTCGGCAGGGCTGGGTCCCATCCTGGAGGCTCTGAGGAAGGTCTGTCCCCTTGCCTTTTTTAGACTCTGGTGGCTACATGCATTCCTCAGCTTGTGGCCCCTTCCTCTGGCTTCAGAGCACATGGCTCCAGTTTCTGCTTCTGCCAGCACATCTTCTTTTCCTCAAACTCTGACTCCTCCTGCATCCCTCTTATAAGGATAACCCAGGATAATCTCCCCATCTCAAGATCTTAATCACATCTGCAAAGTCTCACGTATGGGTGGGACTCAGGATGTGATTCATTCTGGGCACAATTCTTCATCTGTGGACTTGTGAAACTAGGAAACAAGGTATCTACTTCCAAACTACAATGGTGGGACAAGCATAAAATGTCAGTTATAGACATTTCCATTCAAAAAGGGAGAAATGGGAGGAAAAAAGGAGTTGCCAGTCCCAAATAATTTCAAAATCCAATCAGACAATCTCCATTAGGTTTCAAGGCCTGAGAAAAATCCTCTGGTAAAACGCTGACAGGAGAGTGTGGCCCTTGAGTGTCGCCCATTGTCACTGTTAACTACCAGCAAAGGATACCCGGCCTGTTGCCTCCCCTCATTCTACCAAAGCCCAGCCAGCCCCCTGCCCATCCGACCGCAGGGCTGTGCAAAGACTAACAGCTTTCCTGAAGGGTTGGGCCAGGCCCCTCCTGCCCATTTCAGAGTCCTGCCTACACAGGCAGGCCCATCTGATTGTGGCTTTTGGGTCTCAACTACCAGCCATGGGAGTGGGCTGGTCTAGACCGCAGGTCCAACTGGGGCTGGAGCCTGCAGAGGTGGTGGCGGGTGGGGAGAGTGTGAGCCAGGATCCAGGTACCCAGGGCCACTGCTGTGGGGTGGGGGGGAGCTGCACTCTGCTGACACCAGCCCCAGGAGCTGAAGGTAGGAACAAGGTGGGGCTAGGGGGAGGGCAATGGTCCAGGGACCAGTCTCAGCTGCACCAACACCTTGCTAGTGATCTTTGTCCAACTACTTCTCTCTGAGCCCTGTTTCCTTCTCTGTAAAATGAGGAGGGGCAGGGGTGTGGAATCCCTGCCTCCTTTGCCCGAAACACTGTCTGCTATTTCAGGCTGGGCCTGAGCCACGTGCTTTACACACGTTGGCTCCTTAACCCTTGCTGCAACCCTGAGCTGCAGTCTATGATTTTCTTCATTTTGCAGGTGAGGAAACTGAGGCTTACCTATCCCAAAGAGCTTTCTCTTTGGAGAGGTTAGGCTGGCTATAAAGCTCATTTCACAAACAGGGACACCAAAACTCAGGGTAGTGACCAACCTGGTGCAGAGCTTCCAAGGAGGCTCCCTGGGGGAGGCCAGGTCCCAAATTCAGGAAGAAATTCTTCCCTTTCCAGGTCCAATTCTCAGCGAAGACCTCGCTCCACCCTCCCACGCCCCTTTGTTCACCTAGAGGTCAGCATGGGAGCTATTTTTTCCACTTCCTATTTTTCAAGAATCATACCAAACGGGTAACCCAGGACCCCCTCTGGGGAATGTTGGCTCCCACCCCCCATCCCACCTCTGCTACAGCAGTCATGGTTTTGCTCTGATCTGCCCACCCCACCTTGCATGGCTTCAGAGCTATGTTTACAGAAATTCTTGCCCAGAGCAAGAATTTGGCGTCCCTCAGAGCAGCGGATCCTTGGCAAGATCAGGGTCCCAGCAGACTGTTGGAGGATGGGGCTCTTGGGTCCTCTGACCCCAGAGCTGGAGCAGGAGGCTCAGACATCCCAGCCTCAGCTCCAGAGGAGGGTAGCCCTCAGCCCTCATTCAGCTGCTTCCTGCAGACCTGCTCCTAGACATACCTCCCTGTGCCATTGACGTGCCCAGACCTTGTCCAGGGCGAGGCCGAACTCACAGCGGCATGGCTTCCCAGGAGGCAGTGCTCCCTGGGCACCAGCTCATTAGAGGACAATTTAAAAGTCCCCATCCAGTCTCCTCCCTACATGAATCCTGTCCCTCGAGTCATCCAGCAAACCCCTGTGTAGCCATGCATTTCTGAGACCCTGAGCCCGTGATAGTGTCATGCGTAATGTGGAGGGTACGCAGAATTGCTGCTGTTTGTTCAAAGCTTAATAAATGTCAGGTGCTACACGAAATACACCATCACTTTAAATACATCATCTCATTTTACTTCCAAATAAGCCTTCAAGGGAGGCACTGTGCTTATCCCCATTCTACAGGTGATGGAAACTGGGGCTCAGAAAGGCTAAGTAACTTACCCAAGGTCACCCAGTGGAAAAGTGGAGAGGCCAGGATTATAACCCACTTGCTACAAGACCTCTCCAGGCATATCCCTCCCTGCCAGCCCCTGATGTTTCCCTGGACTAAGCCCTTCCTAACCCTGGGGGACACTGTCCCAAGCAGCAGAGAGGGAGCCCTGGGCTGGGCATGTGGCTGGAGCACTCTTTGTGGGCTGTCATCACCCCACCCAGCCCTGCGAGCCCTCCTTACACCTCCTGTTCTGCCTGGACCAGGCCTCCCCACCCGGAGAGCAGGGCTGTCTGGGTCCTCTCATCACCCTCTCATCCCCAGCCTCCATCCTACTGTCCAAAGCTGGGCCATCAGCCCAAGGGCCCCCTTGGGATTCTCTTTGCTTCTAATTCCCCAAGCAACTAGCAGATGTATTATTCATCTCATTTCTATTATTCATTTATTCAGTGGGGTTAGGGGCAGTCAGGAGGCCCTGGGGACTCAGGAGTGATTGGTATCGGCCAAGGGCCAGGCCTGGCCTCTGTGGGCGAACACTAATGCCTTATCAGGGCTCTGGAAAGGTCAGAATAGTGGAGGCCTCTGGCTGCAGATGTGTCTGCTGTGATCAGTCCTGTGGCAAGAGCCAGTGTCCAAGGCCACACTTGCCTGTCCTGGCATCGGCCCCGGGTCACCAGAAAAAGCTGGGAGAGGAGGAGGAACTAAGAACAGGTAAACCCCTTGGGGGTCCCCTAGCTACCCAGCAACCTCAGGAAATGGCAGGGCCAACCCTCTGGAGAAGCCCCACACTTACCCCCACCCCACCACACACGCAGTCTACCTGCAGCGCCCCCCCTTCCTGGCCCCGGAGTCATGGAGGCAGCAGGAGGGACACAGAAGGCCCCAAGATGTGCAGTTCAAACGAATACTCAGCGCCAACCACTGTCTCCCCATCCCCATCCCTGGCGCCTGTGGGTACCACACACCCCTCGCTGCCATGTGTCTCCATTTTCCACTCGCTGCCCTCAGGGTCCCTGTGCCCTGTTGGTGTCACAATTCCTGAAAGTAAGAGTGACAGTCCTCTTAATTCCCTTCACCCCTTTCTACAAGTGCTTGCCCCTCCTCGGAGGTGAGCGCTGTTAACAGCTTGACGTCTACTCTCCAGATCCTTTTCTGTGCATTAAAAAAAACCCTACATATATATTATACAGATCTACACATGTAGGATTTACTTTACATAAATAAGACCGTGCCACATGTATTTTTCTCTAATCTGTCTTTATTTTTAGTACTGTGAATATCTTCCCATATTTGTATATACAGATCTATCATAATTATCAGCTGTAGCAGATTTTATACTCAAAACAAAACAGAAAAGCTAAATCACTCAGACTCCCATAGCTTTTTTCTTAAGTACATACATTAAGAAGTGAAGGCCCCCAAACATGGTGTGTATCTTTCTTTTCCTTTTCCTAAGATTATCGAGACCAAGTTGTGTAGAAGGTATACACTCAATCAAACACACACACGCATTTTCTTATAAAACGGAATCATGCTGTTCACATGGCTCTGCGATTAACTTTTCTATGTATCAGTCTGTCTTGGAGATTTTTCCAGATTCGTATATTTTGATGTGACTTGATTCTGTTCAACGGCTGAGCATTATTCCATCATACGGTTGTACCATAACGTATCCACCATTCCCCTTTTGATGGACATTTCGGTCAGTTCAGGCCTTTGCTATTGCTGAAATAACACCCTTCCACATGCCTTTGTACCCTCTGTCTGAGATCTGAAGTCTGAGGGGTTGGGGACAATTTGGTGGTGACAATGTAAGACCATCTCCCCGCCCCCATGCACACCCGTGACAATGCCTCCTCTAGACAGTGTACCTGTGAAGCCTGTCAGACACTCAGCAAGCTGCCAGGTGCTAAAAATAAACAGGTGAGCTCCTTTGTCTGCATTTAGCAAGCATGTTGCAGAATTACATCGCCCACGGTGACCACACACTCTGGTTTCAACCTGTCCTCCGAGCCTCAGCTCCCCTGCCCTGCTCCCCCCGCCCAGCCCCCCTTCCTGTAGCAGCAGGATCATCTGGGGTGGGAAGGGGCCCCCTATATAGCCCTGACAGGCCTCAGAGGCCAGTCTGGGGGAAGAGGACTTGGCAGGTTCATTTCCAGACAAGGGAGGGCTCGCAGCATGGTCTCTGGGGTCTGGGCAGCCGCTCAGCTGCTTTTCTGTCCAATTGCATCAAACTAATATGCACCTAAAAATGCTCTAAAATTGAAGCAGGAAAATCGGATCTGCTATTGATCCTCATCACTTGGGTGACTTCTGTGACCCGTGTTAGCTGCAACCCTGCCAAGAGCAACTGCCCTAAAAACAGTGTGTGGTTACTTGATTCTGTCCAGTTGCAGAGGTGAGGAGCCTGGGGTCCCTCCCTCTCGTCCCCTCTCACCCTATGCAGAACAAAAAAGGGTGAAGATAAAGACAGAGGAAGGGGTGGGGGCCAGGGTGGGGGACAGGAGACCCTTTCCTTTCCCCCAGAAAACTTTGCAGAAAAAAATATTTGCTGGCAGGAAAAGAAAAAGCAGTTAGAGGAGGGCAGCTCTGGGGTCTCCTGCAGCCTCCCTTCCTACAGGTCTCAGGGAAACAACCTCAGGCCACTTTCGTGCCCTGTCTGCAGTCCTGATAACCAGACTACTGTGTGCAGGGTGCGGGGTGCTTTTTAAAGCACACAGTGTCCTACCCAAGTTAAGAACTCATGTTCTAGAAACAGAATCCTGGAAAGCCAAGGTCAGGGCCTTGGAGAGTAAATAGATCAGGAGCTCCCAAGCCTGGCTGCACGTCATTCATGGGGAGCTCTGAGAGGTACAGACAGATTCCCGGTACAGAGAGAGTCTGACTGGGCTTGGCCAGGTGGGGCCTGAGCCTGTGTTCTGTGAAAATGTATCCAAGCTCAAGACCCTTAATTTCCCACCCAACTGTGCTCCCTGGAGTCCTGGGAGTGGCAGAGGGAGCCAGGGCTCCAGCACAGTGAGGGAGCTGGCAGGTGAGACCCCGGGCTCCTCACCTCTCCACCTGCAGCACCAGCACTCGCTATCCACATGCTGTGGAATACGTCTTCCATGGACTGATAGACTCCCGTGGCTCATGTACCTCTAAGAAAAGTATTGCCAGATAAACTAAGACAAACCATAGATTATAAGAAGCATCCCAATTTCAGAGATGGTAAAGGGGAAGCGTGCATTCCAGAATCCACGCAATAGTGTATTGCGATCACGTTCTTCAGTGATGTCCTACACTGCTTAGGGAAGCCTCTCACCTCCTCCCCATGACCCCAGGGCCCTGGGTGCTCCAGGCCCTGCCTACCTCTCCAGTCCCTGCCTACCTCTCCAGGCACCTCCCCAAAGCATTCTCCCCTTCTCTGTGCTCCCGCCCTTCGACTGCCTTCTTTCAGGCCCTGGTATCCTCCTTCTTCCCTCCTACCTCAGGGCCTTTGCACAGGCTCTATACACACTCTTCCCTTTCCTTCTCCCCTGTACTCATTCTTAAGACCACAACTCAACTGCCACTTCCGTGGACAACCTTCCCTGACGCTCTTTGCTTGGTCACACCCCTCACACCACCACCATTGCGCTGTTTTGTGGCACCTCCAAGGTGCTGATTCCAGCTGCAAGCGCCTTGCTGTGCGTGGCTAGGTGATGAGTGTCAGACTCCCCTGGGTAGGCCCATGCAAGTAGGGACTGCCCTGGTCTGACCTGCTATTGAACCCTTGTGCCTAGCACTGTGCTGGTTCCCCATCCCACCAGCCTCCAGGTTTCAGTGTCCTGAAGGGGCAAAGTCACAGGGGCAGGTTGGGAGAGAGGTCTTGCTGCCCCATGCTAGCCTCCTTGGTGTGGTTACAAGGATGCGGAGGTGGCAGCCAGTGCGGACAGGTGTCCCGGCTCCTCCTCCCAGCTTCTTCCCTAGGCTCAGCCCAGCCTGTCTGCTCAGCTGCCCTGGAGAGTTCAGTGCTTCTTTCCTGCTCCTCCTTGCCCACTCTACCTTCCAGTCACTCAGGAAACCAAACCAGAGCCCATCAAAGGAGAGGGGTGAAGACCACCTGCCAGTCCATCCACCATGCCAGCAGGAAAAACAGGGGTCCAGGACCTGGCCAAGGACAGGTGGTCTTGAAAAAATTCATTAGCAAATGTCGGGGATTTGGAGTCAGGCTGTCTGGGTTTGAACTGCTGCACCATGTTGGGCAAGTTCCTTCACTTTCTCGGAGCCACACTTTCTTCATCTGTAAAATGGGGTCAAGAGCATCTTTGCAGGGTGGTTTTATGTAAGGAACACGTAAGGCAATGGACTTGATTGAGTGCCTCCTCAGTAGCACAGTGGCCTGGGAAGTGTTTAGCACATGGTCTGACACAGTCTGAGGCTGTTATTATCCCCCTGCCAGGGGCGGGGGGAGGGGTAGGGTCTTGCCCTCAGGGCCTGCTGAGCTTTCATCGACCTGGCTGCCCTCATTGATCTGGCCATGGCCCCCTTGGGAGCCCGTCCTGCATGGCTAGGCCACCCTCTGCCCCTGGGTGGCTGCCCTTTGCCAAGTTCATGGTCTGGAGCAGCCATCCAGCTGGGCCTCCTGCTAATGAGCCCCTCACCCTGCCCAGACCAGCTCCCCCTACTCTCCATTGATTCCTGACCTTCCTGGGAAAGCTCCCTCCCCGACTCCTGCCTCTCCATGGCTGCTGCCGCCGCTGCCCACTCTAGACTCTTTGGCTCGGGCTGGATCTCATTTGCCGTCCCTGAACCTCAGCTGCTACCACTGACACATGTGATCAGGGCCAGGGCTGTGGACAGACGGTCTGGATTCACATCTCAACTTGGCCCCTTACTAGCTGTTATGGACTAAATGTTTGTGTCCCCCAAAATTCATATGCTGTAACCTCATGTGGCTATATTTGGAGATGGGGCCTCTAAGGAAGTAATTGAGGTTACATGAGGTCATAAGGGTGGGGCCCTGTTCCGATAAGATTAATGTCCTTATAAGAGATGCCAGAGAGCTCATGCTCTCTCTCCACACATGCACAAAGAGGTCACATGAGCACACAAGAGATGGGAGCTACATACAAGCCAAGAGAAGAGTGAAACCTTACTCAGAACAAAACCAGCCTTGCCAGCACCTTGACCTTGGACTTCCAGCCTCCAGAACTATGAGAAACACATTTCTGTTTAAGCCACCCAACCTGTGGTATTTTGTTATGGCAACCCGAGCAGACTAAGACACTAGCTATGTGACCTTGGTCAAGTCTCTTAGCCTTCCTGTGCCTCAGTTTCCTTATATGTAAGCTGTGAGGACTGGACACATTGAGACCGTAACCACAGGAGTCAGAGCTCAGCCTGCTAGAGTCCTATACTCAGTGGTAATTTCTCCCATGGCTGTCCCCTGAACACTCTGAACCTGCAGTGCTCTCCCTCTTTTGGCACTGAATCCTTCCCTCCTTCCTAGTCCACCCCCCAGGGCCCCATCTTGGCATCCTGCCCTGTCCAAGCCTGGGCATTTGGCCTGAAGGACCTGGAATATTTCTCTTCCTAGATGAGTGCATCCTGTCTCCCCCCGCCACACACACACACACATTCTAGGCATGCCCAGAGCTGTGCCTCTGTGCCTTAGTTTACTCTTTTCCAGGGAAACCAAGTTCAGGGCAGGTGTGCAGGAGGTACTGAAGACAACAGTGCCTAAAATTCCACCATGAGAAATGTCCACCGAGACTTTTTTTTTTAAAGATGACCAGTAAGGGGATCTTAACCCCTGGCTTGGTGTTATCAGCACCACGCTCAGCCAGTGAGCTAACCGGCCATCCTTATATAGGATCCAAACCCGTGGCCTTGGTGTTATCAGCACCGCACTCTCCCGAGTGAGCCACGGGCTGGCCCTCGCCAGGACTTCATCACACACACAAACACCCCTTTCACTAAGTCTCTGCCTGTTTGGTGAGAACCTTCTGGCCTTGGCTCTGGGCGCCTCTAGTTACAATGATACAAACAGGTGCTGACATTTATTGGGCTCCTACGGTGCTTGATGCGCCTTGTCTTATGTAATCCTTCCGACATCCTGAGTGGCACTATGACAGTCCCATTTCTCAGAGGAGGAAGGGGACAGGCTCAGCAAGGGGAGGGGCCTAGTGGAAAATGGCAGAGCTGGAGGAGGAGCCCATCCTCCAGAGCCCACCCTCCCACCACCCCACTCCATGCCCTGGAGCCACAGGTGCCCTCCCTCCTTGTAGCACAGCCTAGAATCTTCTGAGAGCCAAGCTTTGCCAAGAGCCAGATGTTGAACTGAGCCCCCAGGCTGGGACGACAATCACTGAACCCATGGGCTGAGCACTTTGCAGCATCAGGGACGAGGGTGAGCAGCCCTGCCTCCCAGAGACACCATCTCTCAGCTGCTTTTCAATGTCCCCACCTCAGCTTTTACCCACGGGTGGCATGAAGAGCTGCCCTGGGACATTCATGACTGCACACACAGTGGGAGGCCGAGGACACTGAGCACCCTCCCAGAAAGAGCTGGACTTCCCCCGAGGAACTGGTGAGCTTCCTCCTTTCTGACACCAACACTCATGTACTGACCATATCTTCCTTTTTGATTTGGCTGCTGGGAAGCTCGGAGCCAAATCAGAACTCAGCTTGAACAATTACCTCGCCCTTATGGGGTTACTTTTCTCTGTGAGCTTGTTGTCTATTTCTAATTCTTGTTCCTATTTTTCAATTCTCAGTTTTTACCCACTGTTCTTTCCTTCCTTTCTTCCTTCCTTCCTCCCTTCCTCCCTTCCTTTCCTCCTGTCATCCATTATCAAATGCTACTGTAAATATGACAAGAACTGATGTGTGTCTTGGAGCCTACTCTAGAACAGAGGAGAAAGACACGTGATCCAAAGCATCCCAAAGGTATTAATATGACTAAAGTTATGATAAGCAGGAATGGGTGGCAGGAGCATTTGGGGGTCTCTCTCCATCAGGGCCTTGGGGAAGGCTTTCCCAAGGACATGGCCCTGGAGCTGAGGTCTGAGAGATGAGCTGGAATCTGCACGGGGAGCAGAGGGCGCAGATAAGGGACCAGATGAAGCCCTGAGGAGGGGAGGGGCTTGTCAAGCTGGAGGAACCGAGGGCAGGGGCTGGGGAGAGTGGCGGCAAGAAGGGAGGTCAAAGAAGTGGGTGGGGACAAGGGCGCAGGGCTTGAGGCTGCACTAACCGGCTTGTGATTCGTGCAGAGAGCAGAAGCTAAGATCACATTACATCATGGGCAACAAGATACATGCTTCTGTGATAGATATAAACTCTGCCTCCTTCAGGGGGAGATAATGAAGGTGTTTGGGTGTGGGGGAAGTATGCGGAAAAAATCAGATGCTGGGAGGCTGGGAGGGGACATCACCGAAAGGGACAAAGGCAGTCAGGAAAATTCTAGTGCTGGTTCGGCTGTGGCCTTGCATAAGTCCTTCCTCTGGGCCTTGGTTTCGCTCCCTAGAATGGTTCAGGGACTCTCCCAGTCATAGCTTTATGCCTTAATGGTGAAAGGCGGAGCTGGCCAGGCAGAACCCCCCTCACAAAGGGCCACCTCCCAAGTCCAAGATCAGGCTCCCCAGAGCACTTCCACCCCAGCCCTCTCACCCACCCCCCAGGATCGAGCCCCCAGCCCCTGACCTGCCCCCCTAGAAGTGTGGAATGGCGACAGAGAGTCGTTCCTAAGCCATTAGGGCCTGGCGTCCCAACCCCAGCACCCACCCTCCCCTCCCACCGCATCACAGATCTAATGATGTTGTGCGGCTTTAAAAGCCAGTGGCTCTCAGCTAACAGGCCCCCTGGAGAGAAGCCTGCCCAGATCCCAGCAGAACCCCTGATGGGCAACTGGACCTGAGTCCCCACCACCACTGGAGGGGTCGGTGGCTCCTGGGAAAAGTCATCCAGAGAAGCCCTGGAGGCAAGGGGCCCTGGGCCTCTCAAGATGTGGGTTAAAGTAAGAATTTCTTCCAGGGTTAAATATCTCCAGGGCCAGCCTCACTGCCTGGCATTTGAACCCAATATTGGATCAAGGGGGTGAAGAGATGAGAGAAAGTCATGGAAGGAAGAAAGGTGAGTTCCAAACCTGCCCTGACCATAACTTGCTGTGTGATTTCCCACTTCTAAGCTTCAGCTTTCCCAGCTATAAAATGGGCGTATTAGTTTGGGCCCCCTGACCTGGTCCGTGGACACCAGGACAGGATTAGATGTGCAAGAGATTTTCTGGGGGACATTCCTGGGAAGGAAAAAAGGAGAGAGAATAGGGGAGGCAGTGAGGGCCCCAGACCAGGATGCAGGTGGGACACCTCTGCCTTGCTCAGGTGTTGGGTAGGAGGAGCCTGGGGGCCATGTGGCCTCCATGCACACGTGTTGGTGGATAAGGAGAGGTGGCAGCTGGGCCTCAGTCACCACACTGCCCGCAGCAGAATCTCCTGCAGGGGAGCTGAGCGGCATGTCTCTGTGGCTGCCACGGTGGGGGTCCCAGTCCCTGTCGTGCAGTGCAGTGGGACCATGGATGCGCCTCCGTGTGAGCTGAGTAGCGCTGCCCCTCATGAAGGAGTGCGCTGACTACAGGAGCCCATGTGTGCAGCCTGATGGCAATGGCGAAGGTTCAGGGCAAAGCTGGGGAAGAGAGGGCGCCCCAGCGCTGGCCTGGGAGAGCTCCAGGGCCAGACCCAGCCTCCCGCTGCCCCTCAGGCCACTGGGAAGGCTGAGGGCAAGTCAAGATCAGACTGAGGCAGGCTCGGAAGGACAGGGTAAGGAGGTGGGTCTGCGGACACTGGGGAGCCACTGAGAGGCCTGACCAGCAGAGTGGCCGATGCAGGCTGGGCCTCTGGAAGGTTCACCTGGCCTCAGTTGACCTGGCAGATACCAGCTGGGGCTGAAGGGGGTGCAGGCAGCTAGGCCTGGGGCTGGCATTTCCCACCCCTAGTCTCCGCCGACCAGGGAATTTTTCCACCCTAGGCCAAGCCTGTCTGGCCCTCCCCAGGAGACAGCTCTTACTTCTCTATTCCCGGTGGCCAGCCAGCGTGCGGTGGGAGAGCAGCCCCCAGGCGCGGGCTGTGGGACTCACCATAGTGGCCACGCTCCCCCTGCCAAACCCCAGCCCCAGTTCCCCTTCTCGAAGTCACGGCACAAAGAAGGCCCAGCCCAGCTTCCCAAGTGTTTGCCCTTGTCTTGGGCCTTCACTCCCCGGGCACAGCCTCTACCCCCCTACTCAGACCTTGCTGGGCCCCAGGCACCCCTGGCAGCTCCTTGCCCTTCCTTTCTCATGGGACCATTTATTGAGCACTTACTGTGTGCAAGGAGCTGTGTTGAAGGCTGTTCTGAATTGGCTCACTGAGTTGCTGTTTCAACCCTGCAAATTATCTATTTTTATTTCTATTTTGCAGATGAAGAAACTGGGGTCAGAAGTTCACTGCCTGGTCCACAACTAGTCAGAGCTGGAGCTAGAATTTGAACCCAGATCTCTCTGATCCAAAAGGTTGCTATTAAATAAAAATTACAGTTATCCCGCCAGTATTTCCCATCTTGACAGTTCTTTCATGCATTTTACTCCATCCCTAGACCAAGCCTGGGAGGAATATTATTCTCATTATGCATGTGAGAGAAATAAGGCCAGAGGAGAGCAATAGTAACCCAACTCTACGCAGTGGTCGGGGTTGGGCAGGGGGGACCTGTCCTGGGAGGGGAGAGGAGGGACGCTGGGTACTGGGGAGGGCGAGCAGGAGTCCCAGGCGGAGTCCTGGCTCCTGGCCCACTGTCCTTTGCCACTGAAGGACATTAGCAGAAGATGGGGCACCACGTCCCCAGCCCCTCAGCTGCCCCAGCCCAAAGGGTGAGCTGAGCAGCACAAAAAGCAGAAATTTTCCCTTGTGACACTTTCATCCCTCCCATCTGTGTAAGGACAGACCTGAGTCAGCCAAGGCAGAGGCCTCCCCAGGGAGTCTGGAAGCCAAAACGTGAGGAGGAGCCCACAGGACACTTTTTCAGAGTTCTTTTATAGCCTTTCTTTTAAAAAGCATATTTCCTGTTTAATTACAAAGGTAGCACGTGCTCGTTGTAACTGTTTGCTACTCTTGCACAGCTAGTTCTCTGTCCCACCCCCAGCCCCTTCTCTGAGAAGCAGCCTGGTCGCAGGCACCAGTTTGGTCTGGATCTTTCCAGCCCTTTGGATATGTAGGGAGCCACGTGTAGCTTTGTTTTTTCTTTTATAAAAATGGGCTCAGGCACAGAGGAGCAAATTACTTTTTTCAGTTAAAATATAGCAATAAATAATATCAATATAAAGCATGTGGTAACAATATGTAATGAGTTTGATTTCATTCTGTTTAACAGCCCCTGAGGCTTGCTGGATCGTTCAGGAGTGTGTGGCTCCTCCGTCGATGGGCCTTGACGTGGCCCCCTTCTCTGAGAACGTTCTCCACTGTGTCTGATCACTCTCAGGCATGGGTTTCCAAAGACAGCAGCGGAGCAAGCGCACAGAAGTTGCCTCCTGTGTCCCTGTCCCCGACCGGCTGAGTGGCCTTGGACAGGTCAGTCTCTCTGAAGTTCCTCTTCCTCATCTGGAAAACGGGGATAATAATAGGGCACCTATCTCAGAGGGCCTCTGAACGTGCAATGAGTTAATTCATATAAAGCTCTTAAAATAGGGCCTGGCACATTGTAGGAAGCACCGGTAATTATTCTGGTTATTTCTAGAAATGAAACGGCTGGGTCTCAGGGTTTGTGCATTTTTAGTTTTACCAGATTTTGCCAAATGCACCTAATCCTTCCCCTTGGAGGACACTAATATCCCTCATGCTGGGCTGTCCCCACCTTCTGGAAGTTAATAAGAATCAGAAATCGCAAGAATTGCAAATCCTTCCACTGGCTCACGCTGCAGTTTACAAAGGGTTGTCGCAGCTGTTCTCTGGACAGACTTCTCGGATCCTTCCAGGCCTCGTATTTAACCATAAACCCAAACCCCACACAGACCCACAGGCCCCATTTTCCTTCTCCCAGAGTTGTTTTCCTCACTATGGTGTAAAAAGCCCCAGTCAAGGGGTCAGGGAAAACGGATCTTGGTGACAGCTCTGCCACCTCCTCACTGAGATACTTGGGCAGGGCCTGTAGTTTCTCCAGCCTGTTTTAGAGCCAGGACTAAGGTAGCCAAGCAGGACACAGGGACGCTCACTGTCCAGTCCTGCTAGTGCCGGGTTGCTGCTGCCCAGAGAGCGCCTCCTTAAGTTTTACATCCTGGGCCTCTTGCCTGCCTCCCTGTGGTCCTGGCCCTGCTCAGTTTTCTTGTCTGCAAAATGGGAATCCTAAATGTGGCCTAGAAACCTCAGCGGGCAATTCCGTGGAGTGAATGAAGAAGGTGACTATAGGAGAGGGCTTTGTAAACTCTCGGCTGCTGGATTTAGGATGATCAAGCAAGGTGGGTGTGGAGCTGGTGAGAATGCTCTGGTCGCAGTAACTCGGAGACCCAAATCCAGGTCAGCAATCCCAGGAGGTGCATACAGGATTCTGGGGGAAGATGCCTTTGGGGTGTGTGTGTGTGTGTGTGTTGGCTACAAATACTACTGACTGAGGGTAAGAGATTCATGGAACCTTATTCCCTAATGAGCCTTTTACCCCTGGGGGAGCAGTTTCTTCTTGGACATAAAGATTCTGGAGCAACCACAGGCCCCTAGGCTTTGTGTGGGTTTGAAGCCAAAGGCGGCTAAGTGGGAAGGTGTTGGTGCTGCACCCCAACCTCCAGGCTATATCAGGGCAGACAGAAGGTCAGAGCCAGGGAGAGGCACAAGCAGAGGGCCTGGCAGGGAGAGGAGCTTGC
The DNA here is from genome assembly GCF_027409185.1 of Cynocephalus volans. Lineage (NCBI taxonomy): Eukaryota > Metazoa > Chordata > Mammalia > Dermoptera > Cynocephalidae > Cynocephalus > Cynocephalus volans. The sequence goes on from NC_084467.1 coordinate 19,712,849, forward strand.
TCACCCTTCTTTGGCCCAATTTTATTACACTGATGCTTCAACCCCCACCCCCCACCAGGAATTCGGTATTATCATTAGTTCCATTTTACAGTTGAGGAAACGGGTTTCGAGTGGGGAAATGTCTTGCCCAAGGTCCTGGCTCAAGAACCTACCAGGGATCTTAACCTCTGTGGCCTCCCAAGAATCCGGGCAGGCTGAAGTCTTGTATTTGATCTTCTAGGGAGACAGGTGAGGTGCCTGGCCTCCCCACCACCACCCCAGTCGCGTCCTGTGCCAAGTTCAGCAGACCCTGCCCCCGTTGGCGACTCGGCTCAGGCAGATCTCGGAGCACTGTGTGGCTCTGGGCACCCCAGGTTCCAGGATCTCCTTCACCCCTGCCCCTCCCTGCAGGGTGCCCTCCCCGTGGGTGGTGACAGCTGGCCGAGCCCCATTAGCACCATTTTCACTAACAGCTCTGAGGTCTGGGGGTGGGGGTGGTGCAGATGGGCTCCCTTGGGGCCCACCCTCTTCGCTACACAGACTCCACCGTCCCCGCCACAAAAGCCACAGTCCTCCCACCCCTTCTACCCTGAGCCCTCAAGTCAACCCCTGAGACCCTCCTGGGCAGCCAGGCTCCCACATCAAAACTGCCCCAATGGAACTGGCCTTGGGACCTGGGGTTCAGCCCCAATATCACAGCTACATCATCAATAATAATAAAAGCTACCGCCTACTGGGGAAAGGCCATCAGTGTGCCAGGCAGCTCCTGGGCATTTCATGTATGCAGTAACTCGTTTTATCCTCACAGACATTCTGAAGTGATGTTGACTACCCATCTGACAGCCGAGTAATCTGAGGTTCTTAGTTTGGTTTCCCCAGAAACAGACCTCAGGCAAGGACTCTTTCGTGAGTAGTTTATTTCAGAGAAATACTGGTAAGGAGGAGGAGAAGTGAAGGAAAGAAAGTCACAAAAGGGTAAGTTGTCAGGCAGATCCGCACTGTAGGCAACTGGAGCCCAGGCCCTTGTGGAACGCTGGGAGACGGTGTAGGACATGCCCCCGATTCACCCCAGCCAAGCGGGGGCAGAGCTGGAGTATTTGTCCTCTGACACTTATGCTTCATTGACCGATGCGTGCTTCAAGGGGCATGTAGGCTTCAGCGCTTGCAGCTGGCCATGGGCACCTACTCACTCCCACAGCCAGGAAAAGCCCCTGGGCAGAGAGTCATGGAGTTTCAGTAAGCATCCCTGAGTGTGAAGAAGAGAATGCCAAGGAGACATGTGCCAGGCATCTGCAGCGTCTTCTTTCCAAGGCTCATCGAGGGGCCACTTGCTCAAGGTCACACAAGCTTGTTAGTGGCAGAGTCAGGATTCGAACCCGGGTCTATCCAATCCCATAGTTTAATCTTTAGGGGAGGAATAGGACCAGATCAGGGATTGGGTCTGTCTGAAATGGGCTCTGAAACTCAGTTCCACTCTCCATCACACCAAGGAAGCCCTTGACAAGCATCCAGGAAGATGGCAGAAGAGGTACCAGCAGCTCCTGTGTTCTGCAGAAATCCTTCCTTGCCCCTAGGCTGGCTGCTGGGACACTGGGGAGATCAGACAGGGTTATTCTGCTAAAGGGAAGTCAGAACCCCTGGGACAAAGAAGGGAGACAGCAAAGCCCAGACCCAGAGGGTGAATGAGTAAAGGAGTGAATGAACAAATGAATGAATGAGTGAATGAATGAATGAATGCAATAAGCCAACAGTGTCTCAAAGCTGGAATCCTCTTAGCAGCATCCAGGCCTTCCACCTCCTCCCACAACTCCCCCCACCAAGCTCCAGAGAAAGACACCCCCAGGTCACCACTGCAGCTCACAGGCGGCAAATGTGCCATTTTGCTTTGCATGTCACCACACTTTTAAGTTTTTTAAGCTTTGTCAACATTTAACAACTGTAAAACCTCACATCACATAAAAACCCAGATTTTCAGCTTTGCTTAAAAATCAGAAGCTCTGGCAAAATGAGGCCCACCTTCCTGCATGGTGCTGGGTAGCAGCTGCCCCCTGGGACCAGGTGTGGGCTCTCTAGTTTGCCACAGTCTTTAGCACTCCCTCTTGCCTCCAATGTCAGCTGTCACTTTGCGGCTTGCACTGTGGTTTTAATGCCACTGACATGGAAGCATTGAAGTGTGAAAGAAAAGTACTTGGAACTGGAAACCTGAAGACCTCCTGAGTTCTGACTTGCTGCATGACCTCAAGCAAGTCCCTTCCCCTCTCTGTGCCTCAGTTGCTCCCTTTACGAACTGAGGGGCCAGACAGGTGATCTAAGAGCCCTTCTTGCCCACAATGTCCCAGAAATGATGAAGAGGCCTGAGGAGCTGAGTAGATCTTTCTTAGCATAGGCCTTTGTCCAGGCATAGGACACAGCTACAAAGAGATTGCAGACTCCTAACCTTCCAAACTCAGGGTGCATCCAGGGGCTCGTGAGGGTCTGGTAGACACCTGTACCCCTCCATAGCCTCACTGAACATTTCCCCAGCAGTGGGACATCCCCATCAGATAGATGATTCTGTGTTCCCGGGTTCCACAAACATGTCCAGCAAGTGAGCAGCAGGTGAATGATCTGGACATGGTCCCTGATTCCACGGGCCATTAGTGGAAGAAAGAAACAGGCAGCAGCTGCTGCAGAAAGCAAGCTACTGGCCACAGTAAAACTTTAATATCCGCAGTTGGCTTGGACACCTAGGGACTTATGGAGAGGTGAATCCCCCCAACCCTGGTTCCTGCAGTTCAGCCCCTGAGAAGCCATCAGAAGAGTAGGCAGGGCCTGGGCCAGGCAAAGTGGGGCCTGTCCAGAGTGCAGATTCCGAGTCTGAGTAAATGCAACCCAAATGCTTTGAGTGCCCCCTCTGGGCCTGGCACTGTGCTCAGAGTCCAACCGGTCACTTCCTAAATGTGATCTTATCATCACCTTGGTTGTGATTGCTGCCATTGTGGTGAGTCCAGTCTCAAGTGACCTGCCAGGCTCCACCGCCTCCTTTGTGGAATGACCTCCTTCTTGCTAGAGCTGTGGCAAGAACCATATGGTAACAATAACAACAAATATGCATGGAGAGATTTCTGTGCCCAGCACGGTTTGAGCTCTTTTTGTGGGATGCTGTGTGTGACACGGCTCGCCCACCACACTCACACCCACAAGGACGTCCACACCCATTTCCACAGTCCCTCGTGCCTGCCCTGCTCTCTCACCCTCATCCCCCTCGTCCCCCTCCCCCCACTGCCCCTCATCCCCCTTCCCCCCAGCCTGCTCCCAGCATGCTCTGTGCAGCCCCATGACGCTCTGTCGGGCTCCCTGAAGCCACAGCCTGCGCTGTCTCCCACAGCCAAATCGAGTCAAAGACCAATTAATATTCTGATACCTGTGGCCAGCTAAAGTGATGTAGAGCTGATGATTTCTTTTTCCATTTTACTCCAACTGTGGTTTCATCTTTTTCCCAGCCCTCCTTTGGTCAGTGGTTTTAGGGGCACTAAAGTTCACTTTTGTGGGTAACCTGCACTGTTAGTTGTTGATTTAATTAACTCAGCCTTTCTCTTCCTTGACCAGAACAAGGCCAGCGGGCTGCTTACAGACACCCATTTGGACAGCCGACGGCCAGAGGCGTCTGGCAGGAGGAGTGTGTGGGCCCTGGCAGACACTCGCCAGCCCCTGGCTGTCGTCGGCCACTCCATGTGTTCTGAAACACTTCTGAGCCACCAGCTCTTGAGGCTCAAGGGGCTTTTGCTCCCATTTGACAGGTGGGGAAACTGAGGCTTCCACATGTGAACCAAATTACCTAGGGTCATGAAGCCAGCAATAAGCAGAGCTGGGCTTGCAAGCCAGGGTATGCCTGTGTTCCCATCCTCTATTTTGCAGAGACTGTCATTCCCCCAAAAGGTGTCCCATCGAAGGAGAGGCAGGGAGAAAGCGAGAAGACACACGGGATGGGGAAGAGGAGCGGGAGGGATTTGAGGAAGACGCTAGTTGAAGTCAATCTCCTGGCCTCACTCCTGGGGCTCTTCCTCACGAGGGAGTGAACCAGAATCTTTCTTCCTCTGAGAAGTTTCCAGAATCTTTGCATGAACCCTCAGTGGCCCTGGAAGGGGAACATTCAGCTCTCAACAGAGGGACATCTGCGTAGCCACAGAGGACCCTCCGGGGCGGAGAAGCCTGAGGCAGGAGCAGACACCCGAGGTGGCTTTAGGAGGAGAGTTCACAACTGGGGAATGAGCAGAGCAGAGACCCCAGAGATGGTGAGAATCATGGGACACTCGCTGTGTGACTCGGGGCAAGTCCCTGCCCCTCTCTGGACCTCAGAGTACATTAGTGGATACTCTCGGTGAGCCACGATGGCCATGCCGGTCTGTGCAGCTAGTGTTTTATGGAACTCTGGCTGCTGGACTAGAAAAGCTGGTGCAAGGAGAGGGCCAAGGGAGGTTCTCAGCTTGGGGACAGACCCTCCTCTCTTCTCCCCTTCCCACTCCACCTCATCCAGGAAGGTCCCCACCCCTCACTCATGCCCCCATTCCCCAGCCCTGTGTCCAGGACTCTGTGGACTTTTTTTTTTTTTTTTTTTTTTTTGCCACCAGGGTGAATCGTCAATTGATTTGTTATTTATCCCACTGACAACAAAGAGAGTGAAAAGGTAATAATTCTGGGCCCTGGGGTAATTCAATTCCTGTAGCACCGTCAGCTACATTAACTTACTTCCTGGATCTCAATTCAATTAGAGCAACATTCCCCGGCATTAATAAATCAATACTCATGCCATTTGGATATATTTTGAATGTCTTTCATTATACATTGCAGGTCGGGGATGGCCGTTGAATTGGAAGTTAATGGGACAGGACAGAGCAGGTGGGGCTGCCTGGGGAGAAGCTTCCAGCCGTTAGCTCTAATTGCCTCTGCTGCAAAAGAGGGTGTTAGTAAAACAGAGGCCTGGTTAACTGAGCCGAGCCCGCTGGGAGTCACAGCAAGTTGCAGCCCCTGTCTAGGTAGACGCAGGCCACAGTGGTTTGGAGGGACTGTGTTCACACCCCCATCGCTCCTCCCAGTCTTCCTCTGTCCCTCCTCTTATCCCTCCCACTTCTATGTACTCTCCTCCTTTTTTCCAATTTTCTTTCCTTCTATCCTTCTATTCTTCTATCTATTCAGGACATTTCACTGAGCATCTACTAGGCACTAGGCCCTAGACTGGCTTCTGGGCTTGTACAGGTGTATAGCATACATGTTCTCCAACTTCTGAGCTGCAGACATCTAAACGAATAATTATGACACAATGTTCAAGAGTGACAGCACTAGCAATCCGTGCAGGAGAAGCCAGAGCAAGGCTCAGAGATGCCCCGGGCAGGAAGGGCTGACTCAGAATTGGAGAAGGGTGAGGGAAGCTCCCTAGAGGAGGTGGTGCCCGGGGTAGGTTTTGAGGGCTGAGAGGGTCTTGGCCGGGAGGCTTGAGATCTGGAACTGCAGAGAGCCCAGGAAACTGAGGCCTGCAGGGCAGGCACCCTCAGTAGAGTGTGGATCCTGATCACCCAGGAGGTCAATAACAATGTGGGTCCCCAGGATCCTCTTCGGGGAGTCTGACCCAGGAGATCCGGGAAAGGGTCACAGATCAGGGTCAGCAGTCACAATACCAAAGACTGCTGCTTAGGTGAGTTAGCCTGCATCTCAGACCAGCCATAATGGCTGTGTGGCTCAGCGAGTCCCTAACCTCTCTGAGCCTTCCTGGGTCTGTCATCGATTTCTCTCCTGATAATATCTCTTGAGAGGACAAGAGAGGTACTGTTTTCTCTTTTCAACAAAGAAACTGAGGACCAAACAGGGGCTGAGCTACAGGTGGAGTGTCAGCCTTCCCTGCATGGAGGGAGGCTCAGGACCTTTGCACCTGCTGTTCTCTCTGCGGGATCACTCCCCGTACCCCCCACCCCCAGATATCCATATGGTTGGCTCCTCCCTTCTGTATTTGTTATTTATTGCTGCATAACAAATTACCTGAAAATTTAGTGGCTTAAAACAACAAACATTCATTACAAGTATAGTCTCTGCGGGGCAAGAATCCAGGGGTGGCTGATTCTGGCGAGGTGCTATCAGAATGCCAGCAGGGGCTGTAGCTATCTGAATGCTTGTCTGGGGCTAGAAGGGCCACCTCCCAGATGGAGCACTCACATGGCTGTTGGCAGGAGGCCTCAGTGCTTCACCGGCTGCTGGAAGGAGGGGTTAGGGCCTCACTGGGTAGGCCTCCCCGTGGAGCTGCTTGAGCATCCTCATAACATGGCAGCTGGCTTTCCCTAGGGCAGGTGATCGAGAGAGGGAGCCAGCCAGAAACTGCAATGTGTTTTACAGCCTACCCTCAGAATGCCAGATATGACTATATGCCATTGTTCTGGCACATTCTACATGTTTGAAGCGAGTCACCAAGTCCAGTCTCCTCTCAAAGGGAAGAAAATTAAGCTCCATCTCTTGAAGAGAGGAATATCAAAGACTTTGTGGACATGTTTTAAAACCACCATATCTGCCTTTATGCCTTGCTCAGATGTCACAGAGATGCCTTCCCTGACACATCTACGGGCAGCCCCGGCCCTTGCACTGTTCCCTCTCCCAGCCTGCTCTGCTACTTTTCTCCGTGGCATTTGTCATTACCTGACATTCTGTTTTAATTTTATTTACCTTGCTTATTGTCTGCCTCTCCCTGTTATAGAACAGGCACCATAAAATCAGACACTGTCTAGATTTTTGGTTGGGATTTTTTGTAAAGTTATTTTTATTTATACATATTTATGGGGTACAGAGTTGACTATCAGTATTTGTGTACAGTATGTGATGATCAAATCAACATTATTAGCATGTTCATCATTACAAATCATAATTACTTTTTGTGTCCCTTACCCAATTACTCCCTACCCCCCCCCTTCCCACCTCTAGTAACTATAGGTCTGTTCTCTCCTTCTGAAAGTTCAAGACACTGTCCGTTTTGTTCACTGCTGTATCCCCTTCCCTGGAATGGTCCCTGGCATACAGTAAGTACTTAATAAATAATTGTGGAATGAAAGGCTGAAGAGGGCACTGCAGGAAGAGCTCAGCCTGGATGAGTGAGCAGAAATGGTCTGGGGGACAGTTCTGGTCCCACCCTGGTCATTAGCCTTCAGTGTGATGCTGGACATGCCTGTCGCCCTGGCTCAGCCTCAGTTTCTCCATTTAATAGGAGTATGTTGTATTCCTTCTCCCATTAAGCAAGTATATCTCAAGCACCTACTATGTGCCATACACTGTTCTGGACCCCAGAGATACAGAGCACCTGCCCTCAAGGTGCTGACCCTCTAGAATAAAAGCAGCTCCCCTGTGCTCCTGCTGTGCCCTCAGGCCTCCAACAGATGCTGCTATAGACTGATTGTGTCCCCCCCACCACATTCATGTGTTGAAGCCCCACACCCAGTGTTATGATATTTGGGGATGGGACCTTAGGGAGGTAATTAAGGCTAGATGTCGTCTTGAGAGGGGCCCCATATGATGGGGTTAGTGGCTTTAAAGGAAGAGGAAGACAGAGAAATCACTCTCTCTCCACCACGTGAGGACACAGTGAGAAGGCAGCCATCTGTAAGCCAGTAAGAGTCTCTTCCCAGGAACCAAATTGGCCGGCACCTTGATCTTGGACTTCCCAGCCTCCAGAACTGTGAGAAATAAATGCCTGTTTAAGCCACCCAGTCTGTGGTATTTTGTTATAGCAGCCCAAGAAGACTGACAGATGCTGATGGCCAATTGCCTGAGTTCAGAGATCCATAGGTTCCACATTAGATTAGGGTCTTTAACCAGGATTCTCCTGGGAAAGGGTGAAGGGCCACTGGATGGAGGGGTGTCTTTAAAGCCAGTATGAGGGGACCATGGAGGACAAGCTCTTGCTCACCTCTGGGCCTTTGCACATGCTATTCCTTCTGCCTGGAACTCTTCCCCCCATCACTCACATGACTACCCAGCTTCTCCTGGTCCTTCAGGTCTCAGCTTCAATGCAACCTCCTCCAGGAAGCCCTCCCTGACCCAGAGTCTGTGTTAGGGCCCTCCGCTGGTTCCCACAGCTCCCTGGGCTTCTAGTAGGAATGCACTCCCCACACTGGGCTGAAATTGTTCCTTTACCCTGTGTCTCCATTTAGCATCTCCTGTTAGACCCCAGAGCAGGACCCCGAGCTGGCATCCTCAGTGCTGGCTGCATTTCCAGATGGGGCCCAGCTTCACTGAGGCTGAGTTCTTTGTCAAGATCACACAAGCTGCAGCACAAACCCAGGCCCATCTGACTCCCAAAAGTGTGTCCTTGTCTTTCTGTTCCGTGGATACATGATCTTAAGTGTTTCCTCAAACATTCTCTTGTGTATTTTCATGAGAAATGGGTCTGCTCACGAGTCTGATGGAGGAACTGAGGCCCAGAATGGACATCTGACTAGACCAAAATCACACACCAAGTGAAGAGCTGCAGGGACCAGAATCCAAGTCTCCCACTTCCCCAAGCCAGCTTGTGGGAAAAGCCCCAGGACTCCCCAGAATTTGCTCACCCACACACAGCCTGCCCCCAACGCCCAGCCCCACCCACCTGGAGGAATGTTCTTTGTCCCAGCAATTCCGTCAGCTACCTTGCAGTGAGCTCCTACTGTGTGCTGAGACCCTCGCCTGCGTGCTTTTTCTCCTCTCAAACACCTGGGAGAAAGCTGTTATTAGTCCCACTTCCCAGATGAGAAAACAGAAGCCCAGAAGTGTGAGGTCACTTGTCTACTCGGCTAGTAAGTGGCAGAGCAGGGATGTAAATCCGGGTCTGTCTGCCCTTAACCACGGAGTCAGGGAGCCCCTTCGAAGCTGTGCACAGGGGTCAGGGCAGTGGATCCACTCGCTGGCGGTCAGTCCATCGGTAGTAAATGCGACGTCCCTGTGTGGGAGGCCAATAATACTCAAATAAGTGCATAAACAAGGTGAGTGCCTTAAAGCAAACAAGGCTGGGTGATGTGGCAGAGTGTGATGGGGCACGGGGCACTTCTTTAGATTGGGGGGTCCCAACTGAGGAGGTGACATTTGCACCACAACTTGAGGGGCAGGGAACTGACCACTCAAAGATTTGGGGAAAGGCCCTGAAGTGCAGCATTTTGAGGAAAAGGAGGAACATCCTGGAGGGGCAGAGAGAGGGAAGGGGAGGAAGGAAGTCCCAGGCTGCCTCTCTCTTGGGCAGGGGGACCCCAGCAAACCACTGCTACCACCAGCAGTCAGCCTAGCCAGGTCCAGCTCAGTGCCGAGGGCCTCAGTACAGCGGATGGATGATCCAGGAGCCAGGAAGAGAAAGGGCCAGTCGGGCAGGCCGTGCTGGGCAGGGCCTCCAGGCCTGAGGTTCGTTGAGTCAAGGCAGCTTGTTAGCAAGACCGAGCTAGATGCTACCTGCGGCTGTGCCCATTGCCTGTTCTGCTCATGACTCCCCCAGGCCTGAGCAGGGGGCAAGTAACTGCAGGCACATGGCACCCATGAAGGCCACTGGGGTGACATCACTCAGGAAAAAGGGACTGGCATGAGGCTTGTGACCAGCTGCAAGGGGCAGAGGCCTGAATACCTCCCCTGTCCCCTCATGCCAGGCCTGCACTAGACAGAGGCCTCCCCGGTCCTCAGCAGGCCCTGGGAAGAGAGGCCCGCCCAGGGAAGCCTTTGGAGATGCAGACTGGGGCACTGCCACCCCTCTGCCCCCACGTTGTGGCTGCCCTCTTCCTGGCTGCACACTCCCCCTACCACAGATCTTTGGACAGAGACTGAACGATGGGCTCCTCAGGGGAGAACCAAAGATCATCTGGTCACTTTTATGAATTGATATAGGTTTTAACACTTCATGGATGGTGGTCAGAGATCCTGCACTCTGAGCCAGCCCCGAGGCCCTGTGGGAACCACAGAGGGGACAGCTGTCCTGTGTCTGAGTCTAAACATCTCTCTGAGGCCCCTGAGGGGACAGCTCAGGACAGTGGGAAGCACTTGGGCTTTGAAATTAAAATTAAAAATGACTGGTTCAAATTCTGCATCCCTCTGTGCGACTTTGGGCAAGACACCTCTAGCCCTCAGTTTCTACATTTGCAAAATGGGGGTGACATGGTGCACCTCCAGGCTAAAGATTCCATGAGGAGATGCAAATAAAGAGCAGCTTGTCCTGGGTGCTCAGTAAAGTTAGCCACTGTCCATTTTTGCTTGGCTTAAATTTATTTTTAGGTCCCCACCCTCTGACCTGTGTCACTAACTAGCTGTGTGTGACCCCACGAAAGACTTTTTCTCTCTGGCCTTCACAGCATTCGGGAGCTGAGGGGACTTCAAATTTCATGTCTTGAATCCACGTTTTCATGTAATGACATACTAAGGCCCAAGGTCAAAGCCAAAGCTCAACTTTGGTCCCGATAAGGCCAGAGCTGTGTTGTAAGAATCCCAACCAGAGACTCAACCCATTACCTGCTGTGAGACCTTGAGTGACTCCGTTCCCCTCTCTGGGACTCAGTTTCTCATCAGAATCATGAGGGGCTGAGTCAGATGTTTTCTGAGGACCCTTCTTCTTTTGTTTGCCATTTCTGGGATTCTATGACTCGGATCAGCTGGACTGTAGGTTTTGCTACCTCTGAAGCCACCAGGGTGACTCATCTAAGAAGTCAGATGGATGGCTCACCTCGCCCCCGGCTGGTCACACCTCCATGCCTTTACCTGTGTTGCTCTCTCTGCCAGGAACACCCTTTCCACCCTGGCGAGTTCTTCCATTCACACACACTGCATGCCACAAAAAAGTCACCTCTGATATGAAAGCTGATCCTGACCGCCAGCCCCCTGCCCCATATAAAACTAACTTCCCCTTCTTCATGCCTCCCAGGCCCCAAGCACACTCCCAGCATTAAACACATACCACTTTATTGTCTTTATTTGTGTGTGTGTCCTGGGGACTCCTTGAAGATGACGTCTGAGTCTGATCCATGTCTGTATCCAGCACTGGGCCTGGTGCACAGTAGGCAGAGTAAAAATCTGTTAAATGCATGCATATATGCATGCTAAGCCAAGCAGTCCAAGGCAAATGGCAGCCAGCAGGCCTCACCGCATGTCTTGCTAAGAACCAGTCCCCTGCCCAGTCCCCTGCCTGGTCCGTCTACCCTAGTGAGCAGCCCAAGCCCACCTGGCCACTGGAGTCACTAATGAGCATTGATCCCTATCGGTCCCATCCATCATGCCGTTTGAGCTCCTTTTCTTAAAGAACATTAGGGGGCAAATGTATCATCGGTGACTGGAGGCCCAATAAAGCAGGCACCTTGAGAAATTTAGTATTCAACTCGTAAAGGCCTTAAAAGCATTTTTCAATTATGAATGGCCTGGGGGGAGTCATTCGTTCTTCGCCGGGGGATGAATAAAGATGGAAAATAATAGCATATCAATATTGTTGCAACTTGGCAGGATTAAATCTGGAAGAGTTAAAGTTGTTGCTTCTCCCTGCTGCCTGCTACTCAGGTGCCCTGGGAAGGTTTTGGCCAAGGTGACCTTCACCAGGATTCCCATGGGCAGGGCCACATCCCAGTGGGTCAGTACCTCAGGTGAATTGACCCTCTCTTTACCTCCCCTGTAGCCTCACCCCCGAACATTTCCTTGCTCTGAACCATTCTTCTTACCCACTTGAGGCCTCCAAGACCTCCATCTCATGATGATCACTGAGATTTGTACCAAGATTAGGGTTTAAAAGGGGCCTGACTGTGGTGATGGCTACTCAAATCTACATGTGGGATAAAATGTCACAGAAATAAGCAACACCCCCCCCCAAAAAAAGAGCATGTAGGAACTGGGAGAAGGGTACCATTTTGTACTATTCCTGTAACTTTCTATGAATTTTACACTATTTCAAAAGAAGAGATTATAACAAAAATATTAAAAATAAATTAAAAATTTAGAAGTGGTTCTTGCAGGAGCAAAGGGAATGGGCCTCATCTGGTGGAAGTATAAATAGGCACAGCAGTTTTAGGAAACAATTTTGCATTGCCTAGTGTAGTAGGCAGAATAATGCCCCCACCCCTCCACCAAAGATGTCCAGATCCTAATCCCCAGAACCTATGACTATGTTAGGTTATGTGGCAAAAGGGAATTAAGATTGCAGATGGAGTTAGGGTTGCTAGTTAGTTGACCCTGAGATAGGGAGATTAGCCTGGATTATCCATGTGGGCCCAATGTAATCACAAGGTCTTTAAAAGTGGAAGAGAGAGACAGATGAGCCAGAGTCAAACAGAGATTTGAAGGTGCTGCAATGCTGGCTGTGAAGGTGGAGGAAGGGGTCATGAGCCAAGGAATGCAGGCAGCCTCCAGAAGTTTGAAAAGACAAGAAAACAGATTCTTGCCTAAAGCCTCCAAAAGGAACACAGCCCTGCTGACATCTTGATGTCAGCCCAATAAGGCCCATTTTGGACTTCTGTCTCTGGAATTATAGATAATACATGTGTTTTTAAAAGCCAGTTGGATCGTGATAATTTGTTACAGCAGCAATAGGAAACTAATGCACCTAGTAAATAACATTTTTGAATTAAATATCTACCCACCTTAAGACTCAGCAATTTTACTCCTAAAGAAAATGTTTGGTCTGCTTTGGGCCATAGCTGTGGTGTGGAGATATGTACAAAATATTCATAATAATATTTTAAAAAATAATCCAACTAGAAACAATCCACATGTTCATCAATAGAAGCTGGATAAATCCATTGTGGTATATTCCTACAATGGAATATTATACATCAGTGAAAATGAATGAATTACAGCAAAACACACAAACACATGGATGGATTCCATAACACAATGTTGAATGAAAGAAAATCACATAAAAAGCCATTCAGTAGGATTCATTTATATAAAGATCAAAAATAGGCAAAGCTAAAAAAAAAACAACACATTGTTAAGGGCTATCTTTTTAAGGAGCAAAACTGTAAGAAGAAAGACAATGATTAATACACAATTGAGTATGGTAGTTATCTCATAGAAGAAAGAAAATAAGGGATCAAGACCCACAAGGAGCCCCTAAGGTACAGTGATTTCTTGAGCTGGGTGGTGTGGACATAGGTGTCTATTTTATAATAATTATTAATATAGATATTATAACTATGTATGTTTTATAATTATGTGCAAAGTTATTACCTAAGTTGTACATGCATGTTTATGCATCCTTTTAAGCGGATGGTACAGTTCACAGTAAAATGAACATTTTTTAAGAAATGTTCATTCGATCCTTCACCATGACACTGAGAGTATGACAGGATAGGGGACTTTACCCTCATTTTGTAACTGTGAAAACTGAGGCTCTGAGAGATAAAGTAATTTACTCAAGCTCACCTGTCCACTTCCCAAGCCTCATCTCTACCCACCCACTCCTTCTCTCTATGCTCTGGCCTCACTGAGTTCAAGGAAACCATGACACGTCAGAAAGAGAACATAGAAGTGTCTTCCTGGCTTTTGAGTTTCAAAAAGGGGAGCCCAAACTTCAGGTCATGGAGAAATTTTGGAGATTATGGAAGGAGTGACAGCAAACTCCCATCCCTTAGATTAGGTAAAGATTCCTGGACTGATGTAAGTACAAATGTATGTAGTGGGATGGCTTATGGGGTTTGGAGAGATTCAGAAGGAGTGAAGACTGGTGTAGAGATTGTGGCTGCCTGAGAAAGGTGGACCCTACACTATACTTCCCCCAGGCCAAATATTAGGGGAGGACAACAAAACACCAGATAACTTCATGGGATCTGAAAAAAATCTATAAATCTCATTTTCAGGGAGAACCCAGGGAGGCCGCATACCCCAGAGTACAAATGGCTTGGAGGGGGGCTGGTAGGACTGTGGATAGCTTTATCAAGCTTCCTGAAGCTTGTTTTGTGTAGAAGGCACAAAAAGCCAAAATCCAAAATGAAAAAAGGAGACATCACTACAGAGCTTATAGATATTAAAAATATTTTAAAATTAATAAGAAGATATTGTGTAAAGTTTACACTAATAAATATGATAATTTAAATGAACTGGAAAAATTCCCCAAGCAACTCAACTAGCATAAACTGACAGAAGAAGAAACAGAAAATCTGCATAGTTCTACATATTTTTTAAGAAACATATTCATTAAACAAACACAAAAAAAAGTCCTTCAAAGAAAATTGTAGGCACAGACAGTTTTACTGGTGAATTTTTCCAATTATATAAGGAAGAAATACCAACTTATATAAACTGTTTCAAAGAATATATTTAGAAAGAACATTTCCTAACACTTTTTTGAGGCTGGCATAGCCTTCGTACCAAATATTCCAAGAAAGGAAAATTATAGGCCAATCTCTGTCATGATTCATTAACCCCTCTGAGGCTCAGTTGTTCATTTGTAAAATGAATATAGTAGTAGTTTTCTTCCTTGGAGAGTTTTTGTAAGAATTAAATGAGATAGATGCAAAAATCCTTACCAAAATATAGGCAGACCAAGTCCATATGTATAAAGATTATACTATTCACAATCAAGTTAGGTTCCCCCACTCTCCCAGTAATGAGAGGTTTGGTTTAGCATTTTTAAATCAATTATTGTAATTGACCGTATTAATAGACTAAAGGAAATAAAGGATAAAAATCATACAATTAACACATTGTATTTTTTTTGATAAATTTAAACACCCATTTATAATTTTTAAACTTTTAAAAATATAAAAAAGAAGGAAATTGTCTTAACCTGTTAAAGGATATCTACATAAAACCATAGTAAACATTACACCTAGATGGTAAAATATTGAGAATCTTCCCCTGAGATTGCTAATGAGGCAGCTGTGTCTGCTGCTTCTATTCAACATTATACTGGAGACTCTAGCCAGAGCAATAAGACAACAGAAAGAAATAAAAGGCCTAAGAATTACAAAAAAAGAATCGGGAGACAATGTGGTTATATCCATAGAAAATCTAAAATAACTTATAAATAATTAAAATTAATTGGCAAATTTAGCAAACAACTTGCAGTTCTATATAGCAGTAACAATGATTTGAAAATGAGATGTAAAAATACATAATTTACAACAAAACCAAAAATATCAAACAACTAAAAAAAAAATCTAAAATGACATATATAAGAGCTCTAAACAGAAAACTATAAAATATTATTCAAAGAAATTAAAGACCTAAATTAGTGAAAGAGTATACCATGTTCATGAATTAGAAGACCTGATTGTAAAACAGTCTCTTCTCTATAAATTAATCAATGCAATCCAAATCCAAATCCAACAGGCTGTTTTTTGGTAGAAACCGACAAGTTAATTCCTTAAGTTTTTATAAAAATGCAAAGGGTCAAGAATAGCCAAGACATTCTTGAAGAAGAACAAAAGTTAAAGAATTTAAACCACTGGATATATCAAGGCCTATTATAAAGCTAAAGTAATTAAGACAGTGTGATATTAATGCAAAGAAAGACAAATAGCTCAATGTAACATAAAAATAAATAATATTTCATTTCCTTCACACCTGAGTTTGTGGACTGAGGTTTTCACTCACTGCACAGATGTAAGTGCCATAAGGGCATCTAATGGGTGGATCTTGACTTTGTCATGGAGGTCAGGAATGCTTCTTTGGTGAAATGATGATAGACCAGAGTCTGAAGAAAAACAGAAAAAGCATGTGCAAAGGCCCTGTGGGTGTAGAAAACCTGGCCCATTCAAGAAGTTAAGAGAAGTCTCATGAGTCTGGAACACTGATATGGGTTGGGTCAAGATGGGAGCTTTGGCTAGAGAGGCCAGCATAGCCTTAAGGGCTTCAGTGAGGAGTGTGAACTCATTTCTACTCCCATAAGTTCCCTCACACCTGCTCAGGGGCCTGCCTCTCACAAGACTATGAGCTCTGCAAGTGCAGAGACTGGTTCTGTGTAGCCTTGGCAGCAGTAGAAGGTGTGCAGAGGTTTTTGATAAATGTACGTGACATCAGAGCTGGGACAAGGGCCAGGGCTAGTGACTCCACGTCCAGGGCCCTTTCTGTTCAGGCTTCACTTGAGTCCCTCTCCTGTTCTTTATCCTTAAATGCCAATAAAAAATAGAAAAGCAGAAAATCAATTCAGCATTGTCCTCTCGCTCTTCCCAAGAATGTGAGCCCCAGAGGCCAGGTCTGTGTCCTGTGCACCTGTATCCCAGCTCCTAACACAGGCCTGGAACCTAGGGAGTAATTTAGCAGATACCTGATTAAAAGTTTTCTGACAGATCTGCACTCAAATCCCAGTTCTGCCTCTTCCCTCCTTTGTGACCTTGGGCCATTCAGTGGGGCCTCAGTGCTCAATCGTTCATCTGTAAGGTGGGGATGATAACAGCTATCCCCTTCAAGGATTCTTGTGAAGATTACTTGAGACAATGTGTGAGAAGTGCCTGGCAGACTCTGACGCATCCTAAATGCTCAAGAAATGTTAGTGCTATTATTACCATTATTCTCTGAGTCTCAGTTTTTCCATCTATAAAATGGATAAATAAATGGATATATCCAGGAGTGATAGGAGAGAGTTTCACAGTCTACCTTATATTTCGGTAATGGTTAAAATTGTCCTCCGGGCATACATTATTTTGTCACTTCAATAGCAGTAATTCTTGCCTCCTGGGGTTGTCATAAGGTTAAACAAGACAATGTATTTAAAGCACTTAGCAGAGTATCTGGCTTATAGTAATGATTCCTTCCATGGAGAATTTGACTATTATCAACAATCAGCAGAAGCCTCCATCGTCCTGGAATTGACCTTCTCAGCATGCCAAGTCTTGCCTCGTCTGTCCACCAGGTGACTTTTTGGAGACATCCAGGGGTTCTGGCTAATGCAAAAAGCACGGAGATCCTCCCTCCACCACTATCTGTGCCACCTTCTCCCCTGCTTTTTTCAGTAGAGCATTTCCTCCTGGAGTCTCCAGCCTGTCTTCTCCCAGGATAAAAAGGGCACTGAATTTTGCTGTCCAAAAGCTCCATCCAGCTCCTGGCCATCAATGTACAAAAAGTAGCTTAAGACCTGATACCACATACAACCCAGCCCTGATGTCAGACAGAGACACCTGTCTCTAAATGAGGTGGGCCTCATGGGTGTGGAGCTGAGCAGCCAGCACTTCTGGGTGGCAGAGAGAGCCCAGGAAGCCAGAAGGCAAAATGCCCATGCACCCCAGGAAATGGGCTCTGTGGTTCCTGTGGACTCTAGGGCAGAGAGGAGAACACTCAGCCTGCCCTTCCTTGTTTCCCAGCCAGGAGAAGGCCCTAGCCAGTGGACACACTTTCCAAGGATGTAACGATGGGAAGAAGGTCCTCAGTCCTCCACCACCTCCCTGGTCACAGGCCACTTCATCTCTTACCTCAACCAGAAACACCTCCTCGGTGGTCTCTCCAGTTAGCCCCTGTACTAGTCAGGCCAGGTGAGGCTGTGCTGTCTCAGTGGCCCACAGGAACAAAGAGTTATTTCTGCTCATTGCTGGTCAGGTGCAGCTCTGAGCCACGTCATTGTCACTGTGTCACCAGCGTGGATGGAGCAGCCTCCTAGAACATGACAAGTCGTTTTGGAGGAGGGAAAAGAGACATTGCAAATCACACAATGTCTTAAAGCTCCTGCCTAAAAGTGACTTGTGTTACCACTGCTCACATTTCATTGGTCAGAGCAAGTCATAAGATCGAACCTGATGTCAATAAGGTAGGAAAGTACGATCTTCCCCGAGGGAAGAGAGTGAATAGTTGAGGACAACACAACCTGCGTCTACACCTCGCCTCCCACCGTACACCAGTCAATGTTCAGCGGAACAGACAGAGTGAGCTTTTAAGACATAAACCAGCTCATCACATACCCTGCTTCAAACCTCCTTCCCTCACTTTAGAATAAAATCCAAACTCCTGCCAGGTCTGGCCCTGCCTCCCTCAGCCTCCTCTTCGATCCCTCTCCTACCTACACGGTGGCTCTGCCTCCACTGGGCTTATGAATGCGCAGGCTCTTTCCCACCACGTGGCCTTTGCACGTGCTGTTCCCCAGGCCCAGGTCAGTGCTTTAACTCAACTCTTTCAAGACCTGGCTTTTCCCCTTTGTTAGAGCTCAGCTTACATATCACAGCAAGGAGACTCCCCTGACCGCCCATTATTCCCTCTCATATGACTCCATTTACGTCCTTCCTAACACTTAACAAGCTGGAATTAGCCAGTTTGTGTAATAGCTTTATTGTTTATTGTGTGTTGCTTCCCCACACACACCACAAGATAAGCTTCGTAGGAGTACGTGTGTCTGTCCTGTCCACCACCATATCGCTATCTGAGTTGGAGCCCAGCAAATGCCCATGGCATAAGTGAAAGACTCAGATGGAGACAGGAGGGACTAGTCCTGGCCCAGACAGCTCCATGCCTTTAAGCATCATGAACCCTTCCCACCTCATGCCCCCATCCCCAGGATGGCACTGCAGGGTGTAGCTGAGCTTCACCCACTCCCTGTCCTTGCCTACCCACTGCAGTCCGCTCACAACCAGGAGGTGCATTATATGCCATCTAGAAATAAAAGCAGATGTGAGCATTTATTGAGTGGCTGCTCTGGGCTGGGAGCCATGGTCTGTACCCCAGCTGCAGAGGTGGCAATTAGGTAAGCCCGTGAGGTAGGTTTTGGGATCCTTGATGTACAGATGAGGAAACCGAGGCTCAGAGCAGTTGGCAGGTTTGCCTATCATGGCTGTGCAGCTCAGCCAGAAGAACTGGGCTTTTTTTTTTTTCTTTAAGAACTGGTATTTTTGAACCCAAGACGGCCCCAAGCAACACCTGGGCACATCTTCTGTGCTACCGGACAGTTTTGGAAGCAGGGACTGTCTTGACATGTGTGGTACACAGAATAACGGCCTCCCAAGAGCCCTGTGTCTTAATCCTTGAAACCTGTGAATATGCTACGTACATGGCAAAAGGACTTGACAGGTGTGACTCAGTTAAGGCTCCTGGGATGGGAAGAGAATCCTGGATTAGCCCTTGTGGTGCCCTGGGCCCACCTGAATGAGGGAGGCAGGTGTGTCACAGAGAGAGTGGAAGGTGCTAGGCTGTCAGCTTTACACGGAGGAAGGCGCTCATGAGCAAGGAACACGGGCATCCTCTAGAAGCTTCAAGGAAGTAGATTCTCCCCTAGAGCCTCCAGAAGGATCACCGACACCTTGGTTTTAGTCCAGTGAGACTTCTCGCCGACAGAAGTATCAGATAATAAATTTGTGCTGTTTAAAGCCAGTAAGTTAGTGGTAATTTGTTACAGCAGCAATAGGAAATATAAAACCCCTCTTGGTACTGGGGGTATGTCCTGTCTCCCCAGTATCCTCAGTGGAACTGTGGGTTCCCTGACTGCAGGAGCCCAGCAAATGGCAACGTGGCATACAGGAGACACTCAATAATGACTCAGTGATGTGATTCAATCTCAGGATTGAAGGAGGAGGATTCACAGTAAACCCAAGCGGAGGGGGCTTGAGAGGATGTGTGGGTGAGACCAGACAGGACTGGTGGGTGGGCAAGGTGCTGGCTGGAGAGGCCCCAAATGCCAGCCCCTGCAGCACTACAGAGAACCCAAATCCCCCTGCTGAAAGGAACCCCCAAGCTAGGCTAAGCACTCCCATTTTACACATTCAAACACTGAGACTCAGAGAGAGCAAAAGTCACTCAGCAAGGCGTGGCCAAGATGGGATTAGAAGTTATATCCCCTGACTCCTGGTCAGTCTTGCTCCCATGCCTCTGGCCAGGTCTGACCCACCTTCAGTAGTAAAGGTGCCCCTCATCCAGGGACCCAGAGTGACAGAGCCCCTGACAGGCTGAGGGCTAGGGGCCAGGAGCGGGCAGGGTGGGGAAGAGGTGCAGGGGTGACCAAAGCAAGCTTCATATTCAGGAGCTCTGCATTTAGCAGAGAATGAGATGTGACAGGGAGTCAGAGCCCCAAGCTCTATTCCTTGCTCTGCTAATGTGAGACTTTCAGCAAGTACCTCACTCTGAACCTCAGTTTCCCCATCAAGGGATTGAACTTGATGTACAAGGGCTTTTCTGGCTCTCATGTGGCATGATCTGCCGTCAGGCCTGCCCTGCTCTCAGCCTCTTTCCCTCCAACCCAGCTGGGCCCCATGGCTTCTCTGAAAGCTCAGCTGCTCTCCAGGCTCTGGCCTGGGGCAGGGGGGATGACAGTGGCCCAGCCTCCACCCAGGGCTCACTGATAGGGGTTTCCCACCCTGTCCTGACTTTTGCCCTGCCCCTCCCCATTACCTCCCAGTGCAGTTGAGCTTCCGGCCTACCTTCCCTGGGGTCCTAACCCCAGAAACGGGGAGTCTCAGCCTGGGGGTGGGGGAGGTCAAGTTGCTCAATGCCAAAAGAATTCTGGCCCTGATGCCCGAGTCTCTCCTGCCCCCAACTCCCCATCACTGGGCCATCCTTGTCCCCCTCTCAGACCTGCTATGACCATCACCTACCTGACCCCCAACCTTTGGCTCCTGTGCCCCGCAGGCTGGCCTAGACTTTCTCCTAAGGCCTCAGAAGCTTCAAGTTCCTCCCAACCCCAACATCTTGGTATCCTTCAACAACAGAGACTGTCCAGCTCCCCAGACCTCTCAAATCCCATCCCATAGAGAAGCCTACAAAGAAGTGATACTAATACAAAAGCCAATGCACAGAGAAAGTCAGCAATTGCCTAGAGGTCACACAGCAAAGGCATGGAGCCCCCAAATTC
Organism: Cynocephalus volans; assembly: GCF_027409185.1. Taxonomy (NCBI): domain Eukaryota; kingdom Metazoa; phylum Chordata; class Mammalia; order Dermoptera; family Cynocephalidae; genus Cynocephalus; species Cynocephalus volans. The sequence goes on from NC_084467.1 coordinate 19,733,535, forward strand.
AATGTCTCCACCTGGGACCACTCCCCAGCCTCCCTACCACTGCCCAGCAACTTCCTCCAACAGCCTGAAGGACAGGGAGAGCAGCCAGCCTCGCTGACCGATGTCCAAGACCACAGTGATGCTATTCTTTCCTCGAGTGAGCTCCACCCACCCTGCACCAGATTTAGCCATTTAATGCAGCCGGGCCTGCTCTGTCCCTGCCTCTGAGATTAGCTCTGGAATAGGGCTTTGAATGCCTGCCCAGAGACACTCAGCTTAAAACACCAGGAACCAGAGGAAAAAAAAATCGACCACATTTAATGGAGCCGTCAGCGGGCGGGTCTGAACCATCCATTATGCAGCCCTGCCCGCTTAGGGAGCCCAGCCACGTGGCCGCCTGACCACAGCATTAAGGCGACATTAGCCCGCAGGCCAGCCTGGGGGAGGAGCTGCCAGAGTCCCAGGACTGGGGCCTGAGTCTCCCTCTCCTCAAGGTCCAAGGCCCCAGGGATTGTTGGTGCCACTCAATAGCCAGCAGAGCAGCAGTCCCCTTTAGATATATCTGCCCCTCCTGGTCTCAGGGCCACACTCCAGGACAAACCCTGGGTATGTCTCTGAGGCCTGTCTGAGCTCTCTTGCATAAGCAGAGATAGTATCGGTGAGCATCCCTGGGGGGCCCTGTCCCCCAAGTAGTGCCCTGGCTAGTGCCTGACATGCCACCACTGTTGCTGCTTTCCTTCTGCTATTTAAAAATTGTCCTCCTTAACATCTGAGTTGCTCTACAGCACTGTCTCCCAAAATGTGTTCCAGAAACGTTAGGCTGTCAAGATGCTTTAAAGAAACCAAAAGCGGGAGAAGGGACTCGGTAGTCAAGTAAGTTTGGGAAGCACTGTGAATGCTAATTCCCTCCCGGAGAGTTACAGGCTAGTAAAGCTCTGAGATGTCCTGCGATAGAGTCAGATTTTCTTTTCTCCATTTCCCAGATTTATTTGATTACAGAATCCTCCCCTTATCTTTGCAGAACACCCATTAAAGGGCTCAGGGCCTAGTGTCCCAGGGAACACACTTTGTGAAATGACGCTTTAGGGGTCTGAGTCCCTCTCCGTCCCCCAAGCCCCAACTGTGGTCAGAGGTTCCAGTTATGAGGCTGGTCAAAGCCTGCAAAGAGAATAACGGTGACTCTGCTCTTCCATTACAGATGAATCTAAGGCTCGTAGTCACAGGCCCACCCAGAATCAAGAGAAGAAACATTGACCCACCTCTCCAGGGGAGGAGGGCCAATGCCACGTGCTAAGAAGACCTCACCTGTGGGTGCTCTCCATCTCCTTCCCCTCCCCCTGCTCTGGTAGAGCAGGAATTTTGCCATGGGAGGAAGTTTTTATATCCTTGTTAGAACTATCTTGCAGAAGCTCAGATACTTAAACCTCTGCTCCCTGGAGATTTCTTCTGAAAATTCACAGGCTGCCCAGTGTCCTGGCAGAAGCCCCAACGCACACAGTGAGAGACCTGGATTCTGCTCCTGCTCTTCCTGGTGGCCTGCTATGTGACCCAGGCAAGACCTTTGACCTCTCCGTGCTGTTGACCACAGGTCTGAGCCCTAGGACCCCACCGCAGGGACACCCATCTTTTGCTGCCCACCTCCCACCCACCCCAGATTATTGGGCTGATTGTGTAAAGTGTCCTGAGATCCCACCAGTCAAGGTTATTAAACACCTTCTTTGTGTTGACCTTGTGCTTGGTGCTGAAGCCTCAGTTTACCCCCATTATGCAAAGCCATGATTGTCTTACTAAAGGCCAAGCTGCAGCACCAGCTGCTGCAATTTTCAATGTAGAAAAGCAATTTGGTAAATATGGGTCTTCCAGATGTGAGAGTAGAAAGCAAATGGGGCATCAAAGTTCCTTTTATGTGAACTTTCTGAGGCCACAGAATTTATGGGACAAGACAGATTGTATTTTCCAGAAATGGCCATCACAGCAATTTCATCCCACATGCTCTTCTCACACTGTGACAATGACCTCTATGTTCCCTCCATTGATCCTGGGTGGGCCCAAGACGACAGCAGAAGTGACACTATGTGACCTCGGAGGCTAGGCCATAAGATACAGCTTCCACTTGGCCCTCTTGGGACACTCCCTCTTGGAACCCAGATGCCATGCTATGAGGAAGCCCAGGCCACACGGAGAGACCAATGTGACAGCCCCAGCTGAAGTCCCAGGGGACACCAGCCTCGACTATCAGACATGAAATTGAGGAAGCCTTCAAGGTGATTCCAGCACCAGCCACAATCTGACCACAACTGCATGAGAAACCTGAGCAGGAGCTGCCCAGCTGAGCCCAGTGAATGCTCAGAACAGGGCCATAATAATAAAATGATAGTTGTTTCTGTATAATACTTTTTGCAGTAGAAATAACCAGAACATATGGAAAGAACCTTCCTGCAAACTGCCTATGCAGGGGTGAGGAGGGCCTGCCACACCCTGGAATGTCCTTCTCTTTCTCTGTCCCTGGCTGAACCAAGGGATGCACCCAGCTCGCTGTCACACGATGACTATATTAGTCCATTTCTGTGGCTTATAACAGAATACCTGAAACTGGGTAATTTGCAAAGAAATGAAATTTATTTTTACAGTTTTGGAGGCTGGGAAGTCCAAAGTCCAGGGCACACTTCTGGTGAGGGCCTTCTTCTGGGTGGGAACTCTCTACAGGGTCCCATGGTGATGAAGGTGTCACATGGGGAGAATGGGTTGAGCAAGAGAGAGCTAACCTCACTCCCTCTTCTTATAGAGCCATCAGAACAGGCCCATTAAACCACCAAACCACTGCTCCACGAATGGACCAATCCATTCACAAGGGCACAGTTTTCACAATCCTGTCACCTCTTAAAGTCCCTCCTTCCACCACCATATTGAGGATTAAGTTCCAACATGAGTTTGGGGGGACATGGACACCACAGCAATGACAAGCCATGCCACCTGGCTGCATGAAGCCCATGCCTCTACTAGATCTAGGCTGGGAAGGGGTATGCTGTTGGCTTCAGCATCCAACAACTCCTGTTAAAACTTATTTCCTGAAAAATGGAGAAAATCTGAATAAAGTATGGACTTAAGTTATTAGTACTAATGTATCAATACTGGTTCATTAATTATGATAAAGGTACCATAATATATATGATATTATTAATAAGGGAAACTGCGTGTGGGGTATATGGGAGCTCTCTGAACAATCTTCAAATTAATTCTGTAAATCTAAAACTGTTCTAAATAAAAAGTTTAGAACAATCCTCTCTTTCTGGTTTATTAGAATAACTCTTCATATTGAGCATCTACCATATGCCAGTATTTGACATGCATTCCTGTAATACTCAAAACATTCCTTCCAGTTGGATATCATGAGCCCTATCTTATGGATGAGGAAACAGAAGCTCAGAGAGACTGAGCGCCTTACCCAGGGCTGCACAGCCAGTGTGGGGAGGGTCATAATGTGAGGCAGATCTCACCCGCTTCCCCTCCCAGGCCACCTCTCTGTCTCCTGGAGGCTGAGGCAGGGAACAGAGTGGCCCATGAGGAGCACCTGGGCCTAGGCCCCATCTTGAGTCTGCCCTTCACGAGCTGTGCCTCTATGGGCAGCTTTCTTCTTTACCTCCCTCAGCATCGGTTTCCTCATCTGGGAAACGGCACGCAGAAGCAGGGTTGTCGTGAGGAGCAGAGGAAATACAGGCACTGTGCTTTGCTGATGACGTGATTGGTGTCTGCTGTACAGAGCGGGAGGCTGAAACCAGAGGGGTTCAGCGACTGAGCGAGCCTGACATCCTTCCAGCTTTGTCAGCCTGGGATGCTGAGTCTGTGTCTGTGATTGTTCCAGGCCTGGCCAGGGGTCTAGACTCCAGACAAAGTCAAGGACCATGGAGTGGCCAAATTTGGCCTTTGCGTCCCCTGGGCAGACCGTCCCCACCCCTCTAATGGAGGTCTCTCCCCAGGCACGTGCAGCCTCTGCCAGGCAGAAGTTCCCAGTCTGGCTGAGGGGCCTCTGCTGAAGGTGCCAGTCGGAGAGTCCTCGAGGAGAAGCTCCTTCTCTTCGTCCTTTTCAAATGACTTCAGCAAACATTTACCCCCAGGCCATGCTGTGTCTTCCACTTGCCTCCAGCCCCTGTCCCCAGGTCCGATTTCTGCCTTTTCTTCATCCCGCTGTGAGCCCGGGAGGCTGACCTGCACGGGTGACATGAACACACTGCCTTGCCCCACAACTGCAGTTGGGATGGGAGTCACTGGGAGACTAGAGAGAGAGGGCACAGAGGAGCTCGGGGACAGACTCACAGAACCCAGGCTGAGAAAGCTGGAAGGACGCTTGAGAGCTGGTGTCCATCCCTTTGAATGAGGCTTCTGGAGCTCAGAGAGGAAAGGTGACCTGCCCAAGGTCATACAGTGAGCAGATGTCCACATTTCCAGGAGAGGAACCTGCTAGAGTGCACTTCTCCCATTATTCCGGCTTCCCTTGGCACTCAAAGTGCCCCCTCCCCAGCCCCTCCATGTGGGATACTCCTTAATAAGGATGCAAACCAAACACTCCGCTCTGCCCCAAGCCCAGGCTGGCGCTTGGGCACAAACCTCAGCCATCACGTAGGACAGGGCTGGTGGGAGTCGAGACTCTAGAACCAGTCGGCCTAGTTCCATCCCTGACTCCATTGCAGACCAGTTGCACGTGAACTGGGGCAAGTGACTTGGTCTTCTGTACCTCACTTTCCCCTTCTGTAAAATGAGGATAATAACAGTACCTGCCTCATGGGGCTGGGTGAGGATGAAATGAGTTGATACTTAAAAAATCTCCAAAGCTGTGTCTGGCTCTCAGCCAACCTCAGGGTTCCCATGACCGCCCCGTTGCCAGGGCAGAGCCAAACTGGAAGGGCTTTGGGATCCATCCAGCCCAATCAGCCAGAACACATGTGAGGAAGCGGAGCCCTCTGCTGGGTCCCTCCCAGCTCCCTGCCCAACTCTATGCGCTTGAGGAGTGGTGGGATGGGTGGGAGGAAGGGGTCTACTTCCTGGTCCCCACTCTGCCTCTTCACTGGGGCCATCTCCAGAGACAGCCTTGGCAGCTTCCAGAAATCCCCACAGCCTAGAGCTCAGGGCTTGGGCCAGATCTCTCTCCGTTCCCATCTGCTTCCCCGACCCAGGAGGCACATGTCTGTGGCCCGGGTTTCCCTCCATCTACCCAGCATTCATTTACTGAACTCCTAAAAGATGCCCTGAAGTTAACTGGATTCCTTTATTCTTTTAGTCAACAAACATTAATTGTGCACATATGGTGAGCCAAGCACTGTTCTGGGTGCTGTGGACATAGCAGTGCACAGAACGGATGAGGTTCTTGAGACACTCGATCAACCTGCAAGTAGACAGAAGGGCAGGGGCTGAGCAGCTCCAGCAGGAGGCCGCGAGGGCTGCCAGGAGGAAGCAGGACAGGTCAGGGGTCAGGGACGGCCTCTGTGGGAAAGAGAGGGCACCACACGGGGACCTGAGGGGAGGGGTCCCGGGCAGAGGGGACGGCAAGGGCAGAGGCCTGGGAGTGAGGGTGAGCATGGCCCACAGGGGACAGTGCAGGGCTTCGCATAGCTGGGCTCGGCGGGCGGGCGGGAGGGAGGGAGGCAGGAGGTGGGACGAGGTGAGCAGGTGCCAGATGGCGACGGGCTTTGTGAGGCAAGACGACGACTCTGGGTGTTCTCCTGAGGGAAGCGGGGAGCTGTGGAGGGGTTTAGGGAATGCTGGGGCTTCATTTGTTAACGCCAAATAGCGGCCCAGATCTCCAGCCCCCCCCCGCCCCCGCAGGGGTCATCCCTGCCTGTCCATCCCCTGACACTTCACCACAGTGCCAGCCTGAGCCCAAACCTGCACCTGCACCTTGGAAGATCCAGCCTCCCCCCACCCACCCCAGCCACAGGGAATGCTTCTGAGAACCACATGCGACCAAGCCAGGCACCAGCCCAAGCCAGCGTCAGTCTCTCCAGCAGCCAAGCTGAGATGCCACCGTATTTCTGGGACACACTGAGGTCTGGGGCATTGACCCCCGGCCCCCACAGGTCAGAGCAGACCTGACAAAGGCTGGGCGTCCGGAGCCCTGGCTCCTGTTCTGATGCTGCCACCAAGTCACTAGGGGAGACTGTGGGAGTCTTGTCCCCTCTCTGGGTCTCAGTTTCCCCACGAGGACACCAGCAGCTCTTCAGTGCTCCTCCACTTGCCTCTGGGTCTGACCTCCCTAACAGGGCACTCCAGCGACCCCTCCCAGAGCCTCCAGAAGCATCTGCCCCAGGGAGGCCCCGAGACCTCTTTTAAAGAGCCACACTCTGGAGACCAGCATCTCCCGAAGGCTCCCAGACCCCAGCTCTCGCCTCCCTCCCCATGCCCGACCCTTCTCTCCTGCTCTCTGTCACCGGCTGCAGCTGCCAGGAGGGGGGCCTGTGCTAATTCCACTGGAGGCTCGACCCCACGCTCATTTATTTCAGACATGACCTTTGATTTCTCGGGTAGAGTGTAAATTACATGTCGCCAGCATAAAATATTAAATCCAATTTATACTTAATTATTGATGCTATTATGTATTCTATAGTAATGGCATCAGAAATCTCCGCCCCTGTCCGTGCCCAGTAAATAGCTTTTTTGCATTAGAGGCTCCTTGAGGTAAGAAATCTTGCTCCGTTCCTTCTTAACCGTGTGATTGATGATGATGGGGAAGTTCGTAAATAGGCTTCCAGAAATATTTCTCTGGTCGTCCGTAGCTCCAAAGGAAGGGGGGGCTGTGCTAATTATCGGGGCGGCCGGGCGGATGCAGCGCTCCCCACCGCTCCCCCATGTAGGGCCAGCGGGTTGAGGGTTGTGAGATGGGGACGGTTTAAGCGAAACCATGCTGAGTGGTTTCAGGGAGAGCGGAGGAGGACCACAGCGGTTTTCTGAAGGCTTTAAGTCACATGTCATCTTCACATGGACATTGGGGTTTTGTTTTTTATTGAAACATTAATAATTCCGGTTTCTTGTAAAATATTCATGGTTCCTGTTGCTGCATTCAAACCCACTCCGGCCGCTGCTTTTAATTTCCAGCTCAGCCCGTGCAGGTCTCTGCTGTCGACCACCCATTGCTCCCGTGCAATTTATTAAGTGGAGGTAACGGTGGCCATTGGGTGGTCAGAAAAATCGAGCTCACGGTTTCTCTGAAGCAACTGGTCACAAGCCAGAAAGGCCAGGGAACAGGCAGGGCTGCCACTGGGCAGGCAGAGTGTGCACTTTGGGACCGAGCATTTTTCCAGCTAAGTGGACACTAGAGAACTGGAGAAGACAGAGGTAGGATGAAGGAGGCGAGGGGGCGTGAGGAGGGACGGAAACAGCCACCCGGATGGTGGGAGAGCGTTGCAACAGCCCAGGACAGGGGACAGCAGAGCTCAGGCTCCGGGGAGAAAAGACCGGGTTCCAGTTCCACTCTGCCTCCAACTGGCTGTGCGACCTTGGCAAGTGCCTTCACCTCTCTGAGCCTCAATTTCTCCTCTGGGAAATGGGTCTTGCTCAGTATATGGCAGCCATGACAGTTGCTGTGGTTGTTGGATCCGTGTTGCATGTAGGGCTCATGAGTGACAGAGCTTGGAAAGACCTGAAGAAAACTAACAGTCCAACCCCTTCTTTGAACAGATGAGGGGCAATTTCAGAGGGCAAAGTGACTTGCTCAAGTCTCGTCACTCCTGGGGAATCAGATTCCATGCTGCACCCAAAGCTGAGCTCTGAAATTCAGGTTCTTGAAAAATAGAGTTACCATTGCAGGGAACACAATTGCATGAGTTATCTACAGAGCCCAGTCCCAACCCCACCACATGCCACCCCAAGCCATCCCAAGGAGCCACTATTAAAATGCCTGGCTGCTGTCACAGCTGGAGTCCTGCCCCTCCCCCATCTCCCATCAGGGTCCATCCTGCAATTCCACTCCAGAATGTTCCCAAATTTCCTTGGGGCTCCAGAGGCCAAATAAAATCCCAGAATTTCAGCCCCGGGAGCAACCTCAGCAGTCAGCTTCCTCTGCTCCATGGCTTTTGGGGTAAAGAAACTGAGGCCCAGGTAGGTTAAATCCCTTACCCAGTGTTGCAGAGACACAAACAGAACCACAGCCCCCAACCCTTTAGCCTATGGATCTCCATGTTGACTCTGCCTGTGGTGCGTGGTGGGGAGAGAATTAGCCCCAGGACTTTCAACAGGAGTGACCATAAGGCTGCACACATCTGGGTGGTAGAGCCCTCGTCTGCTCCAGTCAGAGGTGGCCACCAATGTGTTTGTTTCCCGAGCCAGATCCAGCTCCCTGTACATCTGTCTGTAATCAGAAATATATCCATCCACAGCTGGGCAAGCTCAAATTCAAACAGCCAGATGGTCTCTACCCAAATCCAACAAGCAAAACCCCAATCCCCCGCAACCCCAATCCCAAGTGTCAACACATTGAATGGAGGGGCCAGGAGGTACCAGTGTCCCCAGGAGGGCAGGGCCTCCGTGGAGCTGGAGACTGACAGGGACATGACTATCTGGCTCACCTGCCCCAAAGACAGAAGGATGACCCACATGCCAACCACAAAGCAGGAGATAAGGCACGAAATCTCTGAAGCATGAGTCCCCCAACATCCCTGTTGGCCCTGGAGAAGATTTTTTCCCCCTTTGACCCTAAATTCAAATATAACTTGTTATTGATGATACAGAAAACTTGGAAAATAAAAACAAAAGTCGATATAACTCTACCACCAGAGATAAGCCCTAACAAAATGGAAAAATGTACTTCCATTATTTTCTCTGTGCATTTAGCCTAAACTTTCCTCTAGGTTTTTTTCTTCATCTGAACATACCCTCCCTCCAGCTTGCATAGATCAGGGGCAGCAGCACTGGCATTGCAAAATGAAGCACATTGCAAATGATGATAAAAGCTCATCTTTTCCTCCTGCTGTGCCTCAGTTTCCCCTCTGGGCCAAGGGTGATCTCCATGCACCCTCTGTCCCCACAGGGCCTATGGCAGGGAGGCTTTCAGACTGTGAGGACACCCAGACGAGCTTCTGGGTTTCCCTTTGATGCTCCCAGTCTAAAATTCAAAGGGATATGTCCCTTCTGTGGGCTCAGCCAGCAGGCCTTGGTCCTTGGGAAGAAGATGAGGGAGCCTGGGATCTGTGTGGCAGGCAGACCTGCTGGGATCTCATGGACGACCTGGAGTCCAGGCTGCAGCCCAGGGTAGTTTAAGAGTCCTGGAAGAGGCATTAGAGACCTGAGGTCTACTTCAGGATTTGTTTGTCACCAGCTGTGTGACTCTCAGCTACTGTTCCCCCTCTCTGGGCCTCACCTGGGGAAATTATTAAAAAATGCAGATTCCTGGGCCTCATCTGAGAGATCCTGATGCTGTAGGTCTGAAAAGAAACTACCCCCAATCCACCAGTCCCAGGGTTTGCTTTGATCAGAGGGAATAGATTCTATCTAAGAATTTGATCCAAGATAAATTAAGGAAAAAATATGATTTTGTGCAATGCCATATATGGATGAAGACTGGGAGCAAGTGGCTCTGTACAATGGAGGACCAGGGCCTACCTTTGCCGCATGGAAAAGGAACTGGAATTTGGGGGCTATTGGCAAGCAGCTGGAGAGCGTGACAGAGAAACAAGAGAAACACAGGTTCTTAAGGAGTTAAAGGAGAGACATAGCCAACAAGAAATCTCTGCTTGTGGATGTGGCTGAGACATTGCTAGAAGTGTGATGTCTGGCATTGACTTTGAGATTGGTCCCTGTCCTATGCTGAAATTACCCCCAGCTACCCTCCAACCTTCAGGAAATTCCTGCTGTACATAACACCTTATGCTGGGGGGAGAGGGGACTTTGGGAAACAAGGCAGAGGTGTGGCATCCTGTGCAGGGCGAAGGGGGTGGTGCGCGAGAAGGTCATCTAGGAAGCCAAAGGTGGGTAGAACAAGTGGCAGTAGGAATGTCTAAGGCTGTAGCACAGAATGATGCAGGGGAGGGAGAGCAAATGCCCTTTCCCCTAAATGCACCAGAGGCTGAAGATCCCCAAAAAGACAGGAGGAAAACATTTGGTGTATTTGTGAAGAATGAGTTTGATTGCATACCGAAAAGCCCAAGAACAGTGACTTAACCAAGGTAAAAGTTGATTTCTCACATGTCAGGAAGTAGATGTGCAGGTGTGGTGGCTCTGCAATGTCCTTGATATCTCCAGCTCCTCCTGTCTTTCTCCCCGACCACCCCTAGCACACGGCTTCCCTGTGCTTGCCTCATCTTCCAAAATGGCTGCTGTACTTCAGCCATCAGGTCTGCATTCCAGGTATGAAGAAGGAAGGAGAGGAAGGGCAAAAATATTAGGTGACAATTGTCTGAACTCCCTTTAAGAGCTTTCCAAATAGTCTCACCCAACAATTTCCACTGGGCCACAAATTTAGTTCAGATGGTCACATCTAGCTACAAGATGGACTGGGAAATGTGATCTTTTTGCAGACGCAGAGCTGCCCTGAGTAAAACTGGGGTTCTGTTACTGAGGAAGGAGTAGGCAACCAGCAGTCTCTGGCAGAGATGGGTTTCACTTAGAGTTTCCCTCTGACTTCTACCTGTAGGTCCTGATTCTGCCCTTCGGAACAACATCTATAACCACATGGTCTATCTTCTAAATGACAGCCTACCTCTGAACCTTCTCTTTTCCAGGTAACTATTCCAGGTCCTTCAGCCTCTTCTCAGGACACAGGCCAAGATAATCTCCAAAGATTTCCTTTTATGCATTCCACAGATACTCAGAGTGTGCCTGCAATGTGCCCTCAACACACAGACATACAAAACAGACACATGAGCTTACAATCTGAATTCTCAGGGAACAAATGTTTGCCAGGGTGCTGAATCTTAACAAGAAGGAAGGATTATGTGCAAGCAGAGTTGACACCTCCTGGAGGAGTGATGTTTACGTGGATTCTGGAGGAATGAGGAGTTAGCTAGGAAACAGGTGAGGGGAAGAATATTCCAGGTGGAAGGAACAACATAGTCACCAGAAGTGGTAGGAAGAGGAGAGCAGTTCAAGGAACTAAAACAAACTGGGGTACAGCTAGAGCTTCCTGATCCAGGAAGAGAGAGGTGCGTGGAGAGAACCTACCCATTGGGTGTGATCTTTCAGGAAGTCATTCAATCCACAATGCTCCTCCTGTTCTTACCAACACCTAGCCTGGTCATTGTATCAACAGGAAAATGAAGCTAGTTTGGCAAGACCTGGTTCCAGCAGTCATCACTTTCAGCTACCATTCACTGGTCTGTTCTAGAATGTTCCAGCGATGCAAGGGTGTGCTTCATGGCTGGTCAGTGATTTCCCAGAATCTGACTATTCCTCTTTTTCAAAAAATGATACAAAAGTTCCCATACCCCCTGCCAAGCTTCTAATGCCTCACTGGTTATCATTCCTCAGAGGCGACAATGGCCATAGTGGGGTCACTTCAGAAGTTCCTGTGGAGCTTAAAGATCTGAATTCATGTGAAGCTCCCTTGTATTCTCCTGTGGTGTCTTCACCCATCTTGGGCTCCATTTCTTCTTAACCATATTTGGTCTCTAAGTTGACAAGAAACCATGTAGAGAAAACCAGTGTGGTTTGGGTTAAGCCCCAACAGGGTGTAGACAGCAGCCAAACTACTTCCTTCTTCCTCTAAGGTTTCTGCTGCCATCTCAGAGCAGGACTGAAGAAAGCTCTCTCTGTAGCCCCCAGAAGCTCACCACAGATTCCCCCACCCCAACCCCACCGTGACGTGGAACCACTTTCTGGCACGGGCAGTAGGCTCAGACCTCCTTGGGAAGGCAGCTAGAAGCAGCTCAGCAAACACAGTGAAAAGCAGACCAGGGAGCGTGTGGTGCTCGCTTGCACCCACCTCGCAGAGAGCAGGAGAGCCTCGTCACTTCCGTCTTGGGAGGCTGATCACATTAAAAAGTTGGAGAAAAATGCCAATACAAAGTTGTAAATATCAAGGTCTATTTCAAATATTTACATATAGCTAACTTAACACCCTAAAAATTACACTGCCATTTAATTGTGATATTCCCAAGATTGTTCCAGGATTAATGTTAATGCATGTCAATTTGTACTGTCCTCCACAGTGAGGGACAGTAATGGGACAGATTCTTCTCCCAGTCCAATCAAGGCCTATGTGATGGGCACATAACCTCATTTGATGAGAATATCAAAGTAGCCTCATCTCAGGAGAATAGCAAAGTTAACAGGAGGCTCTTCCCAAATATCTCTAAGTAAGGACCACATGCTAGAGCAGTGGTTTTTAACAAGGAGTGATTCTGTCCCCTTGGGGATATTTGGTAATGTCTAGAGACATTTTTGATTGTCATGACTGTGGGGGTTGCTATGGGCATCTACTGGGTAGAGGACAGAGATGCTGCTAAGCACTCTACAATGCACAGGACAGGCCCCCACACCAAAGAATTGTCCTGCCCAAAATGTCAATAGTGCCAGTGCTGAGAAACCTTGACCTTGAGGGGGGCTGCTCTAGGCCCTCTCTGCCAAAGCCTAAGACCGAGTCTTGACAAGAGCACAGGGAAGGACAAATTTGGAGGGTGAATCTCACCAAGTTAGAGGGGATTGAAAAAAACCTCCGGCTTTCCACAGGTCTGCCCTAACAAAGTGATCACACACTCAAGATGATCGGCCAGTAATTTGAACCACCCAATCAAACAAAAAGCAACAACCTTGAGAGGAAGAAAAAAGAATCCAAAGTCTCTACAATGAATCATTCATGGTATTCAGGCAAAAATGAACAGACATGCAAAGAAACAGAAAAATGTAACCCAATCTCAGGACAGAAATGGAAACTATTTTTAGAAGAACCACATGGGAGTTCTAGAACTGAAAAGTCCAATAACTGAAAACGAAAAATTCACTAAATGGGCTTAACAGCAGATTGGAGATGGAAGAAGAAAGGGTCAGTGAACTTGAAGACAGATCAATAGAAATGACCCAATATGAAGAACAGAGAGACAAAAGTTTGAAGAAAAGTGAACAGAGCCTCAGGGACCTTTTGGACAAGATCCACTGTCTAACATATGTGTCATTGGAGTCGCAGAAGGAGAAGTGAGTGAATGTGGGGACAGAAAAGAAATGTTAAGATATAATTGCTAACATTGTCCCAGATTTGAAGATATGTATCCAAGGCTCCATGGAGAGAAGAGCTGGGCTTGGAATCTGGTTCCTGTGGCACCAAGGGTGGGCTGTGTCCTGCACAGCATGCTCCACATAGGACCACCTAGTTCCCATCCAAACCCAACAGACAGTGATCCTAGGAGTCTCTTGGTGAAAGAGCAGGCTCAGAGACAAATCTGGGGCTCAGCCAGATTTTCTGGTATGATCAGCGCAGTTCCATGCACTACTCTTGTTCTTTTAGCCTTGAATCACCGTTTCTAGTTGTCGGCATGTCATCATCCTTTCTGGAATCAGGGTGAGAAAAATTTGGTGATAAATATTCACAACCCCGAAAAAGGACATTCTCTTCCCAGCTCAAATGGGGAGGACTCTGTGACTTACATGCTGATTCAGACCCATTGGGAGTGCACTGTAGCAGGATGGTCACTCTCCTACTGACCCTGCTGACCCTGGTCTGAGCCAAGCACAGCCCTGGGCTCTATAGGGGGTGCAGAGAAACCTCAGCCTCCAACACACACACACAGAGCTCAGGGTGCAGGTGGAAACAAAGCCACATGGGCCACAAGAGGAAATCGACACACAAGACAGACAACACAGGAGACCAGAAGGGGGCGGAGATGACTTCATAAGACATCCGGAACATAATTTGGTCTTTTCATTCATTCGTACATTCACACTTTCATTTTCAAACCTTTATTGAGCACATACTGTACACCAGACCCTGAGGCACTGGCAGATTCGGGTAAGTAGAGAGGAGTTTGGCAGAAAAACATAACCTGCATTTCAAGGGCAACATAAAGATTGAGCTGCCTGGATGCAGGGTGAGGTTTTCCTTTATTTGTTCGTTCATTCATTCAGCCAATATTTATCAGGCACTGTTCTAGGAGATACAGCTGGAGAGATATGGGGCCGTAAAAAGGTGGGCCTCCACCCCAGGCTCGGACTTTGGTAACTTTTATACACCTGGGAGGGGCTGCCTGAGACTTGGCCCAGCCCCTCTGCAGTGCCCTGAGGCTCAGGTGGGAGTAACTGGCCCCTGCACCTCAGGAGATCAGCCCCTGCCCTCTGCTGAGGATTAGGCACCAGCATAGCATCATGGACCATTTCTTGTCCACTCACTCATCAGCCCAGTTCATTTGGGCTGGTGGAAGCTGCCCCTTCATTTCCATGATCATCTGTCTGTACCTGCCTAACTTCACGAGCTGAGCCAGACAGAAGAGGGTTCGCGAGGTCTCTCAGGGGCTGAGGCTGGCACGCCTTGGGGTGGAGCCGCTGAAAGTGAGGGGTCCAGGGAGGACCTATGGAGACCCAACTTTGAAATTTGGTGCCTATGTCAGGAAAGAGGACAAAAGGTGGTGGAATAAAGGTGGCATTTCAGGCACACAGAGTTGGACATTCAGCCAAACCAATGAGTCCATCTTCTCTCCATACACAAAGGGGAAAAAAAATTAAGAAAGCAATAACCAACCAAAGCTGAGGCTGGCAGGGATGCACACACAGCAAAAGCCACTTCTTTCTTCTTGATCTGCGCCTGGCAGCGTGGCTGCCCCTCTGCATCACGGCTCAGACCATCGGCCTCAGGAGACCCAGACTCCTTTTGCCGAAGTCCCTTCCAATATATGTCAACACATTTACCACTTGCTTCCTGCTCTGCCAGGGCCACGACAGGGAGGGTGTGTTGGGGAAGGAGAGCCCTGGACTCTCCTGTCTGTCGTGGCCTCTCCTCTCCCCTCCCTGCCCACAGCATATCCCTGTCTGCACTGTCCTCCTGCTGTCACTGGCCCAGCTCAAAGGGCACCTGGGAAATGAGCCCTGGTGTGCACAGGGACGTTCATGCGCACGAGATGTTCACCATAGCATTGCTTTAATGGGTTAATCAGATCAGCACAATAAAAGATCATGCCAGCATTAAACATGACATGTCAAAGGATATTTAATGACAATGGAGAGTTGTTCACGATACGCAAAGTCAGTGGTTCTCAGACTTGAGTGAGCATCAGAACCACCTGGAAGGCTTGTTAAAACACAGGCTGCCAGACCCCACGCCCGAAGTCTCTGACTCCGTAGGTCTGGGGGGTGAGGGAGGCTGGCACAAGTTCCCAGGTGACACTGATGCTGCTGGCCAAAGGTCATGCTTTGAGAACCACTGCACTAAGCAATAAAGGAAATTCAAAGATACGTACAGTATGATACCATTCTGGTTATGCGTAAATATGTGATTAAGATGCTAATAGTCATTATCTCTGTGTAACGAGAATGGTTACAGGCTCTTTGTAATTTTATTTTTCATGTTTTGTTGTATTTTCCAAACCATCTGAAATAAACATGACTTATTTTTGTAATCAGAGAAAAATATGTAAGCACCTCCTTCATGAGACCTCCCCAGGTTTCCGCCAGTGAGAATTAACTGCCTCTCCTGTCTCCCTCTGCAGCTGGTGCCTCTGCTTGGCCTTTCCCTTCTGCCTTGTGTTTGTTTTATGCTGTCCCCACACTTGTCCCCATCAATAGGCAGTAAATGCCTTAATGAGAATTCTGGCTCACAAACCTCCATATCTCCCCACGGGGCCCAGCATGGTACCCCCCCATCCAAAGCCAATGGGAACTCACGAGGCCTGGGGTGCCATCGAATGCACATGGTTTCCCAGTCCAGTGGCCTGAGTTCTGTCACTGTTTGGCTGTTGTTTGGTCCCTACTATGGTTTCCGAAATGGCCTACCCTGCCTCTACTGGCCCCAGCCTAGCCCTTTTAGCACCCATTATTATAGCACTATCCCAGCGGGCTCTACATCAACGCCCTCCCTGACCACAGAGCATTCAGGTTACCAAGATGGTCACTGGTGATGCCAGCAATGTCCAGAGAGTCCCTGCAGGCCTGGAGATGCAATTTCTTCAGGCCCAAAAACATAGCTAGCCAACGGCACAACTCTTGTAATTGTGACTCTTGCCGGCGGCATGACCTTGTTCAAATAGACTTGGCATCTCTGTGACTCTACTTACTCACTTGTCCAACAATGAGTCTGCATTAGAGAAGATACAGCAAACACCTGACACCTGTGCTGCCCACTCCCCAACCTCACCCTGACGGACATTGCCGATTGATTACAGCATCCTATCCCGCTAGCCAAGATGCAGCCTCAGGATTTTTCTTAACACTACGCTCCAAGCATAATGCTCCAACCAAAGCAAACATTCAAGATAAAAGCAATTACAAATAATTAATTAATTAAAATGTTAAAAAAATTGTTTTAAGATAAAAGCTATTTCCAATTCCTGGCCTACATCATTCCCTATTTCCCTGAGACCTAGAGCAGTGTCCAACACAGAGTGGCCATAATCAGTCTTTCTTAAATGAATCTGCATGGATACCTACCACCTGTCACCAGTTACAATGAAAGTGAACTCTTTGGTAGCCACCAACCATCACATACCAACTCCATACCAACTACTTCCTCCTTCCCAGGATCCCTGGCCATTCAGTTGGTGCCCTCTGCTGTTCATCAGCCTGTATTGCAAGGGCCTTCCATTCCCAGCCCTGAGGAACTGTGAAAACTGAGGTCAGAACCATGCCATCACCATCACTGCAAGCCCGGCCAGATACCAGGCTCGCGAGTATCATTTGGTCACCTTGAGCTTTGTTTTGTCTGCTTTCTCCCTCTCTGCTGTCCTCCATGTGTCTTTCTCAGAACTGAGAGCTCTCTGGTCCAACTCTCTCACTTCACAGCTGGTAAGATTGAGGCCAAGTGAGGAGAGGGGACTGGTTCAAGGTCACACGACCAGTCAGATCAGAACTCATGTCCCCATACTCCCAGCTCTGGGCTTTTTAACACACCAGGCTGCCTTCCTCTTCTCCAAAAGATGAGACAGAAAAGAAGCTACCCTGGGCTGTGGAGGCATTGGGTTCCTCTAAGGGTCTTATCCATTTGCGGGGAGGGGAGTCTGCCTGGAGCTGAGGAGTTATAGGGCCCCAGTTTAAACTCTCTGGGATCTTCCTGCTATCCTCTTACCAAGATCTGCCTGAGCTGGCCTCCACCCACTGTCTGAGCTCTTGTCCCCACCCCTGCACCTGCCCTTCACTCTGCTCCAGCCATAGGCCTCATTCCAACCTCGGGGCCTTTGCACTTGCTGTGACCTTTTGTGGAAGCTCCTTTCCCCAGATCTTTACATGACTGATTCCATCCTGTTGTTCCTCAAATGTCACCTCTGGTAAGAGGCCTTCCTCCACCAGCCTCATGTAGCCCTCCCGTACTCCATACAGGGACCTTGTTGTGCAATAGCACCCAGTACTAGAATGAGCACACAGGAGGCACTCAGTAAATATTTGCTGGCTAGATAAATATATTAGTGACCCAAAAAGGAGATATGAAGAGAGTCCTGGACAGGGAATCAGGGGTTAAAGGATCTAGGCTTAAGACTACCTATGCTGCCGGGTGACCTTGGGCAAGTCACAACCTCTCTGAGCCTTGAATTTCCCAATCCTAAGGTCCCTTCATGCCTGGACAGCCAAGACTTTCTGATCAGGAAACCTCAGAGCCTCCCCCAGAATGCATCCCTGTCCCACAGACCTCTGTGTGGTTCCCTCTATCAGTTCCAGGTCCAAACCCCTCTGGGAAGGGATCGGGAAGCCAAAGTGAGCAGGCAGCCCCACTCCCTGGGTGCTGGCAGCCCACACTCAGCCTCTATGATAATCACAGCCCAGCTGGGTTGCATCTACCCCCACCCCAGCTCCCTGCTCCTGGTTCACTGGGGAAGCTCAGCCACTGCCCACATGTGGCCTCTTAATCAGGGAGTGGGCGAGGGAGCCAGCAGCTCAACTGCTGGGCCCTGGTGCCAACTGGGCCATCCGTGCCTGATGGCCTTGCTTGAGAGTCCAAATGTACAGGCAGGGCCAGGCACACTGATGTGTTGGGGTGCTGCTACCTCCCTCCCAGTCTGGGGGAGCAAAAGGTCACAGGCCTCAGCTCAGAGCCATATGTGGTTGTGGGCTGTGTGGGCAGATCCCTTTGCAGCCTAAAACAGTTTGGAAAAGGGACTTGCTGCTCAGTCGAGTGGGCTGGGAGCGAGCTGCTGACAGATGCTGAGCCCATGTGCCCTGAGGCTGAGAGGCAGGAAAAGGGGCTAGACCAGAGCCTGGAGGGACTCCAGGGTGCTCAGATGGGGCTTGGCCATTAGGCCCATGGGCAAGGGGTGTCAAGATGAACCAGGCTGGTCTTCTGCCCTTTACGAGGGCTCCTCAGTGACAGGAGGCATGCAGGGCTATAGGTTCCTAGATTACCCCACATAGAACCTGCTTTCAACCAGGAACCAAACTGGAGGGACACCGAGTCACTAATTCACGCTAGAGTGTCAATGACTAAGGGTAGATTAACAGACCTTTAGGTGAGGGCAAAGCTTCTTGGCTTCAGAGCTCTCCAACATATTATCTCAGGAAAACCAAACAGGAAGTGGAATGCATTTTAGTTTCAAGTGTATGTGTGTGTGTGTGCGCATGTGTATGTGGAGAGAGAGAATTGTCTGTCTGACATCTTTTAAAATATCCCAAGAGATCCTCAGCCTCAACATGTGCAAACCCAACTCAGAAACTACCCTTCACCCAAGCCAGGTTTTCTCTGTGGGATCCCTCAGCACCCATAGGCGTGCAGGCAGAAGCCCACCCTTCAGCCCATCTCCCTTCCCCACCCTTTGCTAAGTCTCAGAGATTTCACCTCCTATACACCTCAGAGTCTGATGACACCTTTTCTCCTGAATGGGGGCAATTGTGGGTTTCCCGGTCTTTCCCAGGCTACAAATGGGGGCTGTCCGTCTCCACCCTCCCCTTTCTCTTATCATCCCTGCAACCGTTCTGCTCAAGGGCAGGGTGTGAACACAGCCACATTCCTGCAAATGACTGCCTTTTTGCCACACCAGCAGGGGGTCCTCCCCTAGGGCAACTGGAGTGAGGAAGAGGCTCCTGGGGAGGGCAGAGGGTTATGGGTAGAAGCCCCAGGGGGCATGTGCCCTTGGCCCATGGACTCTTCTCCCCATTGGGAGAGGCACAGACAAGGAGGGCCAGAGCAGTGCCCTCCAAAGCACAAAGTCCAGGGCAGGGTCCAAGGATGGTTCTGTCCCCACCTCTACTACCTACCCCTCCAATCTCTTCCCTATCATAGTCAGCCAAAGGGATCTTTTTAAAATGTGATAGGATCACGTTATATTCCCCTGCTTTAAATCTTTCGATGGCTCCCCATTGCTCTTAGGATAAATGCAGAGCTCCACATGGGCCGCCTATGAGGCCCTCAGGGTCCAGCCAGGCCGACCTCACCGCTCTTGTGTCTGATCAGTCTTCCCTTCATCGCCACCCTAGTCACTCTGGCCTTCCTTCAGACCCTTGCACTGGCCCTGTTGCCCCACCACAGACCTTTGCACATGCTGTTCCTTCTGTCTGAATGCTCCTTCCTCCCCCACCAGCCTAGTTCACTCCTCCACATCCTTCAGCTCTTGGCTCTCCTGTCACCTCTACACAGAAGCTTCCCAGGAGTTCCCTGCCTAGAGCAATCTCTCACCCTGATAAAGGCTCTCACAGCTCCATGTCCCTCTCTCATCACTAGCACTTGGGAGGCGACTTGATATTTGCTGTGTGACAATTTGATTCATGTCTTTCTTCCCCTGCTAATCTGAAGGCCCTGTGCAGTCAGAGATCCGTCTGTTTTTGCACTGCGACCTGACACAAATATTAACAGCTGACACTTATTAAGTGCTTACCATGTGCCAGGTACTGTGTTAAATTTTTCCATGCATTATCCCATTGAGTCCTCTTGACAACCCTATGAGGTAGATATTGCTATTATCTCCATTTTGCAAAAACTGAGGCACATGGGGTTAAGAAACTTGCCAGGGTCACATTTAATAAGTGGTAGGGCTGGGATTCAACCAAGGCAGTGTCATACTGGAGTCCCTGGTCCCCACTGCATGTTGACTGCCTCTCTCATGTCATTGGGGTCTCCAGTGCACACCCTCCGTGAATATTTTCAAACGTACGGAAGGACACAGATACACACACACAGAGTCCGGAAGAACACGCACCAGAATGAGAACAGATGTGGTTTCTGGTTGGTGGGATTGTAGGTGTTTGTTTCATCTTTCATTTATTTGTCTGTTCCAGTTTTTCTATGTGAAACAATATTTGCTGATGCCTTTAAATTAAGAAAGAAAAACTTAAAATCTCTTTAACTTTTAAAAAGTAGAAAGAATGGAACAAAATCAAGGTGTCCAAAGAAATAGCATGCCATTCCCTCCCATTCTTCCCAAAGCCCTACCTCGGTAAAAGGCACAAGGCATTTTCAAGATGTACAGTCTTCATGAAATGACAGTTAAGAATACAGGTCCTGGCTTCAAACAGACCAGGGTCAGACTGTGGACTCTCACTGTGTGGCTTTGAGCCAGTGACTTCACCTCTCTGATCTCAGGTGCCTCCTCTGTAAAACAGGGTACTACAGTGCTGCCTTCCTTGCAGGACTGCTGTGAAGACTGGAGAGAAAGGACATAAATGACCCAGTAGGGGCTTGGCACATCATACATGCCCAATAAATGGTAGCCATCAGCTTTAGCCCAACCCTCATGGACAGAGAGGAGGCAGCGCAGACACCTCACAGAGCCCAAGTTCCCACACCTGGAAGCAGCCACGTCCGGCCACTCCTCGGCTGGGTCTCTTGTGAGCCACAGTCCCACCTTCTGCCCCCCAGCTGTGTCTTCTCTCATTGCCTAGCTGGCTAGCCAAGGACACAGGCAACCTGAGATGACCCCGGGGCAAGCCACGGGTGGGAACCCAAGGACACAGGCCACCTTGATGGCTGTTTTCATGCCTGCAGGCACCGTGTGGGGGGTGGAGGACGTGACGCCCTTCTCACCACATCCTTAGGATTCCCCAGGAGCATTTTTCACCCAGGTGGAAACACCAAATCAGCTTCTGGGGGCTGCAGTTTGGAGACCATCTAAGGGGATTCTCTTCTGAGGAAGAAACACAGAGAGAGACAGAGAGAAACGGAGAGAGAGAGAGATGGCGAATGGGCCGCCTGGAGGCCCCTGTGGCCGCTCTGATATTTCCTTTCTGCCACGGCCTTGAATACCACTGGGCTCAGAAAGAATTTCCAAGAAGATCGAAATTTGAGGAAATCAAAGTGTAATTAATTACAGCTGCCATAATGTATTCCAGGTGATGGCTGGTATGGCCATGTCTCCCCTCCGGGCTCCTGACGCCTTTCACCCTCCACAGGGGCAAGTAAACAGTGGGGTGTTTGCGGTGGGAGTCCCTCCCCTGGGTCAGCTGAGCAGAGACGAGGAGACGAGGAGGCCACGCGCTGCCTCTGGCCACCGAGGCAGCCGGCTGAGGAAGGTGGCGAGAGGGAGGCTCAGGCCCGAGAGTCTTCCCTCCTCGCCACTCCTGCTCAGTTCCCATCTGCATCTTTGCAAGTGACAACAGTGGCCACATGGAATGCTAGGATGAGGTCTCAGCTCACTCCTCATTTGCAGTGTGACCTTAGACAAGTCATCTCACTGGGAGACTGGCAGAACATGCAGGAGTCAGAGGGCCTGAGTTTGAATCCCAGCTCTGCCACTCCACTCTGTAGCCTTGGGAAAGTTACTGAACCTCTCTGAGCCTCGGTTGCCCCGTGTATAAAGTGGAATTAGAAACAGTATTGGCTCATAGATTGTTATAGGAGTTTAACAAAGTAACACACATGAAGGACATTAGCACAAAACCTTGCTGGCAGGCTGACACCATAAGAACTCAATGAGTAACCACAGTGGGCCTCAGTTTCCCTATCATCAAACTGGAATGGGATTCCAGTGCTATTAGATGAATAAGCACTTTCAGCTCCTAAAAAAAGCCAACCAAATGGACACGCAAGGATTAATCCATCAGAGCAGTGTTCCTCAAAGAGGGGTCTATCGAGACACCCTGAGGTGCAAGCAGGTGGCAGCAGGCACCCTGTCATAGAGTTCAGCTCCAGGGCTGGGGGGAAGGGGGCTGATAAGGATGCGAAGCAGGTGATGTGATTGCCTTTTGTTCACCCTTCTCTGGGTCTGTGCTAAGCTGAGCCATGCCATTGTGACCACTTTTGGGGAGCCTCGCTGGCAGGCTGACACCAGACGTCCTTCCTCTCTAACATAGGATCAGGAGTTTCCACGTTCCCAACTCGGGGGCTGATCACAGCTGGTTCTGTTCAGTTCCACCCAAATTTGGGGATAGGGACAGGGCCTGGGCTTGCCTTTCACCCTGCCCCTAAGCCCTAGTTCTGCCCTGCGTCTGGGGGCTTGAGTGTCCTGGGATATTGAAAAGGACTGTGCCCAAGGACACAGTCGGCACCAGGCCAGCTGGCTGGTCAGTGGGTGATGCCCCTGCTGCCATCCATGGGAAGACCTCATGGGACACCAACCCAGCCACATGCGGGCTCACAGACAGTGGCACCTGGAGGCCTGAGTTGGCTCCACTCAGCGTTGTGGCACCTACAGTGGACGGTTCCCTCTGGAGTGGAGGCTGCCATCAGGGGGTTGGACTCCTCTCGCATCCACGTGGTCTCTCCAGGATCAGCTCCCTGTTCCCCTCCCTACCCCCCTCCCTCTGCTTCTCTTCTTTTCTTCCATCCCTGAGAGCCATTTCTAGTCTAAGTTTTTTTTTTTTTTTCCTGACTGGGAAGGGGATCGCAACCCTCGGCATGGTGTGGTCTGCACCACACTCAGCCAGTGAGCGCACCGGCCATCTCTATATAGGATCCGAACCCACAGCCTCGGCGCTACCAGCACTGCATTCTCCCAAATGAGCCACAGGGCGGCCCTCTAGTCTAAGTTTTTGAAACTCAAAACCAAGAGTTTATTCCTTTTCTCTCAGCATTTCTGCTGCATCACCTCTTCCCTGAGGCAATGAGCAGAAAAGTCCAGCCTATTGGAGGGAGGATCCAGAGTGGAAGCAAACACTGAAACCAACACCTCTCAGCTGACAGTTCAAAAATAGTTTCCCTCTACATGGTAGAGCTGGCCCTTGTGTAGTCCCAAATACACAGCCACAGGCACTCCATGTTCTGTGGAATATTTCCTTGAATAAATGTTTTACGCATGAAGACTCATGAGCAGCACATACATTCCTCTTCCTTTGCAGTGGTGATTAAGTGAGGGAGTGGCAGGCCCACTGGTTGCAGGTCTGCAGCCAACCTGCCTCTATCACAGAGGCTGAAAATGGAAGCTGGTCATTTTCCCAGCCTCCCTTGCAGCTAGAAACAGTCATGTGACCCAACTCTGGCCAATGGGACCTGAGAGGGAGTTGGTTGAAGTGACTTCTAGGAAAGGTTTTCCTTTCTGGATTTTTTTTAAAAAAGGTGAGGAAAACGCTTCCTTCCTGCCCTCAGAGGACATGGGAGGACCACAGCTGTTGCCTCCATCTTTCCACCACAAGAGAACCAGCTGGAGGACAAAAGCCAACACTTGGAAAGCACCTGGGTCTTTGAGGATATCATTGTGCCTTTTATAATCAACCTCAGACTTCCCATTGAATGAGAAAAGGAGCGTTCTCAGTGTGAAACTTCTTTAAGTTTTAGTTCTGTTACTTGCAGCCAAAAGGAGCCCAACTTGTCCTGAGAGGGCTTCAGAACCTTTCACTGGTCTTCACTAGTTAGGGCTCTTTTTAGTTGCCAGTAGCCACAGGAACTCAACTTAAACTTGCTCAGCCAAACAGGGCAATTTTCAAAATTATTACACATGGGTGTCTTACGAAACTCAGCAGACCTAAGACCATCAAGATCTTCTCTCTGACTCTCATATTGTGTCTCACCGTTTCCAGACAATAAATCCTTAGTAATCTTTTTAATCACAAAAGTCTGGTTGTCCAGAATCAACTGTTTTTTTAAATTTAATTTTAATATGTCGTGAGAAAACAAATGAATACATATCTTTAAAACTATATTTATACTGAAGAAGGTTTTTTCTTTCAGCCAATTTATACTGTGAATCATTTTCCTCTAGAACACTAAATGTGTGCCCATGAGGCCTCAACGATCTGGAAAAATAGTTTCCTTTTTTGAATGCCCACATTCTGTGTGTACTAGGTGTGGCAAATGACGAGAAATCTTTTTTTTTTTTAGTGGAAACATAACTGATTATACATATTTGCAGGGTACAGAGTTGAATGCCAATACTTGTGTACAATGCGTGATGATCAAATCAGGATAGTTAGCCTGGACTGATAGGAAAGCTTCTGACGCGAACGTGGGAGGAAGAGCTCTCTCCAGCGTCTGCAAGGAAGCCAGCACCTCAGACACCAGGTTCACTTCCTTTGGGGGATCTTCGTCTCCTGGGAAGTAAAGAGCTTCTCTTCACAGAGAACTTGCTGCTTCACTTTCCTAAAAGGAACCCAATATTTGGTTTCAAATCATCTGTGAGATGCCAAGGCAGGAAGAACTTGGAATGTCACAGGAACTCCACTAACCCTATAAACGCAATATTTTGAGTATTTTGTTGGTAAGTAAAGTTTGTGGGATTTTCAAAAGTTTACCTTTTATATGTTTCAAAGCAAAAGATCAGCTTTTGAAAAGCAAAAAGGGGATGAGAACAGCACAGTCTCAGGTGAAACATAAGCGGGAAGGTGAACGGTTGTAAGTGGGCATCCGATGTCTCACGTGTACGTTTAAAAAGCTCCCCTGGAGATTCTGGGGCACGAGGAACCACTGCACAGCGTGGGAGTCCCTTGAGGGCAGGGCCCATGTCTTTTGCATCACTGAGTCCCTGCCCCTAGCTTATATGTGACTGGCAGGTAGTAGAAACTTAATAAATGCCCCCTGAATAAATGAATGAGGAAGAGGAAAGATGGGAAGGCAGAAGTGGGGAAACGTTTCTCTGTAGGCTCTTACCCAACCATAAAATACAAAAGAAGCAGCTTCTACTTCTCTTTGGGAACAGCCCCTCAGGGTAGGGGGTAGGGACAAGGAGGTGGGCTGGGGTGGCCAGGAGCTGAAAGGGAGCCAGGGCCCTACCCAGGGTGCAGCCCTGAAGCCAAGGCTGGGCCCAGACACAATGGCTTCCCAGAACCCCTCTGCCCATGGGAGGCTCGCCCCAGGCCCCAGACCCCAGGGAGCACACGCATTTGTTTACCTGACCTGAGTGACATGCCCATTGATTTCTCTGGAGCAGTTCATTCACAAAGGCAAATTGAGTCCCCCTCCTGGGGCCGCCAACGGCCTTTTAACAAGTTCCCCAGGGCGTGACTTCTGAAAATGAGTCGCTGATGAGCCAGAAATGGAATTTGCCTGCCCAGCCTGGCCCTGCTGACCCAAGGCAGCTGAGCAGCAGAGCAGGAGGTGTCATCTTGTACCTCAGGGGCCTCTGATGCAGGGCACAGAGGGCAGGGCAGACCCAGGATGTGCCCAGCTGTTTCACACTAGAGCATCTGGACAGTTACGGTGAAAGGATGTGTTGCTCCAGTTTTCTGGATCTTCCACTCCAGTTAGCTCGAGTAGATGAATGCAATGGGGGAGATGGACGGAGGGAGTTGCTTGAACAGAAACACAGTTTTCTTTCTCTTTGGTCCCAACAATGTCAGTTCTTGACCAACACCAGCTGCTCAGAGCATGTTGCTACTCATTGGTTCAACCCTCTCGTTTTACAGTTGAGGAAACAGAGGCCCAGAGAGAAGTGAAGTGCCTGAGGTCACACAGCCAGGTGCCTCCAGCAGGGACGTACAGTCACACACAGGCACATTCCCATCTTTCCTCTCACTTAGTCCTTACAACAAACGTGAGGCAGGTATTGGTAACTCGTCATTTTATTTTATTTTATTTATTTATTTTTAAAGATGACCGGTAAGGGGATCTCAACCCTCGGCTTGGCATTGTCAGCACCACGCTCAGCCAGTGAGCCAACCGGCCATCCCTATATAGGATCCGAACCCGTGGCCTTGGTGTTATCAGCACCGCACTCTCCTGAGTGAGCCACTACAATAGAATAGTGTATTCTATTGTAAAATTATTTCCATTATTTTTGACCTTGCCTTTTTTCCCCTCAATGTTCTATTTTAGGAAATGGTTCCTTTTCTCTTACCAGATGACACTGCTGTAGCTGGTCCTCAGATGGCACTTGGGACCCACTGGTCTAGACAACTCTCACTTCCTTTGTTCTCATGGTTAATTTTTTTCCTTTGCCTCTTCCTTTCTCTCTCTCATCCTTTTCTCTCTCCTTCACTTCTACCTGTTTCCCCCCTTCTTTTCTTCACTTTTTCCCTTACGGGGCAGCCCAGAGACTGGCCTGAGAGTGAAGAAACACAAGTTCTTGTCCCCATGCTGCAGCCGACTTGCTGGGTGCTCTTAGACAAATCCCTTGTCTCCGGGCTTCACTGTCCCCATCTGTAAATGCGAGGCTGGGCCTTTGCTCTTTGAAATTGCCTCCAGCTCGGAGAGCCTGATACCCACCACTGAAGCAAATGCGTTTTCCACTTTCTGATCTGCTGGCCGGAGGAACTGGGGTGCATCAGTAAGAAGTCAGACCCAGGGGGACAGCCTGGTGGTTCATTCTCACCGGAGGGCCCCCTGCCTAACTCGCACACGATGTTACTGTAGTTACCAGCACATTCCCGCTGGTGAGAGGGGCACCTCCCTGCACTCTCATCCAGAATTATGGACCATCTCACTGCATTCTCTGTTTATTGTGTGTGACATGGCTGTCACTATTGATTCAACATTATTGCGAGAGAAGCTTCTTATTTCCTCTTTGGGACTTTGCCGGCAATTAAGACGTGCTGCCAGCAGGTGAGCCATTAGGTCTAAGCCTTTTATAGTCCATTACTCTTTTGAAAAAAATAAAATAAAATTGTGATTAAAATTATTAAATAAATATTAAATAGTTAAATAGTCCTAAAATATTAAGATCTTTAAGGAAAGAGGCACCTTTTCACAACACTCATCCAACTCTACTCGTTGACTCTGGTTTTATCTGCAGATTTGTCAAAACACTTCTTTCAATTTCCCCCTGAAAAGGTTTTAGGAAGAAAGCATTCCCAGGAAGCAGTGAGGGCCCAGGGCTTGAGGACTTTAGGGAGTGGGTCATTTAAAAGACTTTGTCTTTCTTCTCTCTAATAAAAGAGACGTGATTCCTGCTTTTCACCAATCACAAAACAGATATTATGGGCCTTGAGGAAAAGGTCATATGGCCTCAAGGTGTTGTATTAGTGCGCTACTGATGCTGTAACAAACTAGAATAACAAACTCGGTGTCATAACCAATACAAGTTTGTCATCTTACAGTTCTGGAGGTCAGAAGTTTCACTGGACTCAAATCAAGGTGTGAGCAGGGCTGCATTCCTTCTGGAGGTTCTGGGGAAGAACCTATTCCCTGTCTTTTCTGGCTCCTAGACACTGCCCACATTCCTTGGCTCCTGGCCCTTTTCCATCTTCAAAGCCAGCAGTCATATCACTGTGACCTCTGCTTCCGTCACCACATGTCCTTGTCTGACTGTGACTCTCCTGCCTTCCCCTTTTACTCCTAATGATCCCTGTGATTACATTGGATCCACCTGGACAATCCAGAATTATCTCCCTATCTAGAGATTCTTGACTTAATCACATCTGTGTAAGGTAACATATTCACAGATTACAGGACTGGGATGTGGACATCTTTGGAGGGCCATTATTCTACCTACCGCAGGTGTCTTTTGACTTCAGGAAAACCAGTGTGATAGGGTGCAAGAAGTAAGCCACGGATTCCTCCCATCCCTGCACCCATGCCTCTTCTCAACTTCACAGCTCCTTCCATAAAGAGGTTGAATCTACTTCTCTGCTTTTTGAATCTGGGCCTGGACTTTCTTTCTGGGCCAGTGGGAGATTAGCAGATGTGATACACGCAAAGGCAGTGGGGTTTGCCTTCTCTTGCTACTCTTAAGCATCCTGTGACTGCGCCAATGTGGACAAGCCCTTGGGAGCCTGCCAGTGGTGAGAGACATAGCTCGGTTACCTCTGTCACCTAAGCCAGCAGCTACATACACTCACATGTATCAGTCATGTGAGACTATCATCCATCAGTTAGCTGTGGACACATGACTAAGCTGAGCCAAGGCCAACAGAACAACAGCCCAGCTGATCTCATCCCAAATTGCCAAACCGTAGAATCCTAAGCAATTACTTGCTTATTTCAAGCCACTACATTTTGGTGTGGTTTTTTAGGCAGCAAATGCTAGCTGATACAACTAGGGACCCACTTTTGTCCAATCAGATAAAAGGTTTTCAATTATGATATCTCGCTTCAAATATTTCCTCCTGGTTCTGATGGGTAGTCCAGGAGAAATTCTTATGAAATGAAATTTACATCCCACCATTGTTATAGAGCGGCAGATACCTTTCCACTAACCATCAAAAAACAACAGAATGGCTTTCTAAACAAATGTCTTAGACAAAGGTCTTATTTTCTCTATCAGACTCGGTTTCCTTGAAGGAAGAAACAATGTCTTCTGGCTCAGGTTTTTCTCACAGAGCAAGGACTCAAGATGGCATAGAGGTTAACAACATGGGCTTTGGAGTCAGAAATACCTGAGTTCGAATCCTGACTCTACTTGATAATTACATGGCAAGTTACTTAACCTCTTTGTGACTCATTTTGCTCACCTGTAAAATGTCACTGTCCATTTGCAGATACAGCGTGTTCTTGGAATCATCTCTAGAAACAATTAGTCTGCCTTTCACAGACCCAGCATACACTCTCATGAGGCCACCAGCAGGGTGTCTGATCAAACCAACCCACTGCAGCCCTTCCCTGGAACCTGCCAGACCCAGCTTATCCAGGGGCTGCTGAAGGTGAATCCAGAGGCCACTGGTAGCAGATTGGCCTCAAGTTCTCTCTTTACCACTTACTAGCTGGTAACTTTGGACAACTAGTTTCACCTCTGTTTGCCTTGGTTCCTTCGTCTATAAAACATGGAGGGTGAAACATCAACGTCATAGGGTATTGTGAGGATTAAAAAAAAATAATCCACAGAAAATGCTTATGTACTGGTCACAGAGTAAGCAGTCAGCAAATGGGAAATATTATTTTTAATGTAACTACAACCAGCTTCTGCTTTTGAGAAGCTTAGAGAATAGGTGAGACACGAACACTGTAAATAATACGCAGAAACACAGCAAGCACCCATAAGTGTTCTGAATGAGCGTGAGACTCAATTACAAGGGAAAAAGCACCCCAGTAATGTGAAAGGGGAGATGAGGTGCTCGAGGGTGGGAGAATTACTTCTGCTGAGACGCTCAGGGAAGGCATCCTGGAGGAGGGAGCTTTTGAGCCACCCATTGAGGGGTAGAGAGGACGTCAGCACCTGTGACAGGGAAATGACCCCTCCAGGCAGTGGGTACAGAATGAGGGCAGCCCCGCAAACCCAGGCCATCCAGGAGCCCACACGCTGCCCGGCTCCGTTGAAGCATCGAGTGCGTGAGGGGAGAGAGGATTCAAAGGCGGACCGGGGCCAGATCACGATTTGATGATTTCCTGTGTTTATGTACTCACTGGAGCCTCCAAAGAGAGCCAAGCATGTAAGCCAGAGAGGCCGTCCAAAGCCCCTGATGTGAGGAAGGGAAGGGCAGGAATCAGGTTCTGGCCCCGGCCTGGCTCAGCAGCCAGGGGACCACAGAGCTCCCAGCCAGCCAGGACATGTCACCTTTCTACTCCTGGCTCTTGGAGCCATGGAGAGCGTGGATTGGAGGCACCTCTGGGCGTCCATCTGATCCAGCCTCTATCAAGGGCCAGCGACTTGCTCAAGACCAGCCCCAGGGCTCCTGACACTCGGTCCTCTGCCTGGCTTAGCACCCACTGCTTCTCTCCCTTTAAGTCCACTTTTAAAATCTGGCCATAGCTCCTCAAGCCCCCACAGCCCCCTTAGATACTTAAGTCAGCTAAAACAGAGAGGGTGAGTGACCCCGATTAAAAGGGACCCCATCCCACCTCCCACCCCAGGCCTTGGGGAGAAATGGAAGGCACAGGTCCCTCTGTCCCTCAGTGAGCGTGTTTCCCATCCTGTCCGTCTCTCTTCACTCAGACAGCCCTGGGTTCCAATCCCAGCTTCACCACCTCTTAGCTGCACAACTCTGTGAGAATCACTCCATTTCTCTGGGTCTCAGTTTCTTGATCTTGAAAATGGGAAGAAAAACCTCCCCAATTCTCCTGTAGAGATTGGATGGGAAAATAAAGATGAAAGCCCAGGACATAATAAATGTGCAATAAACAAGAGGGATCATGACCTTCAACACGCTTTCCTCGCCCCTGATTCTCCACTTCTGAACTCCCTGAGCCACCTCTTCCCGTCCTGACTGGGAGCCCTGAGCACACCCTCCCTGATCTCCTGCCCCTGCCTGGCCAGCCCACTGCTCTGGGGGCTGCCTGGCCAGGGGGCCCACTTCTTGCCCGGCTGCCAGAGGGGCCTTGAGTGTTGAAATCCTTCCATTCTACAAGGCCAGAAACCTGATTATGTTATTAATTAAAGCAAGATGCCGGGCCTGGGAGATTTATTTTCTTTTCCATATCTGTGGCTATAAATGCCACTCAGGGAGCTCAAAGACCCATGTCAGCCTGAATCAAGCTCCTGAACAGACGTTTTGTTCTCACTTCAGTCTCCTCGGTCCTTCCTTTTCAGCGCCAGGAAGGAAGTGTGTGTTGTAATACACGCTCCTCACCCCAATTTCCCTTGCCCCATCCACACAAGGCAAAAAGGGGAAAATACCTGGGCAATGTGGGATGGGGAGAGAATTTTCCAAGAAATTCGTTTTAAGTTTCTGCCTCATCGTTATAGGACTTTCTACGTTTCTATTTTTAGCAGCACAAAGGAGCACAGGACCACATTCCCCTCATCTCCCCCTGCCCCAACCTTTGTTTATACAAAGCACATGCTGAAATCATTATTTCAAATCCTCCAAACCCATAATTGCTCAGGTAGGTGAAGAATGTGGCCTTTATGGCTGGCGCTGGTGGAAGGGCTGGAGTATTCGTGGGGAACTATGGCTTATTCATATTTATCCCCCTGCTCCCAGCCCACTCTGAACCCCTGGGAGAACCAGAAGAATCGAGCAACTCAGAGCAAGAGACATTGGCGATAATAGGGTCCAAGTGCTACATTTCAGAAGAGGAAACAGACCCATGATACAGATGAAACTTCTCCAAAGGCCCTCAGGATATCCATGTCATTGCTGGGATTCGAACCCAGAGTTTCCAACTTCCAGTGTGGTAC
Source organism: Cynocephalus volans (assembly GCF_027409185.1). NCBI lineage: Eukaryota > Metazoa > Chordata > Mammalia > Dermoptera > Cynocephalidae > Cynocephalus > Cynocephalus volans. Next base: position 19,764,911 of record NC_084467.1, read on the forward strand.
TGTTCATTCTATTCTATGAAAATTAGTCGAAAGCTGGACTGCCTGAACTTGAATCCCAGAAGATCCAGTTAGTAGCTGTGAGACCTTGAACTAGTTACCAAACCCATCTGTACCTCAGTTTCCTCATCTGTAAAATGGGGATAACAGAGATACCTACCTGATGATATTGGGTAAGGATTTAATGAGTGCCTGCGGGAAGGAGGCCCTGTGTCTTAGTTCTGGTTTCCCCAGAAAGCAGAGCCAAGCTATTAGCCATGCCCAAGAGTTCATGTAGCCCCACACCTCAGGTCACTTTTCTCTCTGTGCAATGTGGACCACCAAGTATATTTCTCATAACTCTGCCCATCTGGGAGGATTTCCTTTCACCATTGTCTTGTAGGGCCGTCCCTGAGTCGGGCAGCCACAGTCCAGATTTGGCCAGGACAGACAGTCCAGGTTTGGCCAGTGCCATATGTAACTTCAACCCACCTGTGAACCAGGCCAAGTTCTCTCCTTCAGCTGGTCCTAAAGAATCCCAGAGGCCACAGGGCAAAAAGGCTCGCCCTGTTATCTGCTCTTCCTGGACCTCCCTGGGCCCAACCCAAAATAAACCATTTCCACCATATAACTTGAAGCATTGTAAGTAGCATTTTAGCTTGGAACCTCTGACACAGCTCACAGTGGACAGGCATCTCTGCCACTTGGTCACTTGCGTCCCATGGTCAAGCACCTGACCTCTACTAGGGTTTAGTGTCATTCCAGGAGCTGCTTTTCAAATGGACAGTAGCTCTCTGCTAAAGAGGGCTTGGCCTTGATACAGAACCCAGAAGTCTGCACTCACCAGGTCCTCTACGTGGTGTCCTGATCTGTCATAGATACCCCTAACAGCCTGAGATCGGTTGGATCATACGGTCTCAGGAGCAGAGCACTTGTACCTAGGGCTGTATTGTGACTTTCATGGGCACTAGGCATTCTTGCCTTTGTGGGCCCCTTCTTACATTAAAAATAGTATTAAAAATTATATCTTATGACTCCATTGAGATAAAGATGAACTAATCTAGGATGGATCTATTATTATTATGTTCACTCTTTCTTTTGACTTTAAAATAAATTAAAATCTTTTTGTGGGTCCCTAAAATATTGTGGGCCCTCGATACTGTGTCTGATGAATACGCAGGCCCTGCGTGCACCTCAGCCCAGCCCATTGCACAGCCCTCTCTTGCTCTCTACCCACTTGAAGCTGGCAGCCTTCTAAGTCATCTAATAAATGAGTCAGAGCGGTATCAGCAAGAATGCTAAATGCCGCCTCCAAAATCCAAAGTGGTGCACCAGGCATTATGTCTATTTCTTAGTGGTAAGATGTATAAAGTAAAACAACTTGACCTTTACTTTAGAGGAGATGTACTAGCGTTCCCCAGACCACTATATCCCTACAAACTTCACCAATGTGGCAGATCCCTAAATCTTTGTGGGGTTTACTTCTTGCTCTATGGCACATGTGTGTTTTTCTGGGGTATTTAGGGGACTTACCACTTCCTGCTCACCAGGTCCACTAGCATGATATAGCATTGATATAGTGGACAATGAGATGGTCTGCAGAATGTCAAAACCACCAAGATCCCCATGGACTATACATAACAGAAAGCAGGAGAGTTAATAAAACTCTGCAAGGTAGTGAATGTGTACCACTGTCCCTGCTATGTGAAAGCAAATGGCTTTTGATCCTCCCTGCTAATGGAACCAAAAAAACACACTCACCAGATTAATAGTCACGTACTAAGTTCCAGAGGCTGTGCTGATCTGCCCCAGTAAATATATCACATCCAGCGCAGCAGCTGAGTTTGGGACTCCCACATTGTAAGTTTATAGTATGCCCTATCCATCCAGGCCAGATAGGTGAGTTGAATGGGGATATAATAGCAAATGCCTCCCATGCATGCTTTAAGGCTGTTGGTGGCACTAATCTCTGCAATTCCTCCTGAAATACACTATTGCTTCTGATCTACTATCTTGGTCAGGAGTGGCAATATGACAGAGTTTCAGGGGCTTCCATTTGGTACCTCTTACCACAGTGGCTTTTATTTCACAGGTCAGGCAACCAATATGAGGGTTCTTCTAGTTGCCAAGGTATACACTGGTATCTTTCCCAGGTGTGCACCTAAGGATCTGGGAAATAACTTCACGGTAGGTCTGCAAACACATTATACCCACTGTGAGATGTACTTGGGCCCAAACTCCGTTCATTGCCTGACTTCCATAAACCCCTCCTCTAACTGCAGGACCGATAATGGCATTTCAGGTTCCTGTATCAATGTCTGCTCAGACTCCCTACCAGGAGTACTCAAAAAATCTGGATACTCTTCTTCCCTAAGTATGGAGTTACCCTGGCAAATAACCACAGGTTTTTTGGGGGGAGAATCACGTGACTATCCCCATGGGTAGGATGGGGCCCAGTTCCACGACAGGATCTCTCATTATCACTCTAACCCACAGAGACAGCCACTAGCAAGCTTCTCATGGATGCTAGTGTCCCTATCATCAGTGCTGCTCTTATGGCTTTAGGTAGGGAGTGTCCTCTGGACCCTCTTGGAAAACAGTCAGCTGGTGGGTTCTCAGGTCTAGTTACTAAACCCATTATAACATGACTACTCCCCCGAGCCTTCTGATCCCTTCATTAATGCCAAGGAAGTTCTGACATATACATTCCACTTACTCTATCCATCATCATGTCCTAGCTTCAAGGAGCTGCCTCACTCCTCTGTCTCCTCCTTGTCCACTAAGAAAGTTGAAGTCTGTTTTCCCATTTATCCAGCACCCCAAAATAGGGCTCTTGAGCTGTGAAGAAGTGACCCACCTTATACTCTCCTTTTCAAAGAAGGCATTTCACCCCTTCCAGGGATATCCACATAGAGCAGAGAGGAGAAAGTCATCGTTCATATTTCTTGGGGGTTCCCCCCTACCGAGGATTCCCCTCATGTTCTCCAGTGTCGCTCAGAGCCTTGTTGGAACTGCGTGACTCTGCCCCACTCTGCCCCAGCCCCAGCTGACCTGTTCAGGAACGCACACCTAAGTGATCTGATCGGATTCTCCGTCCTGGGTCTGAAAGTTAGAAGAAACGTAGCAACTGCGAGTCCCCGGGGCTAAGATGCCAGAAGGTCCAGTTCTCTCCCTGTATCCCCCTTCCCTACAATAGTGCCTGGCCATAATAGGGTCTCAGTAAACGTTGCTGAATGAATATTCTTGATAGGGCCTGAGAGTAAGTTAGCGAGTGGGCTCTTGGTGCTGAGATAGCCTGTTCCCTTCCCTACCCAAGTTGACTCTTCTTTGACTTTTCTTTATAACCTATCATTTACCTCAGTATCCATTAAATTACCCATTTACTTTAAAAGTTCATTTACATTGCTTGAAGCCAAAAAATTCTTTAGCAAACACAAGAATGGTAACATTTCGGTCACTGGGAACTGGCCAATGCTGCTTTTCTCGCATTACTCAAGTAATTACTCAAGTAATTCTGCATCAATGTCCCTCTCTGGGTTTCAGTTTCCCAAATGTAAAATGAGGGAATTAATTTAAAAGGTGATATCTTCTCTCTCCAAATCCACAATTCATGTCCTGTGTGTACCAAGTGACTTTGACTTAGACCAGCCACTGCAGAGGGTAGGGGAGGTCCTGGGGTTGAGCAGAACAGACCCAAGCATGGGAGCTGGGGTGAGAATGTGGACATGGGGGTGGGTAGAGAGGAGGAGGCCTCATGGCTTCCTCATGGCATCACACTTGCTGGGGTTGCAAGTTCACTGCTATTTGATTCATGTTTGTCTTCTCCATAAGACTGTAAGTTCCATGAATGTTTGCTCACCAGGGCATCCCTTACATCAATGGTGCTCAAACTTTTTGGTCTCAGAACCTCTTCCCACTCTTAAAAATTATTAAGAACCCCAGTGGCTTTTGTTTATGTCGGTTACATCTATAGATTGGTGGTTCTCCATCGAGAGGGATTTGGCTACGTCTGGTGACATTTTTTGTTGTCACAACTTGCTGGAGGGAGTGCTATTGGCACCCAGTGGGTAAAGACCAGAGATGCTGATGCCCTACAATGCGCAGGACAGCCCCCCACAACTAAGAATTATCAGCCCAAAATGTCAGTAATGCTGAGGTTGAGAAATCTTGCTATAGATGTTTACCATACTAGAAATTAAAATGGAGAAAATTTTACAATGTTTATCAATTCATTAAAAAACAATGATAATAAACCCATTAATATAACATTTTTTAAATAGCTATATATTTTTCTAAAAACACTAGTGAAAAGAATCTGTTGCTTTATTATGTAAATTTCTTTCATGTCTGGCTTACGAAGACATTAAAGCTGGGTTTCCATATCTGCTTCTGCATCCAGTATGTTCCAATAAGCTGTTTTGGTTGAAGTGTATGAAGAATATCTGGCCTCACACAATATGTAGTTGGAAAGGAGGACAGTGTTTTAATAGCCTTTTTAGATAATTGTGCATATTCTTCTTTGTTACTTAAACTCTACAATGGTGGTTTCTTTTTTTTTTGACCGGTAAGGGAATCGCAACCCTTGGCTTGGTGTTGCCTGCACCACGCTCAGCTAGTGAGCGAACCGGCCATCTCTATATAGGATCCAAACCCGCAGCCCTGGCGCTACCAGCACCGCACTCTCCCGAGTGAGCCACGGGGCCGGCCCTACAATGGTGGTTTCTTAAAGGTCAATTACAGTGTAGAATCTGAGACCATATCTATGAACTTTTCATATTTTGTTGTACTAAAATACATCAGTCTGTCTTGCACTTGGAGTGGGTCTTTTGCCCATGCATGATCTTGTGACATCATGTATTATGGATTGTACTATGTCCCCCTCCCAAATTCACATGTTGAAATCCTAACACCCAATACCTCAGAATGTGACCTTATATGGAAATAGAGTCAACAGATGTAATAAGTTTAGTTAAGATGAGGTCATATTGGTGTAGGGTGTGTCCCTAATCAAAATGACTTGTGTCCATATAAAAAGGGGAAATTTGGACACAGACACAGATAGGGAGACGCCACGTGAATATGAAGGCAGAGATCACGTGATGCATCTCAAGCCAAGGAATGCCAAGTTTGGCAGCAACCACCAGACACTATGGAGGAGGCATGAAACAGATACTCCCTCACAGGCCTTAGAAGGAACCAATCCCGCCAACACCTTGATCTTGGACTTCTAGCCTCTAGAACTGCGAGAAAATAAATTTCTGTTGTTGCAGGCACCCAGTTTGTTATGGCAACCCTATGAAACCAATATATCATGCAATGGTCATTTTGAAAATAGTGATTCATTGAATTAAACAGATCTTTCAAGTGTTGACACACTTCATTATATAATACCAAAAACCATATTTGTTAATATCATCACAGATCCCTTCAGAAACGTCTTTAAGTACTGGGAAGCTGTGAAGCTCACAGTGGCAGATACAAGTTCTCCAAAATTCTAATTTTCAGTTGGAAGCTCAAATTTTATCATTGGCAACAAATACAGTCAGTTGTTTTCCTTGACGTGACAGGCTCATTTGGCTTATTTTCAAGAAAATGTCTACCAGACACCCAAGTCTGAATAACCATAGTTTGCTAGTCACTCTTTCAAGTAAATATGAAGATAAAACAGCAGCGATTCAGTGCATGCCTCAAACAACCACACCAGTGTGTTTACTCACGACAAGCATCAGCCTTCTGCATGCAGCAGGAGGGCTTTATGCATACTCCCCGTCTCTCATCGAGAATGCTAAAGAGAGGTCTACTCAAGAGTCAAGACTTAATAAAATCAATTTTTGTTTGTTTTGTTTTGTCGTAGTGTGAGCACATGGCCATGAAAGATACCATGATCCTCGTACAGTTGGAACCACTGTCTTGATTCGTGTTAAGGCACAGCAGTTTTACCCATCATTGTTTTTGTGCTATCAGAGCAAATGGCACCACAGTGAAGAAGACAAATCACAACCTAGTGTTATTATTAAAATAACTTGGACTTCACAGATCTCCTGTAAGAGCCTCAGGGACTCCACTAGGAGTCCATAGACCACACTCCGGGAACCACACTGCCCTACATCAAGCATAGGGGTAAGAGCTGAACAAATCTTTGTTGGATGAATGAAGTAAAGGAGTAGAGAAAGAGAAAAGGAGGGCCTCGTTTGCTTCTGCTCTTAGCTTTCTGTGTCATTTGGAAAATGGCCTGACATCACTGAGCGTTCGGCTGAAGAGGGCTGAGTAGAGAGGGCTCTGTACAGGTTTGCCTCAAGCCTGGTGGACAGTTGCATGCATGAGCGTTGCTGTGGAGTTGCGTCTTTAGAGGGACTCACCCCAAGGAAACTTGGCTCAAAGCATTCTATGGTCTTATGACATGATCGTGACAAAAAGAAGAGAGAGAAGGAACATTTTAGTCTTCAGTATATAAGGAAAAGTAGTCATTATCATTTACTGTCTAGGACTAATGGACCACTTATAAATATTTTAAGTCCTTTTTTGAAAAATTTATAAAAATAAGAATAAAGAGAGAATGAAGAACAACTTTATTAGATATTCTAATAAGAATTTAAACATAATGTGTATTCCATATCTTCCTGGTTTTGAAGGTATATGTACTTGAAATGGGCAACATTCTCTGAATACAACTAAATTCTCATGAGCTGTCATGTATGAACCAGGAATACATGAATCTTGTAAATACTGGTCTCAGATTCAAAATTCATCTCTATTGGATTCTAGCTTCTCATCATTTCTTTTTTAAAAATTTAACATTTATTTGTACATGTTTATGGGGTACAGTGTATTGTTTCAATGCATGCATATACTGTACACTGATTCACTTACAATAGATAGCACAGTTTTGTATCTGTTAATCCACCAGCTTTTCATCATTTCTGATTTCCCTTCTTGCACTTGTATATTTAAAATGCAATACCTGAACAGATTTTAGAAACCTTTAATGGCTCATAATTTTGTTGAAGACAGGGGAGTCATCTTCTTTGCTCCATAATTGCAAAAGAATTATATTTTTAGAGTTCTAAGCAACAATTAGAATGAGCAATCCTATAATGTTTTTTCATTTCTACCCCAGGTATTTTCTTCCAATCAACTATAATTGACACCTGTCGTTGCATATAGCCTCTTATAAACTATAGCAAGTCAATTTTGGTACACAAACATCATAAAAGATGACAGAACAGTATTATACATTCTTTTAGCAGAATGGGATAGCCTAGGTTCTCATCCCAAAATATTGCATGAAGTCCTTCCTGTTAAATGACTTACTAGATGAGAATACCACAGTCCTTTTTTTCCCGTTAGAAACACATGGTTTACTCATTGATTCTTGAGTTTGAGAAAATTCGTCTAGGACATTGTCATCAGAAGACTCATAGTCTGAGATTTCACTTATATGATTAATTTTAACATCCTCATTAACTCAAGTCTAGAGTGATGCTATCTGTCTCTCTGCATTCATTTTCTGAATCATCTAATAAATGTGAAACATATTCCTCTTAAATTTTCTCCTCTTTGTCATCGCGGAGGGAAAAGGAGAAATATCTAATTTCCCAATTGTGTTTGATGAAAGCAAGAATCAGACTATCAGATGGTGTCTCCAATCTTCTTCTGACAATGCAATATTTTGGACAACTGTATTAGTTTCATATTGCAACTATAAAAAATCACCACCAACTTGGTAACTTAAAACAACACAAATATACCATCTTAAAGTTCTGGAGGTCGGAAGTCCGAAATAGTTCTCACTGAGCTAAAGCTGTCAGCACGGCTGCATTCCTTCTGGAGGCTCTAGGGGGGGAATTGTTTTCTTGCCTTTTCCAGCTTCAAGAGGGCGCCCAGGTTCCTTGGTTTACGAACTCATTTCTCCAACTTCACAGCCAGCAATGGCGCTCAAGTCTTCCTCACCTGCCTATCTGGTTCTCTGCTTTCATAGTCACACCTCCTTCCCTGACTCGTTTAGGGATCCTTGTGATTACATTGGGTCACCCAGATAGTCCAGAATAATCTCCCATCTCAAGGTCCTTAACATAATCACATCTTCAAAGTCTCTTTTGCCATATAAGGTAATGTATTCACAGGTTCCAGGGACGAGGATGTGGCTGTCTTTGGGGGTCCATTATTCTGCCTACCACAGCAACACAGTAAGAAAACTATAGAATGAATAAAAAAGAATGAAATTCTGTCATTCGTAGCAGCATGGATGAACTTGGAGAAAATTCTTTTAAGTGAAATAAGCCAGGCACAGAGAGAGAAATACCACATGTTCTCACTCCTATGTGGACGCTAAGAGAGTTGATCTCATAGAAATAGGGAGTAGAATAGTGGTTGCTTGAGACTAGTAAGGAGAGGGGAAGGAGGGAGAGGGGATGCGGGAGGGTGGTCAGTGGATACGGAATTGTAGAGAGATAGGAAGAATTGGATCAGTGTTCTATAGCAATACAGGGAGACCACAGTCAACAACAAAGTACTGTGTACCTTTGAATAGCTAGTCGAGATGGTGTTGAATGTTCCCAACACAAAGAGGTGACAAATGTTTGAGGTGATGGATATACTAAGTACCCTGATACGATCACTGCACACAGTATGAATGCACTCAAATATCACATTCCATAAATCTATACAAGTATCATGGGTCAATTAAGAAAAATAAATTAAAAAGAAAGAGAGAGAAATAGAGAATAGAATAGTGGTTACCAGAGGCAGGGAAATGGGGGGGGGAGGGGAAAGGCTGGTAGACAGGTACAAAGTTATAAAGTTAAGTTAGAAAGAATAAGTTATGGTGTTCTAGGGTGACAATAGCTAATAATATTGTATTGTATATTTCAAATAGCCAGAAAGAGGATCTCGAATGTTATAACCACAAAGAAATGATAAATGTTTAGGTGACAGATATGCTAACTATTCTGATTGGATCATGATACAATATATGCACATATTGAAACAACAAACTACCTCATAAACATGTACAATGAAAAAAAAAGAAAACTGCACAATGATGCAACAGTGATGATTTATGTCATTACATCATTCTTCTAGATGATTCCATAATTATTCCATTTTCTTATGATTTTAGTCTTTTTAGCATAATTGAGAATAGTTGATAAGTAATGATGAAATAATTCCTAGGATAAGGAGATAGCAAAATTTTTCAAGAGACAGGAAAAATAAGATCAATAAAATCCATAATGTGTCTTAGATTTATGAAAGTGTCCAATGGGCCCACGTGGTAATTGCAAGATAAAGTAATACTTTTCTATTCAAAAATAAGTACAATTTCTCTCTGTTCTTTGGAAGATCTCTAAGGAAGAATAAAAGCTATGAACTATCAATCCTTACAAATAAAACTGTTCAAAAAAGAAACTAAACTAGAATCAGGTCCAAAGGATCCTGATTATATACTGAGGGTTAGGCTGTGCTAAGCAAAAGCCCTATCCACTCCTAAATAAGAACATCAGTGCAGTGATATAGGGCTAAATCTTGAATTCTGACCCTTGAGGTAAAATAGGTTGGGGCAAAGCAAGTGGGGCAGAGAATGCTGCATTAACTAGGGTAAGATAAGCTGCTATAACACAAAACCCTAAATTTTAATGACTTTAAGGACAGGGCTGGCCAGTTAGCTCAGTTGGTTAGAGTACAGCTTTAAAACACCAAGGGCCCAGGTTCAGATCCCCCTACCAGCCAACTGCAAAAAAAAAAAAAAGAAAAGAAAAGAAAAAAGCATATTTCTGTCTCTCATTCATATCCAAGGTGAATATTGACAGTTGGCAGATATCTCAGCTCCATGTGGAGATTCAGGGATCCAGGTTCCTTCCATCTTATGGCTCCACTGTCCCTTGGGATTTGTCACCTGCATGGTTGAGGCGCCAGGTGACATGAATAGGTAGAGTGTGTAGAGAAGACCCAGCCAATTTCTGAAGACTTAGCCCAGCAGAGGTGTGTATCACATTCTGTTAGCAAGAACTTAGTCACATGACCACTCTCAACCCTAAGAGAGGCTGGGACTAGTGGCCCAGCTACACGTTCATGAAGAGGAGGATAATGAATTCCCTTGCACAGCCAGCATCCTCCACCACGGGGAATGACCACATCCTTTGAAGACTGCAAACAAGCCCATTTCAGCTGCTGAAGGACGAGAAATAATTGGACTACGTTACAAAGCAGTAATTCTTAGCAGGTCAAAGTTGAGAACTAGAATTACCATGGAAGCTTTTTCTGATTCAGCCCTACTGAATCAGATGCTCTAAGGGGAGACCCAAGAAAATACATTTTAATAAATTGCCCAAACAATTCTGCTATGGTTAAGATCTACCATTAATGAGGGTCAGAGAGGTAAGTCCAGTGTCTAACGAGTTCCTTTTTGCAGTTAGAGGCCATGTGTGGGGATTTATCTGGCTGTAGGTGGGTCCTCCTGGGTTTCTTGAGTTTGCATCTTATTCAAACCTGGGACTCCCCTCCCCAAGCCCAGAACCTGGCCCATAGCAGGCACTGAATGAATGTTTGCTGAAGTTAGTAGTTTTACTCTCAAAACAGCAAGAGTAGAGTGGGAAATTCCTTTGAAATGCCATTACCCAACAGATAGAAACTCTATGTGTCTTTTGACTCAATCTGGTTTCAAAAATAAGTGTAAATAAGCCACCGCAGAGAAAAGTCACTTCCAAAGCGTCCTCTCCCATGAAGTGAAACTGTAGCCGAGAGGCCTAGGGGACCGCTCGGAGCGGGACGAGGCGAAGCTGTGCTGCAGTGGCCCGCAGCGCTGCCCCCCGCCCCGGCAGACGGCCCTGCCGGCCAGAGCTTCTCCAGCGTGAGCGTGGAGTTGCAGATTCTGCCTCAGTAGGCATGGGCGGCCCAGGTGCTGCATTTCTTCCTAGGCATGGCCAGTGCCACTGATCCATAGACCAGGCTTCAGGTACTGAAGTTCCAGAAAGCAAATGAGCAGGCAAAGGAAGAATGTGTTAAGAGTAAACGCAGATATTCCTGCCAGGCAACTGAATCTACAGTTTACTCCCGCCCATTTTGCTTCTCTTACCTTCCTATTCCCAGTCTCTTGCTCTTTTGGGAGGGGACACATTCCTGTTCCAAACTTGAGTGTCTTATGTCACCCACAGATGGGACTTGAGGTTAAAGGTAAAGTCTGGGGATTGGGGGGCTTGGGGTCCCCCTCCCTACAGAGCATTATCTTCAGACATCCTTTGGATGGAGCAGAGGCCTTTTCTGGATGACCCTAATGCGGAGAATCTCAAAGCGGGGAGAAGGCGGTTGCTCTCTCCAGCATAGGAAAGGAACTACGGCAAGTGATGAATTTCCTGGGTCCTGACATTTGTGGTTTTATACCTGTGCCATACATATCCCCAACTTCAAGCTAAATGCATTAAATCCCTCAGCTCGGAAGAGCCTTGGTCCCCTTGTTCAAGGATCTATTTTCCCAATTGAGGCAGGTGGGCGAAAAATAACCTGCCTAAGGCCACAAACTTAATACTATTTCTATGTTTCTGGGCTTCTAGCCTAGGCCTAGAGCTTTTCCCCAGAAGTCACCTACCAGACTGGAAGGAATTGAGGTCAATCTGCATGTCCAGCCAGCTCCCTGCCTGGCAATAGGGACACTTGGCCACGAGCCATTCTGGGTCACCTGACTTGACCCCCCAGCTGCTTGCCTTGCAGAACGCTCTGTTTAATGCTATATTCTTCAGTGTTTCATTATTGATTCAGCCCCTTGCTGCTGGGTCTGACCAAGTAAGCCCAGAGCGTTTGTATAATGTCAACTTCATCAAAAATGCAGGAGTTGGGGTTTTACTTGTCTGTGTGCTACCTAGACAGTTTAAGTCGATGATTGGCGGTTTCCATGAGCCAAGGAGGGGGCTGGCAGCCCATGGGCTGGTTTCTGGCTTCTCTGAAGTGATGCTGGGTCCCCAAAGCTCTGGGGAACCCAACCCCCCATCTCCTGAAGATGGGGACGAGGTCTTCGATGGGGCAGTTGACTGACGTGGAGAGTTAGGAGGCTGTGAGTAGTTTTGTAAAACAAGCACCAGCCACAACTTTAGAAACAAATTCAGCAGTGTATTATTATGCTGCCATTACATATTACAGGTGAAAATCCAATGAGGTAGAGAAACGTTTATTCATTCACTTATTCAAAAAATGTTTATTGAGCACCTACTATGTGCCAAGCATTAGATTACAGTGGTTAATGAGGCATACGAAATTCTGATTCTCATAAAGCCGAAAATCTGGGAGTAAATCAGGCTATAAAATGGAAATAATGGGGGAGCGGTTAGGGAGGAATTGGTAAAGGGCCACAAAAAAATGATTACATTGTATAATGTTGAATATACTAATTATCCTGATTTGAGCATCGTATATTGCACACAGGTATTGATATTCAGCTCTGTACCCCACAGATATGTACAATCAACTATGCTACAATGAAAATTTTTTTTAAAAGAACAATAAATCTGCTCTAAAAAATGGAAATAATAATAATAGCAAGAGTTGACATTATATGAGCACTTACTATGTATTAGGTACTGTTCTAAGTACTTCCCACAGAGAAGGCTTCTATTTTCAAGTTTTTTAAAAAGCCTACATGAATATCTGCTCATAGGGAAAAAAAAGGGAAGGGAAAAAAACATTAGCAGAGATCATCCCCAGATTGTAAATTTATGGAAGACTTTTATTTTCTTCCTTTCACTTACCTGAATTATGTAAATCATCTTTATGTCTGGTGCAAAAAGGGAGGAGAATTAAAGGCGAGGAAAGGCATGTTCTTGTGTTCCAACCTCAAAGAAATCAAGCAGAGAGCCTCAGAATGTTTCCCACTTGCTGCACGATGTCTTCAGGCTCTGAGTATACAAGACGCTGGCTTGCTCCAGCCACTCTGGGTTCTGTCTGGGCTCAGAAATCTGCCTTTCCCTCCCTGGAGAATAGAGTTGCTGGCGAACCCTGAGGCTGTGGCCAGGGCAGGGGAAGGGCCAAGGAATCTGAAGACCAAGTCTTTGAAAAGGAATTCTTTTAATGCAATGTCCCCAGATGGGCCTCGGGAGCCATGTTCCCTCCTGCCAGATGTGCAGGTGCCAGGATCCAGCCTGTCCTACTGATGAAATTCCAACCTGATCTTGGAAGAGGGAGCTGCCAGCAAGCCCTAATGGACCTCTGCCCTGGCCAGGGAAATGGAAGACCTCAGGTAGGCCACTGTCTGAAAGTTCTCGTGCCCCTGAAAACATAGGCTGCTCCCTGGCTCTGAAGGCACTCTGCGGAGCTCTAGATGGCTGCCCCCAGGTGATAATGGTAACCCCAACAACAGTAAGCTACATCTGGGGAGCTCCAGCTCCAAGCTCTTGACACACAGGGAGGCCCAACACCAAGCACTTTCCATTTCTTAATTTATTTAATCCTCATTGTTATCATTTTACCAACAAGGAAACCGAGGCCCAGAGAGGTCAAGTCACTTGCCCAAAGTCACATAGCCATGGAATGTCAGGTTGGCAGGCTGACTCCAGATCCCACATCCTAACCACTCTGCTACACTGTCTCCCATTCTCTGGCTGGGATCTCTGGGGACATTAACTTAGAAGGCCCTCTCCCCAGGTCAGATCACCTAAGGAAGACAGCGGCTCTGGCAGCCAGAGCCAAACAGGAAGCAGTCAAACACTGAGTAAAGGGACAGGAGTGGGTGCCAGGCAGTCCTGGCTTTGAATCCCGGCCTCGCCACCTATGCACTGTGTGACTTTCAGTGAGTATTTGACCTCTCCAGGGCTCTGTTTTCTTATCTCTGTAATGGAGATGTAATGCCTGCACTTTTCAGACTGCCGGGCAGTTTATTTTCGATACAGACAATTACTAGTGCTGATTGAACACTTGCTAAGTATTCCAGATGCTGTGCCAAGAACATCACATGCACTATTTAATCTTTGTAACATCCTAGGATACTATGATCATCTCCACTTTAAAGATGGGGAAACTGAGGCTTAAATAGGTTAAGCAACTTCCCAAGGTTACAAGAAAGAAGCAAAGCCAAGATCTGAACCCATGTCCTCTAAGGGCACAGGCCCTAGCCTTAGCACATCTGACATATGTGCCACACATGCATCTAATGAAATGATGCTTGTCAAAGACTCGGCACTGTGCCTGGCTCATTCAAGCCCTCAAGCAACCTAAGCTATTACTGCTGTTGCTACAATGAGGAAAGAGAAAATGCATTTGCACCTAGCACCGTGCCTGGCACATTGGAAGACTCCAACCACCATGTGCATTAGTCGTTACAGTTGTCTCAGACATGTCAATGCTACCACAGCAGCCAGAATTTCTTTACTCTTTGTTTAGCCCAGTGAGGGCTTCAGGGGAAAGCAAGCAGGTCCCTTCTCTCCAGGACTCCACATTTTACTTGAAAAGTGAGGAAAGACACATCTGCAGCAGTTACATAACTGTTTCTCCCTCCACAAACACATGAGAGCAGATGGGAGACCCTCAGAGTCCCTCAGAGTCCAGTGCTAACACACCTTGAATCCTGCATAGGATTGGCAAGAGGTGAATTGTTAAACAACGTGGCTCGAGTACAGTTTACCAAAAATTTTCCAGGGGCCAGGCTGCCCACAAAATGACTTTTCCCATACAAATATTACCAGGGGACATGACATTCCACCCAGGACAGGAGTAGATCCTTAAGAAGCTCTACTACCTAGTGTCCCAGCTTGCTAGAAGTTTGCACTTTTGTCTTCCATCTATCCTACATGACCCCAAGTTGGAAGTCCAGTTGCTCTCCCGTGTCCTTGAGAGGCTTCAGTAGCTCCGTCTGACTCTAAATGATTCTAAATCCATTGTCAAGTTCTCCCAGCCCCCAGGACCTGCGTAGAAGACATATTTGTTACAATCGGAGGGGATCTTACCAACATCCCATTGGGATCCACTCACTTTACAGAGGCCCAGGGAGGTTAAGTGATCCGCCCAAGGACACACAGACAGTAAATGATGTCACTGGGATTAGAACCCATATCTCTTGGCACCTAAGTCAGTATTGTTTCCGCTGCCTGCCTGCTTCCGAGGCACCCAATAAATGTTAATTATTTGTCACCTGATAAATGATGACTCCAGACTTGGGGATCTCGATGGTGTTGACTTTAATCCTCCATCCAAACGGTCTTACACAGGCCACAGAGGGATTCTTGGGTGATACTGTTGCACAAAGCAGAAAAGCAGCTTGTGGAGGAAGGCCCGTCCTCTTACTGCCACCATCAGGATGGAGCGATGTGATTAGAATAGGAGATCACATCCTGGCCCTGTGATCTTGGGCTAGTCATTTCCCCGCTGTGAGCTCCAGTTCACCTGCAAAATGGGGAGGAAACTTCCTCCCCTATGGGCTTGCTGGAAGGAAGAAGGGAAATAGCGTGTAAAGCAGTGAGCACAGTGCCTGGCTCAGGAGGCGCTCAGTAAAGGTGGGACCAAGAAGATCTTGGTCCGACAAGTTGCTGCTTTGGTCCAACACAGTAAGGTGTGTGTGAGGAGATGGAAAATAGGATCCAAATCCATCAGACCTAAGACAACATCAATCATAAAAAGCACCATAAATTTACATACCACTAAAAATGGAAAACGTTGCTGAATAAACTACGACTGAATGCTTTCTTATCACTTAGAATTTTGACTTCATGCTTAGAGAAAGCCTTTCTAACTTAATAGATTTTAATCACCTATCACTCTTGTGCATACATCAAGAAATAGAACATAAATTGCTTATGGTCTCCCTTAAACCTCTTCCCATTCAGAGCCAGCCTCTTCTGAAATTCCTTTCAACTTGGAGTCATTGGACCTCATGTCTTCCCTCTGAATATTGTCCTCTTGGCTTCAAGAGCACTGATTATGTGGCAAGACGATCCATGAGAGAAGTCACAGCCCTGGGCGCCGGGCTCTGACTCGGGTTCGTCATCACATGTCCCTAGTTCACTTTGGACTCCCCTGTGGACAATGTTGCTAAACACATCAGATTCACCACCTCTCAACCCCTTCCTACAACCATTTAGTTCCTGATTTCCCCCTGGGTTTTCTACCAAGCCACTAACTCCCATTCTGCAAGTTTTGCTACCGAAGCTTTTGGTGTTTGCCCAAAAGGCAACAGCAACTGTAAGACACCATCAATCGTAAGATACCCACAAATTCCAGAGATGGAAATACGTGAAAACGTTTGCTTTACAGCATGGATGATTTTGGTAAGAACATTTATTAAGGCCCCGCTATCAGTGTGGCTCCGTGCAACATCTCTTTCATGAGTTTATTGTTATCATTCCTTTATAGATGAAGACATTGAAGCTCAGAGAGGTGAGCAATTTGTCCAAGGTCGCACAGCTAATAAGTGGCAAAGACAGGATTTGAACTGAGATCTCTTTGATCTTGTCACCATGGAAGAGATGGACCTTTTCCCGGGTATTTCCTCCAAGCTGGCTTCTGAGTCCAACAGTTTTGTGCAACATTAAATCAGCCCTGACCTTAGGAAGCCGTTCCCATCTTTTGATTTCCTTACTTTAGAGAGTAATAATAATAATAATACTGTGTGCCAGGTACTGTTCTAGCCACTGTGTGTGTCCAAGCACATATAATGTTCCCACCTGCCTTATGGGGTGGTTCTGTCATTAGCCCCGTTTCATAGATGAGGAAACTGAGATGCAGAGAGGTAATGCCACGTACTCAGGATCACACCACTGGGAAAGGGAAGGGCTGGGATTCGAATGCAGGTGGTTTGACTGCAGATCTCCCCTCTTATCCCACTCCACCCCCCACCTCACCAAACTGACACAGGAAACCCTCTACTGCCCTAAGTCCCCTCCCACAGCCCCCTCACCCCCACTGCCCTAAATCCTGTTGACTTTTGTGGTGGCCAGACCTCTCTCCTGCTGGGAGCAGGATCTGGCCTGTCAGGCTCGAGTCAAATGGATGGCTTTCCCCGGCTGGGCCTGGCTTCCAAGTTTCTCCACACTGGACCCAAACAAAACACAATCTAGAGGCCCTGGCTGCTCTTCAGAAAAAAATGCAAGGCGGGTGTGGAAAGAAATCTAATTAGAATCCCTCAAAGCCCCAGCTCTTCCTCTTATTAAATTAGCCCTCTTTGAAGTGGAATTCAACTCATTATAATAATTTGAATGCTGAAGCATTGTCTTATATGTTCCTGATCTGAGAAGAATTGCTTTCACAATTGCATTTATCCATGTCCTGGTCTCTCTCCATTGGGACGAAGGACAGCTGTTGGTGCCAAATTGTTCCTGCCTCCAAGAAGTCCAGGGGAGCCTGCTTCCCTGTGAGCCAGAGCTGCTGAGATGCAGTGCTGGGGATCCCACACAAATGTTGGGAGAGGGGTTGCTTAGGTTTCCGACAACATTCCAGTCATAGGCCCAAATCAAAGTGTCATACCGGGACGCAGAGGCTGGTGGGGAAATTCAGAAAGTCCAGGCCAAATTCATCATGTGGGCTAAATAGACCAAAAGAGGGATCCCCAAATACAGAGCCCTGACTTGCATCAGAATGAGCTGGCTGCAGACTCCAGGGTCCCACACCCCAAGATTCTGATTCTTCAGGTCAGTAGAGGGGTCCAGAATCTGAATTTTTTAAAGCTTCCCCAGGGAAATTCTGAGGTACAGCCAGATTTGGGCCCCACTGGCCTGGAGTGATTGGGGACCCTGCTGTGGTACTTTGGATCTGATGCCCATCCCTCACCCCTGAATCTCTGAAGGGGGGCACTAGACAAACCAGCGCTTATTGCTGTTACAGAAAGGGATTCAAAAACACCCCAGGCTGGTGAAATGTGACCTGTGTTTATGAGAACAGGACCTGTGGCTGCCAGTCCCAGAGTCCTGGGGAACTCCCATCTGCTACTGAGCTACTTTCACACACCACTGGTTCAGTGAAGACATTTCTGTGCCCTGCACTGAAGGCATAAACAAGAGGCAACATGTGCCCCGAACGTTTTAAAAGAAACGTGGTTTTTGGAATCCTGACATCTGACCTAGTTCAAGTCTCACCTCTTCGAAAAAGGCCTTTGCTAAACACCCCAGCCCTATCCTTGTTGTCCCTTTTCTGGCCTCCCACCCCCACCCCTTTATTCTCTATCTTGTCCCCAGGCTGTCACTCACCAGGTCCCTGGCTCCCTGCTGCTTCTCACTGTCCATGATCACACATCACTTGTGCCCTGGGGATTCGGAGCCAGCAATGACATGCACTGGATATAGTGAATGAACCCCCAAAACGGATCTCCTCAAAAGCAAGCCAGGCCAGGTTCTCCATCAGTGATCTGACTACAGATCCCTTAGGAGATCCCCTTGGGGCAAACGAAGCTCCAGGACCAGGGCCCATCATTCCCTCCTTAGAAATGAGCAGCCCTAAGGCCCAACCAAGTCACAGAGCCCAGAGTCCCTGTTCTTGTCCTCATCCTTCATCCTTCCAGATGGTTGGCTTCTGGTTCCCACTGAGTAAGCAGATCAATGCTGGGCATTCCTTCCTCCTGAGCAACTATTTCCCCTCCAACAGATCCTTCAAGGAGATGCCACATGGTCCCCCTCCTCCTGCAGAGGAAGTTGCTGTGGAGCCAGAGTCAGCTGAGACCCCCTGGACTGGCCCCAGAGAGCGTGGCCTGGACAAGATTCCATGCAGTGGTGGGTCTTAAGAAGAAGCCGCAACGTTCTTGAAGAGAACTGTGGTTAGAAAAATGACTCGGTCTCAATGGGCCCTTTTACTCAATAGATCTTCTCTCAATCACATCACTTGCCTTCCTGACCCAAAGGCAGGGTCTCCACAGCTTGGGGTGTAATGAGCTACCAGGAACAATGTTTTTCCAGTGACTCTTTATCCATTATTTTCCACTTCCTGAGATCCTAAAAAGAAGAACAATCCAAATATCTGATTCCCAGAAAATGTTTTCACCCACAACCATTAGTCTAATCCTGAAATGGAATAAATCCAACCCTTGCATTAGCTTGCAAAGAATACCCCTGCTGTGACATTCCAGATGATGTCAAAGGCTGGCAAACCCCAAAACTTGCAGCAAAACAACCACAGAGTACAGCCTTTTAGACTACTCCACTTCCTTCTTCTGGTCTCTCATTCATACTCTTAATTAATATCCACCCACACTGCACTCTTCTGTGGGACACAAGTACTGCAACCCCAGAGACTCAAGACTCAACCAGTTCTTCCAGACAGTCCTCTGAATCCTTTGCATTGATCTTTAATTGTGGGGCTGCAAAACACGTTCATCACTTGTGACTACTTTATCCTCATGACAGTCCTAGGGCAGAATATTACAAGGGGTCTGGCATCACATAGATCTGGGTTCAAGTCCTAGCCCTGTCACTCTATGACTTTGGACAAGTCATATAATCTCTGAGCCTCAGTTTCTGTATCTGTAAAATGGAAATAATAATGCCAGCAGGTTTACTGTAGGGATTTACTGAGATCAATATATAAATGGCTCATCATAGAGCCTGGCAGAGAGTGAGTACAGTGAACGTTAGGTATTATTAGTATTATTATCATTACCATCTTCCATTTTACAGATGAGAAAACTTAGGCTCAGAGGGAAAATGGTTTCCCAAGAGACATGCAGATACGTGAGGGGTCCCAGAGGCAAACCCTTCTCTCTGATTCTATTTCCTGAGCCCTTTTTATTCAACCACACTACAGAGATCAGGCTTTAGAGTAAATTTAGGAACAAAGGCAGCCTAATGAATGCTCAGAGAAGATCAAATAGGACAAAGTCACAACAAGAGGACACTACAAAGGAGCCAGGTGAAGAGGGAGAATCCCACTGCCTCCCGCCACCTCTCCTTATCGGCACAAAAAAGCAAAGCAACATTAGAAAAAAGAAGGGGGGTAGGAGGACAGGAGCCTCTGGGTTTGAGGAAGGGAGCTGGAATATTAAACACCAAACGCATCACAAACCCACTGGCTCCCCAGTGCTCCCTGCATCAGGCGGGCACCCAGGCTGGCTCTTCTCTGGATGGGGAAACACTGAGTACCCTCTGCTGGAAACAGTCGGCCCCAGAGGCAGCAGAGGCTCCCAAACTCCTGCTGTCCAATCTCTGCCTTGGAATATTCTCAGGCCAAAGTAAATGTGGGAACCCCATGGTGGAGTCGGAGCTGGAAGAAAATCCAAGATGTCGCCCAATGTAGCTCAGTCCTTCCAGGCAAAACCACACCAGAACCATTCCCGACAGATGCTAATTACATGAATGGTTTTAAATTAAATAATGAGGGACGGGTAGGGCAAGAGGGCCAATGATAACTTGAACAGAAATGCTGTCCAGAGAAAACAGTGGTAAAGACCAGAATCACTTAAGCACACACAAAGGAAGCCGGGACACAGGTAGGGACTTGTTTATACCCCAGGAGTAGATGGTGAAGAAGTGACTGCAGGTCCCCAGGCAGCCAGGCGAGAGCTTTGGCCTGGGCCCCGCCGCTTTTCAGCCGGGCTGCTGGTCTCTACCTCCCTGCAGGTTCCCAGGGAGGCCTCCCGGTCACGCAGGGCCATGTCTCCAGCTTCCTCTCCGCCTCTCCCGCCTCCCTCTCCTCCAAGGCCAGTGCCCAGACCTGCTTTCAGCTCTTCGGAGGCACCACACTTCCCTCTCCCTTCTAGGCCTTTGCAGCCGCAGGTCCCTCTGCCTGGAACACCATTGCCTCGCCCCACTTTCTACACCTGATCCTGTTGCCAACTCCTACCCTTCCTGGAGGTCTGGACTTGATCCTGGGAAGCCATTTACCACCGCCGCCCCCCACAAAAGGCACAGGCTCCTGCTGCCAAGTGTCTGGGTAGCACCCTGTGTCCCACCCAAGCCCAGGGCATGTCAATTGTACGTCCTCGCTTGGCTGTCTTGTCACAGCTGTATCCCCAGACTGATCACTGAGCAGGAGACACTCCATAAATTATTGGCAGATAAAAGAAGAGATGAATGCTGATTTCCAGTGGTATAGCCTGCTGCTTCAACTTTTGATGCTGAGGATAATGACAGGTGTGTATCTAATGTGCCCTTAAAGATCTTTTAGTAGTGATAAAACCGACGTTTACTAAGTGCATCTAAGGTGCGTGTGCTGTGCTGAGCACTTTACGATCCCATCCCAGTGAGCACACACAGCCCCCTTGGGCCAGGGGATGCTGTCTTTATCCCCTTCTTGAGGGCAGGGAGATGAAGATCAGAGAGGTTGAGTAACTTGCCGAGATCACAGAACCTTGACGTGACTGTGGGCTTAGCTGGCTGCTACGGCACCAGCCCTTCCCCACCACCACCACCTCAGAAAGCCCCTCGTGTGTAACTCTAGACCGGGCCTGCGGCAAAGTCAGCCCATTTCCTCTTCTCACATCGCAAGCCCAGATGGGGTCTGAGTGACACTTATCTCATCCCCTGTTGTAGAGCTGGAGCCAGGCAGAGCCCTGGAAACATGGAAGTCCCCCTGGACAGAGGGCAGGAGGAAGTGACCACCAGCCCCAAGGGGGCCTGGTCCCCTGGGTTCGAGAGTGCCGTCTGGCCCTGGCTGTCACATACCTCACGTCAGCAAAGAAGAAGTCACAGAGACAGGGAAGGAAACCAGTGGCAGGCAGACTCATCACAGGTTGTGTGTCCTCCTGTCCAAGGACAAGGGGAACTAGCCAAGGCTGCCTCGTTCATGCAGTCTTTCCTGATTCTACACTTGTGCCCTCATGTTGCTGGAGTCCCAGAGCCCTCTGCTGGCACCTGTGCTGTGGTCCTGCCCTGACTCTGTATGCACCTTGTGGCCCAGCTACAAGCAACTCTGCCACTTACCTAACCTCTCAATTGCTAAATTGCCTCTTCTGCAGAATGGGGGTGTGAATATCACCTACCCCCGTGGGGCTATTGGAAGGAATGTGTGTACATACACGTACATATACACACACTCATTACATGGATGAGTAGAGAGAGAGAGAGAGAGAGAGTGTGTGTGTGTGTGTGTGTGTGTGTGCGCGCGTGTGCATGTGCGTGTGCGTGTGTGTGTAAACGCTTAGAACAGTTCTTGGCGTACAAAATATGCTTAACAAACAATACCCGTTCTCATTAATGTCAATATGACTATGGCAATAAGCCAAGGAGGGACATCATTTATAATGACCAGGGATAATCCCTTTTGCAAAATCAAGCTGAGGTTCCCAAAATTTGGTCTGTGAAACATCCTCCAGGAGAACTTTAAGGCATATTTATTGAAGAGACAGACTCCTAGGTCCTAATCCTAGATCTACTGATTTTGAGTCTTTGAGATGGAGCCCAGGATATTCTTTCTTTTTTTTTTTTTTTTTGGTATTTAGAACACTTTAATATTTTAAGGTGGCATATAAAGCAAATTTATCTCTACTACATGATTTTAAAGACAAAACTTACAAACAACTGTACCTACAATAATTTTTTTTTTTAGGCGTTTGCATTTTTTTAAAAAATTTTATTTTGTCGATATACAATGTGGTTGATTATTGTTGCCCCTTACCAAAAGCTTCCTCCCTCCTCCCTCTCCTCCCTCCCCCTCAACAATGTCCTTTCTGTTTGCTTGTCATATCAACTTCAAGTAATTGTAGTTGTTATATCTTCTTCCCCCCCAGTTTTTTTTTTTTTTTTTGTGTGTGTGTGTGTGTGTGTGTGAATTTATATATTAATTTTTAGCTCTCACCCATAAGTGAGAACATGTGGTATTATTTCTCTTTCTGTGCCTGAGTCCTTTCACTTAATATAATTCTCTCAAGGTCCATCCATGTTGTTGCAAATGGCAGTATTTCATTCGTTTTTATAGCTGAGTAGTATTCCATTGTGTAGATGTACCACATTTTCCATATCCACTCATCCGATGATGGACATTTGGGCTGGTTCCAACTCTTGGCTATTGTGAAGAGTGCTGCAATGAACATTGGGGAACAGGTATACCTTCGACTTGATGATTTCCATTCCTCTGGGTATATTCCCAGCAGTGGGATAGCAGGGTCATATGGTAGATCTATCTGCAATTGTTTGAGGAACCTCCATACCATTTTCCATAGAGGCTGCACCATTTTGCAGTCCCACCAACAATGCATGAGAGTTCCTTTTTCTCCGCAACCTTGCCAGCATTTATCGTTCAGAGTCTTTTGGATTTTAGCCATCCTAACTGGGGTGAGATGGTATCTCAGTGTGGTTTTGATTTGCATTTCCCGGATGCTGAGTGATGTTGAGCATTTTTTCATATGTCTATTGGCCATTTGTATATCTTCCTTAGTGAAATGCCTACTTAGCTCTTTTGCCCATTTTTTAATTGGGTTGCTTGTTTTCTTCTTGTAAAGTTGTTTGAGTTCCTTATATATTCTGGATATTAATCCTTTGTCAGATGTATATTTTGCAAATATTTTCTCCCACTCTGTTGGTTGTCTTTTAACTCTGTTAATTGTTTCTTTTGCTGTGCAGAGCCCAGGATATTCTTAACAACCTGTCCAGGTGATTGCAATGGTCAGCCACATCTGGGACCCACTGGCTAGACCAGGTGTTTCCCCAACAAATGAGGGTGGGCTCTGCTGTGATTCCAAAGTAGTGAGGGGTTCCTTCCTTCCTTCCTTTCTTTTTTTCATCAGCATCTTGAAATTCTCTCTGCAGCTGTTTCTCCCCTCGTCCCCAGAAAGAACTCCAAGCAGACCTTCTCCTGATTATGTGAACCTTGATGACACCAAGTCTTATTTTCCATCCCCTGTACAAATAAAGGTTTGCTACAAATGTGACTTGTGTACACTTGATTGTATGGGCCATGTCTGATCTACTAGAAAGATGCCTTGGAAACCATGTATTCTAACTGCTCTCTTTACAGCTTAAGAAGCTGAGGCCCAAAGAGGGTAAGTGATTTGTCCAAGGTTACACAGCAAGCAACCAGGGTGAAGACTACAGCTCAAGTCTCTGGCTTCTTAGGCACTTCCTTTTCCATTGTAACAGGCTCCTGTTCCAAATACCCCGAACCACTCATTTATTTATCAGTTGTTGAATACACTATGTACTAGGCACAGTGCTAACTGCTTTACATGCATTCTCTCATTTAAGTCCCACGGGCAGTTCTTCATTGTGGGCATTATTATCCTCATTTCATGTCTGGTGAAGTGACCTGCTCAGAACCACACAGTTGGAAAGAGCCAGGATTGCAATCCAGGCCTCATTCCAGAACCTGGACCCTTGGCTATTATGCCAGTCATGGGACTATTGTCTCTCACCTCAAAACCTGTCCCTCTCTATCTACTCTGTGATGCTGGGGTGGGGGTTGTACAAAACATGTTTCTGCTTTACTGGCCAGCTCTGGGTTCGCCCCACCCATCAGAGGCTACACGGTGACTCACAAGATGCAGAAGGAAGAAGGGACTTGTTCCTTTCTGTCTGCTTCCTGTCCCTGTGAGGGTCCCCCAGCAATGCTCCTTCACCCCAGCAGGAGCAGGTCCTTCCAAAGCAGCAGCTGAATCTGCTTTGCAGTTTTTCCAACAATTGCACAACCTGCATCATGGTGTCCCACTCTGAAATGCCAGCCCCAGCAGTATCCCCTCTTCAGAGGACTTAGTTTCAGCTCCACAGGACCCTTCCTCTAAGTCCTAATTATTCCCACTCTTCCTTTGTTCCCCCAACTTTAGGGGTCGTTACTTCCGTTATACCTTGACGTTCTATTCTGACCCTTTCAGTCACTTTATTAACAACTTTATATCTAGTTAACAAT
This sequence comes from Cynocephalus volans, assembly GCF_027409185.1. Taxonomy (NCBI): domain Eukaryota; kingdom Metazoa; phylum Chordata; class Mammalia; order Dermoptera; family Cynocephalidae; genus Cynocephalus; species Cynocephalus volans. Next base: position 19,789,619 of record NC_084467.1, read on the forward strand.
TCCTGATATTAAATTTTGTCTCCACCTCAGCAGCCAGCAGGGCCTTCCTGTAGCAGTAGCTGAATCCACTTTGCAGCTTTTCCCACAATTGCAGAACAGTTTCATTGCCACCACCCCACACCAGATTCCAACACTAGCCAGCCTGTGCCCCCGCCTCAGAAGTCTGGGTCCCAGGCCCATGGGGCATGAGCCCAGAAACACCAGCACCGGCCAAGTGCACCTGATGAACACAACAGCCATTATGTCCTATTACATGGCATAAGTTTAAGTCACTATAGAGATTGCAAAAGGACCTGTGTTAATGGGCAGAGGGTTCAATCCCAAGGAATCAGTTTGACCTACGCAGGAACTGTCTACTGACAAGCAGGACTGTGCAGAAGGACAAAGTCTGCTCCTTGCTGTGGTGCAGAAAGGGGGTGGGCAGAGAACTACATCCAGTGGGGTGAATCAGGCCTTGACCAGTACTGCCCATCAAAACTGCCTGGGATTTCACCAAAGAGGACAAACAGATGGCAAATCAGCACAGGAAAAGATGTTCAGTGCAACTTAAATAAAACCACACTGAAATGTCATTACACACCTATCAGAATGGCTAAAATCAAAAATAGTGACAACATCGAGTGCTGGTGAGGACACAGAGCAACTGGCTCTCTCAGGCATTGCTGGTGGGAATGTGACATGGTACAGCTACTGTGGAAAACAGTTTGGCAGTTTCTTTAAGAACTAAACATGCAACGATCACATGCCCCAGGAATTGCACTCCTGGGCATTTATTCCAGAGGAATGAAAACTTATTTTCATGCCCAAAAAAGCTGTAAAGAATGTTTATAGCAGTTTTGTTTGTAATAGCCCCAAACTGGAAACAATCCATGTCCTTCAGTGGGTAAATGGCCAAACACTCTGTGTTAACACCCATACCATGGAATACGACTCGGTGGTGAAAGGAACAAACTATTGTTACGTGTAACGACCTGGATGAATCTCCAGAAAGTTATGCTGAATGAAACGAGTCAATCCCAAAAGATTAAATACTGCATGGTTCCATTTATATAATATTCGGGAAATGACTAATCTAGAAGTAGAAATGGAGAAGACTAGTGGTTGCTAAGGGTTAAGGGGGAGTCAGGAGGAAGTGGGTGTGGCTATGAAGGGGCAGCAGGAAGAATCCTGGTGGAGATGAAACTGTATCGTGACTGCATCAATGTCAGTATCCTGATTGTGACACTATACTATAGTTTTACAAAATGCTACCATTGGGGAAAAGTGGGTAGAGTACAGGGGATCTCTCTGTTATTTCTTACAGCTACATGTGAACCTATGATTATCTCAAAATTAAAAGTTTAATTTAAAAAAAAAAAAAAACCACCTGAGAGCTCTTTGCAAAACACCTACCTGAGTTGGGAGACTGATTCAATAGGTCTGGGGTGGGGCCCAGGTAGGTGTTGTTTTGAAGTCTCCCCAAGAGTGGAAAACCACACAATTAAATTACTTCTAAAGTCTCTTCCCCTAAAAATTTAACATTTTTATATGAAAATATATCAAAATCTAAATGTCTTGTGGATTCAGGCTGAAACTATCCCCAGCAACACCCGCTGCCAGTCTCCCCAGCAGAAAGGGAGAGGAACCCTGAAAAACAGAACCAGGTCACGCGGGGGGATGGTAGGAGGTGACGGGCAGCTCTCTTTCATGGTCCAAGGACTGCCCACCCGAAGACTCTCAGTGAAGCACAGCTGACAGCCACCAAGGCCAAGGGTGGGATGAGAACCCAGCTTTCTGGCTCTGTCCTCCGCAGCTCAGCCCGAGCTCTGGGCAGCCCCCCTGTAAGTGTCAGAACAGCTAGAAATGGTTCTAATTATAACCAGGAAGTTTTCAAGCATGTGGGTGGAAAGGAATGCCTATTCATGTAATAGCCCTTACTGCCGCACAGTACACCCCCCCACCAAGTGTTCTTGGCCCAGTTTTTAAGGGTAACAAATAGCGTACACGGCAGCACAGATAGGCGCCTTTATCACACAGGGGAGAAAGCCCACGTCTCTGCAGCAAGAACAAGAGCAGCAGGGGTCTCGGGAAGGACAGCAGTTCTCTGTGTCCCTGGGCTCTCCAAGGACCTGCATTTATGTAACCGGATAGCTTGGGGTTTTTTTCCTTCCCCCTTCACAATTAGCAACTAATTATCCTCTTCTCCATGCTAATGAATCACTGAAGACTCTTTAAGGGAGAAGAGTTAGCAGAGACAATGCTTTACTGCTTGACAGCCTCCCTCCCTCTCTCTCCCCGTCTCTGGCCACCAGACGCGGCTCCTTTGCCACCCTGAGCAGGGAGTTGTGAACTTGTGATCCGGAGCCAGTTCACTTCACAGCTAATGTGCTCAGCAGCACTCCAGGCAGCTTCTGGAGCCAGAGCAGGGAGGTGGGCAGGCCCCAGGAGTTCCAGGTCCAGGAAGCCGAGTCACCAAACTGAGTGAGGTTCCAATCCTCTCTCCCAGGAGGGCCGTCTGCTTCCAGCAGCAGCCCCGCCACAGGGTACCGCTTCAGAGGTTCCTGTTCCCTTCTTTCTGGTGTGCCCAGCAGCAATCTCGACTGCCACCAACAGTATAAAAAATAACTGCAGGAGTCCCGGGAATAGACATCTTCACCTGCCATTTGCTGGCTGTCTCCTTCCAGGCGTCGCTTCACCTCTCTGAGTCTTCAGAGTTTCTGTCTCTATAGACCCTTCCTCATAGAGTTACTGGGAGTGACAGAGGACATTCCACACCGTGCCGGGGAACAGAGTGGGTGCTCCATGAATGGCAACCACAGAAGTGATGCAGATGCTCTATGTCCAACTTCAAGAACGCCACAAGCCTCTTGGTAGGAAATACCGAGCTCAGGTCCTCTGTGCAACTCAGCTCTTCACAGCTTGGACCTTCCTAGGTTTGAAACACCCTAAAGCCCTACTATATATATTGTGTTATCAAAGAACGTTTAAGGACATGGGGGGTCTTAGTCTATTTTCTGCTGCTATAACAGAATATCTGAAACTGAGTAATTTATAAAGAACAGAGATTGATTTCTTACAGTTCTGCAGACTGGGAAGTCCAAGGTTGAGGGGTAGGGAGCCACATCTAGTGAGGGCCTTCGTGCTGTACCGTCCTATGGTGGAAGACGGAAGGCCAAGACAGCATGCACGAGAGAGAGAGAGAGAGAGAGAGAGAGAGAGAGAGAGAGAAGGGAAGGGGAACGGGCTCATCCTGTGATCAGGAACCCACTCCTGAGATAACTAGCCCACTTCCCCGATCACAATAATGGCATTGATCCATTCATGAGGGCAGAGTCCTCATGACCTAATCACCTCTCAACAGTCCCACGTCTCAACACTGTTGCATCGGGGATTAAGTTTCAAACCGTAGCATGAGGAAAAGCTCCCAACGGCTCCTGAGAAATAAGGACAGAGAAGCAAACTACATGTGCAGCAGGTGCCAGGATTGTCACAGGCAGAAAAAGATTAGAATGAAATCCACCAGAACATTAACAATGATTTTCCCTGGCTGATCAGATGATGGGGGCAAGGGGTACAAGGGGTAGTTGCTTTTGTCATTACGTTTTTTCTAACATTTATGACATTTCAACCAGAAAGTTTAAAACCCATTGAAATTCTATTTTGTTTACATGCTAGATAAAATGTTTTAATGTTATATATAATATAGGAAAGCTACCTATTTTAAAATCTGGGCTTTTTGGTGGAAGTGTTTAGGAAAAAACAATTGGATTTCTTTTTATTCATGCACTCAAATGGCCTTGCTCTGGATGCTGGAGGAGCTATGGGGGCAGGAGACCCGGACCCGACCTTCAGGAAGCTCAACAGTCCAGCAAGAAAGGAAAGACAGGTGTTGTGGAGGAAGTCCAGGCAACGTGTTCTGGGAATCCCAAAGCAGGAGGACCAAGGAGAGCGTCTTAGAAAGAGGCCCATTCAGGCTGGTTTGGGAAGTTGTAGGAGTTCTAGGAATCATAGGATTTGGGCACATGGCACTATTTCATCCCACTGTAGCCAAATTGGGACATCAGTTGGGGTCAAGAAAAGCTGGGTTTCCTGCTCCCTGACTTTCTACCACCTTCTCTTTCCTGGACACAGCAGAGAAAATAGCCCATCTCTGGGCATCTCACAGAATCACAGGACCATAGTGTGTCAGAGCTAGAAGAGAGATCGTAGAGTTGAATGTCCTCGGTATACACATGAGGAAATTGAGGGCCCAGGAAGGAGGAAGGTCCTGCTCCCGGGGTCTCCTGATTTTTCCATCCAGGGAATAAGGGCAGACTTGTTGAGTGGCATCTGGTTGGCAGTGCCCATCTCACATCAGCAGAGACAAAGCAACTGCTTGTTTATCCCAGCTTGGCTCTTGGTCTGTACCCATGCCTGGTTCATGCCTTGGATGCGTGGATTGGAGAAAAAACTTTTAAACATAAAAATAAATAAATATTAATTAATTAATTTATTTATTTATCAAAAGGGCAGGCCTGGCTTCTAACACTATTGCAATGCAGGGTGCATTATTGAGAAGCAAGCATCAACAGCAGCACCACAACCCCACAGAACTGCTCTAGATGCTACTAATTCCTTCTTCCTGGTTGCCTTCCATGAGCACAGGGCGAGTATCCGACAGCAACGTTGCAGTGTCATACAAACAGCTACTGAAACCTGGCGAATGAGCCTTCATCTGCCTCAGTCATGAGCCTTCATCTGCCCCAGTCATGAGCCTTCATCTGCCCCAGTCATGAGCCTTCATCTGCCTCAGTCATGAGCCTTCATCTGCCCCAGTCATGAGCCTTCATCTGCCTCAGTCATGAGCCTTCATCTGCCTCAGTCATGAGCCTTCATCTGCCCCAGTCATGAGCCTTCATCTGCCTCAGTCATGAGCCTTCATCTGCCTCAGTCCTGTATCTTGGAGCTCTAAACACTGATCATGGGTTGGCCTGACATATTACCCAAATTCATCCTGAGAAAACTAATAACGGGTCCTGCCAGCATATCCCTCCACACATGTAAGAAAGAAAGCGCCCTCTCTTTTTGGCATACTTAACTATGCCCTCTTTTGGCACAACCAAGAATATGATGGTTAAGGACAGGACTTTATAGCAAAGCCGACCTGAGTTCAAGTCCTTACTCCACCTCTTACAAGCTGCCTGACATGGAATAATTTACATAGTCTTTCTGTGCCTTCTCTTCCTAATCTATAACATGATCATACACGGCCCATAGGGTTGTTATGAGGATTAAATTAAATAAGTACGTAAAGTGCTTAGCACCGTACTGTAAACTCAAGTCCCTGGATTGTGAGCCTCCTGAGGGCAGGTAGGTGTTGAGTCTACCTTGTCCACCCTCACTCCCCAGAACCTAACAAAAAGCCTGCCCTCTAACAGAGGCTCAATAAACTGTGATGAATGAATGCTTAAAGAATGAATATGCTAGCCCAAATTAAAGATTCAATGCTATGATTATTATATCCTACAGTGTCCTCTACTTTCATGTCCAAAAACAAATTTAGAATGGGAAACACTCAGAAGCTGATTTCCCAGGTTTTAACTATTGCTAGCAGGGGAAATGGGTGGGGTGTCCTCTGTTTTCAGCAGTATTTAACTCTTTAAACCTTCCAACCTAAAACGACCAAATATGCCAGCTGGAAAAAAATACTTTAATTGCATCAATTAACTCTTAGAAATATAAGGCATATTCAGAACCAAAAACTAAGTGAATATTGAAACTCAAGGATGTTAGTGGTGCTTTGAAGCTCCATGCAGTAGAGATTGGAGACAAAGCTCAGAGCCCACCCAAGATGAGGACTCTAATAGAAAACCCCCTCTGCATAAAGCCAAGACTCCAAAAAGTTACACGTGGTACCAAGGTGCACTAGAACAAAACCACTCTACTCTCTACTCCCTAGGGACTGCGAGGCAAATTGTTTATACTAAACCTTGGCAGTGAATGGAAGGGGGTAAACCCCTCCCTTAGAATTTGTAGCTACAAGTCAACCCGAAAGAGAGGCTTTGCAGACTGAATTCACTCTACTTGGGTGGTCCAAAAATACCAAGCCGAGAATTTAGTTTTAAAGTGGTCTCAAGTTGGTAATGACCACAGGCTCCTGGCAGAAGTCAATGCAAATCCCCTCTGTAGGATCCACCTTCCACATGGTCTCTAAGATGGCTCAGAGGTAAAATTCTGATATGTGAGCTCAACAGTCACAATTGCAAGACACACAAGGTAACCAGGCATCATTAGCAAGAGTCAGCAGAAACAACATGTGGTAGATTCAGACCCACAAAGACCTCAAACACTGGAATTATCAGACATAGAGTTCAAATAATTTTGACATATTTAATGACATTTTTAAAGAAGCATTAGAAATATGACTAAAGATGAGCATCTATAAAAGTGACTTCATGGATTAAAAAAAGAACTTCTTGAAATGAAAAACATAATAACTAAAATTTAAAACTCAGTAGATGAGTTTAACAGCAAATTAGACACAGTTGAAGAAGAACAAAACACAGAAATCATAGAGGTGGAAAATATAAAAGAAAGATTAAGACACAAGGAATAGTGTACAAAGTTGTAACATATAGTTTTAATCATGGTTACAGAAGGACAGAAGAAAAAGAATGGGACAGAGGCAATATTTGGAGAGACAACCATCACTGAATTAGCCAATATCTCTGAGAAATGTCCATAAATTTCATAAATATTTTATAAGTAATGAAAATAAATAGCCACAGATTTAAGAACCTAAAAAAGCTCAAGTGGGATAAATAAAAAGAAATTAACATCTAATAGGGTTGCCATGTTTAGCAAATGAACATATAGGACTCTCAGTTACATTTGGATTTCAGATAAAAAAATGAAGTTTTTTTTGTTTTTTGTTTTTGGTTGTTTTTTTAGTATAAGTATGCCCTGGGCAATATTTGGAACATACCGATACTAAAAATGTATTTGTTGTTTATCTGAAATTCAAATTTAACTAGGCATTTCATATCTTTTATGGCAACTCTAACACCTAGAAATATCATAGTGAAACTACAAAACATTAAAGAAAAAGAGAAATTTATAAAAGCAGCCAAAGAGATCAGACAGATGGCCTCTAAATCAATGACAATGATATTGACAGCTGACTTCTCAACAGCAACAAGAGTTGCTACAACTCAGGGCAATAATGTCTTCTATGTGTTGGAAAAAGCATAGCTAGTTTTTTGTATCTAGAGAAAATACCTTTAAAAATGAGACTAAAACAAAGACATTTTCAAACAAATGACCATGCCGTAAATAGATCCTCATTTATAAAAAAATTACTAAATGAATCCTTCAGGAGGAGAAAAGTGATCCCAGATGGAAGCTGGAGAAGCAAGAACAAATGGAGACCCAGGAAGACGGTGACTATGTGGATAAATCTACACAACACAGACTTACCAAACCATTAATGCCACGTGGGATTAAAAACCAAGGTAGAATAAAATGTAGGACAATAATAGAACAGAGAGGCATGATGAAGTTTTAGAGGATGCTTGTATTTGGGGGGAAAGGATAATGGTGATTAATTTCAAAATTTGATGAAGTGAGTATATTCACAGTTCTAAAGACTTAAAAAATAGCAATAAAGTAAATAACTTTCAAACACACGATTAGGATGGAAAGAGAAAAATAATCAATCTTCCCAAAATGGTGAAAAAAAGGGGAAGAAAACAAAAGGCAAAATAGAAAGCAAATAAGTACATAAATAAATCCAAATAAATCATTGATTATCTAAAATTCCAGGTATCTGGGTGGATTTTTTGAAAACCAGGTAAATACCATTTATGAGAGTCACAAGTAAAACATGTGAAAAGAATAGAAGAGGCTCTAGGCTGAACATGTGATGGCTGGAATGGCTTCAGTCATCTTTAGACCATGCGGAGCATCACCTCCAACAGGGCAAGGACAGCGGGGAACTCTGTCCCACCCACTCTGTCTCTGCTAGACCCACCTGGGAACTCTCCTGCCTCAGCAGTTTTCTTGTGGGATAACAGTGCCCTTTTGTTTAAGCCACTTTTGGTGCCTGCAGCCTTCTGTGCCTTCTGTGCCTGCAGCTGGAGACACCCCATCTGATGCCACGATTGTATATACCAGCTGCCTCGTACGTGTTAACTCATCTGATTCCGTCTGTGAGGAAGATGTTATTAATTAAACCCATTTGAGAGATGAAGCAATGGAGTCTGACAGGTCAATGCTGCATCCAAACTCACACTGGTGGAGCCTATTTTAAACACAATCAGTGCCCAATAAATGTGTGATGGGAGAGTGAACGACAGAGTGTGGGGTGCAGCTGAGTGGCTGAGGGGCACAGCCTGCCATGAGGCCCAGAAACACAACCCGGTGTGGGTCACATCCTGCTCCAACCCTCTGACCAGTCCTTGACTCCCCAGCCTGAGCATCTTCAAATTCATCCAGACCACGGTATTTTTTTATTTCCTTGAGATAGGAGGTGCTCTTTCCATGGGTTTAGGTTTCAGGACATGCCTCTGGGTTTCAATCCACTCCCTGAGGTCTCAGGCCCCTCTTTTAAACCCTCCCCTAGAGGAGAGTTACTGTTGCTTGTTGGTCCTATTTTCAGCATCAACAGAGGGAAGTTGGGACCACAAAGGGTCTGGCTTATGCAAATCCAGTGGCTGGGCATGCTCAGTAGGGAGGGGTTATATAACCTTGGCAGCCGAGCATGCTCAGTAAAGTGGAGTGTATTCTTTAAATGACTTACCACTAGGGGAGCTAAAGAGCACAGAATATTCTTGAGTATGTTCAGTGCCTGTGATAGAATTTGAACAGGCCCTAAAAGGAGACCAGCTGAGCAGGTGCAAGACTATGTTACATAACAGGGAAGCATCCCCTTCGTTGAATATTTATTAGGTAGCATGAATATGTATTAGATAGTAAAACTATAAAAACTGAATCCCGGGAGAAAGCAGGGCTGTGGCTCCCTCTCTCTGGGGCCAGTCTGCAGTCGGCCTGTGAGTGTGTATTTCTTTCTTTTTGTATCAAACTTGCCTTTAGTAGTGTGCTGTTCATTCTAGAGCCAGCCTGCACTTTGCGAATGTGTATTTTTTACTCTTGTATTAAGCTTGGTGTGGGCCCTGCTCAGTCTCTGGAGTTTGGCTGCACTCTGTCTGTGAAACCTGTATCTCTTATTCATTTCATTAAACCTGTTCTCACTTTCTACTGTGACTCTGCTCTTGAATTCTTTCCTGTGGTGGAGCCAAGAACCTGGAAAGAGGACAGGGTGAGTTGAGACCAGCCATCGGGCCTCCCCAGACCCTCTCCTCTGGCATCACTCTCATCAAATTCCAAATTGAAGACTACCCTTACAGCCAGAAAGTCCTTCCTAAACTCTAACTTCAGCTTCCCCTCTTGGAGTGCAGTTTGGTCCCTGTCCCCAGAACACGACAGTCCTGCTGCTCTATGCCTTCTCTTTAGCAGAAAAGAAAACAGTGCCCCTGGACTCAGCACCCTGACTCCAGGCAGAGCCCCACTATGAAAAGCAATCTCGTCTGAAACAAAGGCTGCTGGAGCTGGGTTTCAGGCATCCTTCACGCTCCCTAGCCAAATGGAGAGCCCACACAGCAAAGCCACGCTTATGCTTCCCTTTCTTTTGCTGGGCGTCCATCACATGATGGCAATGACTGTTCAGCAAGTGCATTTCTCTCGGGCTCACCACACAGCTCAGAGCCTGGGATGTGCCCAACACCACTTGGTAACATCACCTCCAGCTTCCCAAAGGCAGTGTTCTAGGAGAGGAAAATGGCTCCTGAGATTGCTTAAGGCCCCTGGGGAAATGACAAGGAGAAATTAACCTTCCATTGCTAATCTTCCCAGCAGAAGATGGTCGTCTGGCTCCTGCAGGGGTCCCAAATCCCTCTATGCTGCCAATGGGCAGAGGGCAAGGCAGAGGTCAAAAGGAGGCACTGTTTGTAATTCTTGCACACTGGCCGTCTACATGACAGAATGCCCCACCAGTTTGGTCCAAATCACTAATAACAGACATCGAGTGTCCACCAACACCTAACTCTCCATGCCCATGGATCAGCTCCCTGCTCCAGGTTCAGCTTACATCCTCGCTTTCTGGGCTCTGGCAACCTACCACCTTCCCAGCACAAGGCCTTGGCCTTGGATGGGCCCTCTGCCTGGAATACTTAGTTGTCCCAGTTGTAATGACTTTAAGGTCCATGTCCCTACTAGACCATGAGGGCAGGTACCTTATCTATCTTGTTTGCCACTGTAGCTCCACTGCCTGGCTCAGTGCCTGGTCCACACTGAGTACTCATGAAGGAAACTCCTGCAGCTTCAGATGTGCAGAGCGCTGTGGAGATGAAAGAGTGAACACATAACTTGGTTCCAGAACATGTGCTCTTGATCCCATGCTAAAGTGCCTCTCTCATTATAGACTCTCCTGGGTGGCTTCATGCACCTCCCCAGCTAGACTGTATCCTGTCTTAGGACAGGACAGGTCTCTGTTTCCTTGGCATTTTCCCTACCTCAGAGTAATCTACGTTCTCAGTAGTTAACAATTGCACACAATTCAGTCAAAAGGAGCCAGAAGACTACTTTTCATGGGCTTGTGGTCTAAGACAAAATAAGATAGAAAGTGAAGAGGAAATATCAATCATAGGGGAATCAGGGAATTGTCCCCCAAATGTGAATAGATTCTTTTCATTTTCCTTCAGAGCTTGCTCTCTTTGTACATCTAAACTGAAAAAGAAGAAAATTGAGGCTGGAAAGTGAGTGGAGCAGGCCTTAGTCCAGACCTGCCTGCAGTCCCTCTGCATTCCTTGCACTGGAGTTGCAGAAGGTGCAGCAGACCTCCAGCCCTGCTAACCAGCCCGAGGGAGGTGGCATCCCCAGGCACCTCCTCTATCCTGTTAAGGAGAAACTGTGGAATTGTGAGAGAGTAGAACTGGGCTGCACTGTTCACCAGCCTGTGACAGAGAAGCCTGACTCCACGGCTCCAGGACTAGGAAATCTGTGAAGGAGCTTCCACTAATTATGGCATCCCGAGCAACTGGATCAGTTAGGAATGTGTTAAGGCGCAAGTAACTGAGAACTCAGTGAACAGCATGCTGGACACATATAAGGGTATTTTTCCCCCAAAAGAAGTCATTGAGAATTCAATGTCTATAGAAGTCAGTTCAGCCACTCAAAAAATCAGGAGCAATGTTTCTGTGATTCTCTTGGCCTTTCCTTCAGGCCTCAGGATGGCTGCTGCAGCTCCAGCACAGTAGAGGCAAGAAGGCAGAGGAGACATGGCAGCACCCAAAATATCTGCGTCCTTGATAAAGAAGGGAAATCTTTCCAAGAAACCTTCCAGAAGACATCAGCTTCTGACCCGATAGCTGGTGATGGGTCACATGGTCACGTATACCTGCTAAGGGAGCTGGGATGGGGAACATTTAGCACTTCCACCTTATACAGTGGGGTAAGTAGGGAGAAGGGGTGGGAATGGGTGTTAGTTTAGGTTCCCCTAAAAGCAGAGCCTAAGACACGGACTTGGGGCAGGTAGCTTATTTGGAAGGTGATCCAGAAGCACAGTGAGGGAATGGGGGAGGTGAGACCATGAAGAAAAGTCAGTTCAGGGGGATTAATGAGCAGGTTACCACCCTGGGCAACTAGGCACAATCCCGCTGGGGACCCTCTGAGGGACTGTGTGGAGCATGCCTCAGAACCCATCCCCCTACCCAACGCCCTGCTCGGGGAGCCTGGGACCTGTGTCCACAGATTCCCATTCCCCATTGATTCCCACTAGATTCCCATTCATGGCATTTCCAGCAAGCTCCCTGATGCCAAAGAAAGCCCATAGGTGAGAAGAATAGAGAAGAGAACACTGTAGGCATTCTAGAAACTTCACCGTGGCTGCAAGTGAGCTCAGATGGGCTGAGAGGATGGGGGGTGGGCATCGATAGTGCCTGCATGGCCACCGACGCATGCAGCTGGAGCTTCTCATTTGCAGTCCTCGGTTTTCCCTCCCTCGGGGTCCAGTGCTCAGTGGCCCTGCCGGGGCACCTGCCTCAGCCGTCTCCCTGATGGGTCCTTCTCTATATCTGCAGTCTCCCATAGCCCACAGACAGGCCCTTGGGTACTGAAGAAAGAATGTCATGACCCAACTTACACCAATATTGCAACAATATATCGATAAGATTTAGATGGCACCTTAGAGTTCACTATGAAACTTTACATGCATTATTTTGTTTAAAAATCACAACATTGCCTAGAGAGGAATCTGTGGCTCAGGGGAGTGAAGTAATTTGTGCAGGGATATTCAGCTAATAAGTTAGGTACCTTCTAACTGCTCATACTCTAAATATCAAGCTATTCCACCCTCTCCTCGATGTCTTCTGTTTTCTTGTTATGGTAGCCACTCACTAAATATTTCTGTTAAATAGAAAAAAAAATGAATAGAAAAAGATATTCTAGGCAAAAACTAACAAAATCAGAAAGCATAGTTATATTAACATCAGAAAAATAGACATTCACACAAAAGATATCATCAGGGATAAAGAGGATCATTAAATTATGATAAGAGGTCCATTTCACCAAGAAGATGCAGCAATTCTAAACTTATATATAAGTAATAACATCGCCTAAAAAGAGTTAAGGAAAATTTGACAGAACTGCAAGAAATTCACAAATCCATCATCATAGTAGAGACTTTAAACACACTTTTCTCAGTAATGGATAAATAACACAAACAGAAAAACCAGTAAGCATGTAGAAAATTTGACTGACACAATTAACAAGCTTCATCTGATGAACATATATAGAACATTGCACTCATCAGACTTTCATGAATTCATGAAATGCTTTTTATAAACATTTCAAAGATTTGGTGTATACTCTAAGCACAATGTAAATAAGTTAGAGTTGACCTCACCAGATTTGTTCCCTGGACTTTGGATTTTCTAGCCTCCAAAACTGTAAGCAATAAATATTGTTTGTTTACAAATTACCCAGTTTCAGGTATTTCTGTTATAAGCAACAGAAATGAACTAATGCACTAGGAAAACTACAAAATTCTGATGAACAAAATAAAGAACAAAATTAATGGAGAGGTATCCCATGTTCATGGATAGGAAGACTTAATATTGTCAAGATGTCAGTTCTTCCCATGTCAATCTATAGATTCAATGCAATTCCAATCAAAATCCCAATGATTGTTTTGTGGATATCAACAAACTGAGTTTATAAAGCAGAGGCAAAAGATGCAGAATAGCCAACACAACATTGAAAGAGAAGAAAAAAGTTCAAGGACTAACACTACACAACTTCGTGACTTAATATAAAGCTACAGTAATCCCAGACAGTGTGGTACTGGCAAAAGAGGAGACAAATAGATTAATGGAATACAATAGAGAGCCCAGAAATAGACCCAAATAGTCAACTGATCTTTGACAATGGTACCAAAGGCCACATAGTGGAGCAAAGATAATCTTTTCAACAAACGGTGATGGAATAACTGAACATGTACATAAAAAAAAAAATGAATGTAGACACAGACCTTAAACTTTTGAAAAAATTAACTCAAAATGGATCATAGATCTTCATGTAAAGTGAAAAACTATAAAACTCCTAGAAGATAGCATAGGAGGAAATCTAGATGACCTTGGGTATGGTGATGACTTTTTTGATAGAACACCAAAGGCACAATTCATGAAAGAAATAATTGGTAAGCTGGGCTTCATTAAAGTTTAAAAATTTCTGCTCTGGGAAAGGCAAAGTCAAGAGAATGAGAAGACAGGTCACAGACTGGGAGAAAATAGTTGCAAAAGACACATCTGATAAAGGACTGTTGTTTAAAATGTATGAAGAATTCAGCAATAAGAAAATGAACAACCTGAATTTAAAAATGGGCAAAAGACCTGAACAGACCCCTCACTAAAGAAGATATTCAGATGGAAAATAAGCATATGAAAAGATGCAACATCATAGGCCATTATGGAATTGCAGATTAAAACAACACTGAGATATCAGTACACACCTACTAGAATGGCCAAAATTCAAAACATTGACAACACCAAGTGCTGACCAAGATGTGAAGCCACAGGAACTCTCACTCATTGCAGGTGGGAATGCAAAATGGTGCAGCCACTGTAGAAAACAGTTTAACGGTTTCTTACTAAACATAACACACTCAAAACTAAACACACAATCCAGCAATCATGCTCCTTGCTATTTACCCAAATGAATTGAAAACTTCTGTCCACAAAAAACCTGCACACAATGTTTGTAGCATTTTTATGTATAATTTCCAAAACTTGGAAGCAACCAAGCTGTCCTTCAGTAGGTGAATGGATAAATAAACTGTGGCACCTCCAGATAACAGAAGATTATTCAGCACTAAAAAGAAATGAACTATCAAACCATCATAAAACATGGAAGAAGCTTAAGTGCTTGTTTGTTTGTTTGTTTGTTTGTTTGTTTTAAAGATGACCAGTAAGGGGATCTTAACCCTTGTCTTGGTGTTGTCAGCACCACGCTCACCCAGTGAGCCAACCGGCCGTCCCTATATAGGATCCGAACCCGTGGCCTTGGTGTTATCAGCACCACACTCTCCCAAGTGAGCCACAGGCCGTCCCCCTTTAAGAGCTTGTTAGTAAGTGAAAGAAGCCAGTCTGAAAAGACTACGTACCGTATGATTTCAACTATATGACATTCTGGAAGAAGCAAAACTGTGGAGACAATGAAAGGATCAGTGGTTGAGATTAGGGGGAAGGGAGAGGTGAATATGCAGAGCACAGACGATTTTTAAGGACAATTGAGCTTTTCTGTATGATACTATCATGGTGGATACATGTCATGATACATTTTTTAAAACCCATGGAAGGTATAACGCCAAGAGTGAATTTTAATGTAAACTATGGACTGCAGGTAATGATGTGTGAATGTAGGTTCGTTGTAGCAAGTGTGCCACTCTGGTGTGGGACGTTGACAGTGGCGAGGCTCTGCGTGGGGGGGTGGGGGTAAAAGGCAAAAAAGGCAAACCTCTGTACCTCCTACTCAATTTTTCTGTGAACCTAAAACTTTATTTTTCCGTTCTGAAAAATAAAGCCTTTTCGAATAAAATAGGAAATCATGATATGAATTAACACAGGAATAAATTGAAAGTTTGATGAGGAAGGAGATACTTAGTTTCCAAATACTTTTCCACAAAATATTTGTTAATTACAAGGAGAAGGACTGGTGGACATCACCATAATCAATGGAGAAAGACTGGCAGACTCCACCTTAATCAATGGATCAAAGTTCACTTCATTGGTAATGGGACACATTAGAATTACAGCACATGCTCGAATGCGGTGGGAACAGCCACAGCGTCATTTCTGTGGTACTCCTGCCACTGTTGCATAAACGGAGTCTAACATGAGGAAACATTGGACAAACCCAAATTGAGAGTCATGCTGCGGTAAAACTGACCTGTCATCATTAAAAGTGTCAAGGTCATGAAAATTAAAGGAAGACTGAGGAACAACTCCAGACTGAGTAGTGGATTGAATTATGCCCTCACAAAACTCAGTGGAACTTGGATTGTGTCCCTCAAGTTTTATGTATTAGAAACTTAGCCCCCACATGACTGTTCAGAGGGTGGGAAATCCTATCAGAGTAATTGAAAAGTGGAGGCTTGAAGAGGTGAGTGGATTGTAGGACCGTGCAGCAGTGAATGGATTAAAAACGGTCATCAGGGGCGTGGTTCTGAGGGCTTTAAAAGAAGAGGAGGGTCTGTCTCTCTATCTCTCTCTGCTCTCTCTGCTTCCCCCATCTTGCAATGTAGGACCTCTGGGTCACTGTCACCACCACCAGATGAACTTTGGACTTGCCATCCTCAGAAACTGTAAGCAATAAATTTCGTTTTTCTTCATAAAATACCCAGCTCAAAGTATTTTGTTATAAGCAACAAAAACGGACTAATACAAGACATAACTAAATGATTCTGAATTGTATCCTTGGCTATAAAGGACATTATTGGGACCACAAGGGAAACTTGAATAAGGTCTGAAGATTAGACTTTAGTAACAGATTAGTGTTAATTTCCTGATTTTGATGGTTGCATTGTTGTTCTGTAGACGTAAATTGTTCATCGGAAATGTACACTAAAGTATCAGAGGAATAATGGGGCACCATGTTGGCAATCTACTCTCAAAGTATAGGAGAAAAAAAGTTTTTTATACTGTACTTGCAACTTTGAGATTGTTTCAATTTTTTTTAAATTTAAGTTTATTTTATAACATATCCACATGTTAAAGAATGAAGTTGGACCCCAACCTCACACCACATACAAAAAATAACTCAAAGTAGACTAGCAACTTAAATATAAAAGCTAAAACCAAAAAACTCTTAAAAGAAAACATAGGGGTAAATATTTATGAGTTTGGATTTGACAATGGACTCTTAGATCTGACACCAAAAGCAAAAGCAGAAAAAAAAAAAAAAATAGGTAAATGGGATTTACTCACATTAAAAACTTTTATGCACCAAAAGACATTACCAAGAAAATGAAAAGGCAACCTACAGAATGGGGAAGATATTTGCAAATCATATATATCTAACAAGGGTCTGTAGCCAGGATATATAAAGAACACTTGCAACTCAACAACAGAAAGACAAACAAACCAATTAAAAAATGGCCAAAGGACTTGAATAGATATTTACCAAAAGAAAATATACAGATGGCCAACAAGCATAGGGAAATGCAAATCAAAACCATAATGGGGAGGGGGATGTTGGTCAAAGAGCACAAAATTTCAGCTAGACCGGAGGAACAAGTTCAAGAAATCTATTATACAACATGGTGGCTATAGCTACCAATGATGTATTGTATACTTGAAAGTCACAAAGAGAACAGATTTTAGGTGTTTTCACCACAAAAAGTAAGTATGTGAGGTAATGCATATGTTAATTAGCTCAATTTAGAAATTCAACAATGATACATATTTCAAAACATCGTGTTGTGCACTATACAACAATTTCTATTTGTCAATTTAAAAAAATTTTTTTAAACAACAGTGAGATATCACCTCACACCCTCTTAGATGGCTATAGTTTTAAAAAAACAAAAACAGAAAATATCAAATTTTGACCAGGTTGTGGAGAAACTGAAACCTTATACAACATGATGGGAATGTAAACGGTGCAGACACTTTGGAAAACAGTTTGGCAGTTCCTCAAAATATTGCCTTATGCTCCTAGGCATATGCCCAAAAGAATTGCTACCAGGTACTCAAACAAATAGAGATACACACATGTTCATAGCAGCATTATTCACAAAAACTAAAGGGCAATTATAAAACAACCCAAATGTTCAGCAACAGATGAATGAATAAACAAATTGTGGTATCTACATACAGTGGAATATTATTCAGCCATAAAAAGGAATGAAGTGCCCCATACATACTACGACATGGTGGACCTCAAAAACATTATGCTGAGTGAAAAAACTAAGACACAAAATGTCACATATTGTATTATTCCATTTACATGAAATATCCAGAATAGGTAAATCCATAGAGACAGGAAGCAAATTGGTCTTTGCCAGGGGCTGGGAGGAAGGAGGAATGCAGAGTGACTGCTTCATGGGCACAGGGTTTCCTTTTGGGATGACGAAAATGTTTTGGAACTAGACAGAGTGGTGGTTGCATAACATTGTAAATGGCCACTGAATTGTTCACTTTAAAATGGTTAACTTTATATCACATGAATTTCACCTCAATTAAAATAAAAACAAAACTACTAGTTTCCTTCCCTAAACTTCATCTTCTTCCTATATAAAAAAGTCCCTATAAACTTTCAGATTATAACTCAAAGTATAAAATAAATATTCATGTGTCCATAGTGATACAAATAAATAATGGAAGGAAGGCAGGAAGGAAAGAAAGAAGAGGAGGGACAGGTTTCCCATGCAAAAGATTCCAAAGATTCTACGTAGCTACTCCCCCACCTCAAAGAGGTGGAGCTCAACTCTTCACTTAAGTCACTTGCAGTGACTTCCTTCCAAATCCTAGAATACAGAAAGGGGTCAGGAGAAGCAACTTTTCAGTGATGAGACCTGGGAAACACTGCCTTAACCATGTGATCAAGGGTGACATCACCAGTGACAAGTCACATGCCCCGATATGAAATGTCGAAAGGGTCTTCTTCTCAAAAACCCATAACCCAATCTAGGCACAGGAAAAACAGACAATCCCAAATTGAGGGACATTCTGCAAAATACCTGATCCGTACTCCTCAACACTGTCCAGATCACCAAAAACAAGGGAAGTCTGAGAAACTGTCACAGAGCAAGGAGGTTAAAGAGACATGGCGACTAAACATAATGTAGTGTCCTAGGGGGTGCAGTAGGACAGGAAAAGGGACTGGGGAAAAACTGGCGAAACTGGGACAACTGAGGAGTTTAGTTAATAGTAATGTACCAGCATTGTTTCCTTAGTAGTAAAAAAGGGGATCTTACTATGTAAGATGTTAACGATAGGGGTGGCTCAACCAGTTAGAGCTTGGTATTGTGACACCAAAGTCAAAGGTTCAGATCCCATAACAGCCAGCCACCAAAAAAAAAAAAAAAAAAACCAAAGAAAACCAAAAATAACATAGGAGAAACTAGGTAAAAGATAGAAAGGAACTCTGTACAATCCTTGCAACTTTCCTGTAAACCTAAAGCTATTCTCAAATAAAAAGTTAATTTTTTTCCATTACTAACATATTACATTAGTGTGGTACATTTGTTATCATTATGAATCAATATATATGATTGTTAACTTAATTTTACATTCAGTTTCCCTCTGTGTTGTATAGTTCTATGTTTTTTTTCAAAAGGCAAAGAACAGAACCGTGAATATGAATGCCATCATTTGTAATATGTGTATATATACACACATATGTCTATGTAATACACATATGTTTGCATACGCACAGAACATCTCAGCAAGCACACCCTAGAAAATGATAGCACTGAGACCTCTGAGACCTGAACTAGGTGGCGAAGGTCAGTGAAGGAAGGACAGTGCATACCCTTTTCTACCTTTTGAATTTTGAATAAGAAGGGTTTAAAGTGGCTGGCCAGGCCTCTATGGAAAATGGTATGGAGGTTCCTTAAACAATTGCAAATAGATCTACCATACGACCCAGCTATCCCACTGTTGGGAATATACCCAGAGGAATGGAAATCATCAAGTCGAAGGTATACCTGTTCCACAATGTTCATCGCGGCACTCTTTACAATAGCCAAGAGTTGGAACCAGCCCAAATGCCCATCATCAGATGAGTGGATACGAAAAATGTGGTACATCTACACAATGGAATACTACTCAGCTATAAAAACGAATGAAATACTGCCATTTGTAACAACATGGATGGACCTTGAGAGAATTATATTAAGTGAAACAAGTCAGGCACAGAAAGAGAAATACCACATGTTCTCACTTATTGGTGGGAGCTAAAAATTAATATATAAATTCACACACACACACACACACACACACACACACACACACACACACACAAAACCGGGGGGGGGGGAAGAAGATATAACAACCACAATTATTTGAAGTTGATACGACAAGCAAACAGAAAGGACATTGTTGGGGGGGAGGGGGGAGGGAGAAGGGAGGGAGGTTTTGGTGACGGGGAGCAATAATCAGCCACAATGTATATCAACAAAATAAAAATTAAAAAAAAATAAAAAATAAAAAAATAAAATAAAATAAAGTGGCTGGCCAGTTAGCTCAGTGGGTTAGAGCGTGGTGCTGATAACACCAAGGTCCAGGGTTTGATCCCTGTACCGGCCAGCTGCCAAAAAAAAAAAAAAGATTTTTAAAAAACTGTTCTGAAGCAAAAATGACAAAATGTTAATATCTGTTCAGATATGGGAACCCAGATTATCTGAATAATTATGTTCTGTAATTTTCCGCATATTTAAAAATGAAAAGCTCAGGCAAAAGATTCTGCATGTGCAAAGGCCCTCAGGCAGGACAAAGCATCGACAGTGTGGGCTGGAGAGCACGGAGCCACAGACAAGGTGGCACAGGATGAGAGAAGTAGGTGGGGACTCGATCCCGCAGCCACAGAAGACAACACCGTTCCCATACATTCCAGAGGCTCCCAGCCCACTAGCCTAAAGCGTTCCCTTCCCAGGCACTAACAGGGCTCCCAAGTCTGCCTCCTGAATCACCTAGAGGCAGCCTGGCCTGGGCCCTGCTCTCTCCTGAGCATGCCAAGCTCATTGTTTCTCATTTCCTGAAGGCTGCTTTTCTCCCAAGAGGCAGTTCTGAGCCAACAGGTTTCTGTGGGCAGATGCCCCAGGAGAGGGCTCACAAAGGCACGATTGTCTGGCACGTCACCCTGGCCAGCAGAGCAGCATCCTCACCCGGTCCTCCAGCCCCCACATCAAAGAGGAGAAATCAAAGCTCCCACCAGCCGCCCACAGCACACAGCCCAGCCCTGGTCCCGGGGGGAGCTCTCCTGTGGCACATGTTACCCCTCAGAGGTGAGGAGGCAGGTGGAGGCAGGACACCAGCAGTAGCTGGTAGGTACTAGCTGAATGCCCACTAGGAGGAGAGCCGAGGGACCACCTCATCTCCGATGAGCATAGCACTTTACAGTTCACAGCACACTGTGAGGAGCTCAGGGCTGGTACTGACATGCTCATGACAGAAGAGGAGGAAATGGAATCAGAGTGTGCCGAGGTCACGCAGCTAGCCAGAGTGCCCCAGTCCTCAAGTTCCCTGCCCAGTGCCCTTCCCAGGAGCACAGGGAGGCTTCCACCCCAGTAGCTGCGGCGTGACTAGTGAAGACACCGGGATTAGGCCTCCCCAGTGAACCACTTAGTAGCTGGGATCTTTGTGCAGTCAGTGACCTCCCTGACCATGGCCTCCCAAGGGTGCCAAGTGCGGTGTCCAGCCCATGGTAAACAGTCAATAAATGAAATCCCTTCTTACCATGATGCCATAGAAACAGCCCACTGGGGAGTTGTTATCTAACAGCAAACTCACCTGCGCCGGGTGGCAGAGACGAAAACACGAGGTGGGGGAGGGCAGCAGAGGCGTAGAGCACCCCCGGGGAAGGCCCGGTCGTCGTGGGCTGCCTCGGGCCTCAGAGAGGACCCTCTCGGATAGACCCCCAGCCCCACCCCCAGGCTCACCAGCTTTGCTGTGGTTAAATGCAATCAGCGCCACAGAACAGACGGTGGGAGCTGGAAGACCTGGGGTCCAGTCCCCAATCTCATCATATGTGTCATGTCACTCTGGGTAAGTCACTCTGCTCTCTGAGCTTTGTTTCCTTTTTCATCAGTAAAATGAAGAATCGGGAATCCATGAAATTGAAGGTCCCTTCAAAACTTAGGTCCTATGAATATATTTTATCCCCAAATTCCTCCCAAAAGGAAGAGACAGAGATGGAGGGAGGGATGGATAGATGGAGAAATGATGATCATGACAATAGATAGATAGATGAACACTGGTTGGTTATTTTAAGGCTAATAGGAAGAAAGAAGGAAGGGAGGAAGGGAACGGAAGAGGGATTGTCATTTGGGGCATCCAGGGACCGGCTACTAAAAAGGTAAGTCCAGCTTCCTATGGGGCTGGTGCTCTGGGAGTCAGGACAAGGCTCAGAGACTCGGACCTCAAAAAGGCCAGAACAGAAGCCCCAGAAGGAAGTCCTGTTTCTTGCCTCTCCCTGCAGGACAAGCTCGTCCCTGTGCCTCCGGGCAGAGTATCACTCCTGCCCAGCCATGGGCAGTCTGGCATCTCCCAGCAAATCTTGGCTTGTGCTGGGATTGGAAGCCCCTCTTAATCCTACCGGGCCTGAGGGAGAAAGCTAGACCTAGAGAGCCAGGAGCTTTCTCACTGACAAAAGAGCTGCTCACTGCAAAAGAGGACTTACAAGATTACAGGTGAAATGCTACACAACTCGCTGAACTGAATACAGACTCAAACAAGCAAAGCAATGTCTCCAAGTTGGTGTTTACCCTCTACTGTGCCCACCAACTTGTGTATCTGACCCCTCCTGGGCACCTTCACCTCCACCCAGGTAACGAGGCTCCTCAAACTTGTCTAAAATTCACCTCCACAGCCTTGGCCACCTCAGTAAGTGGCCACTCTCTTCTCCCAGGTATTAGTACTAAAACCTCAGAACCATCTTTGAGCTTCTTTTTTGATCCTACTTAGTTGCTTCCAAGACATGCTGATTCCACCTCTGCCTAAAAGCTAACACGTATCAGACGTGCTGTGTGCCAGGCACTGTTCTGAGCACTTCTATATTGTCTTTCAATCTTCACAGTGACGTGGGTACTCTTCATCCCCATTTCACAGAGGAGGAAACTAAGGCACAGAGAGGTTGAGTAGCTATGAAGCGATGGGGCTGAGATGTGAAAGCCAGCTGTGCGGCTCCAGCACCATGTGCTTTGCCACTGTGCCAGGCGGCCTTCCAGTCACTTCTAATCACCTCCAGCACCACGGTTCCAGCCCATGCACCTCCCTCTCTCACCAGCCTCCTTACTGGACATCCCGTTGCCCCCTCCCCGCACCTCTTACCATTTATTCTCAACGGAGCAGCAGAGAGTTTTAAAAAGGGAAGTCAGTTCAGGTTGCATCTTTGTTCAAAGCCTCCAGTGGTGCCCACATCACTAAGCCAAGATACTCACCTAGATACCCACCTGCATGGCCCAACCCCCTCTCCTCCCACACCCCCTCTCTCACTCGGCGTCAGCCACTCTGGCCTCAGTGCTCAACACACCCAGAGGCCTCTGCACGTGCTGTTCTATCCCCTCGGCCTGCAGCATCCCTCCCCCAGGTACCCACCAGTCTCACACCATCAGTGAAGCCTTCCCCGACAACCTGATGGAAAATATCAACCGCCCCCCTCTGCCCCACTCTTCCTGGCCCCCTTACGCTCTTCCTTCCACAGCACGCTCATGGTGATTTGTGACCTATCTACTCTGTATCTCCCCAATAGACAAAAACCTCCCTGAGGGTGGGACCTGAACTTGTTTTGTTCACAGCTATACCCCCATGCTTAGAGCAGTCCCTTAGCATTGGTGCTCGATCAATATTTATTGAATAGATGAGTGAACACATGATGAAATGAAGTTCCTCCAGGTCCAACTGCAGTTCCATGAGAGTTCAGAGGTGGCAGATTAGTTGCAGATGAGGATGGGAGGATCACGTGTCTAGAGGGGACATCCAGGAAGGCTTCCTGGAGAAGCTAGAGTCCAAACTGGGCCAGCTGGCTTTGCTGAGAGAGATGGGCACAGCCACACTAAATGCCTGCACTACCACGACTATGGAGCAAATTCGAGGTGAGCGGCAAAGGCTGGGGGCCCCCAGAGTGCTCACCGTGGCTGACTGATAAACTCCCATGGGTCAGCCCTGTAGTATGGGTTCCAGTTGGTCCTTCAACCAAATTGCAAATGACCATGGGTTTAGACCTTCTTGGATGCCCATAAAGAGTCAAAACCACAAATGTCAAATCTGCAGCTCTGTTGCTCTGGGACTTGTGAGCAATCCCAGTGATGCTCTAGTAGGGGAAAATCAGGAAAAATGAGGCAGAAAATGGGATGGGATGGTGTAAATAAATACAGGACTAATAAATGGGGCACACAGGGCTGCAGGAGGCTAAAGTAAGAGGCCCAACTGGGCTGGAGTGCCTAGGGAAGGCTCCATGGAAAAGGAGTCACGTGACCTGGGTCTGGAAGGATAGTCTGAATTCTGTATCAGAATGTTTTGGGTTGCAAGTGATGAAAAACATGACTAAAAGTGGCTTAAGCCATGAGGATGTTTATGTGGGCTTAACAACAAGTTAAGTAAGAAAGGCAGTGCTAGCAGTGGCTTCATGGCTCCAAGACGACTGAAGCCACTTTTCCCTTCTTCTCTGCCATCATCTTCACAGTAACAATGTGGCTGCCACAGCTCCAGCCATTACATCCTCCCATGACACTGTCCAAGGCAGAAAAGGAGGCAACACATGTTCATCAAAAGAAGCATGGATAAATAAATTATGGCATATTTATAAAATGGAAAGCCCATAGCAATTAAAAAAAAAAAAACAATGAAGTATAGCTACAAGTAACAACGTGGATGAATCTCATAGTCATGATGTTCAGTGAAAGAAGCCAGACACGGAAGAAGACATACTGAAAACAAATAACCCAATTAAAAAATGGGCAAAGGAGCTGAATAGGCATTTCTCAAAGGAAGATATACGAATGACCAACAGACACATGAAAAAATGCTCAACATCACTCGGCATTCGGGAAATGCAAATCAAAACCACCTTGAGATGCCATCTCACTCCAGTCAGGATGGCTAATATCCAAAAGACTGAGAATGATAAATGCTGGTGAAGTTGTGGAGAAAAAGGAACCCTCATACCCTGTTAGTGGGACTGCAAAATGGTGCAGCCTTTACGGAAAATGGTATGGAGGTTCCTCAAACAATTGCAGATAGATCTGCCATATGACCCAGCTATCCCACTGCTGGGAATATACCCAGAGGAATGGAAATCATCAAGTCATAGTTATACCTGTTCCCCAATGTTCATCTCAGCACTCTTTACAATAGCCAAGAGTTGGAACCAGCCCAAATGTCCATCATCGGATGAGTGGATACGGAAAATGTGGTACATCTACACAATGGAATACTACTCAGCTATAAAAAGGAATGAAATACTGCCATTGGCAGCAACATGGATGGACTTAGAAAGAAATTATATTAAGTGAAATAAGTCAGGCACAGAAAGAGAAATGCCACGTGTTCTCACCTATTTGTGGGAGTTAAAAATAAATAAATATACCAAAAAATGGTGGGGGTGGGAGGCAGGGAAGAAGACACAACGATCACAGCAATTCCTTGAACTTGTTAAGAAAAGTGAACTGATACGATGTTGATGGGGGGAGGAGAGGAATTGGTAAAGGGACATGAAAATCAACTACATTGTGTATTGATAAATTTTTAAAAAATAAGAATTACCTGTGGAATTCAATAAAGTGAAGATTCTAACTTTAAAAAAAAAGAAGAAGACATACTGGGTAATTCCTTTTATATAAAATTCAAGAGCAGACAAAACTAATCTATAGGGATAAAAGTCAGAAGAATGATTACCTGTAGTCGGGGCTATTGACTGAGAGGGAGGCATAAGGGAAGCTATGGGAGTGCTGGAAATGTTTTATATTTTGATCTGGGTAGCATATGTGCATGGATATAATAGGTACACGAGTACAGATATATCCAAAAACTCATTGAGATGTGTGCACGTCACAATGTATATGTTTATATCTCAATTTCTTTAAAAAAATCAAACTTCCAGAAGGGAGAAACAGGAGCAATAGTGCATTTGCCACCTGAGCCTCTTATATCAGGGGGGAAAATGTTCGCAAAGCCCCCAGCAGCTTTCTCCAGACATCTCTTGAGTCACGTGCCCACCTGAAACCCATCACCAGCAAAAGGAGGTGGAAATGCCATGACTGGCCAAGACTGGTCGTAACCCAGCCCCTAGAGCTGGGCACCTTATCGCTGGAACAAAACCAGGGTTCAGTTACAAGAGAAAGTTGAGGGCCATTGGGTGGGCAGCCAACAGTGTCTACCACAGCTGCAGGGAGCTCGCAGGAGAAATACAGTCATTCCAGGCAGGAAGCACAGAAGTGGAACTAGCTAACGCTCACTGAGCACCCGCCCGTGCCAGACTTTGTGCAAAGCACTTACGTGGGGCTCTCCCGCCTCTTCAAGATGGCAGCAAGGGAAGAAGCATGCTTAGAAATGACGAATGGAGTTAGAGTATGGCGTTATAACACCAAGGTCAAAGGTTCGGATCCCCATACTGGCCAGCCACCAAAAAAAAAAAAAGAAATGATGGAAGGAAATGGTCCAAAATGTATTGCCAGAAACCAGCTACATCAGTCAGCATTCTGCAGAGAAACAGAACCAAGAGGATGGATGGATGGATGGATGGACAAATGAACAGATAGATGATAAATAGATAGATAAATAAATTTATTTTAAGAAATTGGCTCACACAATTACAGGGGCCAAGTCCAAAATCAGCAGGGCAGGCTATCAGGCTGGAAACTCAGGCAAGAATTGATACTATAGTCTTGAGGCAGAATTTCTTCTTTTTCAGAAAACCTCAGCTTTGGGTCTTAAGGCCTTCACCTGATTGGATGAGACCTACCCACGTCATGGAGAGTAATCCCCTTTACTTAAAGTCAACTGATGGCAGATGTAAACCACATCTACAAACACCTTCACAGCGACACCCACGTAAGTGTTTGACTGGATAACTGGGTACTACAGCCTAGCCAAGGTGACACGTAAAACTAACCATCAAATCCGCTGACCCAACCTCCGTGTGCTTCCTTCACTCTCTCTCCCATTTCTCTGACTAACCCCACCCCAACTCCCCATCCTTATCCCAGCTCAGATGACCCCAGGATTAACCTCCGTATGGGAGCATTTTCACCGTCAGGACTTCCAGGGGCCTCACCGGTAGGATTCCACGCTGGGATAGGAGCAGAAAAGAAGCAGAATGGTGTTTCTATCGGGAACCTGAAACTAGAGACCTGGACTTCACCAGATCAGGCCTAAAAACCTGAAAAAGAAAAGAAAAACACCCACTCCACAGGGCAGCTGATCTTTCTCTGGGTTCTGGGCTTTTTCTGCTCCATGGATTCCCTGGTACTGGCTGTCTCATAAACATATTTCTGTGATATATACTGTAAATGTGCTTCATTTGAAATTCACAGTTAATGACCTATTCCCTTGTATTCAGGAAACAGAGTAAGGTTCCGGCTTTTAAAGGCCAGGAGTTTACTAGCCAGAATATGACAAGTATTACAAAGTATAGGCCTGCTCTAAAAGCACTTAAGAAACAGTCTCTGTCAGAAATTTCAAGAATACCTTCAAATAACATCATTTATCTGCCAAGAGGCCAAGAGGATGGGGACTAGGGGGTGGGCAGAGTAAATGAGTACTTGATCAAATCCATACTTTCAGCTCCCGGGGGTGGGGTAAATATTAACTAACTCTTCTCCCTCTGGAAAGGCTTGTTTGCACGCTTGTGTGGCCAAGGGATGTGCACACGGGCACAAGTGTGTGCATGCACGTGTGTGCACCAAAGCCCCATCTCCTCACTCACCAGCCCCCATGGCTAATGTAAGAACAAACTCTGCCATAATCTGAACTCTATGGCCCAAGAAGTAATTTAATAACACGGAGGATCCCTGTTTTCGGGTGGGCCCACTTAACTGAAATCCAAAGCCAGCTCTAGAGTAAATTGGGCTGTGGACAAATCGATTAGGCTCATCCGCACTTTCTCATTTTCAATAGAGTCAGGGCTTAACCAGGTTAATTTTTGTTAAACACATTACCCAGGTACTCTCCGCTTACCAGCCCAATGATTTTGTGTCGGGCCTGAAGGATTGTAATTGCAATCCAGCGAGACGCCAACTGAACTGTGTGATTAACTGAGGGCGAAAGAGCACAGGCCAGCCTCCCACCTGCTGGCTGCTGGACAGGAACTTTCTTCCTTGAATCTTGACATGATTAATGGCCGAGGGTCCGGAGCAGGGTGCTGGGTGAGAGACCATCCCTGGGCAGAACAGGCTGCTTCTTTGGATAACCACTCTGCGGTTCCCTAAGCCTCCGCAGGGAGCAAGGGCCTCTTTGTTCCATGGGACAGAAACTCAGCAGGGGCTGAGCTTCTGGACACCAGCCTTCGGTAGCGCTGGTCTGTGATCACCCCACATCTCTGTGTTCCAGTCCCCTCATCTGCTGAATGCGTGTGACAAGGATGTCTGCTCACAGGGGTCATGAGGACAAAGCCCGGGAGCAACCACCCAGAGCCTGGCACATGGTAAGTCTTCAGTAAATGTCACCTATAGTCATTCACAGAGATGTTGGCAAGGACAGACAATAACCAGTGCTAGTGAGGATGGGGGGAAACTGGAACCCTCCTACATTGCTGGGGAGGAGAGTGTAAAATAGTGCACTTTGAAAACAGTTCAGCAGTTTCTTAAAAAGTGAAATATGTTTACCATACGACCCAGCAATTTCACTCCTAAGTGAAATTTACCCAAGAGAAATGAAAGCATGTGTCCACACAAAGACTTGTACACAAACGTTCACAGCAGCTTTATTCATAATACCCCAAAACTGGAAACAACCCAGATGTCTGTCAAATGATGAATGGATAAACAAAGTGTGGTATGTCTATACAGTGAAATATTATGTAGCAATAAAAAGGAATGAAGTACTGACACCTGCTACAACATGAAGGAACCTCAAAACCATTATGCTAAGTGAAAGAAGCCAGACACAAAAGACCACACACTGTATGGTTCCAGGCATGTGAAATGTCCAGAAAAGGCAAAACTATAGAGACAGAAAGTAGATTAGTGGTTGCCTGGGGCTGAGAATGGGAAACAAGGATTAACTATAAATAGGCACAAGGGATCTTATTGATGTGGTGAAAATGTTCTAAAACTAGATTGTGGTGATAGTTGTATGACTCAGTAAATTTACGAAAAAGCATTGAACTGTACATTTTAAATGGGTAAATTTTATAGAATATAAACTATGCCTCAATGAAGTTGTTTTAAAAGACAGAATGAAAGAGGCTGGGACCCACCACTTATAAAAGAAGGCGGCTACCTTCGTTGGATTTATGTGTGTTTGTTAGTTTGTTTTGCCAAGGGAGGGTCAAAAGTTTTTGTTGAGACTGAAAAAGTTCATGTTTGTGTCATTGTATGAGATACTTGTAAATTACCTAGTGCAGAACCCAGTGTGTTGTTGGGAATGACAGTAGGTATGATTTGTCATTTATTAGTTCTCTTTCATTGGGAAAGGGCTCCTGGAAAAGGAAAGACTTAAGGGGGGTACAATGGACCTTTTACAATCATTACCTGCCCTCTGGATGTTCAGTACATGAAATACCTATAAAAATCCATTGTCAGGGCCGGCCCATGGCTCACTTGGGAGAGTGCAGTGCTGATAACACTAAGGCCATGGGTTCAGATCCTATATAGGGATGGCTGGTTCACTCACTGTCTGAGCGTGGTGCTGACAACACCAAGTCAAGGGTTAAGATCCCCTTACCGGTCATCTTTAAAAAAAAAAATCCATTGTCAGTGGGAACCAATAGGAATTCAACTATGCGTGCTCTGCTTTTTTGAGCTTCGTCTGGTGTATGACATATGCTAGGTAATGAGGGGACAGAAAGGCCTAGAAGACACTACCTCTGCCTTCAAGGAGCTTGCAGTCTCCAACACAGAAAGGAGTGAGGGTTTCACTCAAGGCCTCCTTGGAATTTTCCAGTGGGATCAATCTTTGTGGCTACGACAGCCACTTTCCCACTCCCACCTTAATAACTACACTTCATAGCATCCCTGCTTGGGAACCTCACCTGTTCCCATCACCCACTCACCCCCAGCTCTGCTTGTGAACTCTCTAGGCAGGAGACAGTATACAGTGGTGGTCACAAAGCACTGACCCTGGCACTCCCACACGGTCTGTGTTTGCCTCTGAGCTCTGCTATTTGCTAGGTGTGTGAGCTTGAATGAGCTGCTGAACGCAAGCTTCAGTTTCTTCATCTGTAAAATGGGGCTGATATTGTCATCAATCTCATAGGCTTGATGTAAATATCCCATGAGTTAATATGTGGAAAGTGCTTAGAACAGGGCTGGGCACGTAGCAAGTGTCAGCTGTGATCATTACTTTACAAACCAGGGCCTTCTCCCCAGCTAAGCTTCCAGAGCAGCCTGGCTAGCCTGTGGTTGCTGCTGCCAGCTTCCAGGCTGTGCACCAGACCCCTTTGGTAAGCAGAGAATGGGGGGCCTCTTTCACAGGCCCCCACACCTGTCCTTTGCAGCAGCACTTGCACCTGTGATGTCAGTGCCCTTATGTGATTATTACAGCAATGGCTCTCTCTTCCACTAGAATGCAAGCCTCATGGGGCAGGCATCAGGCCGGTTCCTGCTCACCACTGTGTCCCCAGCTGCCTAACAGAGGGCCTAAAAAGCTCCCAATAAATATTTATGGAAGGAAGAAAAGGAAGAGGATGAAGAAGAGGAGGGAGGAAAGGAAGAAGGAGCCACTAGCACTGACCGGAACAGCCTTCCCAAGATAAATGCTACTATTATGAAACAAACCTCCAATCCTAAGACCAGCGTCTTCAAGTCTGGAAGCATTGGGGCAAAATGGGTGCTTTAATTATAATAAAGTGAATGACCCACAAATTGGTACCACATTGTTCTGATTTCAGCTTTCTCAGAAAGTATAATTATAAACCAACATGTATTACTCTGAATACTGCCAGGCCCTTCTCTAAGTGCTTTATACATATTATTTAATCACCACAATACTCCAAAGAAGGTGTCATTATTATCTCCATTTTACAGATGAGAAGACTGAGGCCCAGAGGGTTTCAGTAACTTGCCAGAAGCCACACAGCTAATAAGTGGCAGATCCTGGTTTGGACTCACGTAGTTTGACTCTAGAATCTATGCCCTTAACGCCTACATGATGCTTCTAGAAGCAATGGAAATATTTATGGAATCAATGAGTAGCATTTCTTTTCTAACACTATGGGGCTTGGTAACACATCATAAGAAAAAGCCCATCCCAAACAACTGATGCTGGTATTGCAATGTTGGCAGATCCCTCAAAGTCTCTGTCATTCATTTAACAAGTGTTTATTGAGCACCTAACCCTTCTGTGCCTCAGTTTCTTTATCTGTAAAGTGGGAATAATAATAATAGAACGTGCATTGTAGGATAAGGCACTTTGAACATGGTCCGGCACACAGCAGGGCCTCAATAAGTATTCGTCGTATTGTTGTCAATTTGAGGCAGGCCCTGGCTAAGTTATGGAAACAGAAAGATACAGAAGACACAGGTGGCTTTCCCCAAAGGAGCTGGCTGGCTAGTAGGGAAAATGAACATATAAACCATCACAATCCAGGAATTCTTTAGAAAATTATAGACTGCTCCCTTGACCAAAACATAAGATATTAACGTTATTTACAATATAAAATACTTTTTGAACTAAATACATACACGTGCACTAACACAAATGAGTAGCTGTAAAACTAGTGAAACCTGAATAAGGTAGATGGGTTATATCAATGTCCATTTTTCAATGGATTGCATTCATGTCAACTTCCTGGTTGTGATATTGTACTAGGGTTATGCAAGATGTTACTCTTGGGGGAAACTGGGTGAAGGGAATATGACATCTTTCTGATTTATTTCCTACAACCGCATGTGGATCTATAATTATCTCAAAAAAAATTTTTTTTAAAGCTCTTAGATCTTTCAAGAAAAGTAGATCTGTCATACATGCTCCATAGAGGACTTTTAATTTCACTAATACACACATGTAAATGCTGTGTGGCATTTAGTTTGCCTGGAAATAGTAGCAATGATAGGACCGTGATTAGGTGCAGGCATGTTCTTGTTTCATGTGTTTCACCTCCAGTCCTTGCAAGAGACCTGAAAGATGATGGTATTTTTATCTCTCCGTTCAGTTGAGAGCTACAATTTGTGTAGAATGTGGGGACATTGTAGCCTGGTTTTGTGTCTGCTGAGAATCTCTTGTCCGGAGAAAGCTGCAGCCGAGGGCTTAGGAAGAGGCGGCTACATGGCCGTGGGACAATATACCACTTCTTCCTGTTGGTTCCCCAACCCATCATAAAGCTTAAAGAAAATGACATGAGGGAAAAAAAAATCGCAGGCTGTGGTTGACAAAGAAGAGGAAGGGGCTGGTGGCGCTAGGGATGTCAAGGTAATAGTGACTCCTGGAAAGACAGAAAAGTCCACAGTTTCCAATAGGGAGAAACAAAGCATTTTCATTAAGTGATCGAACATCTGAGAAAAGTATGGCTTTTTATTCAGTTCAACAGCTAAATTTGCCAAATGGCAGCAATGTTCTGTGGCCTGAAATGCAATCCTTCCCTCTACTTGTATGGGAGCAACGTTACTTGTTACTTGCTTTATAAAAGCAGCTTCCAGGATAAAGCATCCATAGAATACATGGACCCACCCGGATGCACCCTGCCTTCCACAGTGTCCCATCTGCATCAGGATTCCAGGGGACTTGTAAACGTCATCAAAAAGAGAATCAGTCCTGTTCAATCTGGGATATCCATACTGAGCCTGGAAAGGGGATGCACACCTTTTAGAAATATTTAGAACACTAGAAATAAATTTTAGAGATATTTAGAAACTATCATTTTCTAAATTATACTTAGACTATAATGTCAAATATTATGATATTATATTCTTAGACCAAAAAATCATTTTGGAAAATACTTCACGGTGTCACTCCTGTCCTTTGGTAACTATGGGGAAAAGGCTGGTGAGCCTCACTAACACCCGTAGGGGCCAGCAGCTCTCAAAAGCACAATACAAACCAGGTACGAGGAGAGAGGTCGTTGCGGGGAGCAAGTCATCCACGGGGACACGGGTCCTCGGCTGTCTGGGTCTGGACCTGCCGCAGCATTCAGTTGGGGCTGCATGCTTACTGGTCTTGGGACATTCTAAAGAAGATTTTCCCCTTGTCTGTGTCATGGAAGTGGCATTGGGAGGAATCATTTTTGTGAACCACAGTGCAGTCTCTGTTGAAGGAATGTGCCATTCGTGGAAAAGTCTGGATGGGAACGTTATAAATTTTTAAGCACAAGTGAGATCAACCCACTATCTTGTGGTGTAAAATACAGTGGCAGCTCACCCTTCCCTCTGTGAGCCGAGCTCACTGGCAGAAGCAAACAAGACCTCAGGCCCTCGCCGCATTTCCGGAAGGTGGTAGAATACACCATCTAATGAGAATGTGACAGGAGGAAGATATATGGACACCTACTTGAGCCAAAGAGCCCATTCCAGCTGATTCTCCATCTCTCGCCTTCCTAAAAACAATAATGATTTTCACTCCTCAACCACTTGTAAGGGAGGCAGAGAAGCAGGGTGACTAAGTCCAGCGGCCAGGAGCCATCTGGCCTCAGATGACCATGAGCAAGTTACCTGTGCCTCAGTTTCCCCATGTATGAAACACAGATGACAATAATTGTACCTTTCTCCTTGGCTGTTGTGAGGATTTAATGCGATTACTCGGGTTTGGGGTTCATAGTGGGGATCTCGGAGTGTATCCACTCGTTCCAGGCACCACACTAAGTCTCAGCCCACACTATTTCATTAAACCCTCCCGGCATCGCAGGAAGTAGGTATTTTATTTTCCTGTTTTACAGAAGAAGAAACTGAGGCCCAGCCAGGAGAAGTGGCCTCAGCCACAGTCACGTGGCCTCAAAGCCTGGTAGACCCCTAAGGGCTGGCCCTGCTGCATGCGCAGTGCCCTCCTGCCACCCCCACGTCCCCACCTCACATGTGAAGTCTTGCCCATGCCTCTCTTCATCTCTCCACCTCCCGCCTGCCTCAGAGCCCTCTTGTTCTCCTGAGACCTGTTTCCGTTCATCTTAACACAAAAGCAGCTCTATTGGAGGCAGCTTCCAGGCCAGGGCACTCCCCAAGGGGTCTCTGCATGGACAGGCCCCCGCGGCTCCCCCCCAAGCCTCAGTCTTCCCCCAGGCAGCCCACCCAGCATCCTGCTGCAGCCCAGGCCTGGGTCTGAGTCTCTGCCCATGATGGAGGCTCTGCTGAGCCCTTCCTCTCTGTTACCAGCTCCTAATTGCTGCCCCAGCAAACATGCTGCCACCATTCCAGAACTAACCAGCAGATGAAACACTTTTCCCTCTCAAGCAGCCTCTCTGGGCCTCCAGCCACATGAGTGAGCTGCGTTCCCTGCCTGTCAGGTTCACTTATGGAGGCAAACCCAGGACTGGAACCACTCGCTCTCAGCCGACCACGCTGTTAAAGATGTGTTTCGTGGGGACCAGGATGGGAGAAAAGTGTGTGTGTGCGCATGCGTGTGTGTGCGTGCGTGTGCGTGTGTGCATGCGTGTGTGCATGCGTGTGTGCGTGTGTGTGTGTGTGTGTGTGTGTGTGTGTCCCAAGGCCTCCTGTTGCTGTACCCAGAAGAATTTAAGACGAGGGATGCTGTGGGGGCAGGCAGAGGCTCCAGCTACTACTGCTTCTGGAACGGTCTAGGGCCACTTGGAGAGACCCTAAACCTGAAAACATCTGCCTTCCCACCACAGCAGGCAATGGTGTTTGCCTGGAGGAGGGGCACACAGCTGATTTTTTTCACTTGGTTAATGGAGAAACTGAGGAAATGTGCATGGGTGGACATCCTGGGCTGCCTCCCACACCCACCACTCTTTAGCACACTGCGCAAACCTCAAGCCTCTAATGCCTGGGCATCGTGGGCTGACAGCCCTACACCCAGCAACATGGCTGCTTTGCTATGTGACCTGAAGCAAGGCCTCAGCCTCTCTGGGACTCAGTTTGTTGCTAGTCTTAGTAACAGCTAACAGCTGACTGAGCACTGGCTGGGTGCCAAGTACTGTTATTCTCATGACAGCCCTGTGAAGAAGGAGACTGAGAAATGAGCATCCCCATTATACAGATGAAGGACTTAAGTAACTAAAGTTTTACCCACATCCCTGAGTGTTCCCGTAGGATAAAATCACAGACGTGGAATGGCTGGGCGGAAGGACAGGCAACATGAAGGCTTCTAACACACCTTACAGGTGGTCCTCCAGAAATATGGTACCACGCTGTGAGCTCCTTCCAGCCCGTGTCGCCCGTTGTTTGAAAATCTCACTCCCACCATCTGAGAGCCTGACCTTCAGTTCCAGAGTCAATCCCTTGTCCAATTCTGCCAGAGATCTCAGAGGTTCCAAGAGACCACCTGGTCATCATCCAAGGGGTCCTAAGACTCCTCGGGTGGCAGACAGGTTAAGCCCCTCCCCACCTCCAGCACACACATGGAAGGTGTACCCAGCCTGTGTACACAAGTGCGTATATGACAAATGAGTTCTACTGACACTGTCCAACAGGTGAGGGGCTCGGGCTCTTCCCAGAGTGCCTCCAACTCAGTTAAGAAAGCCGGACTGAAGCACAAATAAGGCAGTGTTCACAGACACCAAACATCCTTGAGACAGCGGAGGGGAGGGGAGGAGCCCCAAAGGATGAGATGGATGGAGTTTTAATCAGACAAGAGAAGATTTTTGAGGGGCTGGGGGGCCTGCTATTTCCTTCCAGTTCTGCTTTATAAAATAACTCAACCAATCGAAAAGCTAGAACTGCCCCCTCCACCTCCAGAAGCAGAGTTCTGTCCAGTCCTGTCTCAGCACCTCCCAGAGAGCCTCTCCTACTAGAGCAGCTCTGCAAAGCATTTTCCAAACTCAGCCCTACAAAGGTCCATTTTTGCTTGTAAAATTTTCCCTGGCCCTACTCTAAAATTGTTCCCCCTTTCATTCCGTCCATCCTCCGGGTCTCACCAACTCTTCCCACATCACCTGGCAAAGAGAAGGCTCAAGCATTTACTGCCTGCAGCAAAGAACTTGAACTTGAGTTTGGACTTAGAGTGAGAAGGAACAAACAGGGAACCACCTTGGGTTAGCAAATAGCCTTGCCCAGCACCCCCCACCTCCTGCCTGACTTTCATTGGGTGGCTTCTGTTTTCTTCTAGGTCGGTATCTGGGATAGTTTTCATGCCTACGGCCCAGTGCCAGGATGTACCCTGCCTGGCTCTGAATCCCACCTAAGTCCCAGCCCCCTGGAGAAAATACAGAGCCAACAAGCAGCCCGGAGCAGCCGCCTTGATTTACAGTCAAGCATAAGCTCGGCAAATTCTCTTTCCCCAGAAACACATGAAAAATTTGGCTCTTTCATTTTGCTGACACAAATCTTTTTCTTTTTTCCATTTTTTTTTTTTCCGTTACTCTTCCCTCCATGGTGCCTTCCTTCAACGCCCCCTCCACCCCAGTCATCAGTACGTAAATGAAGAGCTGCTGTTGCAGAGGCAGAGAGATTGGACAAACTGACTCATCTTGAAAATACTTCTTCTGAAGCCGCAACTCCTCCGGGAGCACACATCGGTTATCACGTGTCAAGGTCAGGAAGAGGCACTCGCTGGCCCCTCGCTTGTCTTTGCTGGCCACCCAGCAAGGCCGCTCACCGAGAGGTTGGGCAGAGCTGGACAGAACCCACAGCCCCCTGCACCCTTCTTAAGGAACTGAAGCCCTGCTGTGGAATCCCCTGCAATTGGCCTGACTGCTGAATTCTCCCCACTCCTTTGCCGACCATTCTCCTCAAAGCCCACCATGACCTGAGTTGGATGTATTTGCTGCCCACTGAATAAGAAAGCCACTCTCCCCAACCTCCCATCCACAAAGACTCAGTGAGGACAATCCCACCATCACCCACAGCACAGAAATATTGAAAGCAATAGACTTCGAGAGTAAAGCCACAGAGCCACAGAATCCTCCCAAAGCAAGACAATCCCCACCTTTTGTCCCAAGTCCTCTGCAAAAAATGTTCATCATCTAAGCAAGTTGTTTAGATGTTGGAGGTTTTTTGTGTGTTGGGGGTGGAGGGGACAGGGGCAGGTGGTTTGGGTCATTTAATGTTGCCTATTGCCTTTGAAACTGGTGATAAGGGTCACCCACCAACTGATGGGACATAGAAACCTGATTAGGATATTTCACACATTGCAAGTTCCATCACCTTAACCAGCACTGCATCAGCTGGCAGGTTGTCTTAAAAGGCCTTGTGATCTATGACAACATTAGCACTATTCAGAGGCTGAGTGAAGGGTTGAGCAGTGTAAAATCTGGTGGGAATCTAAAGTGCTCCCGACCCCACCCCAGCATCCTCCTCAGGGCTGCAGGGGAGATGAGCAATCTAATGAGTTCTGAGGGTGTGATGACGGTGGTCAAAATAATATCCTGGCTCTCTCGGGTCTCTTTTTTTCCTGAGAGCCTTAAGACTGTCTTGTGTGTCCTACAACAAGTCTATAAAGGTAGAATATGACAGGAACCACGTGATTGAGTTCTATAACAAAGTTGAGGCCCAGAGAGGTTAAGAAATTTGTTCAAGAGCACACAGCCTAATAAAAAAAATAAATAAACTGAAATTGGCAATTTCTTAAAAGTTAAACACACATCTAACATGCCACCCAGCCATTCCACTTTTAGGTCTTTACCCAAGAAAAATGAAAACATATGTCCACATAAAAACTTATACCCAAATATTTATAGCAGTTTTATTCATAATAGCCAAAAACAAAGGGCCGGCCCGTGGCTCACTCGGGAGAGTGCGGTGCTGATAACACCAAGGCCCCGGGTTCGGATCCCATATACGGATGGCCGGTTCGCTCACTGTCTGAGTGTGGTGCTGCCATAATAGCCAAAAACTAAAAATAACTCAAATGTCAATCAACAGGTAATTGGATAAACAAATTATAGTATATCCCTATGATAGAATACTACTCAGCAAGAGAAGGAAACAAACTACATATATGAACAGTGTAGATAAACCTCAAAACATTATACTAAATGAAAGAAGCCAGACTCAAAAAGAAAAAAAAAAGAGTACATACTATAGATTTCATTTACACAAAATTCTAGAAAATGCAAACTAATCGATGATAATAAAAAGCAAATCAGAAGACAGCAGGCTGGGCCTTGGCCCCACCCCCCGCCACCACAACCAGGCCAGCAACAGAGCCAGCCATGAGCCAGCCCCACCCCCACATTCCCCCTCCCCCCCAACAACATCTTAGAATGTACTTATTTTTTTAAAAAACCAAATCAGTAGTAGCTTGGGGATGGAAGGGATGGATTACAAAGAGCATGAGGAAACTCTTAGGAGTGATGGATATGTTTGCTATCTTGATGTTAGTGATAGTTTAACAGGTGCATACATATGTTAAAACATCAAATTGTTTACACTTTAACTGAGTGAAGTTTATTATAGGTCAATTATACATCAATTGTACCTCAATGAAGCTGTAAAAACAATTTTTTTATTAATATTATTTTTTAACATTCTATGATGTTGTTGCTGATCAGTTGGGAGAGAGGGGGAGAGGGAAAACGGGAAGGAAATGGGATAGAAGAAGGAGGAAGGAGGAGGGGTGGGATTGAGGCCTGTGGCACCCCCCACATTCCCACAGGGGAGACCAAGGGGCTTCCAGTGGTAGCTTGGTCATTGCCGGGCTGGGTGCAGGGGGATTTGGCAAAAGCCCTCGCCCCCCACCATCCCAGCTCAGGAGAGCCTGGGGCCCTTCTTGCTGTGGGTCGGTGGTTGTTGTTTAGCTGGTTGCACATATCGGGAGGGTGTGGCCAAAGCCCTCGACCCCCCCACTACCCCAGCTCAGGAGAGCCTGGGGCGCTTCCTACGGCAGCTCAGTGGTCATCACTGGGCTGGTTGCAGGTGTTTGGGGTGTGTGGCTGAGGCCTTCAGACCCCACTGCCCCAGCTCAGGAGAGCCCAGGGCACTTTCTGCAGCAGCTCGGTGGTCATCACTGGGCTTGTTGCACAGGTCAGGGGGGCAAGGCCGAGGCCCCCAGTCTTTCCCCCTTTCTGGCATGGTAGACCAGGGGACTTCCAGTCCTTCTAGGTGTTATAAGTATTCTTTGGTGAAATGAGACCTTTACTAGTTAATATCAAACTTTGTCTCTAGTTGTGGGTACTTTGTTTTTTCTTTCAGTTCTGTGTTGGATTATTTGCTGTTCCCACCACTAAAATTCTGCACTTGAACTATTTTGTTGCCCTTTGCTTACTTCTAAAATGGAGGAACTTCTTGTGGGAACCAGCACTTGAGCTCTGAGCTAAATTGCTGCTTTGCTGCTGATTTCCTAGGAAAGGCTTTTTGTGCAGCTCAGGTTTTAATGTTTGACTTTATAGGTACTTCCGGGTCTAGAGAGATCTGGTGCACCTGGGTTGTATAGAAACTCTGGTCTGGGCCTGAGTCTTTTCATCGAACTGCACCCCCTGCAGTTCTATATTCCTGACCAGTCTCCTCTGAGACTGTCCTACACTGATTGGGGGGCAGATCGGCTGTCCTTGCTGTGCCCCAGTGTTCCCCCAGTGGGCCCATTTCTCCCACTACCCACACTCCAAACATTTCCCATGGGATGGACCATGCTCCGGTCCCTTGCAATGACTCACCAGCCTCTGAGTGGCTCCTTTTCTTCAGTTGTTGTGGTTCCTCATTCCTATGTGGGTCCCCAGGAATACTATCAGTGGTCTTGCTGTCTTGGGGGCCACTAAGGCCCTCTTCTCCCCTGCCACCTCCAAGCAACTTCATCTGAAGGGCACAGATGTGGCTTTTTGCCAGCCCCTGCTCCGTGTGCTCAGCAGCTCCAGCCTGGAAGCAGCTGGGATTCAAAATGGTAGGAACACTCCTTTCTTTATCTCATTGTGGCCTCTCCTGCCTTCATGAACTCCACAGGTCTCTCCTCCTCTTCCCCTGAGCTCTAGTGGCCCCAGCTTGGCTGTCATTGCTTTTTAATAGTTGTAAATTGGTTAATTTGTGGGAGGGAGTGATGCTGAGGACCGTCTATTCCACCACCTTGACCATAAGCCTGTAAAAAATTTTAAATGTAAAAAGTGTAGGGGTGAAAAGGCAAAAAGAAAATACAAGTAGGAAAGTAAATAAATAAAAGTTAGTGTGCAGAAATGTAAGCTATGCTACTTGCTAAAGGTAGGACTCAAATTTGTTTCTAAGTTTTCTGACAGTGAAGGCAAAGAGGGAACAAAGATGATTTTAACACTACTCAACTGTGAATAATAGTGTATCCAGGAGTAGAAATGAAATAAGTTGTTTAGGAAAATCAGCAGGTTCCTAAGCACATGACACTGTTGGTCTCATGACTTCTCTGGAACGTAGAAATGCACACCCAGTGTCACTAAGATTCCCAAAAGTTAGTACAGGCAGAGCTGTGGCATGCTGCTAAACATTTAACAACCAGCTGTTGGGGTAGGGAAAGTCCTGATTTGCAGTGCTTGCCAATTTCTATAGTGTAAATATTCCCACCACAGCTAATTTCAAGCTACTCTTGTGAAGTCACTGAACACAGAGTGTTTTCACCACACAGATACAATAACCGTAAATAACCTGGAGAGCCTAGATAAATAGCAAGATTGAAAAAAATAACTAGGAAGTGGTAAGTTTTGAATACT
The DNA here is from genome assembly GCF_027409185.1 of Cynocephalus volans. Taxonomy (NCBI): domain Eukaryota; kingdom Metazoa; phylum Chordata; class Mammalia; order Dermoptera; family Cynocephalidae; genus Cynocephalus; species Cynocephalus volans. Next base: position 19,829,714 of record NC_084467.1, read on the forward strand.
TATTGTCTTTTTAAAATGTAATCTAATTGTAAGCCTATAATTTGGTTTTTAATGATGCTGGCTCGTAAAATTCCTGAAGATTTGGGGCTGGCCCGTGGCTCACTTGGGAGAGCATGGTGCTGACAACACCAAGTCAAGGGTTAAGATCCCCTTACTGGTCATTAAAAAAAAAAAAAAAAAAAAAAAAAAGTCCTGAAGATTTAATGATAGGATCTCACCATCTAGGAGTTAGAGGGCATGACTGATGCCAAAGTCTCCACGTGTCTCAAGGTCCTGTGGTTGGATATGGTGACCAGAGCTGGGTGGCAGGGGAGGGTGACTGAAGCCACCAGTCAGACACAGCTGTAGATGGTGCTCCAAGTGGTACTAAGGCGGGAGTCCCTGGCTTTGCAGAGACATGGAGCTAATGGGCTGCTCCCTGGAGGCCTCAGGGAGGGACAGAGCAGCAACCTCTGAGTATTGAGTCAGGGGCTTCTAGCTGTATGCATACTTCAAAATGCCCTCAGCATGGGATGTTTCCTTGAGCGCTGGCCATAGACTTGTAGACTCCAGGGCTGGAAGGGACTTTAGAGGGCAAGCCCAATGGTTCCCTTGTGCACATATGCCCTCTTTGGTAGCTCTGCTTGAAGACTTCCACCATCTGGAGCTCACTATTTCCCCATCATTCATCACTGAGAGAATTTACTGAGAGCCCACTCTGTGCCCGGAGCTGTGTTAGGTGCTGACCAAGCAGGGATGATCCTCCATATGGTGAAAATTAAAGTCTCCTCCAACTGTTACAAAATGACACCAGGGGCTTTGCAGTTGGGCCAGCCCCAGCCTTCTCAGATCCGCCTCCTCCTGGCTTTGCAACCTTGGGAAATTGCTCATCTTCCCAGTCTCAGTTTCCTTACCTGTAAAATGGACTGATAGTCCCCCTCTCTGCAAGATAATGTTTGAAATGTCTGGTACAGGGCTTGGCTCACAGAAAATGTTTGCAGGGGCCCTGCTCTGCCCTCCAAAGCCACACAAAATGTGATTCCTTCCACACAGGAGATTCTTCCCCAAAAAGTGGGAGCAGCCCTCTTAATCATAGTAATAACCAGCACAGGTAGATTAAATTCTGTGAGCCAGGGACTGTTCTTGAGGTTCCCCGTGTTGATTCACTGAATCCTTTCAACAGCCATGGAAGATGGGTACTATCATTATGCAGATGAAAAAGGAAGGCACAGAGAGGCTGAGTCACTTTTCAAAGTCACACAGCTAGTAATTCAGCCATGGCACCAGGACTCATGCAGGCGAAGCCTACTCCAGCCCGACATCTCCTCCTCCTGAGGTGGTTTCAGGCACCAAGGCACCCTGGTTTCTCTCCACTTCCCACAGCCCCAGGACAGGACTCAGGGCTCCACACGAGGCCCCACCATGCCAGGGTGGAAAGAGCAGGACTGGCGGCGGCTCCCCTTGCTGGGCTCACCCCACTGTGCTTCCCAGCCCCCAGGGTCCCAGAATACTGCTCCCCAATCTCCACGCCTGAGAACACTTCACTAGTCCAAGACAAAAAATGTCCTAGTAAAATTACTGACTGTTCTTTCTTGGAAAGTACTGTTCTTTAACCTCAGATATGTCACTTCCTTTCTTTAAAAATGTCCTTCCTTTTATGACATGATGGCAATGTCTACTTTTGGCCACAGATTTTAATATCCTCAACTGACAAACTAAAATGTTGCCAACCTAAGTTGTCCCAAAATTGAGAGAGGTGGATTTTACCAATCCATGAAAGCCCAAAGGCTGAGGGACTCAGGGGTCCCTCTTGTCCGGCACCCTCCCTGCAAGTCCCCTGGGGTCCTGGTGCCACCCCAGTGGGATGGTCTCATGGAGGACAACTGTATTTTCTGTGTCTACTCTGGGGTGGCTCAGCCTCCCTCCCCTCCTAAGAATTCCAGAGAGAACCACCCCCGCCCCCAGCCACCACCAACCCACCTGCAAAAATGTTCTTGTGGCTTCACCCACATGCCACGTATGAACCCTTGCTCCTCAGGGTGGGCTGTGAGCACCTAGTTGCCTACTGGTTGGCCCAGAGGAGCCCCTCTGTCCCTGGCAGGGTGGGAGCAGATGTATCGCTTCATGCCTCGATGGAGAGCAGGTCCTGAGAGCTCAACATGAAAACCTCAGTGCCCAGAGCTCAGGGCAAGGGGCAGGAGGAGCAGACAAAAGGGGCGCTGCTGGCAGGACCCAGGTGGCATGGGGGAAGGGGCCGGGGGCAGCTCTGGGGACCCACAGGAGTCAAGGATCAAGTCCAGAGAAGGGCTCTTTCCTTCTGCCCTGGCTGAGGGCTCCAGCCACATTCCTCTCTCCCTTCTCATACCAGCCGCCTCTCACACGCCCTCACACATGCACACGCCCACACGCGTGCATGCACACTCTCTCACTCTCCGCACCCTTTACCCACGCTCACACATGCCCGCACTCACACACAGTCACACGCCTGCACACCCACAACCACACACACACCCACCCCCACACATTCACACACCCCACTTCACAGCTAATCCCTGGGGTCAACCTTCCAGGCAAAATGTCCCTAGCACGTGGCCAGGTGGCCGGCCCTGCGTGCACCCCCAAGCTATGCTGGCCCTGCCCCAAATCCTGCTGCCCCACCTCATCTGGATTAGGGAAGTGGCCTTCCTGTCACTCAGGGACGTGGCCTCGCTGGGGTAACACTGAAACTCCAGGAGGACTCACTGTTTCCGTCAGTCACCCACGTCAGGTCTGGTGGGGAATGAAAGGGCAATAGCAGGAGCAGAACAGCGGCCTCAGCCGGCCTCTTGTCCCGCAGTTCCACAGATGCACTCCCTCTGGGCAGCTCATCTTCAGAGACGGAGGGAGCTCTGAGGTCAGCGGGCACACATAGAAGGCAGGGCCACTCCTTCTTACAGCTAGGGGACAGGCCGAGGCCAATGCATCTTCAGGTCTTGATGCAACAGCAACTCCGAGCAAATGCCAGCATCGAGGGATGGTTTAAGGTCATGACTAGTTAAACCTCTCAAGAAACACCATGCAGACTTCTGTTCTGCAGAAAGAGAAACTGAGGCAGGAGCTATGGCCTCATGGCCTGTCTGCTGCCGCTCCTGGCTCAGCCCCCAGGGCAGGGCCTCTGTCTGCTCACTGCTGCAGCCCCACACCTTGCTGGAGGACCAAGTAAGGAACCCAGCTCCACCTTCCCATTCATCCTGGCAGCACCCCAAGAGGAGGATCCATTATCACTCCCATTTTGCAGATGAGGAAACTGAGACTCAGTGAGGTTGGGCCACTTGTCCAGTGATCAGCCTCTAAATGGTAGAGCCCAGAGTTGACAGGCCCATCTCCAAGCTCCAAGCTGCTAAACATCATGCCTATGAATGAAATTGTAGACACTCAGTTAATATCTGTGGAGTAAAATTTTTTGAAATTCCCTGGGTGATTCTTAAGAACATCCAGGTTTGGAAATCTCCATCCTAGATGGCAAATGTTCCCACCCAAACTCCCAGGGGATGCTGGACTTTCCCACAAAAACTCTGCCCCCTCTTCCCTCCTTGATTCTTCATAAAATATCAAATGTGAATGAAAAGCTTCCTCTGAGCCACGACTGTCCCTGGCACTTCACATGAATATACTCTCTGAAGCCTCCCCCACGGTCCTGTGGTGCAAGAATTCTTAATCCCATTTGATGGATGAGGAAACTGAGGCACAGAGCAATCAAGCAGCACAGCCACTAAGAGGCAGGGCTGGGCTTTAGAGTCAGGCAGGGCAGCTCGACCCCCCACCCTCACAACCACCCTTGGCGCTGCCCCCTGGCACATCCCTGAGGCTGTCAGTGGCCGGGGCAGTGGCATTGTTGAGCAGTGTGATTTTTATCTTGACAAGTGGCCCTTTCACAATTGATATTTCCCCTCCACAGCCCAAAGCGGAAATGAGAAGGGGAGAAAAGTAAAGAGGGGGCCAGCAGGGCCTGATGGATGTGCTGTGCTAAATCACACCTTGAAACCAAAACTCCATTCTCTTTTGTCTGCACAAACAATGTGTGTGAGAGGTGGGCCGGAAGCAAAGGTACACCCAAGCCCACCCCGACAAGAGAGCTTGGCAAACCGCCAGTGCCCATGGGGCACCCTGCTTCCCCGGGACAGGGGGGCGGGGACGGGCGGGTGCACTTGGGTCATGTCAGGAGGCAGGCAAGAGGTAGCATGACAGTCATGGGGGATGGTCCCCAGGAAGACTCCAAAGTGCCCCAGAAGGACAGGCTAGAGAGAAACCTTTCAGACCACCAGACTCATACCCCTCCCACCTGTAAACAACCCTAAAGAGTGTCAGGGAAACCTTTCCTATGTGGCCTCAAATCCCAGAGAAACCCTGATCAATATACCCCAAACCCAACCTGCACCTCCCAGGCTACAAGACCTGGGGGCCATCACCCTGGTCAATTGCCGTGGAAACCCTGCCAGTGCTCGTCCTACAGGTGATGCCTGTCTAGGGAATGCAGAGGTGTGAGCCAAGGTCTTCTGGGGCTCCCAGGAATAAGCCAGACACACACGTGAAGTGTGACGCCAGGAAGACTGTCTCACTGCAGGGACTGGCACGATGATGAAGATGGTGATGATGATAAGGTTAATAAAAAGTTCACATCCGTCAACCATTTACTACGGGTCGGCACATACACACATTGTCTCATGTAATCCTTCCAACAACCCTATGATGCAGGCATTCTGTAAAAACCTCCATTTTACAGATGACAAACTGAGTCCCAGAGTGGTTAAGTAATGTGTCCAAGATCATACAGCTGGTAAGTAACAGAGCAAAGATTTGAACCCAGCAGCCTGGCTCCAGAAGATGAATAAATACCAGCAACAACAGGGATTTGGAGGACTAGCGCTGGGGAATGCTAGCGGGCTTTAGGGACATTTGTACACAGCAGGTGGAATCTGGGTGGACAGGCAGCACCCCTGCCCCCACTCTGTGACCTGCCCTTTAAGAACCCTAAGTATCCATCTCTCTGCTGATACAACCAGCCAGAGGTTGTTTGCACTGGGCAAAGCCAACCTAAGGGGTGTGAAGGCAGCCCAGGGAGTGAAGCATCCAGGCAAAGGGTGGACTTGCTCCACCCGGCTGGGCAGGACCCCAAGTCAGGCTGAGATTGAATCCTGGCTCAGCCCCCTGGCCTGAAGTGTCAAGGGCAGGAGAACAGACAGTGCATAGAAAGCCTCCATAAATGTCAGCTGCCACCAGTCTCATTAATGGATCACGCGCCCTCTCTCATGCTGACAAAGCGTCACTCTTTCTGAGCCCCCAGTGTGGGCATCGTCTTTTGCTGTGTTTGGCAACTCAGCATCCTTTAATGCCTCTACAGGAAACCTGTGGCTCCCCCGAAAGTATGGTTCAGCCCATAAATCCTCGCCCAGCACCTCCAAGAAGTCGGCCAGCCCCTGGGAAATCCTGCTGATTTTATGAGCTCCAAAGTCCAGATTCACTCTGATGAAGAAAGTAAGGGATCATGTTGCCCATCGGGGACCTGGTGCTCAGAAGCCATAAACCATGCCGGTGACAACGCCGTGACATGTCGAGGGTCCTCAGCGGGTCATTTGCACTCTGGTTAATGGCCATGATGATGAGGCGGTAGCTGCTTGAGAACCCCTTGCGGGCCACTAATGAAGCTTTAAAATCTGTCACAGGAGGTGAAGGGAGGAGGCTCCTCTTTTCATCTTCTTTTTGGGGTGCCTAAGCCCAGCCCTTTTCTTTTTCTCTTTTGCTCTTTTTTGTTTGTTCTACCTTGGCAGGCTAGATCTCGCAGAGGCCCTTCGAACACACACATCGAATTCTAACTTAGGGGCACAGGGGAGTGACAGCCACTGCATTTCCCAATCCTTTTTATTGTCTTTGGAACAATAGTCTGCTGTGTTCCAAAGCACTCAGGCTCATTTCTGACAGGGCGAAACAGAAGGAACAGGGAAGTCTTGGGGTGGGGGGACCGAGGCAGCAGCAGAGAGAGGCCCGCCTGGGGCCAGTGCCCATCTGGAGCAATGATGCAAAGTTGGGATCACTTGTGTCCCCACCGGCCCTGCCAGCCATGTGCTTTGAGCCACCACCCCCCTGACTCCTCTCCCTCTGGACCCCCAACTTCAAGCCTTTTAAGTGGCCCTTGAAGGGAAGAGCTGAGAATAACCCTCTCACCTTGTGCTGGGGTGAAAACTTTCGGGATCTTAACCAAGGAGTAATCTCAAATTACCAAACTCTGCTGCTCTTATTTGATCTAAGACTCGAGGATGGGGGGCGCGGGGGGCGGAAGAGACAGACAGAGACAGAGAGACAAAGAGACACAGGGAGAGACAAAGAAAGAATTAAGGGCAAAGGAGTGTATTGTATGAACTATCCATTGGAACAGGAAAGAAAGATCTAGCATCTCTTGGCAGGCTGTGAATGCCCTTTAATTAAGTAATAAATTTGGAACCAGGGAAATAAGCATCAGTAGAGAAACACTCCATTTAATTACCCATTCATCCGTTTGGCTTTGCCAGGGCACTTTTCTGCCACCCTTGCCAAGACACGCCAGCACATGGGCGCTAAGGACCAAGGCTGTCCAAGCACACATTCCAGTTTGGTTCCAGCTCTTTCCATGTTGAGAGAGAGAGAGAAACAGAGGCTGAGAGAGACTGAGGCAGAGAGATGGTGACACACAGAGGAAAAGCTATAATTCCATGAAAGGGCTCTGGTGACACCATAAACCACCAGACAAAGCCAGAGTGGTTTGTCACCAGAACCCCAGTGGAATTGACTCAGAAAGCATTGTCACAGATTGTTCCAACATGAGGCCAAAATAAAAAGGCTGAATATGCTTGAAACACTGTTCTCCGTGGTCTCAAGCCTGGTGTTACTACCAGGAGCAAAACCAGCAGTACTGATCCCATGTTTGACTCTGAGCCATTGCAGTTAGCGGAGTGGCCGAGTGTCACACCGTCTGCCCTTCCACCATGGTCAGAGCCCTGCAAAGAGCGAGGCAGGCCCCCGGGGGAACAGGCTGGAGATCAGGAGCCAAAGCCTCCAGGATTCCATTTATGTCCACAGCAGAGCTAGAAGCCCTGGGGCTCTGGAACCAATTACAGAGCTTGGGGCTCCTGGGTCAGCGCCACAGAAGCCACTCACAAGACCCTCCCAAGGTCTGGGGTGGGGAGCCGAAGAAGTTGGGGAGAGCCCAGAGGAAGGCAAGACCCTGATCAAAGTGAAACCAAGGCTCCGGCTGTTCACTGCATTACAGGCCTCTGGGAATCTGCGGCTTTGGGTTCTGGAGCATTTCTAGAATTAAAAAAAAAAAGCAAAGTATCCCTTTGGGGCACATAGAGTTAGAAACCAGACAGGGTTCTTTGTGTCACTAAGGTGCTCCAGGAGTGACCGGGGAGGTGCCAGCCAAGCTCCATCAGGGATCCTGAAACTCAGCCTCTTGCTTCTAGTGCTTTCTCCCTACATGGAGGATATAGATACTTAGGGGATGGACCAAATCTTTCTTGCTTTCGCCTCTGGTTCCCAAAATTTGCTGTTAAAAACAGCTGTCACTCACCAGACAGACTTGTGATGTGTTAAGAATAAATGAATCTGAAACAGCAATGGAGATTGCTTTCAAAATGTTCTTGACTTTTAAAGAAAGCCTTTGGCAAAGGGCGTTTCCAGTTTGGCCAAACCCAGGGCTTTGGAAAAATATCCTGAGACATTTCACCAAACCCAGAGCAAAGCCGGCAGGGTCCGGCTCTGGTTATTATGAGTTATTTGCAGCTTGTTTCTTTCTGGAACAATTTTCTTCTATCTGCGACCCAGGCTCTTCTGACCTAGCCTGATTTCTATAGCTATTTTGCGCAACTCGTGGCCTTTACAGCCTGACAGGCCTTTGGAGACAGTTGTGGCAGGGATGTGATGGCCCCAGTTCTAGTCCGAGCCGCCAAGGACACTGGCCCACTCTCTGCGTGCCCCAGAGACATCCAGAGCAGTGTCAAGGGGTGGCACCCAAGCAGGGACCAGCCAGGCTGGCAAAGGCCTGCCCATCTGCTGGGCCTCTGGGAGAGAAGCATCTCAGAAAGCCAAATGCCATGTGGTACCGGAGCCCTGGCAGGCAGGGAGTCAGGACAGATGCAGGAGCACAGGGAGAGGGTACGATGGTGCCCAGGGCCTCTAAGAGGAGCCTCAGCACATCGGAAAAGTTGAAAAAGTGTGTGGCTTGGTGGATGAGCTCTGAGACTTTCGCAGCCAACAGAGCTGCATTCAAATGCCAGGCCTGCCACGACCAGCGGTGAGATCCAGAGCCGCTAGTGTAAACCTCCATGCCTTGCTTCCCTATCTGTAGGGCAAGGATGACCGGATCACCTGCTCACAGAGCTCCTGTGCCCATGAAATGAGCTCCTGTGTGTGGCGTTTTCTCTATGTCCGTGGAATGGACCTTCAGGCCCCTCCTTTGACCTCTCCATCTTTTTTAACTTTCTTGATCTTCCCACCCTATTTTTTAGCCCATCCTCTGTTAAAATTGTATCTGGATTAGCAGCTCCCCTGTGCTTTACTCCTTCCCCCACGGACCTGCACATCCAGCAGACACCACTGCACTCCCCAGCCACCCACGGCCAGCAGCTTCCCTGTTCACCCACACGAGCTGGAGGTCACCTGTGGGGGACACATTCCCTGGAGCCCAAGAGATCAATTCAATAGGTAAGTAAATCCCCAGGGAATGTGTTCTCTGAACCTGCCTCCTCTAGGTAATGTGATCCTAAATGCCTGTTGCCCACCTTTGTTCTCGAACAGCATGGCCCATTGAGAAGGAGGCGGGGTACTTTAGGTCATGGAAGGATCTAATTACCAGCACCTCACACCATATAAGCAATGACCCTACTCCACCTTCAGCAGCTCCTACAAAAAATGAGGGTGGGGATGTTGAGACCCCAGGACGGCTTTCTCCAGGAGAACCCGTACACCCTCTTCTTATTATTTCTGCCTTGTACACCTGTCAACACTTCCCAGGACAACAAACACAAAACACCCAGGAAGAAAAGAGCAACGTGTCCTCTGGTACATTTATTTCCAGATGCCCCAGTATGACTCTCTGCTCACGAAAGGGACCTTTTCCCAGCTGCCAAATTCAGTCTCAGGGTGGGATTCGTGAACCCCCTCCTAGGCTGGGGTAACATGATCTTCCACAGGCCAACGCCGAAAGTTAAGACCTAGAACAGGGTCTAACCAACTATCCTGACCATGGAGTTGTCTTTGTGTGATTTCCTTCTCGTTGCCCGATGACGGCAAGCTGCAAGTACGTCTGTCCTGAATACCGGCCTCTTACCCTTCATCCCTCTGCCCCAGGTTTCTCAGATGTTTTGTTGGAGCCTGGGACTGCCACACCTCAGCTGAGGCTTCTGGCTCCTCTTGCTAAAGACCTAAATTTAACTTAGTGGACTAGGGGCCGGCCCGTGGCTCACTCGGGAGAGTGCGGTGCTGATAACAACAAGGCCACAGGTTCGGATCCCATATAGGGATGGCCGGTTAGCTCACTTGGGAGAGCGTGGTGCTGACAACACCAAGCCAAGGGTGAAGATCCCATTACTGGTCATCTTTAAAACAAACAAACAAAAAACTTAGTGGGCTAAATAAGGAACCATTTCTACATGATTAATTAATTAAGGTCCTACTAAGAAGGATAAAAATATAATAATTTAAGTAAGACTGCAAGGCCTAGCTGCCACTCTGTAAAAAGAATGCCAAGAATAGCACAATTAGGAAGACATTGCAAGATGGACTGGTAGACTCAGCCCTGACTAATGGCAGGCTTAGTTCATGGGGTTCAAACCCAGGGTCCAGCTGGCCGACCTATGAGAGTTATCTAAATTCTCTGAGCTGTTTCCTCCTCCTGACAGATGGAAGGATTGATATGTATTTGCCAAGGCTGTTGTGGAAATTCAACAGACGCAATGTATGAAAATTACCCAAGACAAATTAGGCTTAAAATAAGTGTAAAATACCACTCAAGAAATTGCAGCACACAGCAACAATAACAATAAATACTCCTGCGGCCGGTTAGCTCAGTTGGTTAGAGCATAGCCTCATAGCACCAAGGTCACGGGTTCAGATTCCTATACCAGCCAGCCAAAAAAAGAAAGAAAGAAAGTCCAGCACAGTAGCTGGAACTAAGGACAGAAATTAGTGGAAAGAGCTTTGTCAAACATGGTTGATTCTGTTTTACTGGCAAATGTCTTATTTTTCTCTGCACTTTTTAATCTGCCCACACCCTAAGTCCTTTGAAAGCAAGTGGATGAAAATTTTAAATAAATGCAAATTAAAATCCTGACAAGAACCTCTTTAGTTGATTACAGATGAACAAATCGTTGTTATTATAGATGAGTAAAGGTGATTCTAGTTAGTAGATTTGCTGGCTGGCATTTGCATTTGTGGGCATGCACAGGTGCACTAATGGTTGCGAGCGTCTCAGTGCCCCTCTGGGCCTCACCCAGGTCTCTCATCTCACCCACACTGCTCCTTCTCTCTCTTCTCTCCCCATCCCCCAAATAACTTGGCCATTTCACTACTCAAATCTCCCACCTTGGGTCCCTCAACTGTCTTGGGGCTGGTGACCCAATCTTTCAAGGCTTCTCTAAATAATCTCTCTATCTATATCTAAACATTTTCCTGTAAAGAACCAGTGTGGTGGACTGAATTATGTCCCCCCAAAATTCACTGAGGTTTGAATTGTGTCCCCCAAGTTTATGTATTAGAATCTTAGCCCCCACTGTGACTGTTAAGAGGGTGGGAAATCCTGTTATGGTAATTGAAAGGTGGGTCCTTAAATAGGTGATGGGATTGTAGGACCATGTGGTAGTGAATGGATTACAAATGGTGGTCAAGGGCATGGTTCTGAGGGCTTTAAAAGAAGAAGAGAGTCTGTCTTGCTCTCTCTGCTGTCTCTGCTTCCACCGCTTTGCAATGTGAGACCCCTGGGTCACTGTCACCACCACCAGATGGACTTTGCACTTCCCAGCCTTAGAAACTGTAAGCAATAAATTTCATTTTTCTTTATCATTACCCAGTTCTGTGTACTTTGCTATAAGCAACACAGAACGGAATAATACAAGCTGATTGTAAGTATTTTAGGCTTTGCAGGCCACACCATCTCTATCACAACTACCCAACTCTGCCGCTGTTGTGTGAAAGCAGCCATAGACCATTTGCAAATGAGTGTGGCTGTGTTCCAATAAAACTTTATCTACAAAAACAAGTGATGGGCCAGATTTGACCCAAGAATCTATTAGTCTCAGATGTTTGTGGATTAAGATGGTTAATATATGGGATCTAGAGATTCACTGTCTGTCCTGACTGGCATTTAACCCTAAGTCATGATTAATGGGGGGACACTCTAGACACTGGGAAAAATCCAGTATAAAAGATACTTGAGACATGGATACCTTTTAGTATCTCCCAATCACAACACCTGCCCCTACAGCCCACCACCACACCTTGTCACCTATAATGCTGGTATTTTCAGATTGCAAAAAGACCTCAAGCTTTAACAACATCAGTGGCTCTCAAGCCTGAGGGCAGCACAATCCCTCAGATGGCTTCTTAAGACACAGATCATTGGGCTCCACTCCCAGAATTTCTGATTCAGTAGTTCTGGGGTGGAGGCCAGAGGACTCACATTTCTAACAAATTCCCAGGCAATGCTGATGCTGCTATTCCTGGGACCGCACTTTGAGAACCATGTGGCTACTTGTTAAAATCTAAAGGTATACCGCCACCTAGTGGAGAGTTCCTAGTAGTACCTTATGCCAACTATTCCTTTGATTTTAACGTGTTCAAAAAATTACACATCTTTTGTCATGGAGAAGAATGAAATTCACAAACCCAATTTGTCATTTCTATACTTGGGATTCCATAACCATATTCCAAGCTTCTTTAAAGAAATGAGGTGTCATATTATTTACAATAACATGGTAGTGATTTTAAATCAATTTAAACCAGAAACAGATTATTTTCCACCAAGGGAAAAACACTTTAAATATCTAAAGAGAATAAAACCGCTGCTGGCTCTGTTCTCTGGCCATTCTCCCACTGGCAGATACACATACCTCTCCCAAGAAGCAAAATCCACACCCCAGCCCTCCAACCCACGGTTGGCGAACCCCTCCGACCTGGTGCAGCTGATGAAATTCAGCAGGAGATTGGTCAAAATGAGCTCATTTCAGACCGTGGAGTTTGTGATCATTGCACATACAAAACTGTAGCAGTGGTAAAGGACCAAGTTAGTAGGCAACTGTATAAATATTTGCCACTCATGGCAGGGAAAATAAAAGGCTCTTCTTAAAATTGAGACCTGCTCCTCTCTAATTTTTGTTTCTCATGTCATATTTACATTTATCCAAATTTGTCACTGGTTTCCACTATACCTTCAAAATTTCTACAAAAGCACTTCCATTTTTCCAATGAAAACTGCATTCCAACATGTAGAAAGTGCAATTACCCACTCCCATCTATTTGTCCCAGCACAAAAAAGTCCTGGGTCTCTAACTCCACCCAGCACAAAATAAAGGGGGGCTACAGTTGCCCATTTCAGATGACTTGGGATTCCATACTTGGCGGGCTGCTGGATCTTTGTCAGCATGGAGAAACATATTAGGACCGTGCTACAAAGGATGGCCTGGTACCAGGAAAACGGAAATGACAGGGACCGGAACGGTTTTTGATGCCAACAGTTTATATTTGATCTCCAGATGTGATGCAGCTGACAGCTAATTAGTTCAACTTAGATCTACACAGCTCCCCCCACTTTCTTCCACACATGCTGTGTGTATGCTAGTGTGGAAATGTGTCTGCCCGGGGGTGTGCTTTGATTGCAAGTTCTCTGGAATGAATATACTTGGAACCCCTGAGAACTCTGGAGCCTCAGCACGTGGAACATCTGGTGAGACCATCTTTTCCCTTCCTGCTTGACCCGAGAGCAGGTAATGAAGTGGCATTCTTTATTCAAGTGGCTGATTCCATCCTAACAAAGCTGGAGTAATTTGTATAGCTTCATGTTTCAGTCTGCGTGGCCACCGTTAACTGCAAACCTCAGTGGTCAAGAGCTACTGGATGTGAATTCTGTGGCTACTAATGAAAAAGCAATTGTGGTGCATTAGCTGGTGAGCTGTTTGTGAGACACGGTAAGGACGTGCAGGGCAGGACAGGAGTCCTTAACAGCACAAGAGGAGCACACACTGAGGCAGACACGGTTCCTGCCTGCCTGGCTGCTGCTCCTGTCTTCCTCCTCACTGGATCACATGTCACAGCTATTGGAGACAGCAGGAATACCAAGACCCTAGCCCTGGAGGATCAGAGCTCACACTTATGGCACTCTACTGGGCAGTAAGCAATTTTAGAAGCACATGTAATATTCACAACAACCGTATGAGGTAGTACAATTATTGCCGTCATTTTATAGATGAGGAATCTTAGGCTCAGAGACATAAAATAAATTGCCCCAGGTCAAATAGCCAGTAGGTGGAGAAAATGGGATTTGATTCTAGAAATCCATCTCTAGAGTCCATGCTCTTAACCTCTATGCCAGATAACTTCATAAGGTGGGCCTGGTCTAAGCTATTCGTGGCAATCCCAAATCCCGTTGACTGGTCTAGGGAAAGGTGGCACATGTGACCTTCACTCTCTGTGGTAGAATTATACCTGTGACCCTTATCATGACTTCAAGGGGGACTAAGTAGATTTCCTGCCCCTTGACTTTGGCCTTGGCCATGTGACTTGCTTTGGTCAATGGGATGTTTCACGATGTGACTCAAGCAGGGGTTTGAGATGTGCCTTTGCCATTAGGGTGTCCCGTTGTGTTAATGGACCCCAGAATGATATCCATGGAGCCAGCCTGAATGGACCTGAAGCCTAGAGCCTAGCCAAACTGAGCCCAGCCTGAATCAGCAAACCCCGACCAACCCAACTGGCTATTTACTTCACAGATGCGTGGGGCTGATATAGCTTGTGATCCTGTTCTAGTCAATGAGACATGGGGAAAGCTTTCCCAAGCAAATGGAGCCTCGAGCAGAGAAATGTTTTTGCCCCTGCCCCTTCCTTTCTCCACGGGCACTGGTATGAGGACATTATGCCTAGTGCTGGGGCACCATCTGGTGACCACAGGTAACAAGCACAAGGACAAAAGGCCAATACACTAAGGATGCAGAAAGAAGGACTGATCCTAGGTCCTTGATGATCTTGTCAAGCCACTGAGCAATCGCCCACCTACCCATTTTTGTGAGAACAATCTCCTCTTTATTCAAGCCATGCTCAGTTGAGATTTCTGTTATTCACAGCCAAAGCCATTCCTAACCTCTGCGACTTACTTAAGTATGATGAAAATTTTACACATGCTGTATCTTTATGTCTCCCTCTTTTATCTTTAAATTGGCTGGTCCTCCCAGCATCGCAGGAGGGAAATCATAAATCCATGCCAGTACCAATCAATCAATACCTGCTGCCACTCGCCCCGGAAGGGGCAGTTTAGAGTTGCCTGTGTGAGAAGCAGCTTAAGTAACATCAAGCCTTGAATTCAGAGCCTGGGCATTTCTACTTGAAGCTCAAGTTTAAAATTGCTGTGTTCGGGCCGGCCCGTGGCTCACTCGGTACAGTGCGGTGCTGATAACACCAAGGCCCCGGGTTCGGTTCCCATATACGGATGGCCGGTTCGCTCACTGGCTGAGCGTGGTGCTGACAACACCAAGTCAAGGGTTAAGATCCCCTTACCGGTCATCTTTAAAAAATAATAATAATAAAACAATAAAATAAAATTGCTGTGTTTTCTCTGGTCATGGATCCACTCCAGCCACACTGACCTCCTTGCTTTTTTCAAACACACCAAACATAATTCTCTTATCTTGTTCTGCTTTTTTGCTTTGCCATAGCATTTATAACCTTCTGACATCATATATAATTTACTTATTTATTATGCTTATCTTTTATTTGCTTGTCTTCCCCTGCTAAAATGTAAGCAAAAGATAGGCATCTTTGTTCTGTTCATTATATAGCCAAGCCTCTAGAACACTTCCTAGCATATAATGGCTGCTCAAAATAGCTTGTTAAATGAATAATTTAATTGATTTATTGATATGTCTCTGGATGGGCAATCATGTGTCACTTGAGAATCTGTTTTGGCTGCTTTGGCTTCTGAAGGGGCCCCTTGGAAATCACATTCAAGTGGATTTTGGGAAGGCCACGTATCAAACAGACCTTCCAAGCTCAGTGGAAGTCTTCTCATGATAAGGTTACAAAAACCATAGCAGCTTTATTGAGATATAATTCACTGACCATAAAATTTACCCTTTTAATGTGCACAGTTCAGTGATTTGGGGTATTTTCACAGGGTTGTGCAACCATCACTACAATATGTAATTCTAAAACATTTTTATCACCTCAAAAGGAAACCCCATACCCATTAACTGTCATTCTCCATCACCCCCTCCCCCACCTCATCCAGTCTCTGGCAACCATTAATCTACTTTCTGTCTTTTATGCATTTGCCTATTCTGGACATTTCATATAAACGAAATACATAATATATGTGGTCTTTTGCATCTGGCTTCTTTCACTTAGCAAAATGTTTTCAAGGTTTATCCATGTCGTGGCATGTATCAGTACTTCATTACTTTTTAGGACTGAATAATTATTATTGCATGACATGGACGTACCACATTTTTCTTATCCATTCATCAGTTTATGGACGATTGGAATTTTTACACTTTTTGGTATTATGAATAACGTTGCTATGAACATTTGTTTACAAGTTTTTTGGGGACCATATATCTTCAATTCTTTCAGGAGAATTGCTGAGTCATATGTAACTCTATGTTTAACCTTTTGAGAAACAACTGCCAGATTGTTGCCCAAAGTGGCTGCACCATTTTATATTCCCACCAACAGTGTATGAGGTTCCAGTTTCCCCACATCTTCACCAACACTTGTCAACATCTGTCTTTTTTATTATAACCACCCTAGTGGTGTGAAGCGGTATCTCACTACAGTTTTGCTTTGCATTTCCCTAAAGGCTAATGATGTAACATCTTCTCATGTGTTTATTGGCCATTTGTAAATCTTCTTTACAAAAATGTACAGACATAAACTTAATCTTATTTATACAGGCTAATTTAGCTGAAAACTTTCATGAGGCTGCATTGTGAAACCAAAATTTTTTCTCTAATAATGAATAAGGCATTATTAAAACCTGATGGACTCACATGCTGCTGATTTAGAATGCCTGTGTCCATAACAACAACAAAAAAGATGATTCTGTTTTCTCAGCCCCTAAGGTCCCATCACTTAGTACATATGGTAGGGAAAAAAATCAGTCTAGTTGAGCAAAAGTGTAATCAGAATTAGTGAAAAGTTTAAATTTCAAATGGCTTTTTTTTTTTTTTTTAAAGATGACCGGTAAGGGGATCTTAACCCTTGGCTTGGTGTTGTCAGCACCACACTCAGCCAGTGAGAGAACCGGCCATCCCTATATGGGATCCGAACCCATGGCCTTGGTGTTATCAGCACCACACTCTCCCAAGTGAGCCATGGCCTGGCCTTTCAAATGGCATTTAGAATTCCTTTTTCCTCTTTTAATTTCATGCAGTAACTAAAACTAGCTTACTTTGTACTTTAAAAAATACAATTTTTCCCACTTTTTCATTTATCTGCTTGGTGAAATACAAACTAACTCTTTTTTCTCCTCTCACACCACAGTCACCCAACACAGAACACTCTGGTCACCAAAATGTGAGGGGATTTCTCTTCATGGACAACCAGTCAATTCACCAGTGGACAACTGCTGGGTGTCCTATAACTCAATTCTGACACTGTCTACCTGGAGATAGCATCAGATTACACAAGTTAAGGGTTCAGTCCCACAAAACTGCCCACACTTCAGACTAGTCACAAGTAATAGGTTGTCACCCAACTTCTGACCAACTGGCTGTGGATCAAGTGTTCCCACTACCCCCTCCTTGAGTTAATTTGCTAGGACAGCTCACAGAACTCTGGAAACACTTATATTTACTGGTTTATTATAAAGAATATTACAAAACATACAGACAAATGGCCAGGTGGAAGAGATGCACAGGGCAAGGTATATGGAAAGGGACGTGGAGCTTCCATGCCTCTGTAGGCATGTCACCCTCTAGGAGCCTCCATGCATTCAACTATCTGGAAGCTCTCTAAACCCTGTCCTTCTGGGGTTTTATGGAGGCTGCATTTATATAGGTAGGATTGATTTCATCATTGGCCATTGGCAATCAAGTCAACTTTCAGCCCAAGGTCAAGGGGTAGGGTTGAAAGTTCCAATCCTCCAATCACTTGATTGGTTCCTCTGGCAACCAGAACCCATCCTGAGGCTATTCAGGAGCTCAGCAAGAGTCACCTCTTAAGAACAAAAGATGCTCCTATCACTCAGAAAATTACAAAGGTCTTAGGAGCCCTGTGTTGGGAACTGGGGTCAAAGACCAAATTTTAGAACAAAATATTCTGCTAATGCTCCTATCTACAAGGGTTTTAGGGGCTCTGTCTCAGGAACCAGGTGCAGAGACCAAATATATATTTCACAATATCACACTGTTAAGTTTGTTCTCTTGAGTTGCTATGTGCCAATAATTATTCTAGGTTTATTCCAACTATCAGCTCACTTCACAAGAACCCTAGGAGGTAGGTAGTGGGTATTCATTATCTAATATTGTGTAACAAATCCTCCCAAAACTTAATGGCTTAAAGCAACCACCATAACTTCTTATCTCTCAAGGTTTCTTCAGGTGAGGAATGTGGACAGAGATGGGGGTGGGGACCGCTTGACTCTGCTTCACAACATATGGTGCCTCAACTATAAGACTCAAAGCCTGGATGCTAAAATCATTTGAAGGTTTGTTCACTCAAATATCTGGCAGTTGAAACTGGCTGTTGACTGAGACCTACACATGGCCTGGCCATGTGGCCTGGGCTTCTTCACAACATGGTGGCTGGATTCCAAAGCATCACGAGATCATAATGCCTCTTATGACCCAGCCTCAGAAGTCACTCAGCATCACTTCACCACAGTTGCAATGGCCCACCCAGCTTCAAGGAGAGGAAACACACCCCCCTACCCACTATGGATTGAATTATGTACCCCCAACATGCACATACTGAAGTCCTAACCCCCATACCTCAGACTGCGACTTTATTTGGAGAAAGCACTTTTACAGAGGAAATCAAGGTGGGTCATTCGATGGGCCCTAATCCAATATGAATGGTGTCCTTATTGAAAGAGGAAATTTGCAGATAGACATGAACACAAGGAGAACGCCATGTGAAGACAAGGGCAGTGATAAGGAGATGACTCTACGTGCCAAGAAATTCCACAGATTGCCAGTAACCCACCCAAAGCTCGGGGAGAGGCACGGAACCGATTTTCCCTCACAGTCCTCAGAAGGAACCAACTCTGCCCGCACCTTGGTTTTGGACTTCCAGCCTCCAGAACTGTGAGACAATAAATTTCTGTCATTTAATCTGTCCCGTTTGTAGTACTTTATTACAGCATCCCTAGGAAATTAATGCATTACCTCTTGATGGAGGACAATCTACATCACATTGTAAGAAGAGCATAGCTGTTGGGGTGGCCGTCTTTGGAAACTACAATCTGCCACAGTCCATCCTCTGGCCACAAATATCTATAGCCCTCCCACATACAAAATACACTCACCCCTCCTCCAAAACCACCAGTCTCATCTCATTACAGTATCAGCTCAAAGTCCAGAATCTTATGATATAAATCTGGTCCACATGAAGTTGAGGCTTCTAGAGCACAGTTCAAAAATCCAGCTCCTCTCAATCTGCAGGGTTGCCAATTAGAGATAAGTTATCTGGCCCCCTACAAGCCACATACAATGGTGAGGCAAGCCATCGAAGATTTCTCCTTTCTGAGTAATCATCATTCTCCTAAAAAGCCTAAATCCATCAGCTCTAAAACTACAACAAGGACCTCAAATTTTATTCATCCCTTGTTTTCTCCCTTCTTATAAAATCAGACAATCTCAAAGTTGGAAAGCAATTTAAAGTTTAAGCTAGTCCTACACACAGCCTGGATGAATATCACAGACACAATGTTGAGCAAAGAAAGTCAAACTCAAAGGATTAAATATTGTATGATTTCATTTACAGGAAGTTCAAAAACTGGCAAATTAATCCAAGGTGATAGAGGTCAGAACAATGTTTACCTTCCGAGCATGGTCTGACTGGGAGAAGTCATGAGGGATCCCTCTGTGGCTTTGACCTGGCTGGTGGTTGCACAGGTTTATAGATATATAAAAATTCAACTATATATACACTCAAGACTGTGCCCTTTATGTAAGTTATGTCTCAGTTTAAAAAAAAAAAAAAAAGGTATAAATTAGTCCTGTCGTTCCCATACTTAAGGATGTCATGAACCAATAAAAATTTTATATCTTCCCCCAACCAACTCCCCAAATCAGAGGAAGTAATTTTCTACAATGACTATGGATTAATGTTCTAACTAGAAAAATGCCTTTTTTTTTTTTTCTTTTCTTTTTTTTTTTTTTTTTTAAGGCTCTCCCATAAGGACACCTCTGGTGGAATGCTTGCTGCTTGGGTTAAAAAACACAAAAGTGATTTTGAAACCGTGTTTCTCACATCCCACGAGGGGGCACTAAATAGTTGCTGTGGTCAATTCCCTGGTTTCCTTTTCCCGTTTCCTTTCCCATCCCCTTTTGGTTTTCAGGCTCTGTCCCTGTGTACATGGCCTCTAAGCAACAGCAGAGGACCAAGCTGGTCCTTACTCAAGGGGTTCTATTATATTAATAAGGATGAGAAATACCAACAGAGGATTTTCTAAAAATTGTGGTATATTTTAAATGTTTTACATTTAACCTTTACATACGTGTGATGAATATCTTCCATACATTCTAGAGTGTATTTCTGAGATTGCTGGGTATTTTTTTGCATCTCTCCCCAGTGGGCTATTTCCAGCAGAAGAAACACACATCTCTGCCCCTCCCAAAACATACACACACGTTTCAGCCAGGTGAGATGTCATCAGTGTCTTCCAATTTCTTGCAGTCCCTTCAACCTGGAACTCCCAACAGCCTGTAGATTTTCAAACAAAAACCCAACAACCCCATCCACAGGGACAAGACTGAACTCAAAGCTAAACTATTCATCTAAAATGTGAACATGGGCCGACCCTGCGGCGCACTCGGGAGAGTGCGGCGCTGGGAGCACAGCAGCGCTCCCGCTGCGAGTTCGGATCCTATATAGGGGTGGCCGGTGCGCTCACTGGCTGAGCGCGGTGCAGCCGGTCACAAAAAGGACAAAAAATGAAAATAAAATGTGAACATTATTAAAAGATCATTTGGATTGCTGTTGTTTTTAATGATTTGATCTTAAGTGCGGGTTCTATTCTAGCAAAAAGCCAGGTGGGATCTCAGATCCCTGGGTTCTGCAAGTAGCTGTCACTCCTTGGAAAAGGGATTTTGATTTTAACTGCTTTGGACTGGAGAAGCAGTCCAGGGAGAGCACAGAATTAAGCCTGCATAAGTGATGAGCTTCTAAAGAGAGCCCCAGGGGAACAAGGCTGGCATGCTGCAAAGCACCACTCAGTTACTCTACCTGGCCGAACGCTGGCAGGAGAAAATCTGGGGGAGTAAGCTTGAAAACTCCCAAATTTCCTGTCTCTTCAAAGCATCAGATTGGCAGAAAGAGGAAGTCTCCGCGGTTCTTCTTTAAAAATGGCCAAGACTTTCACGAGTAGGGAGCAAGTCATGAGGAAGTCTTACCTCCCTTGAAGACCTCTGAAAGTTCAGTGTGGCATTATATTGATTTGGAGGTAAGGAAAGGAGAGCAGACCGAGTACAGGAAATGTCCATGAGGATGATAATTATTGATTTCATTACTATTGTAACTTACATAGTACCCACTGGGAACCAGGAACTGGTCTAAGCACTTTACACTCATCTAATCCTCACAACTACCCTCTGAGGTAGGCATTATTAACACTTTTTAGATCAGGGAAACTGAGGCACAACATGGATAAGTGATGTTACGGACTGAATTGTGCCCACCCCAAATTCATTTGTTGAAACCCTAACCCCCAGTGTGACTGTACTTGGAAACAGGGACTTTAGGGAAGTAATAATTAAGGCTAAATGAGGTCATAAGAGTGAAACCCTAATCCAAGAGGACTGGTGTCCTTATAAGAGGCACCAGAAGTGTGAAAGCACAGAGGAAAGGCCACATGAGGACACATCGAGAAGGCAGCCATCTGCAAGACAGGACAAGAGGCCTCACCAGAAACCAGTGCTGTTGGTAACTTGATCTTCTAGCCTCCAGAGCTGCAAGAAATAAATTTCTGTTGTTTAAGCCACTCAGTCCATGGTATTCTGCTATGGCAGCCCAATCAGACTAACATAGTGACTTGCCTGAGATCTTTCACCTGGCAAATGGAAGAGCTGGGATTTGAGTCCAGTCTATTTGGCACCTGAGTCTATGCTTTTAATTGCCCTGAAAAAGGAGAGAGTAAAAGAGAGTCCTGTTGGAGAACATGGTGATGATCACAGGAATTGCCAGTCACGGGCTTTTCCTCTGCACCAGCCCACTGCACTAAGCACTTTGCCTGGATTATCCATTACTCATTTCACTCAGTAAGGCCTTAAGAGAATTCCAGTGGGGGCAAACTCGTTACCAATCTGAGAGGAGTTCCTCATTCACTGCCCAAATGACTCAGAAGGCTTTTGCACCAAAGTTTGTAGTGTTAAAGATTAGCATTTATTTGGATGGACTTTCAAAGGAGCTAGTGGTAGCCAAAAGAGCTTTTAAGACCTTGGAGTCCTCAGTCACTTAAAATCACAAGCATTTATAAGGCAAAATCATGAGTGGGGGGGGTCCCAGGAGTCATGTGCAAATGTGATTGGTCTGTGGTGAGGTCAGCATAATCATTTCTGGCATCATGCCTAGGTCCTCCTTGGCTCCCTCAAGTCTGGAGGTGCGCAAACTCCAAAGTGGCTTGTAGTTGTTTGTTATCTACAAAGACCACTCGAGATTGGCATTACAGATGCTATCCTAAGTCATAAGGCATTTATTTAAGGAACAAACATCCTGACCTCCAGATCAAGTTTTAGCCTAAAGAAGTTTATATTTAATCAACTCTACTATTATCTTATTATTAACTGACTTTGCTACTTCTAGGAATCCAGTCCATCCTGCTTACTCAAGCAGATTTCCTTTAGCTCTCCAGCTTTTCCCCCAGCCAAGGCCTACTCTGATTGGGGTCAGGGGAATAGCTGGGAGAGATTGGGATCTGTTCCTTGGTTTCAAACTTACTCCAGCATCAGCCCAGAACACTGCTACACTGCAAGTCATTGCAATTATGAGAGATCATTTTGTGTTTAGCTCCACCACCTGGCCAGAAGTTGTGCCACTGGGGCTCTGAGTGAGAGGACATGATTGAGTCAACTAATAATTAAGCCCCCATTTCTCAGAGCAGGCCTTTGAAATAAATGAGCTCATGAGGCAGCCCTGTCCTGAAGGGCAGAAACAGCACAGTCCAGCCAGGACTGCTGCAGTGGGGGTGGGGAGGGCCACCACCTCTTCTCCCTTTGGATGAGCAATGGCTAACAAGGACTCAGCAGCAGTCAGGAGAGCCCAAAGGTGGTCGCTGACATCACGCATTCCCAGACACATCTACCTGAAGAACATCCCCATTTTCAATTTCCATCACTATCCTCTACATTCCCCCACATAAACCTGGCTTCCATTCATAGGTGACTAATTTCATCAGTCCATGGATAGGTTAGGAAGGACTGAAATAAAACATCTCCAATGTGTGTATTAGTCCACTTTATATTGCTTATAACAAAATACCTGAAACTGGATAATTTATTTTAAAAAACCATTTCTTATAGTTTTGGAGGCTGGGGAGTCCAAAGTCAAGGGGTGTCTTGGCAAGGGCCTTCTTCTTGGTGGGGGACTCAGCAGTCTCTAGGTGGTGCAAAGTATCATATGGCAAGGGCTGAGCAAGGGCCTTTCCACATGCTTTCTTCCTCTTTTATTAAAGACCCAAGTCTATTCCATGAGGACTAAAACATTAATCCATTAACCCATGAATGGATTAATCCATTCATGAGGACAGAGTCCTCACAATTTAATCACCTCTCAAAGGCCCCACCTTTCAAATACCATAGTCTGATTTCTGACCCTCTTAACACTGTTACAATGAGAATGAAGCTTCATTGAGTTTGGGGGGAGACAGTCAAACCATAGCATTGTGGATCCTTTTTATATCCTCATGTCCCTACTTCACTTTTTGATCATGTGGACTACAGTTATAGTAACTTTAAATTTCTTTGTCTTTTAATTCTAACATCTGTGCCGATTCTTGATCTGTTTAGATTGATTGATTTTTCTTCTCCTTATGAGTCCTATTTTCCCATTTCTTTGATTAGATGCTAGGCACTGTGAATTTGATGTTTTTGAGTACTGGATGTTTCTGTGTTTTTTAATAATTATTCTTGATCTTTGTTCTGGAATGCAGTCAACTTCCTTGGAAACACTTGAATTCTTTAAGCTCTTACTTTCTAAGATTTGTTAGGCAAGACCCAAAAAGGGTTCAGCCTAAGGCCAATTATTCTCCACTACTGAGGCAAGGACCTTCTCAGTATTCTACCCAATGTCCCATGCATTACGAAGATTTCCATTCTGGCTGGTGAAGAAAACACTGTTCCTGGCCATGTGTGAGTGCCGCGTACTGTTCCCTTCCTTTCAGGTGCTTCTTTCCCTGGCCCCATGGAGTCTCCTCACACACATAGTGATCAGTGCTATGCCTAATACCCGCGGGGACCCTCTGCAGAGACTCCCCGTTCCCTCTCTGTGCAGCTCTACTCTCTCCAGTGCTTTGTGCTGTGAGCTCTTGTCGCCCTGGACTTTCAGCTCTGTCTCCTCAACTAAGGGAGACCACTGGGGTCCTCTGTGTTCTCTCTCCATGCACCACAGCCTGGGACAATCACAGGGCTAACTTGTTTATTTCCTCTCTTGGGTGTCACTGTCCTTCCTTGTCTGGTTTCTCCAAAACCGTCGTTCATATATGCCATCCTTTTTTTTGTTTTTTTTCCCCACTTATTTCAAGTAGGAAGGTAAATCTATTCCCTGTCATTCCATCTTGGGTAGGAGCAAAAGTCTCCTGTTTACTCTTTCAATTCAATTTTATCATTTTCTTCACATAGCTCCCGTGCTTTCTCATTAAATTGTGCCTAAGTATCTTATAATCTTTGTTACATTGCAACTGGACTATTTTTTCCCAGTCCATTCCTAGGCACTTATTCCTAGAGTGGAGAAAAACCATTGATAATTTGCACATTTAACACTGAATTTACTGACACTTGTCCAAGAATTGAACCATGCATCCATCATAAATTTATTCAACAGAAAATAACAGGGTAACAGGAGGACGAGAGGTAGGCATGTAGGGCTGGCGCAGATGCTCAGCAATGCCAACAGAGACCCAAGCTCTGCTCCACCCTCCTCAGTCCACTGACTTTTGTCCTGATGCTTGTTACTTCTGGCACAAAATGTTGGCTAAAGCTCCAGGCCTCATGCTTGTGATCCAAGCAGGAAGAAGGAAGGGGGAAGCAGAGAGCAGTGACACCCATAACAAGAAAGCAAAAGATTTCTCAAAATAATAGTAGCTGTGTCTTATTGGCCAGAATTATATTTGACCCCTTGAAACAGCAAGTCAGTCTGGGAAATAAAGTGTTTAGCTAGAAATATTACCACATATTAATAAAAAAACCAGGGTTCTGGCTGGTAATGAAAAAAGGAGAATGAATATCAAGCAGGCAACTAACACGGCCTACAACAAGCTACTTTTGCATTCTAAGAATGAACCCTGCTGAGTTATAGTGAACTGTTCTTTTCTTTTAAATACATTGCCAGATTCTATTTGACAATATTTTGAAGTTTTTGAAATTCTATTTTATTGTATTGCAACATTCAGGATCAAAGAACTTGAACTAAGGTAGTGGAAATGGGAATAGAAAGATTGAAACATTCAGTATAGCTTTGGAGGCATCAAGGCCTTGTAACAGACATGTGATTTAATCACACAAAGAAGCTCTAAGAGAAGGCTGGCCAGTTAGTTCAACTGGTTAGAGCACAGCCTTGTAACACCAAGGTTAAGGGTTCAGTTCCCTGTACCAACCAGCCACCAGGAGGAAAAAAAATAAAGTGCTAGGAGAGGAAATAAAAAGGCGCTGCATTAATTTAAAAAGAGGATAATTAATGACCAGTGGTGTTGTCTTTAGACACCAAAGTATTCATGAAGTTTTCTGAATTTCAGATTTCCCTTAATTTGGAATGTCCTAATTAGGTGTTTAGCATTTTAATCAACATTTAGAAACAATTATAATAATCTCTCTGGACTTTTATGAAAATAAAACTATTGTTGTGATAATAGTATTGTGGGGCTGGCTGGTGAGCTCACTTGGTTAGACCATGGTGCTAATAACACCAAGGTCAAGGGATTGGATCCCCATATAGTACTGGCCAGACACCACAAAAAATAAAAGGGTCCAGCTGGTTAGCTCAGTTGATTAAAGTGCAGCATTATAACACCAAGGTCAAGGGTTCAGATCTCAATTCCAGCCAGACGCCCACAAAAAAAGAAAAAAAAAAGTACTGTGGCTATTTTTTAAGTATTTATCCTTCAAAGATATACACTGAAATATTTATAAATGAAATTATACACCAGGTATTTGCTTCAAAATAACATAGGAGTCATGGAGGACAAAGTGGATAGAAACAAAGATGAAAAAAGATTAGCTATGAGTTAATGATTGTTGAAAATGGGTTTTGAGCATATGGGATTCATCGAATTTTGGGAGGGCGGGGCAGCCAGCCGGTATGGGGATCTGAACCCTTGACCTTGGGTGTTACAAGGCTGCACTCTATCACTGTATTATTCTGTCTTCTTTTGAATGTTTGAAATGTCCCATAAACTTTTTTTTTAATTTGAAGAATGGCAGCATGCACGTTCGCATTTGTATATACAAATGTATACAATCAAATATTTCTTTTAAATGACAAAGTGTTAGCAAATTCTATTCCAAAGCATTTTATTGTTTTTCGGAAAAAAAGAACTGTACATGCAATAGCCATGGCAGGATAGTTCTGCTACTCCCTGAACTTGATCATATGCAGCTCTGGGGAGAGACTGTACCATCCCTCTAGTAGCCACTGCCATCTTCACTGTCCACAGCTTCAGTTCCCAAGTCCAGCTCTAGATTTTGCCAAATTCATAACAATATTCAAAGCAATAGTGACTGCATTTATGCACGCTGCCAGCAATCTTAAGCCCAAAATGCTTCAAAGATTAAACAGTCATACACATTCAAAATACATAGAAAAATAATATAATTAGAATTTATACAAAGTAGATTTTTACAAAACAACTTCACTACAAGAAATACTTCTTATATCCAAGCGCAAAAAATGTGGAAATATACATGGAAGTATATGTTTAAGAAAAAACATTTTTATTTCTAAATGCTGAGTGGGAAGGTATAGACTAAGTTCTGGTTAACTAATAAAATTTAAGAGAACTTCAATTTGCTAGCAGAAATTTTCACTCCATTCTCAAACTTCTAAAAACAGTTCCTGATGGAATTAAACAGCTGTTCCTCTTTCCAAATTCTGTTTAATTTCAGCTGTATATTTCCCATAGAATCTTTCTGCTTTCTTGTTGAATTTGGCATTCCTTTCATTAATGTAGTCAATATCCGCATCATCATTATAAGGACGTCTCCGGCTATATTTGTCTCGTTTTTCAATTCTGAGGGAAGAAGAAAATAATTTACAAAATTCAAAATTGCCTTCTTTTTTCATCTTAATAGAACATGGCCAAATAGTTAAGAATATAATCAGTACATTTAGAATTGCACACTTTGGGGTGGGGGGGAGGGAACCCAGTTTTCATCAAGTTCAAGTTGAAACTGCTAATTAACAGTAAAACCCCAGGTATAAACCATGAAATTCAGTACATACTAAATCAGCATGCTTCTAAAAGAGCAACAATGCATCATTAGGAACTGGACACATGAAGTATTACTTAAAATAATTACTACAATAATAATTATATTAATAATAGCCACAGCTAATACTGAGTGCACAGACACTATTCTTAACACATGAATTAACTAGTAAAACATAAATTCGGGCTGTCCGATTAGCTCAGTTAATTAGAGCATGGTACTGATAACACCAAGGTCAAGGTTTCAGAACCCTGTACCAGCCAGCCACAAAAAAAATTGTGTGTGTGGAGGGCTGGCCCGTGGCTCACTTGGGAGATTGCAGTGCTGATAACACCAAGGCCATGGGTTCAGATCCCTATATAGGGATGGCTGGTTGGCTCACTTGGGAGAGCAGGGGGCTGACAACACCCAAGTCAAGGGGTGGGATCCCCTTACCAGCCATCTTTAAAAAAAAAAAAAGTGTGTGTATGTATGTGTGTGTGTATGTATGTGTGTATGTGTGTGTGTGTGTGTGTGTGTGTGTGTGTGTGTATACACATAGATATAAATTAATACTGCTCTACCTAATATTTATCTCTATTAGTGTTAAGAAACACAAATATAACTGAAGTATACTGTACATTTATTAGAACATCTTGCTTCTTCAGATCAGAGAATGGAATGACTATTAAAGTAAAAGCCTTAAAGGAAGAATAATTTTCTTTAGACCTTTCCTCTTCAATTATAACAACTCAATTTCACCAATATTTTGCATCACAATTCCAAATCATATGGACTCAACCCATACTTGCTGTCTATCCCCAAAACTACCATAGATATTAGGCCAGAAATGAGCAATTACCAGTATAATTTTTGTCTATTCAATTGATTCAAAGCACATTAGACTTAGATGCACATTCTAAGTCTATTTTGTCATTAACAGTTTAAAATTTCAGGCTGCTCTATTGAGTACTTACTGTTTTTCCAGATCTATGACCATCCTATCAATTTCCTCTGTGGAAGGCACATGTGTTCCATGAAGAAGACTGTTGGATGTTGGGAAAAACTCTTCTCCACTGAAAAGACAGAAAATGGACTTACAGTAACACTATAAGTGCTCCATTTTCAAATGTCAAACTAAACTTCCACTCATGATGAAAGATAAAATATATACATGTATTTACTGTGGGATCCTACCTTAAATTTAAAAAAAAAAAGAAAAGAAAGAAAATACAGAAGTAGAAAGGACCTAGGAAATCACCAACTCCAACACCTTCATTCTGTAGATGAAAGCGCCAATGGTCAGAGGTTAAAGGACTTATCAAGGGTCACAAAGTGTTACAAACACAGTTGGGATTAGAACTTCCAAGCTTAGGTTATTTCTCTTTCCATTAAAACAGAGGTCTGCAAACTACAGTCCACCAAGTTTTTGAAAATAGTTTTATTGGGACACAGACATAACCGTTTATGTATTCTCTACAGCTGCTTTCACACTGTAGTGGCATAGTTGAGTAGTTGTGACAGAGACCACATGCCCACACAGCCCAAGATATTTACTATTTTGTCCTTTACAGAGAAAGTTCACCAGCCCAAGGACTAAAGCATTCTGCCTCCTAAAATAATATCTAAGTAACTATGATAACCTGGGTGTTAACCAGCCAACACTCAGTCTTAGAATACCCAGCTAGAGAGAAAACCAAGTGGTTAGCTTACTGCTGAGAAGTGAACAATAGTGTTGTCAAAGCAGAGACCATTCTTACACAGCTGTTGATAACCTACACCCCTTAGCATTTAAGTGTGTTTGTATTTACGTATGGTATGTGTATGTGTATTCACACACACAAATATGTCCATATTGCTTCAGGATGAAAAAAAGACTTGCATTAAACCTGTCAACTTACTGTTTTTCTCTCAGCCTCTCATACGCTTCCATGTTAGGTTTGATCTGCTTAGTCAACCGATGATATTGGCGTAACTGGGCAGCAGCATAATCTAAAAATAAAGTGGGAATCAGAGATGATGTATTACCTTGTTTGGGCATTGCTATTCAAAGAAAAATCAAAATTATTATTAAGTAATATAAGCACAAGACACTAATCTAAGCATAGCTTCTACCCTGAAGATGCTGACAAGCAGACTTTGATTAATTTTACCACAAAGAATAAAAGAATCCAGCTGACTGAAGTGCAGCCTTTTTGACTTCTGCCCTATGAGATATTTTGTATTTTTCTTGGGTTTAGGCCTCTCGGAGAATACTCCATGAAGGAAGCATGAGGAGCACATCCTTTCTAAAATCCAAAAACAGTGAAGGCAATGTTTATCTAACAGGCTTGTTCAATAAAGGTCAATTTTACCAGAAAATCCCAGATCAGGGTTTTTCCTCTTCTTTTTCCTCTCCCATCTTTCTGCATCTTCTGCACTGATCTCTAGCAACTTCATTTTCTCATAGTCTTCCCCTCTTGCTGCACATTCCTTAAAAAAAAAGAAAAAAGCTGGTACCTACAATTATGATACAAGCAATGATTTGATCTATTTTAAATCAAGAAAGATCCAATACAGATATGAAGCACTACTTTAAAAATAATGATTAATATTTCAAGAAAATTTGGAAATCTGCTATGGTATATAAGAAGAAAGCATATGACACATATTGGGTGTTTATCAGGTGTCAGGTCCTGTTCTAAATGTTTTACATGCATAACTTGTTTAACTCATAATTAACTCAAATTATTATTAAAGTCCTCATCATATAGATGAGAAAACACAGGTAGAGAGATTTAACACAGGTTAAATAATTCTCTCAAAGTTTTGCAGCACTAGTAAAAAGCAGAGCCAAGATGTGAACTCTGGCAGTTTGGCTCCAAAGCCAGAGAACTCAACCATCATGTTCTACTGTCTCAATGCAAGAGAATGACTGAATAAATCACTTATGAAGAGAACAGAGTAGTTCCCCACCTTTTTCTTTTGTTCTTCCTGTAGTTCCCATTCCAAACGAGCTTTTTTGGCTTCCCAGTTTGCAGGTAACTTAAGTCTTTTATCTTCTTCCACAACTTCCTGGTGATTCAATTTACGAGCTTCATTCTAAAACCATAACCCAAAAAGTTAGTCAGCTGAAACATGAAAATAAATCCAAATGATCTTGCCTCCTTTGAGGAGCATCGGGTAGGACACATAAACAAGGTAACCTCATTTTATCCTAACAGCAGTAGAGAACCATCAAAGGATGTTATTAAGAAAGGGAACAGCCTAATAAAGTCTCTATTTGCATACATTGAGAAAAAAATGTGTTGGGCTGCACTGTTTTGCCCTCCGGGTTAATATCAGCTTTGCTTCTATTTAGCTCTTTGGGTTGGATAGGAACAAGGTTTTACAAAGTGGGGGAGCCATACTACAGTGGCATTTAGGTCTCCCGAATCTAGCCCACATAAATCAGGTGTGGGTAAGAGAGGGGCTGGAGCGAGAAGATATGTTTTTTTAAGTTCTCAAAGTGATTCCAGTGCGCTGCCAGCGTCGAGAACCACCGGGATAGAACTTTCATCTCGGGGGACGATCCAGCTCGGAGGGTCTGTCAAGCGCATTGGTGCGTCTTCCTAGTCCCTCTACAAACGCGCACGGACCTGGCCAGGTGACAGGTCTGAGCTGGCCTCGCGGATTACTCACCCGCTTCAGATGCAGCTCCCGAAATTTGCGCAGTCTCTGTTCGCGCTTCTGGGCGGCCAGTTCCTCCGCCAGCCGGTCAGACCCCTCCTCCACGCTACCAACTGGCACCTGTAGCGAAGAGGACCGGCTTGAGGTGGGGCCGGCTCGGCTTCTCCCTGGAAGGCTCAAGCCGAGTCCCCGCCCGTCAGAAGGCCTCCACTGCCGCCCCAACCCCACAATGTCTGGACCTCCCTGGCCCAGAACCCAGGCTTCGCCTCCACCTCTCGCCCCTGCCTCCCCTCGGAACACTCACCCACAAAACTCTCTGGGAAGTGGCCGTGGCACTCACCTCCTCGGCTTCAGTCGCAGCCGCCATCACAACTTTTCTTTTCCCACTTCCGGCAACAACACAGAGCACTTCCGTCGGCCTTGGGACCGCCCCGTCGATACGTACCGATAAGCTACTGTAAGCCCCGCCCCTCCCCGGAGGCCTCAGGAAGATACGACCAATCCCTGCCCCTCTCAGCGGTGAGGCGTTTCGATTGGGCAGGGTCTTGCGCAGCCGCAGAAGGCCGCAGAAGCGATGGCAGGAAGGGGTGAGGCAGGGAGGAAGGAATCGGGAAGCGCTTAGAACAGGACGTCTAGGAAGGAATGGCCAAAGGAGCCTGGCAGCACGTTGTTCATATACGAGGAAAGTGCTTTCCGTCCAGCACTTAGCCTCAGTGTCACCTCCTCCGAGAGGCCGGGCTGCCCTGACTACCTTGTCTTACGTAGGCAGTTAGTACTGTCATTGGAAGCCATTGTAATTCTGTTCAGTAGTCTGTTTCTCTTGTCTCTTGTTCATTTTCCATTTCGCCTATCAGCGTTATCAGCTGGAGAAAAGTAGAGCCCGTCTCATCTTGTTCATTCTTACGTGCCTAGCGGGGAAACAATGCCAAAATTAATAACTGAGACAATTAAGGTGCTGGATAGAAGAGGAATACATGAAATTTAAAAATTTTTTTTAAATTTATTATGAACATATTCGGTCTTACAAATCTTGATATTTCTTTATGCCCTTTACCAGACCTATCACTTCCCAAACCCCCTCCCTCCCTATCCCCTCATCTCTATTATCCTTAGGTTTTGAAAATTACCTTTTTCTGCACTAACAACTTCTGATTAGATGTAGAAACAAAAAAGTAATCCCGAAATGAATCGATATCTAGGTAAAAAATTTAAATGGTAACACTAGAAATAAAAAATAAAATACACAAAAATTAAATGAAGGCTTACCTATTTTCTGGTTGGAAGACAATATAAAAACATAATATCACAAAAGAGTATCTCTAATGAATTTATAAATTTCATGCTATTCCCATCAGAATCTCGAGTGGGTTATAGTTTTTGTTTTTTGGAACTGTTAAATAATGGAGCAAATATCTAAAAGTTCAACAACCCAGTGTGTTGGTAAGTCTATGAAGAAACATTAATTTTACATGTATGACTGGTAGGACTGAAAACAAGTCCAACCCTAAGGAGGGAAATTTGGCAATATCTATAAAAGTTACAAAGGCATTTACTTTTACCCAGCTCTCACACTTCTGGGAATTTATCAACAGATACAATTGCACAGGTGTAAAATGACTTATGTAAGAGGTTGGTCATTTCAGCTTTTTTTTTTTCTTTTTTTTTTTTTTTTGTAATAAAAGATTGGAAACAACTCAAATGTCTGTCAATAGAAGGTCGGTTAAATAAATTATGGTACGTGCAGTGGAACACTGTGAAGCTGTAAAAAGGAATGGGTTAGCTGTCTGTACACTGATTTGGAAAGATCTCCACAATATACTAAGTGAAAAATGCAAGGTGCAGAACTGTGTATATAGTGTGCTGTATTTTGAGGAATGGTAGGTAGGATTAGGGTTACAAAGAATGTATTTTTGTTTTGCATAAAGAATTTAGGAGGGGGCCGACCCCGTGGCTCACTCGGTAGAGTGCGGCGCTGGGAGCACAGCGGCGCTCCCGCCGCGGGTTCAGATCCTATATAGTGATGGCGGGTGCGCTCACTGGCTGAGCGGGGTGTGGCCGACACCAAGGCAAGGGTTGCGATCCCCTTACCGGTCACAAAAAAAAAAAAAATTTAAAAAAAAGAATTTAGGAGGGATAGACAAGAAGCTAACAGAAGTTACAATCCATTTGGGGGGGTGTTTACTCTGTGTGTATATATATGGGCTCATATATATTATTTTGAACTATATAAATACATTTCTAATTCTAAAATTAAAGTTTGAATAGAAGAATTGAGAATAGCTAAGAGTATTTTTGAATAAAAATAGTGAGGAGGGACTTGTCTTACAAAGAATTAAAACTTAATAGAAGGCTTCAGTAATGAATACAATATTGTACGTGCACAGGAAATGACACATAAATCAACAGAATGGAAAATTCACAACTAGATTCAATGGGGAAATGGTGCTGTATAGAATAGAATAAGTTAGTGCTTGCATAGTTGGCTAAAAGCTGGACAAAAATTAAATTTGTATCTCAGAATATGGAAAAATAACATCATCAACATCAGGAAATGAAAATGAAAACAGTTACATGTGGTTTTATGCCTCTCAGATTGGTAAAAAATAAATCAGTAAAATCAAATAATGGAGAAGATTCCAGAAATATGTACTTCCAAGCAACACTTAAGAACGGTAATTGCTGCAACCTTTAAGAAAAGTTAATCAGCAATATCTATTAAAATTAAAATTATATCAACCCTTTAACTCAGCAGACCCACTTTTGAGAAATTATCCCACAGAAATTAAAGTACCAATACTTATGCATTTGTGTACAAGGATGTTTACTGTGGCAAAAAAAAAAAAAAAAATCTATCACAAAGATTTCAGAAACCATTAAATTCCCCTATGCTAAGGTAGATTTTGAAATATGTCCTGGGAAAGTGACTTCCTATCTTTAGTATAGTTGACAGTACCCATGGCAAAGAAGTAAGAGGAGAAATAAAGGGAAAAGGAGCATTAAATAGGTTCTAGGGGCTCTGTTTGCTGAGCTCAGAGATATTCGGAGGTAGCACTGACAAAATGTTTTTCCCATTCAGTTTTTTAACATTTATTGAACAGCTACTAAGTGCCAGACCCTTTGAGGGGGCCAGATGGCATAGAAAAGTCATCAGGGGAGGCTTGTTTTATAGAGCTTTGATTTTTCTAGGAAGGCGTATAGTCATTGGGAAGAGTGGCGCTTGTATGCTTCTTATTTTACTATTAAGAATCCTATCCCCTTACCGGCCAGCTGCCAAAATAATAATAATAATAACAATAACAATAATAATAATAATAATAATCCTATTTCATTCTTTTCTCCATTCCTGCCAGTAAAATTGAGCTCCATATTGCCAGTTTGTTTACAATATAAAGTCATAGAATTCCTAAGCTTGACTTTAAAAAATGCAAATCTTCATAATTAACTAAAGGAGTCTCTGGAAGAGATAAAAAAGAAGCAGCATAGAGAAGGGAAGTAACCCTGTACTGGCCAACCATCAAAAAAAGAGAGAGAAAGATACTATTCGATGTGGTAAAAATTGCTCAACAACTCTGATTTCATACAATAATGTATTAAGAACATTCACAGGAATGTCAGTCTTGTTTTCCAGTGCAATATGAAGGTTTGTGTGATTCTTCAAAACTGTTTTAAACTGTATAATTTGCCTTTTGCAGCATAACACATCACCCCAAAACCTGGTACCTTAACACAACTTTTTGTTGTTGTTGTTGTTAGCAGCTGGCTGGTATGGGGATCCAAACCATTGACCGTGGGGTTGTCAGCACCACGCTCTAACCGAGTGAGCTAACCAGCCAGCCCTATTTTATTACAGTTCTGGAAATTAACTGGATTCAGCTAAGTGGTTCTTGCATGGGGTTTCTCATGCAGCCTCAGTCAGATCAGGGGCTGGGGCTGGAATCATTGTGAAGTCTCCCTCACTCGAATTACTGCTGGGTTAAGAAAATTTTCATTTAAATTAAATACACTAAATAAGTAATTACACACTTATTTTTTTTATTTTATTTACACACTTATTTAATTACGTTTATATAAGTACTGCAAAGAAGAAAGAGAAGTATGAAGAGCTATAACAGGAAACTGATTTTGTAAAGTGGTGACGGTTAGGGCATCCCTGAAGAAAGACATTTAAGGAGATCTGAGGCAGGAAGGGGATGCATCTGCCTCCAACTGATAAAAGTCAGCAATTACTCAGCATTTGCTATGGGCCAGGAACTAGTCACAAACACTTCGCATGTATTAACTAACTTATCCTCAAACTACCCTATGGCATGGGTATCGCTTTATTTATTATTTCTTTTTCATGCTTGATAAACCAAAGAACAGATGAGTTAAATGACCTGAGAACAGTTATACAGTTCGTTATTGAATTAACGGATGGATAAAAGAATATTGGTATTATGCATCATTTTGAGGAGAAAATCAAAGCCTCAGGTGAATGCAAGATATCTTTCTGCATCATGGAGATGCTTGAGGGAGAGATTTCAAATGCCCCAAGTCAGTATGTTCGTTTATTCATTCATTCAACTTTATTAATTCATACACTGTACTGGAACAATTCGAATCGCAGGGAATCAGTTGTGAACAAGACAGAAATAGACCCTGTTCTCATGAAGCTTCCGTTGTACTAAGGAAGGGAGATAATAAACTGTTACGCACAGAATTAAAATAGGACGATGTGATGGAGACTGTGGGCCTACTTTGGATTGAGTAATCAAAGATCTAAACTACAAGGTTAGTTACTTGGTGGGCGCAATATGTGCTTTGGGTTGCTTTCCCACGAGTTTGGTGCTTTCGACCCTTCGTCTCTAGTCTCCTCACTTCCCCCGGAACATCCCGACACCGCCCTCACACACGTGCGACGCCCAGCCTCCCTCGCGGTTTTTCCGCTCCTTCCCAGGTTGCTCCACTCAATGCGCCTGCGCACGAGCCTGGCCCAATCGGACACGGCCCAGGGCTGCAGGGGCGGGGATTGGTTCCTACGCTCTTGGGGGCGCAGAAAGGGCGGGGTTTTTAGAAATCTGGGGCTGTGCGGCCACCGGAAGTGAGCTCCGAGTGGGAATAGTTATTTGTTGTTGCCGGAAGTCTGGGGGGAAAGCACTGCCCTGGGATAACGGAGACTAGGGCTGAAAAGGCGGATAGTAGGCCCTCCCCAGCGGTGGAGGGCTTTGGCGGCTGCAGATTTGGCGTAGACCGGAGGCGATGCCGGGAGGAGGGAGCCGCAGACACAGTGGGGTAGAGGCGGTAGAGAAGGATACCGACCCGGCCTTCGGGACCGGCGGGGACTCGGCCTGGGCCGCAGTCCTCACTGCAGGAGTCCGTGGACAGCGCGGAGGAGGGGCCCGTAAGGGCGGCGGCGGAGCTGACTGCCCGCGAGCAGACTATGCACATTCCGGGAGCTGCACCTGAAGTGGGTGAGTATTCCCTGAGGCCAACTCAGACCTGTCACCTGGCCAGGCCCCTGCGCGTTTGTAGAGGGACGAGGAAGTCCCATCACCGCGCATGACAGACCCGCAGAGCTGGATCGTCTCCCAAGATGAAAGATCTATCCCGGTGGTTCTCAACCCTGGCAGCGCACTGGAGTCACTTTGAGAACTTTTGAAAAATACACATACTCAGGCCCCACTTCAGTTTGGAGACCAGATATTGGTATTTTTAGGGCCGAGCCCGTGGCGCACTTGGGTGAGTGCGGCGCTGAGAGCGCGCGACGCTCCCGCCGCGGGTTCGGATCCTATATAGGAATGGCCGGTGCACTCACTGGCTGAGTGCCGGTCACGAAAAAGACAAAAAAAAAAAAAAAAAAAAAAAAAAACTTTCTTTATAAGGATGTGATACTGGGACCAGAGATGGGAAGGAATTTGTGTATTGTCACACAGCGAGTTTGTCACTCACTCATTCATCCAAAAACCGCCCCCATAGTCTCTAGTGTGTGATAGCCAATTAGATAATGTGGATACAGTGGTAAATACGGTAGCTTCTGCCTGGAATAAACAGAAGGCAAGTTCACAACCAATAATTACTCAAAGACTAGGTAAATGCCATGTTACAGGGAGAAACAAAAGACTTTAGAAGTGCAGAGAAGAAACAGATTGACAACTAAAGTGGTAACTAATCTTGAAAGATGAGTAGACATTACCACACAAATAAGGTTGGGGAAGAGGTATCCAAGTGGTGGAAACAAGCACAAAAGAGTCCACATTAGGGTAAGAGGCCAGCAAGCATCTGGGTGCAACTGGAGACAAGGTATGTGTGGGGAGGGTAATTATATTTGCCCAGAAAAACCCTAAAAAATAATCAAACTCATACTTAATGCACCTGAAACAAAGAATATACATTGGTCCCCATAATGGCCAGCCACCAAAAAAAAATGTAGACTATGTAATACTCTTACAGAGAACATACAGTATACAGAGGCCAGATGATACATGAAGAAGCAGTGATGTAATTAGAGCATCACCCTTTTGCAGTCTTTAATAAGTTACTGGATCTAGGTAGTAATCATCAATGACTGCTAACATCACAAAAATAGAGAAAATCAGAGATTATGTCCCTTGATAGTACACAGCACCAGCTTCATGTGAAGTAGTCTTGCTAAAAATAAATTTAACCTTAATTGGATAAAGCCAATAGATCTAATTACCAATTTACAGGAAATACAGGAGTCAAAGGAATATGTTAAAGGACATCATAAGGAGGCAACTAGCAAAATCCATTTTGGGAAACTATAGGTCAACCCGGTTTTTTTTTTTTCACACCCCCCAAAAAAGCAAGGGTTAAAAAAGATGGAGAGAGAACCTATAGATTAAAGAAGACTTAAGAGATATATTGACTTATTGCAATGTATGGAACATGTTTAAATCTGGGTTTGAACAAACTATAAAAATAATAGACATGGGACCTCAGGAAGATACAAACACTGGTAGGATATTTGATATTAAAGAATTATTTTGGAGGCCGGCCCGTGGCTCACTCGGTAGAGTGCGGTGCTGATAACACCAAGGCCACAGGTTCGGATCCTATATAGGGATGGCCGGTTTGCTCACTGGCTGAGCGTGGTGCTGACAACACCAAGCTAAGGGTTGAGATCCCCTTACCGGTCATCTTTAAAAAAAAAAAAAAAAAATTATTTTGGGAGTGTGATGATGTTTTGTTGTTTATGTTTAAAGAGATTAAAATATGTACAGGTAAAAAAACTATGGCTGGGAATCAAGAGAAAAGAAAAAAGTACAATTTTGCTATCCTTATAAACTCTGGATTCAAATATATTGTTTCATTGAGGCAGTATATATAGCATGGTAGTTAAGCAGTCTGGATCTGGTTTCCTCATCTGTACCTTACATATTTGTGAGAATAAAATATGTAAAACATTTAGAACAGTGCCTGGAACACACTATATAAGCAATGAATATTAGGGTGAAAGGCTAACAAAAGCTCCAGCAATAAAAAACAATAGGGAACACCTATGGAATAAAGTGTTGCCCGATTCTAGAATCGGAATAAAGCTAATTGTGATCTTCAAAAAAAGAACAATACAGCTCATTAGTCTTTCATGTATCACTTCTCAGATGAGCAGCCCAAGTTAGAAGGGCAGCTCAGTTTCACATAAGTATTCATTTCATTATTACTCTGCCATTCTCTAGCACATTATTGGTGTGGGTATGGGCTAAGCTAGGTGGTTGCAAGTTCCGGCCAGCAGGAGGGAAATGGGTATAGAGGAGACACAGCCACTGTCTTAAGGCATGGGAGCAGCCCTCAGTACTTCTATTTTGTTGAGAACTTGTCATGTGGTCTGACTCAGCTGCAAGGGAAGCTGGGAGGTGGGCAGTCATGAACCCAGAAAGGGGGGAAGTGTTTTTGATGGACACATAATATATCCACCATAGCTATTTTTAGCATCAAAGTTATAGATGCATCACTTACAGACCATAGCAAATTCCACAGTTTTCTTTGAAAGTGATCAAGTTACAGTCTTGATAAGTTTTCAGGTCTTTCTTGATTTAAAAGGAATCAAGGAATTTTATGAGGTAACAGAGCTAATGTTTTTTCCCTCTTTTCACGAATGTGCAGGAAAAGGGGAAGATTATGAGGATGAAGTCACTAGAGATCAGTGCAGAAGATGCAGAGAGCTGGGAAAGGAAAAAGAAAAAGAAACCCAATCTGGGATTTTCAGGTAAAATTGGCTTTTACTTTATTGAATGAGCCTGTTAATTACCCATTTAATAACAAGATTAAAGGGCCGGCCCGTGGCTCACTTGGGAGAGCGTGGTGCTGACAAGACCAAGTCAAGGGTTAAGATCCCCTTACCAGTCATCTTTTAAAACATAAAAAAAAAAAAAAAAAAAAAAAAGTTTAATAGTGTCCCAACATCTATGATTCTTGTTTTATTTTTAGTTATGCTGCTGCCCAGTTACACCAGTATCATCAGTTGACCAAGCAGATCAAACCTGACATAGAAAAGTAAGCCGATGTGACTTAATAGTATATTCTTTGTATGTTACCAGGACTTGAATTTAAGCTTTGCTTCCTGGCCTTGAAGCCTGGCTCTGCCACTTATAAACTATTTTTCTGCCTCATTTTTTTCACCTGTATAAAGGGAATAATAGTGCTTACCTCATAGTGTTATTGTAAGTATTAAATTAATCCAGACAATTCAATTAAACAGTGCCTGGCACATATAAAAGCACTATATATGGGTTAGCTACTATTAACATTATTATTATGTTGCTGTTACTATGTCCCTTTCCTGTGGAGGATATTGAATTTCATCATGTGCAATAAGTAATGCTAAACAGTACTCTTTCTCTAATTATGTAAGACAGGTAGTGTGCTCAAGTCTGAATTCAGTTTCTTTGAAATGAAAGTATGTGATCCCAAGTGTTTCCATTTTTGACCACTAAACATTGTCCAGTTCTGAAGGTATAGGACCTTTATAGTGTTACTCACCACCTTGCTCTTTCTCAGTGGAGAGGTCTACTCAGCATCCATGGAACACATGTGCCTTCCACAGAAGAAACTGATAGAATGGTTATAGACTTGGAAAAGTAGTAAGTACTACAAATGCAGCATAAAGTTTTAGTACTGATTTCGTGCCTAATAACAAAATTAACATTATGGTCTTGAAGTGTAGCATCTGGACAGTAATTAAAGGACACATGATTATTAGTTTGAAAAATGTTCCCATTCATCATCACTTTTATATTTGTGTTTTGGGTGGGGTAATTATTAGGCAGAGTAAATAGAGTATATTTAAAAATTCTATGTCAAAGTAGTATTATGTATCACTGCCCTCATATTTCAACATGGATCTGGGTTATTTCTCAAACTTCAGATTATCTGACCGCGCTGTAAACTTATAAATTAAAATTAAATTCAAGAAAGTTCATTGAACATACAAGGGGTCTTCAAAAAGTTCATGGAGATTCGTGTTATCTTTTGTTTTTTTTGTTTTTTTTGTTTTTTTTTTTGGCGGCTGGCCAGCACAGGGATCCGAACCCTCGACCTTGGTGTTATCGGCACTATGCTCTAATAAATTGAGCTAACCGGCCAGTCCTGTATTATCTTTTAATTCTCTTTTTCCACAAACTTTTTGTAGTATCCTATTTCTTTGTAGAATGCTTTTCTAAATACTGCTTTCAGTCTTAACTATTAAGACCCAAAAAGAAAGCAACTTTGTACTGTGTATTTGTGACCATTACAGAATTGAAAAATGAGAAAAATATAGCCAGAGACATCTTTGTAATGATGATGCAGATATCGACTATATTAATGAAAGGAATGCTAAATTCAATAAAAAGGAAGGAAGATTCTATGGGAAACATACAGCTGAAATTAAACAAAACTTGGAAAGAGGAACAGCTGTCTAATCTCCCTCAGGAACTGTTTTCACTGCTGAATTGTACCAGTAAACCAGGACTCTGTCTATACCTTCCCTTTAATAATTTGGAAAGAAGTGTCATATAAATGTCTATATATTTTCATGCTTATAAATTTCTTACTATTCACTTGTTTTAGAAAAGTCTGTCTTCTATTTCTGTGTTTAAAGTGTGTTCAATGTGTGAAGCCTGCTGGGCTTAAAATTCCTAGCTACAACCATGTGAGTCATTGTCATCCATAAATCTGTCATACATCTGACTTGACCTAAAGTTGAACTTGGGAGCTTCAGAGGTGGGAAGCTATGCTAATACCAATTTTTCTTGCAAGCTGTGAAAGGAAGGTGACAAAGGCTACTAAAAATTCTCCATAGCTCCGACACTTCTCCTCCCCAGAATCAGTCACAATTACAGGTGCTTGCCTGTCCCATGTTCAATCCCACAGCCCAGGTGCATTTATGGGGGCACACATAGGAGACAGGAGACTGATCCTCTAATGGCATTTTGTAAAATGCCATCTTTCTAAAAGCAAATATCCTGGGAGGCCTCGTTGTGCAATGGTAGTACATCTGACTCCAAAAAGCAAATATCCTTAGAAAAAAGTAAAACATTTGGTTGAAGTACAAAGGTATGTTCAACATACTGTAATAGAAAAATTGTAACATGGTACATTCATACAATTATAGAATGAGGCAGATCTATACTAACATACAAAGATGCTCACAGTGTATCTCTATATAGAGGTTTTTATTGGTATAGAAAAAAGTCCAGGATGTACATACTACTATTTACAATAATCACCTCTGGGAAATGGAAATAGAGGGAGTAATTTTACTTTATTTTTTGAAACAATTTGAGACAAGTACACATCCGTGCTGGCTATTCTTTTCAGAAAAGTGATTATTTGTCATTATTTTTCATTTTTTCTCCAGTACTTTCAAGAAAGCATTTGATACCTTCATAAGGGGAAAGGAAGGAGGAGAGGTAAAGATAAAAGTAAGCTTCAGAGGTCATATTCACATAGGTTTGAAGAATAAATAGGATTTCCCCAGAGGGAAAGGCACTCCCTACAGTCACTGCAGCTTCGACCAGAAAAAGTAATCAGTATGATTTGAGAACTACACTGAAGGTGACTGGGTAGTTGGTAAAGCCACTAACTCAAATAAGCAGAGCTGTAACAAACTCAGTATACAACAGGTTCATTTTGGAGAGCTGGGGGTAGCTGACCCATTAGCTCAGTGGTTAGAGCACAGCCTTGTAATAGCAAGGTCAAGGGTTCAGATGCCCATGTTGGCCAGCCACCAAAAAAAAAAAAAAAGTTATACATATGGAGATCTAGGAGCAGGGCACTGGAAATGAGCTCAGAAAATTTATGAGAATCTTGTTATTAGATTAAATGCTCAGAATGGAGAAAACTGACAAGAGAGCTTGGAGAGTAAGAAATAGGCTAAGGATAGAATCCTAATGGTGAGCAAAGGACCAAGAGCCAGTGTAAAAAATGGAAGTGCTCAAAGAAAAAAAGAAAAGTACATATAAATCCCTGAATGAAAGAAAATTTCAAGGACGGACCCCATAGAGAAACAGTTCAGCCTTTGCAAAAGTGAGCACTCTTAAAAACAACTTTTACTCAAGCTTTATTTTTCTAGAGAAGTAATAGGTTTTCACAAAGAAGACCAGAAGACATCAGCTGTGGTGAATTCAGTGGGTGTGGCTTCTCTAGTCACTTTCCACCTTAGGAAAAAGAGCAAAACAAGTCACCTGAACCCAGTATTTAGGGCTGTACTTTCCAAAATGGTAACCACCCTGAAATGTATCTACTGCAAACTGAGGTATGCTTTATGTGTAAAACACTGGATTGCAAACAGTACAAAAAGAGAATGTGAAAATTACAGTACTTACTATATTAAGCACTGAAATTATACTTTAGATATTCAGGGTTAAATAATTAAAATTAACTTACCTCCTTTTACTCTTGGATTTCTATTGCACAGCATTGAATGTAGTCTCTTGGTATAATTTGTCAGCACCATCCTGTTAACATTTTCCACTGGTTATAGAGTAACAACAGCAAATCACACCTGGCCAACTGCATTCCAGTTATGTAATGATGGCCAGTCTGGGTGTATGTACACACAATTAACTAATTACAAAGCCTAAGAGACTGAACACGGTAGTCCTGGTCAGGGCCAACCAACAAAGTAAACTCAGAAAAGGACTAATAGACTGATAAGGTGATTATGAGAAAAATGGAGAAAGAATATAAACAATACAATATTCTTCAGGATAGTGGTTAGTAAAGAGAAAACAAGGTGAATGAAAGAGCTGAATGAATGCAGTCTCAAGTATGTTAGTAGGCTGACAGTAAAAGCTAATGGTGAAGTCTTTAAAGATCATTGTAGAAGTCAATCTCAGAAGTGGCATTGACTTCTGAGCAACTAACCTCCCTTGTACAAGAAAGGAGTTTGGTTCAAGAAGTTACATGACTTGCCAATTCACTTAGGTATTAAGGGCTAGTATTTTAACATGGGTCGGAATCAGACCAGGTGCTCTTTCCATTATCAGTAAGGCAAGGTAAAAAGGATTCTAGTATCAGCTCATCATCACTTCCAAGAGTTTTCCTTAAAAGGAAATCCTTGAGTTCTGAAACTCTGCTAGCAGAGTAGAATACTAACTAATGATATAATGGAGTGACCAGGTTAGCCCCATTTTCAGTTATAAGTCTTAAAACCAATCCTGGTTTTCTTAGATTTTGCTGTAACCAGGTTGGTCTACCAATATTCTCAGGTCTCCTTAGAATAAAAACGAACCTACCACACAAGCTTTCTTACTCTTTTAGAAGCACACATTACCTTCCCAATAATTCATTCTTAATCTAGATATGAAAAAGACATGTTTATCCAGACCAGCAATTTTTTCCTCCAGGAAATTCCCATTGTTTAAACCATGTGCCCACTAGCTTGAGGGGAGAGAATGTGACCAAAGACTATTCTAATGATAGTTAACAGGAATTGTGTATCCAGGGATGTGCCA
This sequence comes from Cynocephalus volans, assembly GCF_027409185.1. Lineage (NCBI taxonomy): Eukaryota > Metazoa > Chordata > Mammalia > Dermoptera > Cynocephalidae > Cynocephalus > Cynocephalus volans. The sequence goes on from NC_084467.1 coordinate 19,873,323, forward strand.
TCCCCAAGTCATTGTACATATAAGTTTTACATAGGATCAAATTTCCTTTTAGAGCTGCTCTGTCCAATAGAAAGTTCTATGATGAAAATATTATCTGCATTTTCCAGTAAGATAGCCACTAAACACATGACAATTGAACTCTCGAGACTTTGACTAGTATGACCAATGCACTAAATTTCTAAATAACCATATGCTAGTGGCTGTTATTGGAAAAGTGCAAAAAATAGAATACTGGACAGCACAGCTTTAGTTAATAGCAATTCATTAAGTCCCACTTGAGAACTGTAATATTGTGATGTTTATTTGGTCTTCATCCCGTTTCTAGCATAAAACTTCTAAAACTTTTCCTAAGTGTTAAGGGCAAAGAATGTACATTTTGTTATTCACAATAAGCCCCTTCAAACCTGGAGTTTACGCTAGTGAGTTTAGAGGATGGGGACTGGGTGCCTAGAAAACCAAGTGATTGGAACTTTCAGCCCAACCACCCCACCTCCAAGGAAGGGAGAGCTGAGGATTGAGTCAATCACCAATGGCCAGTGATTTAATCGGTCATGCCTATGTAACTAGCATAAAACCCCCCAAAAATCACAGGGTTCACAGATCCCGAGTTGGGGTTGGTGAAGGCATCCCTATGTCAGGAGGATTGTACACCTCAAACTCCTCAAAAACAGCAGCTCACTTGTGGACTTCACCCCATGTAACTCTTTATCTGGCTGTTCATTTGTATCCATTACATATATATACACCTCAACAGTGAAGCACTTCCCCCAGTTACATGAACCTTTACAAACTATTGAGAACCTGAAGGGGGTAGTCATGGGAACCCCCAATTCAGTCACATTGGACTTAAGTATGGGTAATGTGGGGACCCGTATTTGATTGACATCTGAAAGGGGAGAGGAGGAAGTCTTGTGAGACTGAATCCTTAACCTATAAGGACCCCGCTAACTTCAGTTTCATAAGTGAATTAGTAGGACACTCAGTTGTCATTGCTTGGTGGGGAAAACCCACACACTGGTGTCAGAAGTGTACATAGTTTTCCTTCAAGACCTTCACCAATTATCTTTTTAAAGCAGAAAGTCAACCTCTACTTAAGAATTTAGGACTTCTTTTGTGCACAGCCTGCTCAACTATTCATTATAATCTCTGGGTATTTGTTCTTTCCTCAGTGATTTGTTTTCCCTGCCCATCATATTTTCTAGATTATCCCTGCCTACTGGAAGTCTAGTCCATTATGTTCTAAATTTAAGAAGCTGTTCAAGATGGTGGCAAAAAAAGGAAAAAAAAAAAAAAAACCCATACTTTAAAAAAAAACCTTAATAGATACTGCAGTAAATGAATGGGCACATGTAAAAAAGAAATCAAAAAATAAAACCTCATCCATGTTTTTAATAGCTTCTGAGCCTTTTGACTAAGATCAATTGTAATATCCATGTTTTTAATTTTTTGCCTTAGTAAAACATGCTTTGTTGCTAAGGGCTAGCACTCAAGCACAATAAATTCATTAAATGTATCAGTCTAAAGCTCAATTCAAACATGTGATGTGTCAAGTCATTTAACACTTGTAGAGATAATCTAAAAATGGTATTTTTAGGGTTTAGGTGTCCAATAATATTTATCATTGGACAAAAACTACTGCAAGAGTCTGTAAGTCTATTTAGACTAGCTATCTAGATCTTCCAGTTCATACTGAAATATAATACTCATTTTTAAAATTTCATGTACATAGTTAAGGTCCTTCCCAGCTATAGTAGCATAAGAACCTTCAAAGAAAGAGCGTAAGGGGCCGGCCCGTGGCTCACTCGGGAGAGTGTGGTGCTGAGAACACCAAGGCCCCGGGTTCGGATCCCATATACGGATGGCCGGTTCGCTCACTGGCTGAGCGTGGTGCTCACAACACCAAGTCAGGGGTTAAGATCCCCTTACCGGTCATCTTTAAAAAAAAAAAAAAAAAAAAAAAAAGAAAGAGCGTAATATTTAGAGTACTTTTTAAAAAGTATAATGAAGAAATACAATTATACCTTTTACAGCTTAATGAGGCACTTCATTTTACCTTTTTGTTTTAGTTTCCTGTCCTGAAGCTCTCTTCCAGGATAACACTATGCCAGTATCCCATATATTTCAGGCCTTCTCATATTTTGGTGAGTGTCCAAATCAATTAGGAATACTGTTAAATTCAGTTTTTAATTCAGAAGGTCCACGGTGGGCACCTCAGATTTACCATTTCTCAAACTCTCAGGTAAAGGCAGTGAACCCTATAGTCAGTACATGGACTTGGGTTTGGGGTCAAAACAAGAGATCCCTCCATCATACTTTTCCATTATATAAAGGCCCTTAGGTAATATATACATAACAAGGACAAAAGAATAAAAGCAAGAAATTTATTAACAAATATACAAAACTCAAACAGTTCATTTACTGAGTTTGTCTTACAAATTTCAACTGATGCTATACAATATTTACAAATATACAAGACTCCCACCTGTACGTAACCTTTGGTCCATTTGTGCTATCTCATTATCTGCAAGAGAAACCTAAATGTTAATATTTGAATTCACTTTGTGTTGGTTTTTAACTGAAACAGTTACCACTAAATGACTAAAAAGAATGGGAATAATGCTACAAAAACAAACTTGCAATAAAGTGCAGTTTCAGACAAACTTAGCTATGAGTTTTCTTCTTTTAGACAGGTATCCACAGTCCATATGGACTTTTTTTCTGATCTATTTTAGGTGAACCTGAAGATAGTTCTTCTCCAACAGCTTTAGCTGATTTCTGTATTGGCTTTGCTACAGAATTCTGTAAAAGAACAAATTAAGTCAGCTTCCCAAATACACATTTTTACATACTTATATTTGCTTTCCAGAAAATACATTAAACAATTCCATTTAAGAGACTTAAGAGACATTTTGAACCAAATGCAAAGTGCAGACCTCATTTGTAACTTGATTCTATCAAACCATAAAGTCAAGACACTACAAGGGAAAATTGGACAGTTTGAGGTTTTGTTTTTTAAGCACTTATTTTAAAACTTAAGAGTTAATCTGAGAGTCCATTTTAAAATATTATAATAAAAAAAGGAAAAATACTTTTAAAAAATGGCAAAATATTAAAACTATGTGAATGTTAGATATGGTAAGGGACCATTATTAATGGTCATTTGTAAAGTGTCAAAAATACAAGATATTAGTCCTATTTACAAAGAGGCTTAATAGGCTCCAAATTATCACAAAGTTAAAACAAAAATAAAAGCATGCATAATGCAAATACATTCGAAATCCAATTTTTAGTGGTCAATATTTGGATATACTTACATTAGAGCTAAAAGCTATGCTTCTTTGCTGGGAAGATTTCTCATTAGGAGTTTTAATTCCATCTTCTGTTAGCTTTTCTGACAGCTAGACAGGTAAGAGAAAATGTATTCTTAAAAAAACATATCACTGGTTTACAAGTACTGAATAAAATAGCAGCCCAACTATATATAAATTTAGTTGTAGACACAGCATAAATGTAGAACTGAGTTTTCCCCCTTAACAAAACCAACTTAATCACAGATCTAAGACACTCTTCCCCAATATTTCATTCCGCTACTGCAAATTCAAGTTAACTTTTGAAAGTCATACCACAATATACCTAGTTTCAAGAAACTAAGGCATTTGCCAGTTGGGCACCAAATCATCTGAAAAAGCAAATATACTAAGACCTTATGCTTTCTAATACTTAGCAAACCCATGTCCAGGGCCCAGGGCCCAATGATAGGTTCATTTAGACAGGGTATCTACTGTGTTAAATTTTATCAATTTCTAACTACTTTAAGTCTACAGTTATAAATTTTAAGCTTTAGCTTTCACATAATTAACTTAAAAGTACAGTGCAATTTGCCAATGCACATCCTGCATATTCTGGAGAATTATAATAAACTTATCTGCAAGTGAAGCAGGCCTCCTCTTCTTTAATCTCTCAAAACATCTGGAATATATTGCATATATTATGAAAGGGACATCTGTATCACAGATGCCCCACCATTACAAAGTGTACCTTTGCTTAGTTTAAAATTTTTCTTTAGTACTCTAGGCAAACAGTACCTGTCCCAAATTCTAGCATGCACATGGATCTACTGACAAAAAACTAAGCTTTCGGTGTGTGAACATAAACTTAGTTAAAACCTCTGATGCTTTAGCCCAATTATCAATTACCAACAGATTTTCTTCATCAATGTCTGGAGACCACATTCATGATTTCTATAAGACAGAAATAAAGCAGATAAACTATACTGTATGTTGAGTACAGAATTTGCGGGAACATAATGCTGCAAATGAAAGCTACCAATGAACACTCTATGAAGACTAAAATAACACTAGAGTTAGATAATACATTTTTTGATGGGTGGGAGCTGGCCAGTAGAGCGATTGAATTCTGGACCTTGGTGTTATCAGCACCATGCTCTAACCAAATGAACTAACCAGCCAGCCAAATATTTGATAGAGATCACCAAAGTACCAGCTACAATACATTAATGGTGTTATAAAATAGTGCTGTGCCGACTGAAAATAAAGTTCATTAATCTCCCATATTCACGGGTGTGTGACAATATCTAGTATTGTCAGATCTGCTATTTGGATTTCAGCAAATCATGCATAGCTAATGTTCCCAAGTACTATAGTCTAAGATAAAGTACGGCTAATCATAATCAGATCTTCCTCGCAGTAGCTTTCTGGAGATTCTGTTCAGATAAACCTAAAATACTTACCTTGACCTTTGCACCATTACTTGGTACAGCTGTTCCACGGCTTGTCTGTTTATCTACAGGAACATTCCTAAGACTAGCTGGCAAGTCAAGGTTGGTTGTTCCCAAAGCTTTTGCTGCATTGGCTTTTGCTATTTCTAACAGCTCCATTCGATCTAACACAGAAAAAAGACATTTATTAATCCTGTAGTATTTTCCCCAAGAGGACTCAATCACAAAATAAGCATGTATAATGCTATTTTAAGTAAAACAAAGATGTATAAGTCATTCGTTTTATTTTCAAAAGTATAACCTTATTCACAGAAAATTCTCTACCTCATCTTTTGCTAACAAAAATATCCATTGCTAAATTACTTTCAGTTCTCCTGACCAAAGACCTTAACTTCATATCACTTTGCTTTCTCTTCAAACATATTTCTGAACATCAGTGTTTTGCAGTACTTTTTATATGGTACAATTGTCACAAATACTGAACCAATATTGACACATTACAAACTCAAATCCATATTCAAACAAGTTTTTTTTAACCCAACATCCTCTTTTCTATTCCATGGATACAAGTACTTTGTTTGGTTTCGTTCTCTTGTGGCTGGCTGGTAGGGGGATCCCAACCGTGACCTTGTTATAAGCCTGCGCTCCAACCGAGCTAACCAGCCAGCCTGTAATTTGTTTTAAGATACTAGACAATTTTGTTCCTTAATACAGCTGACTTAAAAAGGGAGGTGGGTAGGGCCGGCCCGTGGCTCACTTGGGAGAGCATGGTGCTGAAAACACCAATTCAAGGGTTAAGATCCCTTTACCGTTCATCTTTTTTTTTTTTAAAAAGGGAGGTGGGGGAGGAGTGTTTTGATACTGTACATCCCATTCAACAGTTAATTTAGCAGAAGCTTAAACAACTAAGTCACTAACATTTAAAAGGCACTAACAACAGTCAGCCACTAGGAAAAAGTTTCCTCCACCCTGAGCCATTTAACACCTGTAGTTGATCTTTAATCCTTAGGGAAAAGAATGTCTATATTCAAATACAATCAGCAGGCCAACGCCCCCCCCCCCCCCCCCCAAAAGTAGGCACTCCATATCCGCGGGTTCTGCGTTCATGGATTCAACCAAGGAACAGATCGAAAATACTAGGAGAGGGCCAGCTCATGGCTCACTTAGTAGAGTGTGGTGCTGATAACACCAAGACCACGGGTTCGGATCCCTATAAAGGGACGGCCAATTAGTTCACTTGGGAAAGCATGGTGCTGACAACACCAAGTCAAGGGTTAAGATCCCCTTACCGGTCATCTTTTAAGAAAAAAAAAAATATTGGGAGGAGAGAATTCCATCTGTACTCAACATGTACAGACATTTCTTTCTTACTATTCTCCACATGGTACAGTATAACAAACACAATACAGTGTAACTAGAAATGACTTACAGGATGTGTGTAAGTTATATGAAAATACTGCGCCATTTTATATGAGGGACTCAAGCGTCCACAGACTGGTATCCGCAAGGGGTCATGGAACAATCTTCCGCCGAGGGACGACTGTACTAGATCCCAATTACAGTGTAATTTTAAGTATTCATCAGCTAATGTACTCCTTCATTCCCTCGAACAAAAAAAACTATTAAGATTTCGTGCACCATAATATTGAAACTACACAGCAACTTTGGTTCCCTAGCCTACTCACAAACACCCTCGCTATACATTTAAAAGGTGAAAAAAAAAAAGTTAACTGGGCGTCTCTTAACAACTGACCCACCTTTTTCACTTAAGCGAAGGGGGGTTCTGCTCCGAGACCTGGTTCTGGATCTCTCCCTCCACCTGCTGTGTTCCTCCGGGTACACCGTGCGACCAAAGCCGTAAAAGCGTCGCCCCCGCGTGATCGCATAGGCCCTCCTGTAATACGACATTCCTCGAGAGCGCGACCTGCTACGGGATCGGTACGGCGAAGGAGACCGGTAATACCGCCTGGATGGCCTATAACGCCTCTCTCGGTACCGGCGGCTGCGAGATGGCGACCGGCTCCGAGAGTAAGACCGCGAGTAGCGCCTGTACTTCCGCTGGTGGCGCCTTCTGGAACGAGACCTTGACCTGCTCCTCCTTCGGGGCCGGCTCCGACTCTTGGACGATGACCGACTCGAGACGCGAGAATCGGACGGCGAGCTTCTAGAAGAGGAGCGGCTCGTGGACCGCGAAGACTGCCCGCTGGACTGGCCCGACCGAGACGTCGAGGGACAGTCCTCCTGCGGCGAGCCGGGCCACATGTCGTTCACGTAACTGGACATCTTTGCCTGCGACCTTCACCTTCCTTTAGAAAGAATTCTTTGCCGAAAACTCGAGACTACAGAAAAACAAGGAGAGAAGTCAAGCCCAGGAAGTGGGAGCCCGCGCAGCGCCGACCGGAAGCCAACGGCCGGGCGCCCTCGGGAGGCGGAGCCCTGGCGCGGGCGGCGCCCGCCGAGAAAGAACCGAGCCGAAACCACTCAGCGCCGTGAGGCCGCGGCCCAGACGCGGAACGCGGCCTTCCCACCCCGCTTTCTGTGCCAGGCGGGACCTAGCATTATTCTTGCCGCCCACAACTGAGAGAACGACTGGAGCAACCCATCAGCAAAAACTTACCACAGGCCACCAAGCCTCCCTGTGGACGGAGAGAAAGGGCCAACGGCAAGAGTTCCTTGCAGAGCTTAGAACGAAAACGGGCTTTTCGAACCTACTTTCTCTCAAACGAGGAGCGCTGAACGTACACCTCCGCTGTCCCGACGCGAACTGAGCGGCACATCTCCTGAAGCGTCGAAAGTACCAGAAGCTGGCGGCCGGAGCATGCGCAGAAACGTTGGCGCGATGGGCGTGGCTGCCCTCTCGCCCAATCACCGGCTTGACTCAGCCCTCCCTGCGCCCCGCCCTTAGCCTTGTGCGATCGCCTCCCGAATGCGCATCGCCACCGGGCCTCAAGGGTGGTTCTTCTACATCTGGACGTCCTGCGGCCTTGGGCTGTTTTGTTTTCTGGTCTAACAGAACTGCGGGACCGAACCTGTCACCAGAAAATTTGGAAGTGAGGCGGCCCGCCGCGGCGCCACGCCAGGCTTAGCCACACCAGGCTGCACAGGAGAGCGTGGTGGGAGGGGAGGGATGGCCGCAGGCTGCATAGGCCTCGGACCTGGTACTCTCCGACGAGGTGATGCCGACAGGATCTTTGCCTACCCCCTCCGGAAAGCTGCAAACTCGGGCTGTGCCTCTGGACCCTTCCTGGCCACATCCTCCTGTCCTGTGTCTGGCGGCGACGGCGTCCAGACCCCTCCAGTCTGTGGGACAAGTGAGAAGATGGAGGTGTCATGATTGAAGTGGTTCTTAAGTGAAGAAATGTTTCTGTCACAGGACACACTCAGCTCCTGGCTGAGGCTCCCTAAAATTGATACCGAACTCGTAGGTCCAGCTGCCCCCAGAGAAAAAACAAACAACCCAAAAGCCAAATGTTGGTGAAAATGTAAGTCAGATTTTATTCAGAAATACCAGTGACCTGAGGAGAGATGTTAGGCTCACTTACCAGAGTAAACGTGATGGAGAATGGCCAGCCTAAAGCCATCTCCAAGACTCAGGCTTAATAAGGTTTTTTAAAGAGGGGGCTTAGGGAACGGAACATAGGAAAATGAAAAGCGGGAGGGAGGAGCATGTGAGCAGTGAGGGCTTCATTCAAGGTCTCAGGTGCAGAGTCTTGCCAGGACTCCACCTGGTTTCTGCTCCCATCTTGGCTGTTATCTCAGGGTCTGAGCAGTACGTGTGAGTCTGCAGCTTCAGGCTGGTAGGAAAAAAACTTTTTTACATTCATGTAAATAATGTCATCTTGCCCCATAACCAAGGTTCAAAATATCAAATAACCATGGGGAAAAAGGGGAACTCAGAGAAATGCATGCCAAGAAAAAAAACTGTCTTTTTTGGTACATCTACACAATGGAATACTACTCAGCTATAAAAACGAATGAAATACTTCCATTTGCAACAACATGGATGGACCTTGAGAGAATTATATTAAGTGAAACAAGTCAGGCACAGAAAGAGAAATACCACATGTTCTCACTTATTGGTGGGAGCTAAAAATTAATATATAAATTCACACACACACACACACACACACACAAAAACCGGGGGGGGGGGGGGGAAGAAGATATAACAACCACAATTATTTGAAGTTGATACGACAAGCAAACAGAAAGGACATTGTTGGGGGGGGGAGGGAGAAGGGAGGGAGGTTTTGGTGATGGGAAGCAATAATCAGCTACAATGTATATCGACAAAATAAAATTTAAAAAAAATAAAAATTAAAAAAAAAAAAAAACTGTCTTTTTAAATTTTTTCTATACCCTATGCGGTTTTAGGTCCCAGCATGTCTTCAGTCTTACTCACTCCAACATTTCTTTTGTAAATGCTATCTTGAGTAAGCTAAGATTCAGTGCCCATCCACCAGGAACTTTTGCTGAAAATGCTCATGAAGCTGTGTGAGTGGACAGAAAAACGAATCTCACATTTGACAACTGCAAAAATGATGTGTTAGGGTAAATGAAGTGAAACTGTTTATAATGCAGTCTTCAGCTCTTAGTTATAAATAAGGAAATGGTGATAGGAGTTTCTGTAGACAGTTCACAGTATCAGTTAAATGTGTGCCTATAAAATGGTGACCAGAAAAATCCTGTATGTTAGCAGAATATTGGAAACAGTACTTTGCCCTTATGCAGAATGCTAGTGTATTTGTCTCTAGAATATATGCAGTCTACGTGAGTTAAATTCTGTAAGGAATGTTGCATTCCTTTATTTCTATAAACAGTGTAGTCTCTGAGCATCTATACAATCGTCTGATGGAAAAATCCAACTTTAGTTATCATTAGCGCATCTAACACTGAATATGTAGGCTTATTAGGCAGAAATGACACATTTACAATAATGAATCTTCCCATCTAAGAATGTGACACTTGGTCATTTAAGTCTTTGGTTTTTTTGTCCTTCATTGTGGTAGGCAGACTAATGTCCCCCACAAAGATGTCCACACCCTAATTCCCTGGAACTTGTGAATGTTACCTTAACAAGGCAAGAGGAATTTGGCAGATGTAATTAAGGTTAAGGGCCTGGAGATGAGATTATCCTTAAGTATAAGAGTAGGCCCAATCTGATCAGAGGAGAGATTCAAATCATGAGAAAAATTCTATGCTCTGTTACTGCTTCTACAAAATAGATGTAAGGACCAGAGAGAGAACTAGCAGCTAATGGTGGCTCCACTGACAGCAAGGAAGCAGAGACCTCAGTCCTACAACCTCATAGAACTGAATTCCACCAACACCTGCATGAGCAAATGTTGGGGGTTCTCCCCTAAAACCTCCAAAAAAAGAATGCAGCTCTGCTGACACTCTGAAAAGTCAGAGAGACTTCTCACCTACATAACTGTGAGATTAAGAAAAAAAAAAAAACATGTAGTTATTAGGGCTGGCTGGTTAGCTCAGACAGTTACAGCATGGTGCTGATAATGGCAAGGTCCAGGGTTTGATCCCTGTACTGGCCAGTCCCCAAAAAACAGGGGCTGGATGGTTAGCTCAGTTGTTAAGAGTGTGGTATAGGGCCGGCCCGTGGCTCACTAGGGAGAGTGTGGTGCTGATAACACCAAGGCCACGGGTTCTGATCCTATATAGCGATGGCTGGTTCGCTCACTGGCTGAGCATGGTGCTGACAACACCAAGTCAAGGGTTAAGATCCCCTTACCAGTCATCTTAAGAAAAAAAAAAAAAAAGAGTGTGGTGTTATAATGTAAAGGGTTCAGATCCCTGTACCCACCAGCTGCCAAAAATAAAAAATCCAAGATCTTTCAAATATACAAGCATATAGAATTTTTGATGAATATGGGCTCATTCTAAAAAAATTGATTTGAATCTTTTATAATCAACATCCTTTAGGATAAATCATATATATCTAATGTATTTCTGTTTATCGCTTGTATAATATTCCATAGTCTAGAAGGACCAAAAATTAGTCTTTTATCCCTTAATTTTAACTCATGAACATGCATAGGGTTTCCAGTTTTTTCACTAAAAACTATGCCTCAGAACCATGCAAAGATGTGGGAGAGGTGGGAGAGGGGGATGGGGAGAGATTGGGTAAAGGGTATAAAGAATAATTACAATTTGTAATAATAAATATGCTAGCCTGCAATTGATGAGCCTCTGTATAACTCAGCTGTTATTCCTACTCCTCCTCTTGGTGACAGTTTCTCAGGTTGCTAGCTATGACAGGCTTACAACACTATATAGGAGTCACCCCTCAATATATCAAGTTTAACACATCTGTTCCCTGCCATGAAGACTTAGTAGGTGAAAATGCTATCTGTAATATCACCAGGGAAACTTATGACTCTGTTCCATTGCTGCCACCATAGACAGGTGTTATGAATACTCCTGTACCATGTCATTTGGCTTTTGGGTGTTTACTCAAGCCAGGGAAAGCAAACGAACAACACACAAATCTACATGTGTACCTGCCAATATCACTCCCAATAAATCATGCAGGTGCAATTACTGGTGATGTTACTACAATGCAAGGACCAATCAGTGCCTCTGCTTAACTGAGAATAAGACAGTTGTGTCCATGCCTAATGGCCACCTATACTGCTTATTTGAGGATTGCTCAACTCTGCAGAGCAATCTAACTCTTCAACACACACCTTTGCTCATAGAGTGCTACTACTCAATCAGATGAGCTGTCTCAACCATACCCACCTTAACATCAGAGATACCATTATTGACCATACATGGATTATGTTACACAACCTTCACAAGGAATTTTTGTTTGTTTTGGTTTTGGTTTTGCAGCTGACTGGTATGGGAATTTACAAGGAATTTATCTCAGTAATGTCACAGCAATGGACAAAGGAATAATACTTTCGATATTTGGAATACTTGGAATACCTTTTCCAATAATATTTCTCTGAACTTCCTGCAGCCTTTAGGACATCCTTCTCTTATGTAGTGGTACACTGACTCCTGGTGTCAGTCCAATGCGATGACATCAATCTGAATATCCCTTCAACAAAAATGTTTGAGCATGGAATACTTAAGATTTTGCTTACTAGCAACAGCAGGTTTTTATACTTATGGATTTCATTTCCAACTCTCCAAAATATCCATGCATTTTTTACCTACAGGTTTGTTTCGGTAGCTACCTGTTTGTCAATCAGGTCCTCTGCATCTATAAATTCATCATAGAGGCTATCCATGTCTAAAATGTCCATCATTTTTAAACTTTCTGAAACACATTGGATGTCACTGTAAGTTAAACTTCTCTTTCTCAGGGAAAATGGTTTTAAAGCACAGAGGTAATTTGAACTTCTAAAATTGAAACTGGATTCCAGAAAAGTTATAGTTCTAGTAAAGAAATTGAGAAAGTTCTGTTTAACTTGGTTGCCCTTTTCTGGTGACATTTTTTTGAGTTCTAAAGCAGTCTTTTTTTTAAAAATATGAGTCATTTTTTTGCTGTATGGGTTTTTGTCACAACTTACACATACATCAAATAACTCAGGTCCCATCAGTTTTTCCTTTTCTAGGCTCCTTCTGGTTCCTTCAAAGATCGTCAAGCAGTTCTGGACAAAAAGCATGTAAATTTCTGTTGTACTGTAATCCTTTTCTTCACTCTCATCCTCAATGTATTTCCAGATTAGAGAAGGACATTCTTCTTTTCCCATATTTTGAAAATAGGACTTTATGTCAAGCCAAGATTTTAACATCTTTTCTACAGCTGGCAACAATAATAGCCATTGTGTAGGCACATGGCTAAGCAGTCTATCACCTTCCACTTCTACAAAGTCAAAAATCTCATTAAGTGCTTCTACATGTTTTGAGGATACTGAAAACCAAAAACTTTCATTATGAAAGCCTCAATATCACAGGAAAGCAAATCACACCCCTTTTTAGCAGTCTTGTGTACAAGGTATGCAGGACATTTAGCAAGTAAGATCTTTTCATTTTCTTTGGTAAGTAGTTTATAGACTGAATGGTATTTGCCAAAATTTATATCTGCACTATCTGCTGAATATGCAGATAGGTGAGAAAAGTCTAGTTTGTGTTTGTTTTCTGAGGTCTTATTATGTTTTCTGAGGTCTCATTAAAATCTTCACAGAAATCAAGAAGACGATTGGAAACTCCATTTTTCAAATCAAAGTACCTAACAGCTAGGAGGAACACTCTTTTATTGCCATGATTCAACCCATCACTTGATATAGTGTAGAAAGCATGACTTTTGGTCAGATCTGACAGAATCAGCTCTGCACTGTAAGGGGCCAACACATCTGTTATCAAAATTTCCCCTTTTGTTCACCCACAGGACATTTCAGTTGCAATCTCCAAATCAGGAAAGATAACTTTACTCAGTTTCATAGAGCAATCAAGGCAACAATATGAAAATGCATGTTCACTTGTGTGGTATGCCCAAGCTAATCCAGCGGCTATTGTCAATTGAACATTGGTGTCTTTGGGAGAGACAAAAACACTTTGAATTGTTTCGAAAGTACTTGCTTGTCTCATTCCAGACTTGTGAGATTCAGTCTCCACATGTTTTTTCACATCTCCTTCTCCAACATGCCCAACCCCAAATTCTTTTCTGCATATTGTGCAGTATGCTCTGTTTGGGTTATTAAACCCCCTAACCCAGTTGTATGTGTCTTTCCATCTGTCATTAAAATAACATAGCCATTTAGCCTTCTTGTTCGGTAATGTCTGGGTCATGCTGGCGTTGATATTGTACTCGTTATCATTTTCATTATCTGAACTCTTAGAAAACACAGTCACAGTAATGCACAAAGTTAAATTTAAACTTGCACTACCTATCACCACACAAAACACAACAGTTAATTGGACTGTTAACACCTGAGATTAGAACTTAAATTGTACACGAGAATTTAAATTGCTCTGAGAGAGTGCAATAATGGATGACCCATTACTGTGCACAAGTCATGGTTGCCAATTCAGCAGTCTACACAGGGCAGACAATTGCCGCATTCATTTGTCACTAAAAACAGTGTTGTCTCCAGCCTCTTTTTTGGGAGGTCACCATATGGATTTTGTATTCCCCCACCCCCAACTTTCCTCTCATTGCTGAGAACTAGGACTTTTTGTACCCATGAGGAGTTTCCGAGAATGTACAACTTTCAGGGACAGTTACAGGCAATCTGGAATGGTTGGTCACCAAAAGTAAGGTCATTCACTGTCCCGTTTTCATAGGTGAGAGCCTGTCCACTATTTTCAGATCTGCTGTTTTGACTTTAGCATATTATATTTAATTAGCCTGTCTGAGAAGTACAGTCTAAGGTAAATCAAATAAAAATAGTTAACCAGATCTTTCTGGCAGCAGTTCTGAAGATTTTGTTCGGATATACCTGAAATACTTACCTTGAACTTTGCAGCATTTGGTACAGCTACTCCACAGTTTCTTTCTTTAGTTCTGAGACTAGCTGGCAAGTCAAGGCTGGCTATTCCTAAAGATTTAGCTGTGCTGGCTCTTGCTCTTTCTAACAGCTCCATTCTATCTACAAAAGACAAACACAACCTCTCATTAATTCTACAGCATATCTCCAAAAGTCTAAGAAAGACAAACTAAGCATGTACTTTATTATAACAGCAATATAAAGATGGCCACTCATGTTTATAAAATACTTGACAATCGAGTTAAGGCCAGTAAAGGTAAAAAAGAGTAGAGCCAGAATGCAAAGAGAAGGAAGACTTAATACCTTTCCTTCCCAGTCAGTAGTTAGCTTGTTAGAAGCTGAAGTCAAGGCTTGTGTAGCGCTGCTCAGACCTGGTAAACTGACGTTAGTCATTAATAGACACTTTAAAATTTCATTAAGAACTGCCTGCACTAGAGACATTAAACAGTCACAACCTTTAATTCTGAGGGATAAGAATGATGTCCATTTAAAAATAGGCTATGTATTGTATCGTATAGTTTCATCTACTAATTGGCTGTGATATTATATACACAGAATTAGTGTGTTAGAGGAGCAGGATTGGCTAAAACAACGTTGGCTCACAGAAACATATGGTTTGGGAAGAGAAAGAATAAAAGGGTAGGGGATAAGGAACCTTTGATTCCTGGATGGCCACATGGTTACCCACGGTATGGAGCAGCAGCTGTGTTGCACTTAGTAAAGGTAAAACTTACCAGTGAAAATTCAGAGATGGATCTAACCTTTTTGGGGGGTGGGGGGAGCCACTGGCTTGTACTGGGATCTGGACTCATGACCCTGGTGTTATAAGGCTGTGCCCTAACCCACTAAACTAACCAGGGAGACTTGGATCTAATTTCTGGGGAGTTGGTTCACTGGATTCTAAGGAAATTCAAACTAGTAAGAAAAAAACAAAATATACAATCCCTTGGTTATTGTCATCTGTAATAGCTAAAACGAAAGTAAACGAGAGTGCTGTGTCAGAACTCGATGCTACAACAAGCTCAGATTTCAGTCGGCCTGAGCTTTGACTACTAGCCTCGAAGCTGTCCCAGGGACAGCAGGGACAGCAGAAAGTACCTCCAACACCTGTGGTTACTATGAAGGTAGTCAATGTAGGGGAAAAGCAAAACCAAGAAACTACTGAAACCAGAGGAACCATTTTATTTTGTAGATAGGTATCATCAGCTCCCTGAGGAACCTTTTCTAAAATGGATTCTGAGAGTAACTAATTTAGGGGCAGTATCTTAAGTTTTATATGCAGCAGAGTGGAGGGGCATATCTGGGTTGAAGAAAAACTCACATCTCACTATGGAACAAGCACAGATGGCTGTAACTGATCCCAACACATAGGAGGTTATTCCCAAGGGAATAGTCAGCCTGGTGGACTGGATAAAAGCCCGTATACAGTCTGTTTACTCTGAGAAGGGGGGACTGCCCAACTGTTCCTATAAATGCCAGGTGGAATACCCCAGATGAAGCAGCTGACATACTTTGTTGCTTTGCCCCCCATGGATTCATCACCACACTTCCCCTGGGTGACGGAGCCACAAAGGATTACTCAAAGCCCATCTCTTCTGAGCAGTGAGAAGCCCCAAAGTGGTTAACTTCCCCAGAACCCTCCAGTGAAAGGCATCCCTTCCTTGGGAAAATTAAACTTGAATTGGGATTCTCTTCCTGCATTTATTTTCCAGAACAGGAAGTTACAGGAAGAGAACATAGGTGGGGTTATAGTTTAACAATATAGGCTGGTAACTTTCAGTGAAACAAGTCAGATGACATTCCATTAGACAATTAAGTGATCTTACAGCAATTTCTCAGTATCTTTACATAACAATCAGTAACTAGTCTGTCCTTGAGCCACCAACCTTGCTGTGCCACAAATCTTTATCTTACACCAGAGACTTTATAGCCTGAGGATAATTTCCAGTCCTCCGCAAGGTTGATATTTGAAACTGCAAGGCTTTGGAAAACCAGGCCCTGTGAAGTATATTTGCTTTAAGAATCATCAACAATACTTCATACAAAGCCAGTTCCATCTGGGTACTAAACTGCTGAGTATGCCTTTACACCAGGTCATGGTAAATGCTGTGGTCTTTTAATGTGGACGTCCCATGTAAATTCACTTGTGCAAAATCCAAAGAGTTCAAGAAGACTCATCAAATTTGCCATCTCAGCTTCCCCTCCTGGGTCTTAGAGACATTAGTAAAAACAGTAGGTTAACTAACGTGAGAATGAGGGAAGGTAAGGAGAGAGTCAAAGGACTCATTCCAGGAAGGTGGGAAATTTTAAAGGGTTAGTAAGTGAAGTGGATTGAATTATGTCCCCCCAAAACTCATTGAAGCTTAAATTGTGTTCCCCAAGTTTTATGTATTAGAAACTTAGCCCCTACTGTAACTGTTAAGAGGGTGGGAAATCCCATCGTGGTAATCGAAAGGTGGAGCCTTGAAGAGGTGATTGGATTATAGGACCCTGCAGTAGTGAATGGATTAAAAATGGTGGTAAGGGGCATGGTTCTGAGGGCTTTAAAAGAAGAGGAGTCTGTTTCTTTGCTCTCTCTCTGCTCCGCCATTTTTCCCAATGTGATACCCTGCCGTCACTGAAGTCATTACCGAAGAAAGACTGTATTCCCTGGACTTTGGACTTCCATCCTTTGAAACTGTAAGCAATAAATTCCATTTTCTTACAAATTACCCAGTTCCTTGTATTTTGTTATAAGCAACAGAATGGACTAATACAATAAGAAACAAGGTAAATAAAATAATGTGAGTTAGCCAGTTGGCTCAGTTGTTTAGAGCACATTGTTATAACACTAAGGTCAAGGGTTCAGATCCCATACCAGCCAGACACAAAAAAAAAAAAAGAAGAAAGAAAGTAAGAGGAAAAAGAAAGGGAAGAACTGGAACCACTGAGCTCATCCCTCATCTAGCAGGGTGGAAATCTTTAGATGGTTATTAAGAAGTGGGATGAATAAAATGAAAATTGATGGGGTTAAAACAAAAGTCTTACTATAGCACTATCAGGATTGGGTGGATCAAAGGGAGCTCCTCCTGGTCTCTCAACATTAAGGGGTTTCAAACAAGTTTGCTGTGTTTACCCCAGTTTGGAGAAATTTAAAAAGTCAGAAGACAGGGCCGGCCCGTGTCTCACTTGGGAGAGTGTGGTGCTGATAACGCCAAGACCACGGGTTCAGATTCCGTATAGATGGCTGGTTCACTTACTTCGGAGAGCATGGTGCTGACAACACCAAGTCAAGGGTTAAGATCCCCTTACCAGTCATCTTTAAAAGAATTTTAAAAAAGTCAGAAGACAAAGATTACAATGAAAAATCTGATCTGAAACTGTCTGGGGCAAATCAGGCAGATTAATCAAGATAAAGATTGACAAAAGGGCCAGCGTCCTTCGACTCACCCCTCTGCTGGGGACCCAAGGCCTTTTGCACGAGAGGGTAAAATGGCCAGGGGGTGGAGAAAAAACTTTTCTGGGGTTCCTTGATACAGAAGCCCAATGCACTGTGATTCCAAAACCTGTTGATAAAGTTCTAAGGAGGCTACACTAAGGAACGATGGAATTGAGAAAAGTGCATAGGAGAGTTGGTATATTTGAACAGACAGGCTTCATGTGAAGTATCTGCGTCTCTTTTACCTGATTGTATTATGAGGTTGACTGGGAAATATTTCCCCTACCTAGTACCATAGGACGGAAGGCATATAAATCCACTCAAGCCATATTAATTGGATATGCTAAATAGAAACCAGTAAGATTGTGTGAGCCCACAAAGTGTACAGCAGAAGCTGAAGTGCTGGTATGGACAAATTCTGTTGACAGCCCTATAATGGAGCATTTACTGGGGATTATGGCAGAAGCCTGTGAGTGCCTCCCAGCAACAACGACTGGGACTTTGGACTGGAGAATTTCCACTTGAGGAGCATTACTACCTTGCTATGGGACATTAATTGAAGTTACCTCTATGACTGTATGAACTAAAATTATTTTGAAACCTGAAATACCCATAACATGTTGGGTGACATCTGAGAAACTCAAATGGGGACAGCAGTGCCCAGAATTCCATAATGAAATGGAAATGGTTTATACAGGATCATGCTACCTGAGGAAGGCAAGGAGGAGATACGAGTAGGGAGCCTCTTTTCCCCTGGGACTGTGTCTGGAACTGTGTGAGGAGCTTCTATATTCTATCATCACTTGGACAGTGCCCTATAAACTGCTCCCAACTGACCAACAAAGAGCTCCTTGCTTTGTGGATGGCAGTTCCCAGTTACAAGGTGAACGAACAACATCTTGTTTGGAAGGATGTCCTTTAATTGAGAAGGTAAAAACAAATCAGCTCAGTGAGCTGAATTGCATGCTGAAGAATTGAACAGTGGTAAATGCCCTTATGTTTGGGTTTCTCCTGACTTGTGGGCAGTGGCCCAATGACATGGCCACATGGTCAGGCAGAAGGTCAATGAAAACCTGGCCTATCAAAGGGATGTCCGTGAGGGGCACAGCCCTATAGAAATTTGAGGGGTACATTAAAATAGGACATGACAATGCTTATCAGAAGAGCCCCCTTCCAGGTTTGGGAGGTTACTGAAATTGAAAAGCAGATACCTGTGTGCTCACTTAATGTGGCCACCTGGGTCCATGAAATGAGTGGACATGGGGGTACTGCAGCAGAGATGGGCTGACATGTCCCTCTCAGGGACATATGCCAATAAGGACCATTCTGTTTGTAAGCAAGAGAGACACAGACTGCAGATGGCTACATGGCAGATTCCCTGGTGGGAAAGCCCTGAACATAGTTGGCAAGAGAGACTGATGTTGGTGTTCTGGGGGGCTACAAATGGGTCTTGACAGGAATAGACACTGATTCTGGACTGGGCTTTGCTTACTCAGCAGAAGCAAATGCTCAGAGTGCTATGAAAGAACCAGGACAGAAGATATTGCTCAGACCATATCAGATGGCAGACCATCATTTCTTCAGACCAGGGAACACACTTTACAGCCCATAATGTCCAACAATGGCCAGAGAGATATCCTCCTCAGAGTAATAATTTGATAGAGAAGTAGAACAGGCAATTGAAACTTTGTCTAAAACATAATGGGACATAAAAGCATGAAAGACTAGCTTACATGCCTGCACCAGTGTGTGCTCACACTCAGCATACATGGGATTAAAGGAGTGTCCCCACTAGATTTTCCTCTGTTCCCCTGGTAGCTCTGGGGAAGAAGAGGTAGGGAAGGATGCTAGTATGACTATGCAGTTTTTGCCAAGGGAGGAGTACACTGGTATAATGACTATATTTTTTTTCTTTTTTCCCCATATCACATCAACTTTTTTTCCTCTACCTGATGCAATCGTCCTAGGACCATATCTTGCAACTACAAATGCTGGAAGCAGGGATGGTTCCTGTGCAAGAAACTGTAACTATGCTTTTAAACCTTATGTCAGAATTCCTAAGGACCTGATCGGGGTGGGTCATGCCTTCACCCCATCTGGAAAAATTGCAGTTAACAGTTGAATGCAGATATACTGCCGGGTCTCTACCCTCAGCCCCTTCTCTACCCTCAACCCTGTAAAAACAGTCCACTAGTTCTGCAAGTATGTAATATTACTCTATCTCAATGCGAGTGGACTGAGGGGGAGGTACTTGTTGCTAGACTAGCATTGCTGCCTGCAATCTAGACAAGCAGAGTGGCCAAACCCAATGTTTCTTCCAAAGGTGGAAACATTTGGGTATAAATGAAGAGAAGAAACAATAGTACCTGAGTGTAAAAGAATGAATAATGGAAATCCAATATTGTATTAATACCTCCAGAGAGGCTCAGAGCAAGAGATGATATCTCTTAGCTCAATTTTACCAGATGCCTGAAAGGGCAAAGCTATATATTTGCTGAGACTACTTTTGCTTTTGGAACTTGACAAGATCAAATGGAAACTTGCAAACCTGAGTGGCCTCACCCTGGGAGAAATATACAATATGATGATGGACTGAATTATTAATAACCAAATAAGATTCTAGTAATGTGCCAGTATCTTTTGAGTTGAATATCGTTTCGCTGTAACGAATCCATGTTTGAAAACCAGGGGGTAGCCTGTGATACTATGAGTGGGGGTGGGGGTGGGGATGGGTGTGTGTGTATATGTATGTATGTATCTTTTTTTTTTTTTTTTTTTTGGGGTCCATGGTTCCTGGCTCCCCAAGGCAGAACTCTAATCTTCCCCTGCCTTTCTGTGTTAGAGCTGGCCATAAAGAAATCCTCTGTTCTACCTTATGTGACTGTAGGTAATAAGACCCCCATTCCAGGAGGGGTCCTGCTGCATACCCAGGAGGAAGGAATGCTGCACAGAGAGGCCAAGAAGAATCTGAACAAACAGGTTTTGCTGGGTTTCCCCACTCAGTCTACTAGCATTAGATCATACCCTTTTTGTCCAATCACATTTCTACACGATTGTCCATGCTTACGTAATGAAGCTTCCATAAAAATCCAAAAGGACAGGGTTTGGAGAGCTTCTGGATAGCTGAACACATAGTGGTTCCTGGAGGGTGGCGTGCCTGGGGAGAGCATGGAAGCTCCACACCTGTTCCCCCTGTGCATCTCTTCCTCTGTATCCTTTGTAACATCCTTTATAATAAACCAGTAAACGTGTTTCCTTAAGTTCTGTGAGCCACTCTAGCAAATTAATCGAATCCAAGGAAAGGGTGGTGGGAACCCTGATTTAAAGCCAGTAGGTCAGAAGCACAGGAAAAATAACTTGGGGCTTGTAATTGGCACCTGAAGGGGGAAGGGGGTGCAGTCTGGGGCTGAGCCCTCAACCTGTAGGATCTGACGCTATCTCCAGGTAGACAGGGTTAGAATTGAATTGGAGGATACTGTAAGGTAAATGCTGGACATAGACCTATTTCCCTCTCCCCGTGCATACCAGAGGTCCTCCTCCTCACTGGGAACCTACCCCTGGCCAAGGTAGTTACCCAAGCAAAGGCATGTCTCCTTTAAGACAAATGGAAAACTGTAGGAAGCGGGAGCCCAGAGTAAATTAATTAGCATGTAAATAGAGTTAGCACCCAGATGTAAACTACTCTGGCACCTGGAGGTGCCGAGAGAGTAACCAGTAAGTTGACTTATCTACTCAGCCAGATCTCTGGCGAACTCTGAGTGATGTGAGGGTCTATGCATAAGCATGTAAATGATTTATACCTCCTTTGATCTGTTCACTATATAACTTGTTGTATGTAACTCATGGCGGTGCGGATTTCTAGCTGACCGGTCCCCATCAGCACCTCCCGTAAGTCTAATAAACCGATGTCTCTACCTATTGCAATATTGGATGAGGTTCTTTGGAATACTACGCGAGTGCTCTTTCAGATTAGGGGCTCCCACGATACAGATACCCAGCTGGTGTCTACTGCAGAATTTTTGGTGGGGGGAAAGAAACCACACATTTGGTAACATAAGTCTTCTGAGTTGATTGTTGCGGAGTCAGAGTATAGGAAAAACACTTTTGCTGGGTTTTTTCCCTATACGTACTCGTGAGCTAGTGCCCGCCCCCCAAACCCAAAGCTATGTAGATTTGATGCATCAAAGTAAACAACAGAACCACTTTAGTTCCCTAGCCTACTGAATGCTGTAGCCATACATGTAAATAAGACGAACCTGTGTGCCTCTCAAGGACAAACGACCCACCTTTTTAACTTAAGTGAAAGGGGGTTCTGCTCCGAGACCTCTCCCTCCACCCGCTGAGTTCTTTCTGGTACACCACAGGGTCAAAGCCGAGCAGCGCCGCCCCTGCGTGATCACGTAGGCCCGTCTGTTTTATGACCTTCCCCAGAGCCGGACCTGCTAAAGATCAGTACGGAGGCGGAGACCAGTGATACCTCCAGAACGGCCCGCAGCCCCTTTTCTGGTACCAGCGGCTGCGGGATCGCGACCGGCTTCGCGAGTAAGACTAGAAGACACTTCCTCCGTGACTCCTATAACGAGACCTTGACCTGCTCCTTCTCCGGGGCGGCTCTGACTCCAGAACAAGGATCTATTGGAGACAACGACCCGAACAGCTTCTGGAAGAGGGGACGAGCCCGACCACAAGTCGTTCACGTCACTAAGACATCTGTTGCTTCCGGCTTCTTCCCTTCTTTCTCTTCGATGAGGGTCACTTCTGAAAACCCAGGCTATCCCTTAAACAGTGGTTCTCAACCGGGGCAGTTTTCCCCAGGAGGAGATATTTGGCAAAGTCTGGAGATATTTTTGTTGTCACAACTGGGGGAGCCACTTGTGGGGTAGTATCCAGTGAGTAGAGGCCAGGGATGCAGCTAAACATCCTGCAATGCACAGGACAGAATTAGCCGGCCCACAATGTCAGCAGTGCGAAGCTGAGAAACCCTGCCTTAAAACAAGCGGCAAAGAAAGGTGAAGTCCCGGAAGTGGGTGACGGCGTGGGGAGTGCAACACACAGTTCCCCGCACCCCCCAAACCGAAACAGGAAGTCCCCGCCTCCCGGGACTAGGCCCGCCCCTCTGTGGGAGGTGCAGCTGCGGCACAGGTGGAGCCAGGATCTGAGGAATTAAACAATTGAAAACCCTGTGAGGCGGCGAAGCCGGACGCACCTTTCGCACCTGGCGAGAGCTGGGATTTTCCCTGCCACCCACACCTGAGATAGCTGCGGGACCGACCCCAACACTAGAAAACTGACCACCGCACTCAAGAGGAATAAAAAGGCCCAACGGACACCTAACTTTCGAAAGCTTAAGACAAAGAGCGATTTCTCACACCCACCCTTAACGGGCGTACTCAAAACTAGCATCTCTTACAAGTAGATACGAACTGAGCAGGAAAGCCCCGAAGCACGCTCCTGAGGCATGCGCAGACTCGTCAGCGCGGTGGGCGTGGCTCCCTTCGGTCCGCACCGCCGCTCTGGCTCCTCTCGCCCCCGCGTCCCGCCCTTCGCCCCGTCCCCGCATGCGCGACGGAGCCCAGGGGGGCGGTGCTGCTACATCCGGGTGTTTGGCGTCCTGTGGCTGTTTTGTTTTCTTGGCTGAAACTAGAGGAAGGTGAGGCGGTCCGGCGCGGCGCGACATCAGGCTCCGGACCGACTGTACGGGTGGGGCTGAACGTAAGTGCCAGGCGGGGAGTGGGGGGAGGGGAGGAATGGCCGCAGGATGCATCGGGCTCAGACCCGGGATTCTGACGGGCTGACGCCGACAGAGTCGCTGCTTCCACGTTCCAGGAAGCTGCAGATTCGGGCTGTGCCTCAGTGGACCCTGCCTGGCCACTTCCTCCTGTCCTATGTCCGGCGGCGGGAGAGGGCGACGCCGTCCACACCCCGCCAGGGTGGGGGACTAGTCGGGAGGTGGAGAGGGGCCCGCTCCCTTCCCCGGGACATCACAGGATCCTTGGAAATTATCTCGTCGTCCTACTTTAGAGCTGGACAAGCTGAGACCCCGGGAGGGACTGTAACCCGGCTGGTTCACACGGCCAGGGAGGTGGCCGAGCTAGAACTAGCTCCCGGGTCTTCTAAGTTCCAGTCCACTTTTGAAACCTAAAATGTCCAGTGTGGAGGGCGGAGTTTGGTCTTGAGGGTGCCAGTAATCCATGCAAGGAAAAATGGATTCGGGGCGGGGCCGTTGGTTTTCACTGAGAATACCACACACGGGATTGCTGTTCCTCCCAGGGAAGAATAAAATGAGTGCATTTTCAAAACTGAACTTGTCCCAAAGGTATGTTCGCACTGCTTATAACCATAGTTTTTAAAATTCAATTTTTAAGAGGGACGTTAAAAATCGGAGTCATTGCTCTTTCTAGGGTGTCATGTTTGGGGGACAACTTTATCTGCTGGCTACAAGCTTGGGTGTTTCTTGATTATTAGCAGGTAGTACGTAATTCAGGCTTTCTCATACTCTGAAATAGAGATAGTATGGATAAGTCTCACAGCAGGTCACAGCCTAGAGGAATGTTTTATGTATTTTGTGTAAGACAATTTAGGTCGGCTATGGTAATGTAAATAGCATTGGATTTTTTGTGTCTAAATCATTATTAACCTCAATCCTGTGCTTTCTTTTGGCTGATCTGTTAGAATCATTATTATTAAATTATCATTAATATTAAAATATTAATATAAATATTAAAATAAAAAGGGTGTTCTTTACATTAAAATTACACTGAAAAGCAGGCTTCGAGAAAGAAAATATAATGAAAGGAAGTAATGTGGGTAGAGGTAAAACCTGCAGTGCAGTGTTTAATTTCTTAATCTGGGTGTGGAGAAACACAAGTCCTGTGATAAAAATGTAAATTTCTAAAAGAAAGAGTTTTCTTCTGAATCCATGCTTTAACTCAGAGCCAAAATGTATCACTTGTCTCTCCACTCTGTTAGTACTCCTGGACTGTAAATATAGAAATCATATAATAACTTAGTTTGGAATTTAAATGATACAAAAGAGCTCTTCTGGATTAATAATCATACTTGGTGATTAAAAAGATCATTTAAACTAATTTAATAACCTACTTGGAAACTATAGGATGTGACAGATTTCAGGAGCAGGTCAACCAGTGAGTAATTTTTCAATATTTGGATATCCATCTTTCTTCATGTTACTTAAATATAACAGATACATCTCTTTTGGTGGGGGGCGAGGGGGGGCACAGCTGGCCTGTATGGGGATCTGAACCTTGTTGGTACATCACTATGCTCTAACCAACTAAGAAACCGGCCAGCCCTTCAAAACCCATCCTTTAAATTTAAAAAAAAAGAACGTAAATACATCCAAATTTTGTTTTCCAAAGTTATAATGTGGAAATTCATCAAAAGCTAAAACAAATATTCTGAAAAACTATGTGGAGTCAAAATAAAGCATTTATAATTTCATTTTTTATTTAGTTATTCCTGAAATGTTAATTATTTTCCAGGGACATAAGTTAGATTTGAAGCAAGTAAATGGACGCACTTTATTTAGTTGTTTGTTTGTTTTTAAGTGACCTGAAAAAAATGTCTGGATTTCTAGAAGGCTTGAGATGCTCAGAATGCATTGATTGGGGGGAAAAGCGCAATACTATTGCTTCCATTGCTGCTGGTGTTCTAGTAAGTATCACTGATAATTTGGACCTTTTATTACTTTGGTGTGTTTGTGTTTTGAATTTTGTGTGATGTTTTAAAATATGAATTATTTTATCTTTGACCACAGCATTTATTTTAATAAATGTTAATATTTTGTTTTATGGGAGGTTGAGTTTTTCATTCCATTTTAAGAGTTAGGATTATGGTTTGAAAGTTGAGATTATGGTTTGAAATTTGACCCTAGCCTTAACCCTAACCCTAAGATCGGTTGGATTATTTTAACTGCATGGCAAAAATGGCATAATAAAACGGTGTATATTTACTCATTATAAGGAAGTGTTTAAGAAACAATTAGGTCAAAACCAGTCGAGAGATATGATTGCATTTCTCCATAATCCAAAATTAACTTTCTTCTCAGTTTCATAAAAAAAAAAATAACAGGATACTCATTAAAATATATTTCTTTGAAGTAATTTACAAAATAAAGTTCTTTTTTTTTTAAAAAGATGACCGGTGAGGGGATCTTAACCCTTGACTTGGTGTTGTGAGCACCACGCTCAGCCAGTGAGCGAACAGGCCATCCGTATATGGGATCCGAACCCGGGGCCTTGGTGTTCTCAGCACCACACTCTCCCGAGTGAGCCACGGGCCGGCCCCAAAATAAAGTTCTTATTTACATTGCAAATCCCTCAAGAGATCTAGTATTTGTGTTTTATAATCTTATGGTCTTATATGCTCTAAAGAGTAAATTTTAAGTAAATGAACAAAACTCTTTGCCTAGTCTCTGAAATTTATAATCTATGAAAACAAGTATCTCATATTTTTCCAAAGTAATGGAAAAAATTATACTACTATAGAAATTCTGCTCTTATAAGTATTTTTTAAAAGCTTTAAATTTTAGTTTATGAAGAAAATATCTTGAATACATTAAGCTGAGGGTAAAAAAAAAGTGAACAAGTATGCTAGCCAGTAAAATGCCATTAATATACTATGGATCTGTCAATAACCCAATAAAAGTAATTTGATTAGCCTAAATTAGTTATTTTTAAATAATTGCCAGAAGATGGCATTTCCCAGAGCTAACTGGGTCAGGGTTGTGACTGGGAATGGGAAAGGGAGTTACTTTCAGAACCTTCTAAGCTACTTCTCAGAATTTAATTTCATTTTATTGTAAGTTTCTGCTCAGATGATAAAAAATGTTTGTGTAGTTTTGTTTTTTTCATTATATATTTGCCCTTGATAATATCCAAAACCAATTTCAATTAGATAAATAATTAGATGTTTAAATTGAATTTAAAATCACACCTGAAACCATCAACAGTGTGTACTGTAATTCATCAGAAGGCAGAACTGCCTATTATTTCACAACACTAAGAAGATAGCTAAAATTCTATCAATAATAATTATTCCCCATATTAATTTGGATAATTCTTTTCTTCATGTTTGATACCTTTTGGGAGGTTTATAATATATCAGCAACAGGGCATTTCTGTCACTTGGAATCTGAGTCATTTTTTTTCCTTTTTCCTGCCACAAGGTATTATAACTTGTTTCTAGTTCACCAAATTAGATTAAAGACTATTATGACAATATAAAATAATAATTGAAGTAGGTTTAGAAAAGAAGTTCATGTTAATAAATATTATTTGGTGTCAGATTCAAGGGTACGTAATATTTAATTAGCTATTAAGCCATATAAGAAAACTGCTCGAACATTTAAGAAAATTTTGAAATTTGAACTTTGCATTCTTTTCTCCAGTAACATAGGGATAACATTTCTCATTGGTATCACCTTTGTTTGTTCATTTGTTTGTTTGTTTTAGTTTTTTACAGGCTGGTGGATTATCATAGATGCAGCTGTTATTTATCCCACTATGGAAGAGTTCAACCACTCATACCATGCCTGTGGTGTTATAGCAACCATAGCCTTCCTAATGTAAGTATCAGCGTTATTGACACTACTTACATAGATTGTCATAAGATAAAAAAATGTTTTACATATAGTTGCTTAGATTTAAAATTTTTAAATGTTATCAAATTAACATAATGGACGTGATTTAAAAGTCAAATGGGGCTGGCTGTGTGGCCCAGTCCGTTAGCGCACAGCCTGGTAACCAGGGTCACCGGTTCTGATCCCCATACTGGCCAGCCACCAAAAAAGTTTTTGAAATGAAAAAAATAAATAAAAGTCAAATGGTGGAGAAGGACTTATAAAGAAAAGCAACAGTCCTCTTTTCCATTCTTTCCACATCACCTCTCCCATTTCTGTCTTCTGGTTCCTCTCAGCCATTCTTTTATTTCTGTACGTCCAGTTTAAACTTTACATTTATAAATGTAAAGTTTATAAGTTAAAGTTTATAACTTTACATTTAGGTCAGGAAACATGTACTTTGTCTAAGGGATTATTCATTCTTCCAACAAATATTTATTAAGCTTTTATATTCCAGGCTCTGCTCTAGGTGTAGGAGATATAGTAGTGAATAAAACAGGGAAAAATCCATGCCTTTCTGGAATTTATACTTTACTGAGTGAGGCAGGCAGTAACTAAAGAGAAATAAATTGAATATATAGTATGTTAGATAATGATAAGTGCAAAGGAGAAAAAATAAAGTATAGGAGGATCATATGAGATGTCAACAGGAAGTGTAGAAATTTTAAGTAGAGTCAAAGGAGTGGCTCACTAAGAAAGTGGTTTTGAGTAAAGACTTGAAGAAAATGAAGGAGCTAACCATGGGGATATATAAGAGAGATCATTCCAGGCAGATGTAACAGCAAGTGCAAAGGCTCAATGGCAAGACAAGCATGGCTGGAGTAGTATCATCAAGGAAAAGGGGAAGTGGTGAAGCCAGAGAGATGGTGGAGAGGGGCACATGGTATAGGGCCTTACAAAGCATTACAAGTACTTTGCTTTCATTGTGAGTGTAATAGAAGCCATTGGAGGGTTTTGAGTAGAGGAATGATGTGACCTGACTTAGATTTTAATAGTAGCATTCCTGCTGAAAAATTTTTAAAAACATATAAACAAAATTCACTGCAGCCAAATAGTGTATTATGATAATAGTTT
The DNA here is from genome assembly GCF_027409185.1 of Cynocephalus volans. Taxonomy (NCBI): domain Eukaryota; kingdom Metazoa; phylum Chordata; class Mammalia; order Dermoptera; family Cynocephalidae; genus Cynocephalus; species Cynocephalus volans. The sequence continues at coordinate 19,901,645 of NC_084467.1, forward strand.
CAATACCATGACCTCGTGTTTCTTGAATTTTTCAAATGTATTTTGAAAATATTTTTCTTGCATACTACCATTTTTTCAAATTCATACTATATTTTAGTTTGCTTCATACGTGTACTATGCCTCCTTTAGTATTCTTTATTTTTTTCTGTAGTTTTTGGTTGCCTTTTTTTTTCTTTGTTGACAGAGATAATGTACGTTTTTTTATACGTGTGTGTGTGCATGCATGTGTGTGTGTCTGGCCAGTATGGGGATTCAAACCCTTGACCTTGGTGTTATACCCTATGTTTTCTTTAGAACCCGTTTCATTCTTCTTGAATGCTGTTCTAATTTGGATGATTGCTTACTGTGTGGGCTGTAATAGCCTTATTCAGCTTTTTGCTTTCCTTAGAGTTTCTAGCTGCCTTTTCTCTCTTGTCTTGCATTTTCTGCCATTATCCCATCCTTAGTTTTTCCCAAATTCTCAACAATATTCTTTATTGTATTAGAGCCCTCTTTGTTCTGGAGATCTCCATCCCAGAAATGCATATCCATCTGTTTGATTACTATGTAAGCCTGATGCAGATCTGTCACCATGTGTCTTCCTTGTTTATCAGTGTTGGATTCACTTTTTTTCTCCAGTTTCCACATCTTCATCTTTCTTTCTTCATCTTTTCATACTCATTTTGCTGGACCCTGTCTTCAAATTACTCTAAGAAATAGTATAGGAAGATAAAATCCCTGATCCTTGTTGATCTGAAAGTGTCTTTATTTTCCCCTCATGCTTCATTCATAGCTTTGTTGGGTGTAGAATTCTAAGTTAAATGTCATTTTACCTCAGAACTTTGAGTCATTGCCCTGTTGTCTTCTGGCATCCAGTGTTGTTGATGGGCATCTAATGCTAATCTGATTTTCATCCCTCACTGTGCTCATTGCAAAGATTCACATATTACCTTTGCTCTGGGAGATTTTCTTGGATTATATCTTTGTTAATAACACTCCGATTGCTCTTTCTGGCACTCCTATTGGATACTGCATTTCTTAGATCAATCCTCAGAAAGTCCTTTAGTAGGAATAGAACTGGAGGTTTCCCACCTCCAGCCCCCAAGTCCTCCTCTTGCCCCCGACCACAGTGAATCTTCTTATTCCACACCCCTGGCCAGCCCATCATGCTGCCATCAGCCAGCTTGTCCTTGGGATTGCCTGAGACTAGGCAGTAAGCTGTTTCCTTCAAATTGGGAGTGGAGGGAATTAGAGAAACCTTAGGCTACTTTGTAGATGTTGGGGACAACAGGCTCTTAGCCTAAAGCTTTAGGAGGTGGATATTAGGTGGCTCCTGCTGTCTGTGTTCTAAATTGCCTCTGAAGAGGAGTCTGGGTGGGTTAAAGAGGGACCACCAAGGTGGTGGGGGAAGCAGCTCTTGGAGTCAAGATCCTGTGGTCAGGCTTACATCCTTGAGACTGGAGTGCTCTCAGCTTGACCTGGGGGCCCTCGGGCTTTGAGGTGATGGGATCTCAGAGTCTCTTTACAGACAACCTAGTGGGTGTCTTCTTCCTGAGGGTAGGTAGGCATCCCATATCCAGTGCAATCCAGTGAGGCAGAGAGAAGAAATCCATCCTGGTGGACCCTAGGAAGCCCCCAAGATAGTCCAGGGTTCTGCAGGTAAAGGACTAGACCAGGAACACTGTGATGGACCCTGATTCTCCCCCTTCCACTCAACCCTAACTCCCCCTTTGGAGTGCCCAGGCTTTGTTGTCACAGGCTGTGTCTTACACAAGGACAACCCAACAAAGAGGCAAGTGGAGCAGTGAGATCCAGCTCATGGTCCTTGCATTCAGCTGGGCAACCACAGGACTGCATCAGTCAGTCCCTTTCTCTGAGTCTCACAGAGGTGTTGTGTGGGTTTGTGGGAGTCCCAAATCTGGTTCTCTCCCTCTGCTCTCTAACACTAGCTGTGCTTGGCCTCCTCCCCCAATCTCCCCTCATCTGTCCCCTGCCTCCTTTTCTCCACCACCTCCCTCCCCTGTAATCTGCCTCCTACATCCCTGGTAACTCCCCCATGCCCCTGCCCTTCCAGCCTACTGGGAAACCTCCCCCTTCACCTTGACTGTCTCTCCAACCTCCTCTTCCAGAGTGTTCCCTGCCCCACTCCCTGACCCCTCACCACTGATGATCCCAGCTGGCCTCCAGAGTCTCCCAGTCTAGGCCCTGGCCCATGGAAGTATACACTGGTGCTTGCGGAAGTTGGAGGCGGTGTTGAAATCGCAGAGGGTGCAGCAGAAGGGGCACTCGCCTGTGTGGCCGCAGATGTGGCTGCTCAGCACTGAGGGCTGGGCAAAGCCCTTGCTGCGGATCCCACAGTGCTATGGCCGCTGGCTGTGTGCTCCCACTGGTGGCCCCACATGTCTGAGGAGCTGTGGATCCGCTTGGCGCTGAACCTGGAGGCAAAGGTCTTCCCTACTGCTGCAACTGCTGCAACTGCTGCCATCACTTCTGCCCAGGGCAGAAGGGGCAGCGGTAGGACTGCTCTCCCATGTGCACACAGTGGTGGGCACAGAGGCTGGTGGGACCCCGACAGCTGCTGCTACACATGTGACAGCACCTGCCTCCTTCAGACCTGGCAAGGTGGCCACATTCGTGGAATAGCAGCTTGAAAAGCAGCTGGGCACAAGGCACAGTGAAAAGAGCCTGGCTGCCAGGGCTCATGTACCAGTGTGGTGTCTGTCACCTTCATCACCTGGATCTCGATGAGGTTACCTGGGGGTGTGGTGGAGCAGCTGTCATCAGGCACCAGTCCCGGGGTAGCAGCTCCCTGGATTGCAACTCCAGGTTTGCAACTCTGGGGTTGGTAGGCTCCAGGCTCATGGCAGTGGTCTTGTCAATCATCTGTGTCATGTTGTCTTAGAATTCCCATCTCTGCCTTTTTGTTCTGCATTCCAGGATATCACCTCAACTTATCTTCCAGTCCATTGACTCTTTTTATTTCAGTTCTCATGTTTTAATTTCCAAGGACTTTTTCTTGTTTCAAGTGCCTTTATGTTTCCTTAGTTATGAGTGCTTGCTTTAGAGATCAACTGTTTATCTGATTCTTTCTTTGACATGCTGCAGGCCTTTCCTCAGATGTCTGGTGATCCTTGGTTGTTCATGCGTAGTTAAGAAAGATTCAGTGAGAGGCTGAATGAAAGCCCTAGGTCAGGGCTTCAGTTTAGGATAAGTGGGCAAGGAGCTAGTTTTCAGGCTCCAGGCCTCCCAAATGTCTATCAGTACTCTCACTAGCTGCTGTAAATCTTCTCACGTAGGTATTTCAATTACTTAAAACTCCCATTTTTTTTTTTTTAACTTGCCTAAAGAGGGTGAACAGTCACCAACTATTATAGGCCAGAAGCGGTTGGCAAATTATGGTCAGGACTGTTTTGTAAATCAAGTTTTATTGGAATGAAGCCATGCCCATTCAGTTACCTATTGTCTATGGCTGCTTACTTGTGACAGTGTGACAGAGACTATATAGCCCACACATCTAAAATATTTACTATCTGGGTGCTGGTAACACCAGGGTAGAGAGTTTGGATTCCCATACTGGCCAGCCACCAAAAAATAAATAAATAGATGAATAAATAAAAATATTTACTATCTGATCTTTAAGGGAAAATTTGCAGATCCCTGGAGAGTAGGAGAAATGAGGAAGGAATTTATTCTTCCTTATACAGTCCTTTTGTTAATCCCTGTGTTTTCAGCTCCATTTCTCATTCCCACCCTCCAGTGTGCCTTCCATTTCCAGTCTGTAGTATCCCCTGGGTTCCGTCAGAAGGACTACCTCTGTGGCTGTAGCCTCTCTAAGCAGATTCTAAGTTATAGCCTCTTTACCTCTGTTCATCATCTGTATTCCGTAAATGTAAAGAAAACTTCATCTGGCGAAGGACTCCTTCATATTCTTTTTGTTTTTCTGGTAGTATACTTTCCCCCCTTTACTCTCATTTTTAATATGCTCTTGGGAGGGAGAGGAAAGGGGGAGTCGTTATTCTGACATTTTATTTTTACTCTCTCTCTCTCTCTCTCTCTCTCTCTCTCCCCCCCCCCCCCCCCCCCCCCATGGCCTTGGTGTTGTCAGCACCACACTCTCCCAAGTGAGCCACGGGCCGGCCCTTCCCATGACATTTAAAATTTCTCAAAGGATACTTCTAAAGAAAGCAAGACTATCTCAATTTAGAGAGGTACTTTATGAAAGTCAGTTCTTATGTTTAGAATATATATCAGAGATTGAAAAAACAAGCTTATACCACCTGCATCTTTTTTTGATAATGTCTTCAGAGCAAAAAGTCACTGTTTTGTTTGAAATATAATTATTTTTCCAAACATTGGACATTAGTACAAAATTATTACAAAAAATTCATTCCAACGCCAATTTTTAGTTGTTTTTGGATTGTCTGGGGCCCATTTTCTCTCTCTGTCATTGCCATACATGATTACATGTTGTGTAGGGCTGATTTGTACAAACGGAAAACTAGATAGAACCAAGCTAAATCATCCTTTTACCTGTTCTAATCTTAGCAGGATATAATTTTGAGAATTTTGTTCTCAAATTTTTTTTTTTTTTTTTTTTTTTTAAAAGATGACCAGTAAGGGGATCTTAACCCTTGACTTGGTGTTGTCAGCACCATGCTCACCCAGTGAGCGAACTGGCCATCCCTATATAGGGTCCGAACCCAGGGCCTTGGTGTTATCAGCACCACACTCTCCCTAGTGAGCCACAGGCCGGCCCTTGTTCTCAAATTTTAACAAGCATCAGAATCACCTGAAAGACTTGTTAAAACTTAGATTTCTGGGCTCTATTCCCAGAGTTTCTGCTTCAGTAGGTTTGGGGTGAGGCCAGAGAATTTTATTTTCAAACAAGTTGCCAGGTGATAATGATTTTCCTAGTCTGGGGCTCACAACCACTGCTTTGGAGAGTATTTTGTTGAAGGGACTTGATTAAGGTCATATGAACCCATTACTCAAGACTTCTGAGACCTAACCTTAAATTTGTGGACCTCTGTCTTATTGTATGTAGTAATTTGGTGTCATGGATAGTTTCTTTTTGGAGTCAGAGACCCTGATTTCTTCGTTTTATTTTATTCATACAGGATTAATGCAGTATCAAATGGACAAGTCCGAGGTGATAGTTACAGTGAAGGTTGTCTGGGTCAAACAGGTAAAAGATATAAACAGCATCTTACTATACATGCTTACATCCTCAAAATGAGAATTATACATGGAAGGGCCACTTGTCTAACTCCCTCATATCAGGCATAGGACGGAGTTATATCTAGAGCGGAGGTTATAGGTTCCAAGGCATAAAGTCGCGTTTGGTCACAGTTGACTGTATAGTACTGAATACACAGTTTATATAGCCTTGTGCAATAATATGTAGATATAAATGTATACAGGATACAGTAGATAACAGTATATAATAATACATGTACAAAATAGAATTTATGGTATTATAAACCATAGCAAACAATTTTCTTCCCTTTTTTGTCAACCTTATTTGGTCAGATTAGCATTTTGAAACAATTTTTAATTGTGGTAAAATACACATAACACACAGTTCAACATCTTAACCATTTTTACCTATACAGTTCAGTATTAAGTATTGAGAATGTATTAAATACATTCACATTATTGTGGAATCAATCTCCAAGTCTTTTCATCATACAAAACTGAACAGAAAATTACAGAGTTTTGGTTCTTGGGCTCACCCATGCCCTTCTTTCTCAACTGGGGACACTCACTCCTTGAGTTCATGGCTGCGTACCTCAGGTAGGCAGGGTACAGGATATGGGGCCCAACTTCCTGAAAGTCCAGTTTACTCAAAGATTTAAGGGGACAGATGCGCTTGTTAAGCAATTTAAATGATAAACTTAAATATTACATCTATACAAAAATAGGCAAATTTCAAGTAACTTTTTTTTTTTAATTTAATAAAACAGGAGGAAAACATTGGTCTAACATAACCTTGTAAACTCTGAAAGAAGGGATGAATGTTAGCAGTTAGTGTTATAATAATAAGCCAGTAATAGCTAGAGCCAGGACTAGAATATGGCCATCACTTCTCTAAATAAAATTTGTTAACTAGCACAGCTTTTGGGGTCCAGAGCCAGTTGTATTTTGTTTTAATATCACATCTGTGAGTAATTGCTTATTATTTTGGAACTATTGTTTTATGTTTTTGGCATAAAATCAGAAATTAATATATAACATTCTATTTGCTGTGCTTTAATGACCTAGGCAGTGTTTTTATGAAAATGTGTTTGTGCTAATTGAGTAAAGAGACTGTCTCAGAATTCATTTTAGGCAGACTAATGACTCCATTTATTGTTTATAGCAAATCTTTATAAATATATAAATGTGATTTAAAAGTTGATTGTTCTCCTCTGTTAACATAATTTTAATGCAACTTTCCTAAGTGTCAGCTGCAAATTTGAATTTACTTTGCTGCCTGATTTCTCTGAGAGTGAAATATGGTAGCTTCAAGATTCATATTGGGCCGAGCCCGTGGCGCACTTGGTAGAGTGTGGCGCTGGGAGCGCTGCGACGCTCCCGCCGCGGGTTCGGATCCTATATAGGACTGGCCGGTGCACTCACTGGCTGAGTGCCGGTCACGAAAAGGACAAAAAAAAAAAAAAAAAAAAAAAAAAAATTCATATATCACTGAATATGAATTTTTTTAAGTATATCTATGTTATTGTTCGAAAGTACTCATGGAAAACTTTAAGCTTTGGAGCACAAGTTCTAAAACTACATGGAGAATGAGCCCCTAAAAATGGTGAACATATTTTATGAGATGTTTTATAGGAAGATTTAAGTTTTTCTCAGTGTAGGTAGTTGGAGAAAGTAAATATATGCACTTATACCAATAAATAAAAATAATTTTAAAAAGAATATACAGACCAACCAAGAAGAAAAAGGCCAACATCTGCAGTGATAAAAGATACCTAACATATCTTTTTTGTTCTTATTTTAGACTTTAATGGCAGCTGCATATTTTTCTTCTATTTGGGTTTTTGTTTTCTTTTTTAAAGTTAATTGTACTGACTGCTGCCCTATGAGAAACAATTCTGGTAAAATGTTATTTCTTTTAAGGTGCTCGGATTTGGCTGTTCATTGGTTTCATGTTGGCCTTTGGATCTCTGATTGCATCTATGTGGATTCTCTTTGGAGGTTATGTTGCTAAAGGTAGGAGAATACACAGGTTACATTTTACTTCAATGGAATGATAGAATTTTGAATTAAAGTTGATTATTTTAGAGTAAAACTTTTTCATGTAGATGGGCCAGCTACTAGCTATGCATTATACTTGGGGACTCCCCTTCCACTGTCTGTTTGGTTTTGTTCATATGATTTGATTTGATTTGATTTTTTATTATTTTTTATTTTGGCCGGTAAGGGGACCTGAACCCCTGACCTTGGTGTTGTCAGCACTGTGATGTAACCAAGTGAGTCAACCGGCCAACCCTTATTTGTATGTTTTTAGTATTCCTTCCTTCTGTATTTTTTTCTTCTAATCTACAGCCTGCAAAGGATGGGGCACACCTCCAAACCTTGCTTCTCTTTAGCTTCCAAAAATGTCAAAAGTAGAATATATGTATTCTCTAGCTGTTTAGCAAGTTTTGACTTTCAGAATAATATCCATGCAGAGCTCTAACATTCTAGAATTGAAATTTATTCAGTTAAGCCTCCCTGATAATATGATGTTATTTCCTTTTAAATAGAAAAGTAAATTAATATTTAATATGTATATGCTATATAAGGCCAGTTTAAGGAAAGCTCAGGAGAAAAGGTGTGCTGTTAGATCCCTGGCTAAAATTTCACCTTGAGGGACCCCAGAAAAATATGAAACCAATTTAATGTTCCAGGTAAAATTGACTATGCCTGTCATGGTAATAATACAGTGTTAATGGTTTACAAAAACTGGACCAGCCTAGATCTAATTTAGCTCATATTTTAACTATTTCTTTGAATAAGATGTAACTTTTAAGTTAAAATCATGGGTTTCCTACATTTTTATTAAAATCATTTCAATCTTATAGACAGGAATGATAGGCATTTTTAAATGTTTGTATTTTCTTTTGTTTATGTAATTTATTATTAAGCATGTTACCAAAAATGTAGAAAATAGAGAAAAGAAAAAGAAGTTACAATAATCTTACCACACTTAAATATTTTGGTATATTTCCTTTCAGTATCTTTTCTTTTATATAGTTATTATCATAATATAAATACAATTTTGGTCCCTACTTTTTGCATTTAATTTGATATACGTTGTTCTCTTGCTGCTACAAAATCTTTGTCAGCTTTATATTTTAAAAACAAAAAAATACCTTTTTTATCATGTAAATTGCATAATATTTGTATATTCTAGAAAAGTGAAAATATAAGAGAACTCAAGAAAATAAATATTGACAATTCTTTCCTGTAAACATCTATTAATACAGAGCCTCTTTTTATAGGAATGTCTTTTATCTCATAGAATTTTAAGTTATTCTCCTAAAGGCTTCTGGAGCAAGGTTATGCTTTGAGAATTATTAGCAGTAGATCTGTAATTTTGTAAAGTTGCCTTTATGTAACATCTTTATGGTTCATTCTAGTGGTAATGATTATTTAATGTGGAACAGTAGTGAAGGCCCATACAAACCAGCTGTTATGTTAATCAGATTAACTTAAAGCTATTCTGAGATGAGAAAAAGTTGACAATTCAACTGTTCATTATGCCTCGGTTTGTCAATTAATAAGTAATCATTTACAGCTCCAGTAGTAGAAATTTATGAGAATTACAACTTCAATCCCAATACAATCAGAACAAAATGTTCCTCAGACCGTCTTTCCCATCTTAGTTAATGGCTACGCTGTCCTTCCAGAGTTTAGGCCAAAAACTTCGGTGGTTAAAGCCTGTCAGGGATGACGCCTCTCTTTCTGTCACACCCCACATCCAATCAATCAGCAAATCCTATTGACTCTGCTGTAAAGTAAGCACTTTTTACCATCTCCATTGCTACCACCCTGGTTCAGTCCATCACAGTCTCTTGCCTGATTTCCAGAAAGAGCTTCCTAACTGGTTTCTCTGTTTCTCCCCTTGCCCCCTTTAAACTGCTCTCACACCAGAGAGTAGGGATCCTGTTAAAATACATCAGCTAGTGTCACTTTTCTGCTCAAAACCCTCCAACGGCTGCTAATCTCACTGAGAGTGAAAAACAGAGTCCCCGGTCTGACCACAAGGCTCCGCAGGATCTCTGTTGTCCAGCCTGCTCCTCTCACCTCTCTGACCCATCTCCTGCTTTTCTCTCTTTGGCCTGCATGGCCATTCCTTGAACACGCCAGCATGCTCCTTCCCACCTCAGGGCCTTTGCACTTGCTGCACTTGTGTCAAATGTCATCAGTTGCTACATTTCCTGTACTTCTACTTCATGTTCTCTCCTTATTAGGCATATTGTCTACCTCCATGAGGGCAAAAAAAATTTGTCTCTTTTGTTTACTGCTGTGTCCTCAGCACATTAATAAACAGTGCCAGCACATAATATGCCCTCAGTGCATATTTGTAAAATGAAAGAAGGGAGCTGTCATATACTAAACCAATGCTAGACTCTGTTGTATGTATTATGTCATTTAATACTGAAGCCAACAATACTTACCAGAAGAATCAATTATAGTAGGCAGGAAATTTGATATTTTACAGTATATCTAAAACTAAATGTTTTGAGATCATAAACCTCTAAATATTACAATTATTTTTACAGAAAAAACCATAGTATACCCTGGAATTGCTGTATTTTTCCAGAATGCCTTCATCTTTTTTGGGTAAGTTGGTTTTGCATTCTTTTTTCTTTTTTTTTAAATTATAGTGTCTTAGGCCAGCCCGTGGCTCACTCGGTAGAGTGCGGTGCTGATAACACCAAGGCCACGGGTTTGGATCCTATATAGGGATGGCCGGTTCGCTCACTGGCTGAGCGTGGTGCTGACAACACCAAGCCAAGGGTTGAGATCCCCTTACCGGTCATCTTAAAAAATAAATAAATAAATAAATAAATAAAAATAATAAATTATAGTGTCTTTCATGTCATTCACTATATTTAGTTGCTTATTTTATCCCATTTGATGCCCCTCCCCCATGTTATTTTCATAAAATATGAAGAATGAGAAGGATATTTTCAATACATGGGTTGGTTTGCTGCCAACCTTAGGAACATACATTAATTTTTTAAATTGCCACACACACCCTTTAATGAACAACTATGATTCATGTAGATTTTGTTACATAACGCTGACAATGTTCATTTTAAACCTATATCTCTACCAGTTGCTTTTAATGAAAGCCTGCTTAAAACCATTTCTCTTTAAATTTTGGTTTCTAAATAAGTTTTATAGTTCTTCTATCCTTGGTGTGAGTGAGATTTGAGGTGCAGAGGAAAAGCTCTGATATTTTTTTATCCTGATGTAATTACAAATGAAAAGATTACTAAAACCCCTCAAAACCTCAATACTTTTCTCAGTAATCTTTTCTGATGTTCATTCATTCCTGGAATCTTAGGGCTTCCCCCTACCCCTACTGCTCCCCCACTAAAAAAAACAAAAACAAAAACAACCTCTTTATCCTCTCTCTACATCAGGAATCCTTAATCTCTATTGCATAGGTAGGCTTCTGAAGACAGAGAATCACCAGACATTTCCATCTGCAAGAAATTGGTGTTTCTGCTTGTTTCTGGGAAGAGAAAATCTATGGTTTTCATCAGATTTTCAAAGCCCCTAATTCAAAAAAGGTTAAGAAATTGCTGTATATTCTAGGAGTTTTCCTTCCCTGTCCTTTCCCACCCACCTCCAGCTGAGGTATTAGGACTTTTCCTTTCCTGTCCTTTTCCACCCACCTCCAGCTGAGGTGTTGTCAGAGTAGCTATCAGAATAGTTGTAGCAGATTGTCTTCCATTCTAATTTATAACAGAACAATACTTAGCAACAGCTTAGAAATTACTATTTCGGAAATGAGAAGAGATAGATGTCAGTCCCAAGGTAACCATCTGACAGTGTGGGAGAATTTCCAAAATAGGGCATAAGTGACTTCCTGGTTGAATTTTTGTTCTCATTAAAACACTCCTTCAAGTGGTTACTTTTATAAAGGCCTTTTGAAGCCATTTAAAATTGATCATTAGAACTGTGGACATGCTCTTGAGTTATATAACAGTAATTGAAAAAGATGAGAAGACAAAATGAAAAAAAGTAGATGCCTTTGAAATGTCTACGTTTATCTTCAATTTCTCTCTCACACTTACCCCCACATTCGGGCCTTGTTGACTCTGCCTCTGAATTGTCTTAGACTGTTCTCACTTTGTGCATTTCCATTGTTTATGTTCAGTCATTATTCGTTGCCTAAGCAATTCTCATCCTCAATTCTCAAATTCGCATCCTGGCAAGCTTTGGCTTAACAAAGCCTGGCTGCTCCATTCCCTGTCCTCCTCATCTGTTAAGCTGTAATCTGACTATGCTGGACTCTTCCCTCTTCTGCTGCACCTCCTTTTTTATGCATATAAACCCTGTCTGGCTCCTCCTGCCTCAGGACTCATTCTCCCTCTGATCTCATTTGTGCTGTCAGTTTTCCTTCTGAAACATAGCTTTAATCCTGTCATTTCTTGTCTTAAAATTTTTAAAAACTCTGAGCTGTCTAAAAACATATCAAAACAAGTGGCCATCCAGCCAAACTCTGCTCACAGTTCTGTTTTATTTAGTCTATACAGTACTTTTTATTTTATTGCACCAATGTTTAGAAATCAAGAGATTTGACATAAAAATCTGAATTTTGGCTTTTCTTGAAAAATTGGAAGATCTGATGACCCTGGGCCCCATGCATCAGCAATCAGCTGGAGCTGAATAGTCGAAGGGGGCTGCATCTCCTTTCATTCATTGCCTGGGACTGAGTACCCGCTGCCCCCTTTACAGAGCATGCGGGCTGTCTGGCATCCGGCCCCTTGGTTAACTGAAGGCACCTGTGGGTAATTTGCCACTTTGGCAAGCTTTGGCTTGACAAGAACTGGCTGCCTCCATTCCCTGACCCCCTTATCTGTTAAACTGTAATTTGACCATGTTAGACTCTTCCATGTTCTGCTGCACCTCCTTTTTTATGCATATAATTGCCCTCTTGTCCCTCTTAAATTGAAACCTTGATGACAACTGTAGATTCTCCCTTACCTAAACCCTAGGCTGTGAGCTCTGTGAGGGCATGTTCCTGACATGCCAACCTCCTGGGCTTTTCCTGAGGTCCGGTGGTTTTTTAATGCCTGTTTGCTTTTGATGTACTGTTTCCTCTCCTCAAAACATCTTCCTTCATCATCCCACTAGCTCTTATTCTGCCAGTCTCCCATTCAAACTCCTGTTTACCATCAAAGCCTATCTCAAACACTTCCACCTATGTTAATCCTTTCCTAACTCATTCAGGCAAAATGAATTGTGTTTCTGTGCTTCCTTGACATTTGGTATATTTGCCTTCTCAAACCCCTCCCCTACCCCCGCTCCCCATCCTTCCCTGGCCCAATACCACATTGAAAGCAAGAATGTGAGCAGATTGAGGGCAAGGAGTATATATTTTATTTATCTTTTTAACCCTAGCACCTAACACACCAGGACACTCAAAAAAGGTTTTGTTGAATGAATTTGATAAAATCAGGCATATAATGGTTACATGCTAAACGGTTAACTTTTTAAAAGTCACATATGTCTTCAACACTCACAAGTTAAGGTTGTAAGCAAGATGAGAGTAAACAGCACAGGTGAGCATAATGGAAGAATTCACTACCTTAGAATGATCAGTTTCCTATTTGATACATTCCCTATCAAATTTTTGTATACGACTTATCAATTACTCTTTGTTGCTTATTTCCCACTATTCTGAAAATCTTACGTATTCCTTTCCCAAATCCAGGTAGTCATGTAACTTTTCTTGTTTTATTCACAGAGGACTGGTTTTTAAGTTTGGCCGTACTGAAGACTTATGGCAGTGAAAACATCTGCTCTCCTACAGCACAGCAACCCTGCATGGGTTTTTTGGGGTTTTTTTGTTTTTTTTACTGCTCACTCCCAATATTTTGTAATGCTGTTTTCTAAACTTATTTCTCTGTGTAGCCTCAGCTTAAAGTTATGTAATACTAAAATCATGAGAACTCCCTATTTAAACCACCACCAAAAAAATCTCTTGTGGTATATGCTTGATTAACTTATAAAATGTTAAAAGAAACTATTTCACATGAGTAATTTTTGTCCAGTTTTATCATTGTATAATTTGTAAAAATAAAAATAAATTACAAAAGAAATTATGGATTCACCAATATGAGTATTTGTCATATCTGAGGTCCAAAACTGCAACGAAAGTGCTCTGAAGATTTAATGCGGTTATTGTGGCCTCTTCTATGTCAAATGTTGAATGAAATATAAACATTTTCTTGTTTTTAGAAACTTTTCAGCGGTCAACATTCTTTCACACTGTGCTTTGTGTTCGGTTTATATGGTTTTACCAAAAATTCTGTAAACATTTCAGCATAAGGAGCATTTAAGGGTCTCCCATGGGGTGAGTGAACATGTGAGAAACGAGAAGCCCCATGATCCGACCACCAGGCTCCTCCTCCTGTGGCTCTCGCGTCATGCCACTGACTGGGGGCAGGGGTGAGGGGAGGTAACTCAGCTGTGACACGTGGTCCTGCCGGGCACTGACAGTCCTCCCACATCCACATCCACATGGAAGGAAAGAGGAAAAGGATAGGGACTTGACACTCTAGTCTCTTACTCAGGTGACAATTTCTTTGCTATTCTGGTAATAAATTGGATTCCCTGTTTGATTTTATCTGTGTAAGAACTGCTAAGCTCACAGTGGTTCAGTTTCTATTATAAACATTAGCTACTAGGCACTCTCATAGTCTGTTACTCTTTGGAACTCTTTTGTCCCCCCAGACTCCCTTCCTCATCAAAATGGGATACATACTCCTGAGAACTACAGCTAACTACCATTAGCTCTTCGTTAAATACAAACTATATCCTAGGCAATTTCAATTTATGGTATTCTTTTCTGTGTCAGCCATCATTATGTGCCAGTCTGTATGTTTTGAATATCGCCTGGTCATCAAGACACTACTCAAACCACTAACTGTATTGCTGTCATCCCACATGAAGTCACTTGTGATTTATTTATTTTTTTTTTAGGTAGAATGTGAAAATTGGAGGGTGTAGCAATCCATTTGTGTTGCTTACAACAAAATACATGGAACTGGGTATTTTCTAAAGAAAAACGACATTTATTGCTTGCAGTTTCTGAGGCTGGTAAGTCCAAAGTCCATCCGGTCGTGGCAACAGTGACCGAGGGGTCTCACACTGCAAGATGGTGGAAGAGAGAGAGAGACAGACAGACTCCCCTCTTCTTTTAAAGCCTTCAGAACCATGCCCTTGACCACCATTTTTAATCCATTCACTACTGCACTGGTCCTACAATCCAATCACCTTTTTTAGGCTCCACCTTTCAATTACTGTAAAAGGTTTCCCCCCTCCTCTTAACAGTCACAGTGGGGGCTAAGTTTCTAATACATAAAACTTGGGGGACACAATTCAAGCTTCAATGAGTTTTGGGGGGCATAATTCAATGCACTACAAAGGCAAACTTAGAGGTTAAAGACCACCCTCTCTTTTTACATATGAAGGAACCCAAAAGACCAGGATAATTGAAATGATTTCCTCAAGGTCAGAGAACTAGTTTCTTAAGCCTGAGGCATCCCCCACCCCACAACTGCCCACAATCACATTCCCCACAGTGCAATTCAGAATATGCTCAAGGAATGCCAACTACCTTGTAAAACTGCAGGAATAATGTCTTCAAGGACTAAATAAAAATGCATTCTTTATTTTGTATTATCTGCTCTGATATAGACAAGAGTTAACTGGGCAGCACACCTGATTAAACGTGAGAAAGAATCTAAGAATTGTCAACAAAATTGAACCAAAACCTTAATTTGTCTGTAACCAGGAAAATATTGATAGCATCATTTTTAATGAAACATTTGTTTAAAACTACTATTACCTCTTAAACAAGTTTTTAGCTCTTTATTTCTTAATATCAACTCTGTTTGACCTTGTTTCATTGTATATAAGGGGACTGCTGTAATGAGTATGTGTCGCATACAAGCAAAGGCGGGCCACAGCGAAAGAAAGTTGTCTTGTTTTCAAGCAGGCCTTGTTTCTCTTGGCTGCTTTTGCTTAAAATCCAACAGCCAAATGAGGAAACTGTAAAAGCAAAGCAAACATTTTTATTGCAGATGAACCCTTATACTCTTAAAATGTGTATGTATACTGATTCTGGTTTGACCTCTTGAAACTTATGTTTACCTAAATGTCTCATCATGAAGACTTTAGCGGTTTCTGTATAAAATCTGAATTGGAAGAGATCTTAGATAGATCTTATTTCATGTAGCTCTTTACATGAATCATTGATACTCATCTGGCTTTTGTTTGAATTCCTCCAGTGACAGGGAACTCACACCATATGAAGTAGACTCATTATTTTGTGACAGTTCAAATTCTTAGAAATGTATACTGTATCTCCCACTGGACCTAGTTAAATTCTTTGAAGAAGCACAGAAAAAAATACTTTTCCTCTTCTATATGCCAGTCTTTCAAGTGTTCAAAGAGAGTTCTTAGGTCTCCTTTGGGTCTTCTCTTCTGCAAGCTGAAAATAATCCTGAGTTCTTTGGTTGTGCCATATTACAGCCTGCCATACAACATCACTGCATGTTGAGTAACCTTGGATCACAATTCTAGAAATGAAAACCAGGGTAGCTAATACCCATAGGGTGTTTTCTGTGGATCAGCCAGTGTGCTAACATTTCACATCTTATCTCCTTTAGATGCAACAACCCAGTGAGAGTTACTATTATCATCTCCATTTCAGAGATGGGGAGACTGAAGCTCTACAAGGTCACAGAGCTGGAAGTGGTAGAACCCAGATCGTCTGACTCCAGATCACATACTCAGAGCATGGGATTTAATCTCATTTTATAGATGAAGAAATTGGGTCCCAGAGAAGTCAAGTGACCTTCCCAAGGGAACCAGCCTGCCATGGGTGAGCTAGGACTAGAATACAGATCTCCCTCCCAGAACAATTCTCTTTCACTGGGCCTCACTGAGTCTGGAGGGATCCATTGGCAGTCTCCTAATCTGTTTTCCTACTTTACTTTAAAAGCTCACTGTCCTCATTTTGGTTCAACAAGCATTTGTTGGATCCTTACTGTGTGTCTAGGACATTTATATTAAATCAGAAGCAGGAGAGATAGTGTGACAAGGCTAGGTTTTTAAAACTTCACATAAAACAGCAAGAGGAACTCTTAACACATTTTGTTGTGTTTTTGTACCAAAACAGTAGTGGTGTTTATATTCCTTGGCAATGAAATTATTTTAAAAATAAACTGCAAATACTTGTTCAGAAGCCAATGGATGATCTTCAGCATATTGCAGTCATTTCAGAATCCATCCTACATGTTTAATCCTATCACTCTACTTTACAACTTTCATTTTATTGCCTTGTTTCCCCACTCAAACCTTTGGGAGCTTCCCATTACCCACAGGGTGAAATTCAAGTGGCTCTCGCCACCTTTCAGCCTTTTCACAAACTCTCGGCTGAGCCCGGTCGCTTTCTGCTGCTTCTGTTCTTGCTCACAGTATTCCCCTTGCCTGGAATGCCATTCACTTTCTGCTGCTTAGCCAAATCCAACACAACTCAAGTTCCATTTTCCCTGACCTTCCCAACCCCATGACCTCTTCCTCCTCTAACTCTTCTAGCAGCTACTGCCAGGATTCCTTATTTAGTACTCAACAGATGGAGCTGTGCACATATAAAGATCCAGTCCTCCTAAGTCATTAAACCTCTAGTTTCTCTGGCTTCCATGCAATTCTCAGAACCCCCAGGGCTTGCCCATAGTAGACTTAAAAAAGCTTCCTTGCTTTGACTTCAGAAAGGTTAATTGTGGAATTAATGGAAAAAGGGGATTTCAGTGAGTCCTTGTGCTTTGCAAAGCATGAAATAAAATCCATGGTTGCAGTTTATTCTTTTAGTGAAAGCACATACACATGAAAAGTTGTGTTATAAACTGAATTTCTGTAAATCAGTATCTGGGTGAGGATCACTGTAAACTGCAGGGAGATAGATTAGTATATCTGGCTCCTTAAGATCTAAAAATATGTTTTATTTAGATTTGTCTCTCCAGCACTTCACACAATGTCTGTTACAGATTAGATAATACATTTAGTGGAGTGAATTAGTGAATCAATGAGTCATTTTAATAAGCTCTCCAAGGATAAGATGGGTGCCCTTGGGGAATGGAGAATGCCCCATCCCAGGAGGTGCCAGGCATAGTACTGGCAACCAGTGAAGAAGTGCCTGAGCTAGCTTTACTGTCTCTCCAGCCCCGGCAGTCTGGTCCTATGAAATGCAATAAAGGTATTCAATCAATAATGTTTAAAATGTCTTGTTGGATGGCTTACAAAAAAAGAAAAAAAAAAGAACCTCTAGATTTATCAGCTTTGAAAGTTTGAATCCCTGCCTCTTCAATGGGCATTTGGCTTTCAAATGAAAGCTGAAAGCAGTATACTACTTAATAAATAGTTCTACTCAGCTACAAGAAAATAAATGAGAAGATTGATGGGGGTGGGGGTGGAATAACTGTTCTCCAGTAGTTGCCCACAACACAGACATACATGGTATGTCTTTGGAGCCAAGCAGACATCAATTCAAATTATTTCTGTTCCATTTACTAGCTCTGTCAGTTTGGACAAGTTACTTCATCTCTACAGACCTCCATATTTCCTCATCTTTAAGATTGGGATACTTGCAAGATCGTTGTGAGGATAAAATCATATAAAAATATCCAGCACAAAATCAGAAACCTTAGGCTTGCATTATGATAGCTATTTTGCTTACATGTTCCTTTGTGGTTGGCTAAACCCCTAATAAACTTTCACATTCACATGGTGTTTTGCATTTTACAGAATGTTATTACAGATATTATTATCTCACTTGGTCTTCAAAATAACCCAGTGAGGCATAACAGAGATTACTATTCTTATTTTACTAGTGAGAGAGGTCAAGGAGCTTGCCTACATGCTGTATTGCAGAATGGTGGCTAGAATTAGGTCTTACTCTGGTTCACACTCGTTCTACCTTACCTACTGCTGCAGTGGCTACTGTTAGACAGGGTTCATCAGATTTCCTTCATTTATTCAGCAAATGTTTACTGAAACTCAAATAGTTGCGCTGGATATTTGTCCTGTTTGTTGCATTCATAGTTTATTAGCATGGTGCTTGGTATATAGTAGTTGCTCAATAAGTATTTGTGGGATGAATGAATGGATTAAACCAGTTTTCTGAGTCCTTTTCCTAGATTACCCTGCCTCTGCTAAAAGGACAAGACCAGTTGCAGGGGACTGGGACAGACTGACTGTTGGGAGAAGCCAAGAGCCCATGGCTGCAGAGAGAAGCTAGTACAAGATGAGGCAGGTAACACAACAGCATGAATGACTCTCAGAATAACTATGCTGAGTAAAAGAAGCTAGACAAAAGGGAATATGTGCTGTGTGATTCCATGTGTATAAAATTATAGAAAATTCAAATGTCTATAGAGACAGAAAGTAGTTCAGTGGCTGCCTGCAGATGATACTGGGTAGGTAGGGTGGGAGCAATTTCAAAGGGGCACGGAGAAATGTTTGGGGGTGATGGATGTGTTCCTTGTCTTAATTGTGGTGATGGTCTCATGGGTGAAATGGGTTAAAATGTATCAAATTTCATACCTTAAACGTGCAATCATTGTATGCCAATTATACTTCAATAAAGCTATTTGAGGGGGAAGAGGGGGAAGAAGAAAAGGAAGGAAAGGAGAGAGAGGAAAAGGAGAAGAAGAGGAGGCAGGTTCTCTGTCTACATTCTTTCTGCTTGGCCCCTCCAGGCACATGTGCCCAGGCCTGTGACAAGGCTGGTTTTCCATTCCTTTAGTGATCAGTGTCTTGGAGCTGGATAGAGAAAGGATTGGCCTGGGACTCAGAAGGCCTGGTTCCTGGTCTTGTCTGCACCACTCACAGTGGTATGATCCTGGGCATTTGCCTGACCTCTGTCAGCCCCGACTTCCATCGGCAATATTGCTCTCTGCTTATCCAGCCTCCACACAGCACTGACTGGAGAATGACCAAAGGTGACACATCTCAGAGTGTTTTGTGGACTGTGAGAGTAAGTCAAAGGGAGGAGGGCAGTGTGGTGACAGGGAATGAGCCCTGACCTTTCTAGCCCAGTCATGATGACAAACACTACCACCTAACACAGAGACCTTCAGCAGCAGCTGAGTTGTGTGAGCTCTGTGTCTCTTGCTAAAGGACCCCCGACTCCAATACCACAAGTTTTCTTGTGTCCACTAATTATAATTGTCAAGAGTTGTGTTCTAGATTCAGCTTGGCCACTCACTCACTGTGAGATCTTGAATAAGTCATGTCTCCACTCTGGGCATCTGTCTAATAGGGGGTTGGACTTGATGGCCCCTGAGGTTTCTTCTGGCTCTTGAATTGCAGGGTTCTATCACCTTCATGTCAAACTATTTGCCCACTTTGAGGACTGCAGATGGGGAGGGGGAATGTGGCCAGTGGCTGTTCTCTCATCCCTGACCCTCAACGACTTTGAGGCATCAGGGAAATGGTTAACTTTAACATCCCCAGTCCCCACAACATACAGGCATGCACACACACACATGCATGCATGTGCACAGGCATGCACAGATACATGCAAACACATGCATGAACACACACACACACATGCACGCACAGACACATGCATGTGCATCATGGATTTGCTTCTCTCCCAATGCTCTTCATTTTTGTTTTTGTTTTATTCTCATAAACACCAAGTTAATGTATCTACCCAGATATCTTTTTAAGTTCATGCGCTCAAAATCTATCATGTTAATAAGTCAAAAATCTTACCTCCCAGAAAGCTTGGTCATCAAAATATTTAGCCACATGAGGTGCTTTCCATATTTTGAGATCTAGGAGTATACCTGTTCAGATTCATAATGCAATGTTAACACATGTGGAGCATAGCATTTGTTATCTCAGGATTAATTGAAATATCATATGTCAGCTATGGTATCTCAACAGAAATTATTTTTCTTCTACAATTGGGGGACCAATTGAAGTAACATCATTCCAGGAACCACTTCAGTTAGTTCTGTAGATATCTTTTTAAAGGAACTGTCCAGAGCAATGCTCTCCAAAGGATTAAGATTGCACTAAGTGGAATATGAGAGCCATAGATCTTACACCTTTCTGGAGATGGAACAGAAGGGCCCCACTTCAAAGCTGATCCATTGAAAACACAAGAGCTACCATGGACAGCGACTCCAATTAGGCATCCCTATAGGTCTGCCTTCACTGGCTCCAATAACTCCCAGCCACCTCAGCTCAAGATTCCATTTGTGTAGTTAGGGAAATAGTACATGAAACTTGCTTTTGTGCCTATTCTTCCTTTTTCTTGTCCAGCCTCTACCCCGATAAGTTGACCCTATGCACCCCCCAGCTTTGCAAAGTTGGCTGAATTTCTCAGAATACACTGAGTGCTTACCTTTCATGTGAAGCAAGGAAATGCTCCTGGTAAATTTATCTGTATATTTGTAATAATTATTAGTTCCAGAATATTAAATAATAAGATTAACAAGAGTAGGCATGTGCTAAGTGAAATTCATATTTTCCTTTTGTATTGCATGCCTGTAACTGATACTGGCAAGCAGGGTGCCACCAGCACACCTCATTTAGTGAGAATTACTCAAAAATGATCTCTATCACCTATGTGAATTTTCCAGACAGCTGAAGGTTACTTATCACTGATGAAAATCGGCCTAAAATATATTTGGGGGGGGGCTTCCAGTCAAGGTGGCAGAATACATGGTCTCCAGCATCACTCTCTCCCACAAATCAATGAATTTACAACTATAAAAATGTAACATCAGCCAAGCTGGGGCCACTGGAGCTCAGGTGAAGAGGAGGAGAGACCTACGGAGTTCATGAAGGCGGGAGAAACCATGGAGAAAGAAAAAACTGCTCTCAGCGTTTCGGGCTGCAGCCACTTTAATGCTGGAGCACATGGAGCAGGAGCCAGCAGAGGCCGCCGCTGTGCACTTCAGATGGAGTTACTTGGAGGCAGAAGGGGAGAAGAGGATTCTGGTGGCCCCCAGGACAGCAAGACCACTAATAGGGTTCCCATGGACCCAAGCAGGAGCGAGGAGCCAGAAGAGCTGAAAAAGGGGAGCCCCTCAGAGGCCGGTGAGTCAATGCAAGGGACTGGTGCATGGCCCCTCCCATGGGAAGTGTTTGGAGCATGGGCAGTGGGGGAGACGTGCCCACCAGGGGAACACTGGGGCACAGCAAGGTCAGTCAATCCGCCCCCCAATCAGCTCAGGACCATTCAGAGGAGACTGGTCAGGAATGCAGAATTGCATGGGGTGCAGTTTGATGAAAAAACTCAGGCCCAGATCAGAGTTTCTACACAACCCAGGTGCACGGAGTATCTGGAGAGCCGGAAGTACCTATAAAGTCAACCATTAAACCCTGAGCTGCACAAAAAGCCTTCCCTAGGGAAACAGCAGCAAAGCAGCAATTTACTCAACCACACAGCTCAAGTACTGGTTCCCACAGGGAGTTCCTCCATGTTAGAAGTAAGCAAAGGACAAAAAATTGGTTCCGGCCCAGGCACAGCAGCAATGCCTTGGGGGCCCACCATGAGTCATGAGGCATGGAACCAGGGACAAGACCCCCCACCCACAACCACTCACACTGCCAGCACCTTGAGGCCCTGCCCAGGAACCCGAGGCTTAGATCCGAGACCAGACCCCACTCCCACATCCAGGCACACCACCAACTCCTTGGGTCCCACCCAGGGAACTGGAGCTAGCAGCAGGAGACTGGATCACCTTCCCAGACGCAGGCACACCATGACAGTGCCTTAGGGCTCCACCCAGGGGCCCAAGACATGGAGAAGGGGACCAGACGCCCCTCCCACAACCAGGCACACAATGCCAGCACCTCAGGGCCTGCCCGGGGACCTGGGGCATGGAGAAGGAGACTGGACACCCCTCCCACAACTAGGCACACTACATCAGTGCTGTGGGACCTGCCTGGGGACCTGGGGCATGGAGAAGGAGACCAGACCCCCCCTCCCACAACCAGGCACACCTCGCCAGTGCCTCAGGGCCTGCCTGGGGACCCGGGCATGGAGAAAGGGACTGGACCCCCTCTCCCGCAACCAGGAACACTGCACCAGCGCCTCGGGGCCTGCACGGGGTCCTGGGGCATGGATAAGGGGACCAGACCCCATTCCTGCAACCAGGCTCACCATGCCAGCGCCTTGGGGCCCACCCAGGGACTTGGGGTATGGAGCTGGGGATCGGACACTCTCCACAACCAGGCACACTGCCAGCACCAAGGAGCACGCCAAAATCATCTCCTCCATGTGGGTGGCCCACCACAGCCACCATGATATCCATGGCCGCTGCAAAGGCGGCCTAGATACCACAACCACAACGCAGATGGTCCGCTAGCCACCGGAGTTCATTGACACAAGGAGAGTCACCAGCAGAGATAAAGAAAGGAGGAGGATGTCTCTCCCACTGAGCCCATTTCAGAGTGAGAAGAGGCATCTGCTCTATGATTGTATTGGGGGACCCGATCATGCCTCTCAGCATTGGACAGATCATTTGGGCAGCAAATCAACAGAGTAACCATTATTCTTTCAGAAGGAGAGAAGAAATCTAGGGTAATTGGACGGGGGAGGGAAAAGGGGATGGGGAGGGATTGGACAAGGGGCATAAAGAATAATTATGATTTGTAACAATATATATGCTAGTAATATTGATTTGATCAACATATCTCAATGATGAACACCAAAAATATGTATAATCAATTTGGGTTCAATAAAAATTAAATTATATATATATATATATATATATATATATATATATATATATATATATATATATATATATATATATATTGTCTTATGAGACAATACTGAACATATTTAGACTTTTTTTAAAAATGAGAACCAGTGTTAGGAACAGCCTTTTATAAAATGTGCTATATAACGTATAGAAGGTATACAACTATTGAGGATTGTTGGCCTGTTCTCTTGGCAGCCCAAGCTTTTTGTGTTCTTGTATTTGGTTTAAAGAATTTCTTTTCCACTGTTAGGCTCTCTCTGCTTTCACTTCTAACTTCTACCAATGTGCCTTACCTCTAGAAACCTATCCCACCTCTAATCTGCTATATCTAATCTACCTAAACTGGGAAACCCAATAACTACGTTTGGTAGGATTATATCCTAGAAGTTTAGACAGGCTCCAAATGGTGGGGAGGGTGTGCGTCTATGAAAAAGTTAAATGCCTGACTTGAGGGGGTCAATCTATGCTATTCTGGCTACTCAAGGGACTTCTTTCCCCTTCC
This sequence comes from Cynocephalus volans, assembly GCF_027409185.1. NCBI lineage: Eukaryota > Metazoa > Chordata > Mammalia > Dermoptera > Cynocephalidae > Cynocephalus > Cynocephalus volans. The sequence goes on from NC_084467.1 coordinate 19,925,144, forward strand.
ATTGTCCATGTTGTTTTTAATCACCATTTCCCTCATATCAAAAGCAACATGTAAAGAGGAAAGCTCATTGGTCTTAACTTTCAAAGAAATGATATGTGTGTCTTTCCCTCTATCCTTTTTTGACTCTAGTGAAGCATAAGAAAAGCCCCCCAGGTGCTTTACAAGACAGGGTGCAAGTCAGCACCACCTTGTAAATACCGGTGATAAAGGTGGATGGCATGGGAGACCAGGTGTAGGGTTGCCAAATAAAATGCAGGATGCCCAGTTAATTTTGAGTTCAAAAAATGGGCACCTTGTATTTTCATTTGCTAAATCCGCCAGCCCTATCTATGCAGGGTTGAACACCAGCCACCATGAATAGAATCTTAACTTATACAGTTAATCCTACTCCATCTCTGCTTAATAAATCACCTCAAATTCTGTTGAAAGCTAAGGCCAAGGATGTTGGCATATAAGGAAGGCTGGCTAGTTAGTAACTCCCCAAGATTCTTTGCTGTTCTATCATATTGCAAAAGCAGAGACATACTTCACTCCTCTGTTTAAAGATCTCCAAAGGCTTCCTGCCTCTTGGAATGACCTACACCTTGCTACCACTTTGCCCTCAACCCCTTCTGATATTCCCTCACTCCATTCATATCAGCCACACTGGCCTCCTTGATTTTCCCCAGACACAAAAAGCATGCTCCTGCCTCAGGGCCTTTGCACTGCACTTGCTGTCCCCTTTTCATGGAATGCTCTTCCTCCAAATAAATGCATGACATGTCTCCCTCCTCTTCATTTGGGTCTCTGCTTAAAGGTCAGCTTCTCAGATAAGCCTTCCCTGGTCAATCTCTAAAAACACACCCTACCCCCACACTGACTCTATGTCCACCTACCCTGCTTTATTTGTCTTCACAGCACTCATTGTCATCTGACATAGTATATATATTTTTTTTTCTTTAAAAGATGACCGGTAAGGGGATCTTAACCCTTGACTTGGTGTTGTCGGCACCACGCTCTCCCAAGTGAGCTAACCGGCCATCCCTATATGGGATCTGAACCCATGGCCTTGGTGTTATCAGCACCACACTCTCCTGAGTGAGCCACGGGCTGGCCCCTGACACAGTATATTATTTGTCTATTTATTGTCAATATCCTCCCCCACTAGACTGTCAGCTCCATGAGGTCAGGAAATTTGTTTTGTTCACTGCTGTGCCCCCAGTGCCCAGTTCATAGCAGATATTGAATAAATATTTGTTGAATAAAATAGTATTATGGGTGTCCTCAGGGAATAAATGGTAGGCTTTTTGACTAAGGGTTTCTTTGTCTTCTGTACAAAAGTGGGTGCGATTGGCAGCCCTGGGCTCAAGAGGCTGCAGTGTTGCCACTCACTCCCACTTCTAACCTCAAGGAGGCCGTTCCCTTCCCTGGCTGCAGAGTCCACAATGACAGCAGGTGATCTCTAAGGGCCCTTCCAATTCTGAAATTATGCGCTTCTATGATATTTTTCTAAATCAAGGTTTGAGCCCTTTGCCTCATTGGGCTGGAACTGAGGGGTTGGTGAATGGGGAAGGGGACAGGCACATACACTCCCAGCCACAGGGCAGGACATGCTCTGGATCCAGGTGCTATGTCCTGGGCAATGGTGGAAGAAGGGTGGCCTCACACTGACCTGTCAGGATACCAGACACCAGACCCATCGCCATGGCCAAGCTGAGTGCCCCAAAGTCAAGGAGCACCTGGTAGCTGATCCTAGAAATGACAAAGAAGACGTGGTCACTCAGGCTTCAGGCAGCAGAGGTCATTTGAGACAAAAAGAACTGTTGGCTATTACCAGAAAGGGCCATGAGAACAAGTGTCCCCTCCCCAGGTGGCACATTCCACTGTCATTTTCCTGAACAGCCATGTAGACATGTATTAGGGAGGAAGGGAAGGGGCATTCCAAGATCCTCTTTGGCTTATCATGATCCTTAGACCAACATAATGAACTAGACCAGGAGTCAGAAAACCCAAGTTCAAGTCCCAGCTCTGTCGCTTACTAGCTACATGACCCTGGGCAAGTCACTTAACCTGTCAGGGCCCCCAGTTCCCTCATTAGGCAATTAAAGATGAAAGCTTTATTTCTCTAGGGGCAAGGTGGGATACAGCTTGGCTATCAGCCCCATCTCCCCTGCCCACCCCTACCCCTTGAACATACTTTCTGGACCTCTGTCCTTCAAGGCAACCCCAGGGCTTCAATTTAAATATTTAACCATTAAGGGGCGCCCTGGGATGCCGAGCGCGATTTTCCAAGGGTTCTGCCTGCACTTGGGTACTAACAGCCCCTTCACTAGAGCTCCGTGGACAGTTGTACAGAACAAGCCAGTTTTTAAGCCTTTCCTGTTTCTTGTCTCAACAGGTGGGCAGCTCATGTTCCCATTCTGAAGACAAAGAAAGTACAGCCTGCAGCCTTGTGGGGTGGACCCACCCCCATATGACCTTGGCCAACTTATTTCACCTCTCTTTACTGATTGCTCGTCAAAGTCAGGGAAGTGATGATGGTACCTACCTCATGGGATCGGGGGACAGGGGTGAGAGTTAAAAAGAGTTACCATAGTGCTGCTCCTACAGTGACAGCAGGTGTCAATGATTATCAGTGACCAGCCCAGCTATCCAAGCAGGGGTCCTCCTCTTCCTGGTGGCAAGTTCCAGGGCATTATTTTGCCATCTTTGTATATCTTGAATAATTTGCCTCCTCCCAATCATGGCTCAGGTTATCAAATGCTCAGGGAAATGTTTGTTGAATGAATAAAAAATTGAGTATGTTGCCTAATTCATTGATTAATAAGTGATTTTTAGAAGGAAACACAAGAGGACATCTGCATGATCTTGCAAAGATTCTTACTCAGGACATGAAAGAACTAAACATAAAGAGAATAATGATAATCGAACGATGTTAAAATTAAGAATTTCTATTTATCAAAAGACACTATTAAGAAGGTGAAAGGTAACCCACAAAATGGGAGAAGATGTTTATAACACATATCTGACAAAGGACCCATATTCAGAATATATAAAGGATTCCTATAAATAAGAAAAAGGCAAAACAACACAATGGAAAAATGGGCAAAAGAACTTGGACAGTTTATAAGGGAAGATATTCAAATGCCCAAAAAAGCATATGAAAAGTGCTTCATTTATTTATTTTTTTTTAAGATGACCCGTAAGGGGATCTTAGCCCTTGACACGCTCTCCCAAGTGAGCTAACCGACCATCCCTCTATATTATCAGCGCCACACTCTCCCAAGTGAGTCATGGGCTGGCCTGAAAAGTGCTTCATTTAATTAGTCATTGGTAAAATTAAGATTAAAACAATAAGTACAATGGCTAAATGGCCAATTGAAAAGAAGGAAAACACCAAGTGTTAGAGAAAATGTGGAGTAAGGGGAATGCTCACGTGCTGTTGGTGATTGGATTGGCACAATCTACTGTGAAAAACTGGCAGTATCCACTAAAGCTGATCATATCAATACTGTGTGAAACAACAGTTTCACTGCTAGGTATACACTCTCAGAAGTACATCCATGTGTTCCAAAAAATAAATAAATAGATAAGTGCTAGAATGTCCAGAGCAGCAATACTAGAATATGCATAATAGCTCCAAACTGGAAACTAGCTGTATTAGTCCATTTTTGTAGTTTATAACACAATACCTGAAACTGGGTCATTTATAAAAATGGAGGCTGGGAAATCCAAAGACCAGGTAACACATCTGTTAAGGGCCTTTCTCTTGGTGGTGACTCTACAGCAACTCAGGGTGTCACATGGCAAAATGGCTGAGCAAGAAAGAGCTAACCTTCTCACTCAATCTCCTTTTAAAGCCATCAAAACCACACCCATTACTCCATGAACTGATGAATCCATTCACAAGGTTATAATCCACCCAATCTAATCACCTCTTAAAGGCCCCACCTTTCAGTTACCAGAACAGGATTTCCCACTCTCAGCACAGTTACAGTGGGGATTAAGTTTCCAACACATGAAATTTCAGGGGACACATTCAGCCCATATTACTACTATAATAGCTCCCAAATCAAAATTACCCAAACGCTCATCAATGATGGATAAATAAATTGTGCTATATTCACACAATGGGACACTTGTTCTGTCTTTTCTTAGATTCTATATTTGTCTATCTGGTGTTCATTTATCAAGGGGCAAACTAATGGCAAAAGTTATTTATCTCATTCTCTTGCAAGTCAGCTTTGGCGGGCATGGGAAACTCATACTACAAACCCTTCAGCCGTAAACTCTAACATACATGTTTTCACTTCCTGCCCAATAGGGGATATTCCCACCCTCACTCCCTCACCACTGTTGTCATAAAGGCATAGTCCCAGGTCCCCCCTCTCTGCTTCCTGGTCCCTGCGTGTGATATAGTTTTGTGTGGCCCTACATGGTGTGCTCTCTCTTATTTCTAGTTTAATACAGTGAGCAGTATTAAACTTTCCTTCCAGTGACATTGACCTCTCCATGTCATCACTTAGCCACCTTTATAAATTAAGACCCAAGCAACACTATATGTCAATGAAAATGAACAATCTGTAGCAACACTCAACAACATGGATGAATCTTATAACTACAATGTTGAGTAAAAGAATCCAGGCACACAAGAGCACAGACTCACTGTATGACTCCATGTGTATGAAGTATAAAAATAGGCAAAAATGATCGATGCTCTTGGAAGCCAGGTTAGTGGTTATCCTGGGATGAGACAGAAAGGGGTCTTGGGTGCTGGTTACATGGGCATATCAGAAAATTCATCAAGTGCTATTCTTATGATATTTGCACTTTTCTGGATATAGATTGTACTATAATAAAATGTTTTTTCAATGTAACAATAAGTGGCAGAATAGAGGCTAAATCCAAATCTGCTGATTGCCAGTCCACAACTCACTTTATCCTGATGCCATCTGAAAACAGAAATGGATGAAGCAGAAATCCATCTCCATAAAAACAGCCCCAATGCACAGTCGTATGGTGGGCCCCCCTGCACCAGACCCCGGGCTCAATGCTTTACCATCTGATTTTACATGTCCTTGCAGCAGCCCTGTGTGTGAGCTACTAACGTCCATATTTCACAAAGGACAAATCCAAGTTAAGAAAGTGAACCAAAAAAAGATAGAAGGAAAGGGGAAGAAAACACAGATTTAAAAAAAAGAAAGAAAGAAAAGAAAAGAAAGTGAACCAAGCGTTCCGCTGTTACCTGGCTTGGAATGGGTGGCTGCTGGGATTCAAACCAGGCAGGCCTGTCTATCCACAAAGCTGGGCCAGATGTGTCCCAAATTTCAGCATTTGAGGACAACCTTCACGAATTTGGCCATATCATTCCAGAAATGCTACTTTTAAAATATTTTTCTTCACATAGACTTTTTAAAAAACATTTAAATAAATAAATTCAAAAGGAAACTTTGTCACTAGCTTAAACGGAGGGGAAATGGGAGAGAGCTGTAAAAAGAGATACATTAAAAACAAATGTTGCAACCCCCTCCCCCATGTGGTTTCTCTGCTACTGTTCAAAAGGGAGGTTACAAGAGTCAGAAAGGTACAGAGAATCAGCCCAACTGGAGACTTTCTCTCTGATGTAATCAGAGGACTGAGTGAGAATTGGAAAAGAATGTCCACACTGCATAATTCAAGGTTATTCCGGTGTCTCTTCGCATCACTTAAAATCCCACAATTTGTGAAAATGCTCCATCCCGGCTGTGAGTACAGCATCTGACTCAACCACATACGCTGACCTGAATAGGAAACTGGCAAACATTGTTCGTGGAATTAATGAAAAGTTAACTGACTTGCCCAATGTCACCAGCTAGTAAAGCAGCGGATCCACACTTCACATTGTGTCTGACTGTAATCCTCTCTCCGTCTTTCCATTACATGGAGATGCCCTTGTAAGAAAGCAGCAGCATCAATCATCATCAATCATCAAAGAAAAGGGTCCCGTGCTGGGTATTTACTCCATCCCAGGCACTGTCCTGAGCCCTTTAATTAGTAAATATTGCTAAATCTTCACAGCAGCCCTCTGACACAGATCTTATTATCCCATTTTACAGATAGAAAACTGGGACTTAGAGAGTTTGAATACCATGCCCAACATCATAGGATTGGTAAATATGACCTTGGTCTGCCTGTCCCTGGAGCCTGTGCTTCCAAGAAGCCAAAGCTCTCCCCAAGAGAGGTCATCACTGTCACCCTGTGCTTCCCTTTGCTAGGTTTCTGCAGAGGCAAGAGGACAACTACCTTTTGGTTTTCAGCTGACTCGTCCTGACAAGAGTTGACCTGTAGAGGTGTGCTAGGGCCAGCTCACACAGGCTTATGGGAATCATGGTTTTCATCTCTTCCCAACTTCATGTTCAGTGATGTCACCTAATAGCTTAAAATCAGTCACAATGGGAGTATTTGCACCTTAGAATTTTTTTTTTTTTTTTTTTTTTTTTTTTTTTTTTTTTGCTATAGGCCATTGGTTCTCATGCTGAAGCTTACATGAGAATCACCTGGAGTGCTTGTTAAAATACAGACTGATGGGCCCCACCCTCAGATTTCTAATTGAGTAGGTCTGGGGTAAGGCCTCAGCAGGATTTGCATTTCTAACAAGTTCTCAGGTGATTCTGGTGCTCCTGAAAACCATTGCTCTGGGAGAACCACAGAATCACAGAATTGAGGATATAGAATGGTAGGTGGTCCACAAGCTACAGGTCGGCAGCCCCCAAGCAGAATTCGGCCCATGCAATGTTTCTAATGATTTTTAATTTTTCACCAATACTTGAGAGAGGACATGCAAGACTCTAGATTTCTAGCTTCTCTTGAAAAGTCATTAGATCTGGTGACACTGAGCCTGGATCCCTGCATAGTAATGGTAGGCTGGAGCTGAAGAGCAACTGCCAGCCCCTGTTCACTGCCCTCATTTTTTACCTTACCTGCCTGGCCCCTACAGGTATCTGAGTTTGGGACCCTGCTAGATCAACTCCTCATTTTACAGAGGGGGACTTTGAGGCCCAGAGAGAGGAAAGGATTTGCCAAGAGTTGCACAGTTGTTAAAACAGTGACAGGCACATCATTGGAGCCCGTTACTCAGGTGCCTTCTTCACACAGATCATCCTTTCCCCAACCCCAAAAGGAATCCTCCTCACTGCAACAGCTCCAGAAAGAATGCCTTGCCTGCCCATATGTTATTCCTATAATTTGTGGCTACGGTCATCTTTATCATTGGAGCTATAAGGGACCCAAGAGCTGGAAGGGATGCCGTCTCCGTGATTTCTCTGAGATGCCTCTAAACAAGATGAGCTCCTCATCACCCACTTCAGTTGCCTTTCCAGCCACTTCCAGCCAAGTGACCTTGGGCAGATAACTGCACCTAAGTATCATTTCTTAGTGTACGACAATACCTCTCAAGGTGGTGGTGAGGATTAAATGAGATGATGCAAGTAATGATTTTTGGCACAATGCCTAGCTCTTAGAAAGCAGTCAATAAAGAGTATTATCAGTAATACTGTCATTGCTGTATCAGTTCAAGTCACTCTTTCATTTTATGTGAGCCACATCCAGAAAATACTCACACAACCTCCAGGAGGTAATGGCCAGGGCTCTGGTATGTCAAAGCGAGCACTGCTGCCCATGGTCTGGGGTTGCACAGGACCTAACTTTGGTTCAGAGGCCCATGTTCCCATCTCACAGCAAGATCTCAGCCAAGCCCCTTCCCTCTCTGGGCCTCGGGATGGGTTGTGCTTAGCATTTCCCTACAATAAATTATTAAATCCCCTTAACCACACAGTGTTGGCATCAAGGAGCTTCCCAACAACCTAATGGGGGTGGTATATCATTACCCTCACTTACGATTGGGCGACCAGGGCTGAGGAAAGTTAGGTAGCACGCCCAGCTAGGAAGCAGAGGGAGCAGGTTTCAAGAGCATTCTGACTCCACAGCACAAGCTCTTTACCATGACCTAAACCACCATGGGTGGAAACAGACTCAACTGGGCTGTGCCCACATTTGTGGGGTCTTGGGACTCTGCCTTTGTCCTGCACCCAAGCTGCCCATTTTGGAAAGAAGAAGTGGCCTGGAGAGGTGATGACTCCATACAAGGTAGGGGCTGGGCAGAATTTCTGAGTAAATTGGCCAAAAAATATTTGCCGAGGCCTACTGAGTGCCTGGCCCTGAATGCATGCTCCCCAGCTGAGGGCTCTGGGCACATTTCTTCTCCAGTTGGATGGGGAGGTTAAGGGGATAAGCTGAGTGACCCACATGGAATTCTTGGTCCAGCTGATCTGAAGCACTACAAGCACAATGTAGGTGATCCCTCCGAGCAGACCCGGCAAGCCGAAGGTGGAGTACATGTTGCAGGTATCATGAATCCCCAGCACTGGGCTGAAACACACCTGGGGACAAACATCATTATAAGCAGATCTGCAGGTAAGACCCATATTCCCTATCCACCCTTTTCACTCACCTCGGCATCCAGGGCCACCTAAAGCAGTACTTCTTAGACCTGAATGTGCGCTCACATCACCTGGGGACCTTGTTAAAATGAAATGTCAAATTTGGGGGGGAGGGGAGGGCCTGAGATTCTGCCTTTCTAACAAGGTTCCAGGCGATGCCAGTACTGCTTATCCACAGACCACACTTTGAGTAGCAAGGGTCTAGCTTAGGCATTATTCGTATTTTAGGCTGATAATTCTTTGTTGTGGAAGGCTGTCCTGTGCACTGCAGGATGTTTAGTAGCATCCCTCTAGATGACACCCAGGGGTGTCTACCAAGAATGTCTCCAGACATTGTCAAACGTCCCCTGGGAGCGATCGAGACCCACTGGTCTAGCCCACACTTATGTGCCATCCCAAAGACAACATGGCTGATTAGAAGAAAATTAACATTCCCAGTGTTCCTTCAGCATCATCACTCAGTCTCCCAGATGGCTGTGAGCCAACAGATGTGGATAGAAATGCAAATTTGATCAGGCTAGTCCTCTTCTTAGAACCCCCATTGTCTTCAGAATAAAAATCCAGATCCCTCACCTAGCCCAGGAGATATGCCCAAGCACCTCCCATCTCTCAAGGTGCTGGTTGCACCATATCCCAGGTAAACCCTATGCTTTAGCCATAAGAACATCTTTCTGTTTCTGGGCCACATGCCCTTCTCACCAGTACTGTTCTTTGCCTGACTTATACTACTTATTTGTCAGTGCTAAGCTGACATGTCCTCTGCTCTGGGAAGCATTTCCTGACCTGTCCCAGGCTATCTTAGATGTGTTCCTGTAGCAGTTATCACACTGTATTGTGTTTATTTGTCCATTTTCCTCACTAAACTATAGCTGGAGAAGTACAGTAAGTGTTAAAACACATGTGTTGAATGAATGAATGGATGGAGAAGTGAATCATCCTGGAATAGTCTTTCCAGTGGTAGAGTGAAGGACACTGCAGCACAGAGAAAGCAATGGACCCAAGCCCGCGGATAACTTGTTATGCATTCTCTGCTGTGCGCTTCCTCCTTTCATCTCAGGATTTCAAAGCCAGAGGAGATAAAAGACACTTGTTCCCATTGCAAAGATGAAAATCAGACTTTCCCATCTTTGGGAAAATCAAACTGCTGGTAACTTCTTCCTAATTTTAGATTGAAACTGACTCCCTGAATATCCATTGTTCATGCAATTTCAGCCTTCAAAAGTCTACTCCTTTTTCCTCTATCAAGTCTTCAAACCCTTGAAGATTTGTCGTCCATAAATATTTCTCCTCGAAGTATGTTATAACCAATTAGCTCTAATGGAGTATTCTGGTATAATCAGTACTTGTTCAGCATTGAAGAAAGAAGAATCCATCCACTTAGAAGAATTAAGACAACTGGAAGTGGACATGACCTGGATTGTCAGCCCAGAATTCTCTCTTCCGGGTGCTGCCCCTTCCTCCTCCATCCACATGGCTCAATGGCAGCAGCCATGTATGTATGACATGCCCCACCCCCACCTTCAGCCAAAGATGACACATTATCCAAGTTAAGCCAAAGAGCCCCTTCTCCAGAGAATTCAGAATTGGAGCCAAGAGATTCCACCTGGCTGCTTTCTTGAAGCAAAAGACTACATCCTACCATGTGGAGTAGTAGGAGAAGAGGAAGCAGGTGTACAGAGAAGAAAGCAGATATTTGGGAAAAGCAAAGAAAGAAGTAAAGCAGGAACTTTTTGGGTTCCCCTCAACACTCCAGTCTCTGATGCCAGCCTTTCCGGGGTTCCCAGCAGCACCCCTGGTCCTTGGGCTCTATGACACCTCAGGAGCCTTATAACAAATTCCCCCTTATACCTGAGCAAGCTTGAATGGGTTCTTTTACTTGCTCCCCAGCATCCTCACAAATGTACCATCCAACTGGGGTGGTCCCTCACCCAGGCTTTGAAGCCAACATGAGAAAGCACCAACACCTGCCTAATGCAGCCCATGGCATCACATAATTGCCCACAAGGATCCCAGGATACTGCTGATCTCAGCCAAAGCAGAGGGTGTTAGTTGTTTCTTACCGGCAGGCACTTGGCTCCCCCAGTGGAGATCAACCCAGCCACAAGACCCAGCACCATGGCCAGCCAAGGAGAAGAGATCAGGTGACATGAGACACCCACAGCCACGCCTCCTGCCAGCACCGCATTGTGGACGTGAGTCTGAAAAGAAATAGCTTGTGGGTGAATGAAGTGAGGCACAGAGAGGACACTGTCTTGCTGAAAGTTACTCAGCAAGCTGGTAGCAGGGCAATGCCATAACGTCCTCTCTGCTTTGTGAATCCTGTGACCATCCCCTCCCCTCTGTTGGGACTATATGACCTTCATCAATGGGCTAGCTCGTGCCCACCTCTTAGGCTCAGGGAGCAGTTCCCCTGATTGGGAAGCACAAAGGGAATCATCTGGAAAGTGCATCCTAGCCACCCCTCACACTTATCAGTGATGTGGCCTTGGGCACTTAGAAGAATACAGCTTTGATAATACCTACTTCATAGGGTTTTTGCAAGGATTAAATGAGTTACCACATATACAGCTCTTAGCTCAGTGCCTGACATAGACTATTACTAATGCCCAATAAACATGTCATTATTATTATTGCCTACTTGGCGCCTATGCCACCCTGTGTGGCTGGACCCAATTACAATAAGCGGGGCCTTGTTTCTGGGTCCCACCTCTGCTGTGTCCTTCATTGCTATGAAACGGGAGCCTTACCTTGCTCTCATCTGACCCTCTACTCTACCTAGGTGTTGGCAAAATATAGGAAAATGGTCAGGGCCCCTCAGATGTTCAGAATCTTGCTGAGCATTTGATGTAAATATGCATGTGCGCCCAGGTGTTCCTGGCTATTGTCTAATGTAATTGCGCATGTGCACCTAGGTGTCCTAGGTTATGACTTAAGTATAAAGGATGAGTGGCTCTGATCCATGGTGCCCCCGGCCCCCAGGATACCCTCAGGGTGGGCCATGGGGAGGCCGCTACTGCTGCAAGCTGTTGCTGCCAGTGTCCCCAGGACCCTCTGAGAGGCCGCTGCCACCACCAGACCCGTAAGTTGCTGGACCGGTAAGCTGCTGCTGTTGTGGCTACTGAGGACTGAGCTCCTGTCATCTGCCAATGGCTCCTGGGATCTTTCCCAATTACCTAGAGCTTGTGGACCTGCGTGTGAGGGGTCTGGTGACCCAGTCTGTACAATGGGTTTGAAGGGTCTGAGCCCTAGCCCTGACAATACAAATGGAAACTTAGTAGAACTAAAATAACGAAACGTTTTGGCTTTAGTTACGATTTGCCTTACTCAACAACTGGCGTAGTCGTGTAGCTTTACACTAGGCCTTGGAGCTCTGGGCTCTGGGACCAGCTTCTGGGCTTCCCTCACCTGATGCCCACTCCTGTCTCCCTGGATGTCCCTACCTTATCTGCTCCTGGATTCTCTGTCACCATGGAGCTCACCTGGGGGAAACCCCCTGCCCCTTACACTGGAATTATGATGTTAGCTCATCATCAGGGGCCACATTCTCTCTAAGCCCCTTATCTGTCTAGACTCTTCCCCAGCACCTCTGCCTGGCTGACCCCATGCCCAATCATCATCGGAAATTATATTGCCTTTGGCTCCCCCCTCATCTCCCCTCCCAAAACTCACACACACAGTCCCTCGGGTATATTACTAATTGCAGCTAATTTTTGCCTAGCACTTACTCCACATTAAGCACATTAAACACATTATCTCTTAATTCCCACTTTACAGATGAGGCAGTTGAGGCTCAAAAAGTTGAAGTGGCTTGACCAAGGTCACATGACTAGCATAACATTTCTTCGGATTCTGACCGCTCAATTTTCAAAATTTCTTGTGGGGTTTCCAGTAAAGATGGCAGAAGAGAAGGTCTCTAGCACCACTCTCTCCCAAGTCAACTAATTTACAGCTATTAAAAAGCAACAGTAGCCAAGCTGGGGCTGCTAGAGTTCAGGGGAAGAGGAGGAGAGACCTACAGAGTACATGGAGCCAGAGAAGCCATGAGAGAAAGAATAAACCTCTGACCATTTTGAGCCCTGGCTACTTCCAGACTGGAGCTGCTGAGCACATGGAGCAGTAGCCAGCAAAAGCTGCAGCTGTTCCCTTCAGATGAAGTTGCTAGGAGGCAGCAGGGGAGAAGAGGGCCCTGGTGACCCCCAGGCCAGCAAGACCACTAATAGGGTTCCCAAGTACCCACGTAGGACTGAGGAGCCACAACAACTGGAAAAAAAAAGAGCCACTCAGAGGTCAGTGAGTCATTGCAAGGGACTGGAGCACAGCCCATCCCATGGGAAGTGTTTGGAGCATGGGCAGTAGGGAAGATGGGCCCACTGGGGGAACACTGGGGCACAGCAAGGACAGCTGATCTGCCCCCCAATCACCATAGGACCACTCAGAGCAGACTGGTCAGGAATATGGAATGGCATGGGGTGCAGTTTGATGAAAAGACTCAGGCCCAGACCAGTGTTTCTACATAACCCAGGTGCATTGGATTTCACTAAACCTGGAAGTCCTATAAAGTCAACCATTAAAACCTGAGCTGCACAAAAAGCCTTCACCAGGGAATCAACAGCAAAGCAGCAATTTAGCTCAATCACAGAGCTCAAGTACTGGTCCCCAAAGGGAGCTCTACCACTTTAGAAGTAAGCAAAGGACAACAAATTAGTTTCGGCTCAAAGTTTAAGTAGTGGGAACAACAAATAATCCAACACAGAACTGGAGAAAAAACTGAGTACCCACAACCAGAGACAAAGTTTGATATTAACTAGTAAAGACCTCATTTCATGAAAGAACACCTATAACACCTAGAAGGACCAGAAGTCCCTGCGCTACCAAGCCAGAAAGGGGGGACAATCCAGGCACGCTGGACCCTCCACCCACAACCAGGCACCCTGCCAGTGCCATGGCGCCCTCCTGAGGTCCTGAGGTCTGGATCTGAGGACCAGACCCTCCTCCCACAACCAGGTGCATCACCAGTGCCACAGCGCCTTCCCGGGATCCTGAGGTTTGGAGCCAGGGGCCAGACCCCCTCCCACAACCAGGCACACCACCAATGCCACCACTAAGTAGGTAAGGAGCATGCCAAAAACAACACTTCCATGTGGGTGGCCCACCACGGCCACCACAATAACCATGGCTGCCACAAAAGTGGCTAGACACCACAACTGCCATGCAGATGGTCCACCAGCCACTGGAGTGCATTGACACAAGGAGAGTAACCAGCAGAGACTAAAGAAAAGAAGAGTTTGTCTCTCTCCATAAAGCTCATTCCAGAGGGACAGAAGAAGCATCTACTCTACAATAATACTGGGGGACCTGAACACACCTCTCAGCATTGGACAGATCATCTAGGCAACAAATCAACAGAATAACCATTACTCTTTCAGAAGGAGAGAAGAAATCTAGGGTAATTAGTGGGGGGGGGATGGGGAGAGATTGGACAAGGGGCATAAAGAATAAGTATGATTTATAACAATATATATGCTAGTAATATTGATTTGATCAACATATGTCTAGGTTGGACCCCAAAAATATGTATAATCAATTATGATTCAATAAAAATTAAAAACAAAAACAAACAAAAATTTCTTGGGGGAGGGGGAGAGGTTGACTAATTCTAGTCTGCACTGCTGCCTCTTGCTTGTAGTGACTGGCTTTAGCAACTAGCAGAAACAGGGTTCAAACTTGGGTCTGTTTGATGTCAACACTGATGGATTTAGTCACTCCCCTAGAGAGCCTTTGGTCATTTGACAGTCTCCTGAGTCCCAGTGCCCAGTGTGACCACCCAGCATTCTTCCTAAAGCCCCATGACATTGCAGGCAAAGCATCATCACCTGGCGTGCTCTTTCCCAGCCCAAGGGGCTGGCACTGAGGGTGTGGGAGGGGGCGTAAATATGTGTGTTAGGCCTGGAGGACCAAATGCCACCCAAGGGTCAGTCCCCTCCTCACCATGCTGATCTTCCCTTGGGGGTGAGCCAAGGCCGACACTGAGGTGGCTGTCACTGTGCTGACCGCGAGTGCGTAGCAGGTGCTGAGCACGGCCTTCTTCCTTTCATTTGGCAAGTCCAGCAGAGCAGAGTTGAAACTTGGCCAGAACATCCACAAGAAGAGGGTACCTGGGGGCCAGAGAGGGTCATTGGCCAAAACCACCATCCCTATTGCAAAGTCCTGAGCCTCCAGAGGGCTTCGGATGAGGAGAATCCTAGAGCTGACAAGTTTCAACTTGGTCACTTTTTAGCTAGCACTTTGGACAAGTCATGTCTTCCTTCCAAATTCTTAAGTTGGTAGGAACCAGCTAACATTTTATAGGCAAGGAAATTAAGGCCCAGAGAGTTGAAATCTAGTTGAAATCTACAAACCCCAGACCTCCTGGACCCAGTCCGTAATGGCCAAGTGCTTATTTTTAAAAATTAACGTGCTGCTTTAACTTGGCCCCAGGGCCTGATACTCATTCGCCTGTGGCAGACTTCACTGCCTGACTTCCTCTCAGCCTCTCCCAGCAGTCTAAGTTCACCATATCCACTGCAGCTTTTCAAAGTACAACATTAGTCCTATTCTCTTCCCACCCCTGTTCCTTTCCTCACTCCCACGCCCTCCTTTCTTCACTTGTCCAATTCCCTCCTTTCCATTAAGGACAAAAGGATTGGGAAAACTTACTTAAACATAATGAGTCTCTCTTCTCCATTGGTATTAATGAAGAGAGGTCCCTAGAAGGGAATGCTTAATTCAAAGGTGTGACTTCAGCAAACACCACTCGAAACGAGTCATTATGAAGGGTCTCAGACACCCCAGGGTAAGTTGGTAAAGAGAGAGGTTTTGCAGCAGAGGCCTTTTTGAGCCTCTTGGCTTTTAGCCCAGTAGGAGACCACCCATCCCACCTTGTCCTTACCCAGCATAGCAAACAAACTGGGGCTCGTTGCTGTCTTTTCTTTCTCCTCCACTCCTTTAAGCAGAGGCCTTGAGAGGTACCAGGCCAAAGTCAGCCCAAAGCAGGCCGCAAACACATGGACGTACATCATGCTTACGTGGTCGTCTGTCTGCAACCAAAGCCAGCATGAGTAGTGAGTGTAGCATCTTCTGCACATAGGTAAACCCCCATGTTCCTTGGAGAAAGTTCTGAGCTTCACGTAGGCTGTGTGACTTGAAGTCATGAGACCAGTGTTCAGCACTTACCCCACTCAGCCCAGCAGGCTTTCCCCCTTCACAGGAGCCCTGTGAGTAGGTGTGTATTTATTCCAGGGAGCTCACTCATTGGCCTTTATCATTAGTTCTTAAAGGCTTTTGGCTGAGGTCAAAGCATTAGGTAGGGCAAAAAGCCCCATGGAAGTGCCCCACTGCTTCCTACTCTTCGGCGGAATTCCAAGTCTGCGTGGAGTGATAAGTGATATAAACTTTGCAATATGAAGCAGCCAGACTTCTTATAATACCAAACTAAAATCCTTAGTAAATTCTAGATATTTGCTAATTTTGCTTCATGAAAATAAAATTTAGTAATCCTCCCAGAATTGGCGGAATTTTTACCACCACTCCCCACAGACCCCCACCTTGGTTTAAGCCACCATCACTGCTACCCCAAATTATTGCAATAATTTCCTAACTGGTCTCCCCATTTCCACCTTTGTCCCCTTACTGACTGTTCTCCATGCAGCAGCCAGAGTGACCTTGTTAAAATGTAAGTCAGATCATGTCACTTCTCTGCTCAGATCCCTCCAGTGGCTCCCACCTCACTCAAAGTAAAAGTCCGCATCTTGCTATATGACCTACAGGACGCTGTGTGATCGGCTCTCACACTAACCTCTATGATTTCACCTTCTATTCCTCGCCCCCACTTGCTCCTCTCTCTTTCTGAAATGCACCAGCATGTCCCCACTCCAGGTCATTCAACTGCTTGGGAAGCTCTTACCCTTCTGCAGGGGCGTAACCAGGGCAGGGTGGAGGGAGATGGTCACCCTGAGTGTAAGCAATAAGGGAGTGCAGACTAAAGCCCACTAAAAGTCTGTCTGCTTTTTATTATCACCTTGTGCCAGCAATTCTAAACAGCGCCAGTGATAAAATACTCCTCTTGGCAGAAGATGCAGACCACTCCCACCATCCTGCTATCGGTTGGACACTGTTCTCAGATACCATGTGGCTTGAGCACCCGCTTCCTTCAGGTCTGTACTCAAAAATGACTTCCTCGGTGAAGACTTCCCTGGCCACCCTAACTAACATTCTATTCCCCCTCCCCAACTCTATCTACTTTCTCCTTTTATTTTTTCTCTGTAGTACTTATCACCATCTAAGATGTTATATCTTGTGCCTATTTTATTGTTTATTGGCAGTCTTTCCTTCTGGAATGGAAGTTCCATGAGAGTTGTATTTTTCTGTGGCTACAAGAGTGCCTGGTATGTAATAGATACTGAATAAATATTTGTGAAATGAATATATGAATGCTAAGGAGCCCTCATTCATCCATAAAGATGAAAGCCTATGCAAATCCCTTGCAAAAACTGAAAAGAGTGCTTGCATCTTTAATCTCTTTGAGCTCCCCCAGGAATCCAGAAACCTCACTTGGGGATCATTGGCTTGGAATACTCATTTCTCGAGTTGCCTCCATTGAAATGGCTCTGGTCAATGACTCTGGTTCCCTCTGAGCTCTCCCAGTGAACAAACCCAAGCTAAATTGAAGTTTTGAGGACAGTGAACTCTCAAAATCTATGCTAAATCCTCCCCTAGACCAGTTAAACTAGCAAGTCGAAGCTGCAGAGAAGAGATGGCATTAAATTAATGCAGTCTTTCAAAACAATCTATATGAAGACTGTAACAAAGTAGGAAATGGTTTATAATGTGCTTCTCACAGTGTTTCATCTCTGGAATTTACCCCTCTTCTTGACAGCCATGTTTTCTCTGTGCAAACCATCATCTATGCCAGTTGCAGCTGGTTGGACCAGAGGAGATAAATGACTCAGTGGACTAATCAGATTCTCTCTCCCTAGACTATAGAACTGAGACTAACTGAGAGAGAAAAGTTGTTTTCTGCAGGATCTGGCACATAGAAATGCAGGAACAAATGCAGGGATGGAATGGACATGTTTTTCATTAAAGAGAAAGCAAGTATACAGAGAAATTAGATGTACAGAGGAAAAAGAAGCCAAAAGATTAAGAGCATGAATTACTTGGAATCCTAAAGGTTTCTCATATCCAGTTCCAGCACCTTCCTGAGTCAGGCTGCACATCCTGCCCTCAGTGGTCCTTATACTAAATTCCCCGCATTCTGCCTAAGAAAGCTCCAGTGATGTTTTCTTTCTTGGGACCAAGGAGTTATCATTAATCCTCATAGTAAGAGAGAGAAAAAACAGAAAATGAAAGTGTGCCTATGTGAATCTATGAACCCATAGTGATATAAATAAATAGATGAATGAATGAATGAATGGAGAAGTGAAAGCTCTTCTTTACAGAAGAATCCCAAATAATGGATGTGGAAGGGAAGATGGAATTAGAAAACCAGTATTGGCAATCTCCACAGTACTAATTGATTCTGCAGGAATCAGTGAATGCTAAAACCAGTGGGTGAAAGTTGGATGAGAAACAGGATATTCATAGGAAATTATCTCCTCACAAGACATTTATTAATTACAAAGGGGGAAATAGTAACTTAACAGTGGAAGGTCCTGGCAGACACCATCTTAACCAAGTGTCCAGTAATGGGACAGACAGACAGTACATCTCCTAATATGACGTGCTAAGAAGGACACACGGCACTTTTGCGGAATTCCTGCCCAAAATGCATCCTCTCAATCTAACCATGAGGAAACAGTAGACAAGCCCACAATCTACAAAATGTGTAACTTCAAAACATGTCAAAGTCATGAATAATGAAGACCAAAGAACTGTTCCAGACTGGTGGAATTTAAAGATCGTAAGAATTAAATGCAAGGTGCGATCCTGGACCAGAAAATAAATTTTTGGGCCAGCTCATGGCTCAGTCAGGAGAGTGTGGTGCTGATAACACTAAGGCCACGGGTTCGGATCCCTATTATAGGGATGGCCGGTTAGCTCACTTGGGAGAGCGTGGTGCTGACAACACCAAGTCAAGGGTTAAGATCCCCTTACTGGTCATCTTTTAAAAAAACAAAACAATAAAATAATAATAATTTTTTTCTTTCACTAAACAGGATATTATTGGGACAACTTGTGAAATTTAGTAAGGTAATAATATTGTATCAATGTTAATTTCTCAATATTGTTAACTGAGCAATGATTATGTAAAAACATGCCCTTGTTTTGAGGAAATGTACACTGAAGTATTTAGTGGTTAAAATAAAGTCATATATACAGATGAAGAAAATCAAAATTAATAAATAATAAGAACCTCCAATATTACCTTCCAGACATTGTTCTTTTTTCCCAGCTCCCTTAAAGGACATGCCACCACACTCTCCCCTCCCTGCTGCAGTTCTCTGCCTGCCTCCTGGCTGCCTGTTAGTCACTGAGGATTTCAGCACCTTTCTCTCCATCCCTCTTCCAAGGCATCATCTTGGTCCACCCAACTCCTTCCCCTCTCTGTTCCTCAACTTTCCCTCCTCTAAGAGCTTTCCCTACATTAGGTTTCTGCCACCCACATCCTCTTGAAACCTTAGACCTTGTCATTACCACTAACTGTGCTACCTCCAAAATCTCAATTTCAAGCATCCTACCTTATCACAACCACCATCTCCTATCTGTCCAGCTCACTTCCTTAGGTCTCCCCACCTCAACAGTTCTAGTCAATCGAGCCTGATAATAATGGTGCTGATGACAATAACAGCATTGCCACAGCACTTACCCTGTGCCAGGCACTGTTTCAACCCTTTATATATTTTAACTTGTTGAATCCTTGCAGCAGCCCTGGGAAGTAGGTATTATTATTATTATCCCATCCTATAGATGGGAAAACTAGGGCACAGAGAGGTTAACTAAGTTACTCAGATTGACTCAGCTAGTGTGGATTGAGCTGAGAATTGACACAGGCCAGCTGGCTGCAGAATCTGTGCAGAGCGCTTGCTCTTAACCACTAGGATTCCCGTGTTTGCTGTCCATCCTTCTGTCACTTTCTCACTCCTTCCTTAACCAGCTTAGATTTTATGGCCCACTGTTATATTCCCTTCCTTGCAGACGGCCCCTTCTCTGGTCTCTCCTGTTCTCTGACTTCTCTCTGGGCAGTACCCCAGGCTGGGCAAGGCCAACTCTCTGCTTCTGCCACATCTGTCCCAGGGCAGCTGTACCCAGCCCTGATCACCGGTGCACTTCCATAGGATCACAAGCCCCAAAGGGCCCGGGGACCAGCCTGTGCTCTCTGGTCCTCTCACTCTTTTCCACTCTCATAGGTGACCATATCACACCTTCCCTCTCCTCAAACCCCACCTCTCCTGATGACTTTGCCTCTTGTTCCTCTGAGAAAACAGAAGCAATAAGTAAAGAGTTTTCTCCCTGCAGGCGACTGGAACTGCGGCACCCCACCACCCAATCTGCCAGCCCACTCACGGTCTCTGCCTCCCCTCCCATTAATAAGATGAGCTGTCTGTGCACCCACCTAAAACCGTCAGTGCCCAAAACCCCGCTCCCTCCTCCCAACTCGAAGACTTGACTCTCGAAATTCACCTCTCTTCTGTGTCATCAGTTTTTTTCTTTCTCTACTGGATTATTCTAACCGGCATATAACTATCAGGTGATATCTTAAGTAAATAAAAAATCTCCCTTGGCCCCATTCTGCCCTTCAGCTTCTACTCCGTTTCTCTGCTCCCTGTTACAGCAAAATCTTTGAAGGGCGGCCTCCACATGGCCTCCGCTCCCCCATCTCCCACTCCGAACCTCCATCCTCCTCCAAAACCATGCTGTCAAGGTCCCCTTGCCAAATCTGATGGGCAATTCTCAGGCCTCATCTTACTTGACCTTTAAACGGAATTTGATCCACCTTAAGCCCTCTCTTTACTTTCCTTCCAGGATCCTACCCTGTCCTGGGTCTCCTCCTACCTCTCTCACCACAATCCCCAGTCTCTTCTCCCTGTTCTTCCTCATGTCCCCATCTAAAATTTACGGTGCTCTAGGACTCAGTCCTCAGACTTCTTCACATCTCTACTTACATTCACTCCCTGGGTGATCTCCCGGAGTCCCATGGCTTTAAACACTATCAATAACCAGACAACTTCCAAATATAGATCCCTAGCCCTGACCTTTCTACTGAGCTTCAGACTTGTACATTTCCATTCAGTGTCTCCACTGGGATGCTTAATACACATCTCTAGCTCTAACCTTAACCCTAACCCTACCACATTCGAAAACAAACTCTGGATTTTCCCTCCCAGATCTACTCCATCTCAATGCTCCCATCTCAGTAAATGCACCATCATCTACCCAGTTGCTCAAAGTCAAAACCTTGGCGTTATTTTTGGCCCTTCTCTTTTTCTCATAGCTCACATGCGGTCTATCAGCAAATCCTATCAATTCTGCCTTCAAAATGCAGCCAAAATCCAGCCACCTCCCAGCATTTTCACAGCTGTCATCCTGGTCCAAGTCTGGATTATTGCAACAGCCTCCTCTGCTCTCCACCTGCTCCCTCCCTTGCCCCTTCAGTCTTTTCCGAACCCAGAAGCCAGAAGGATTCTTTTACAACTTAACTCAGATCATATCTGCTCAAAACTCCCCAATGTTCTCCATATTTCTCAGTGTAAAATCCAAAGGCCTCACTATGGGATACTGAGGCATAGCAAAGAGGCTTCACGATCTCTTTTTTCTTTTGTAAATATGCATCATCTCATTCAATTAATTCAGTTACTCCTCCAAACCTTTTGTGGTAGTGATGTTATCCTCATAATATAGATGAAGAAACTGAAGCTTTAAGAGGTTAAATTACCCAGAGTCACATGGGGATTTATGGCACAGCTGGGCTATAAACCTCAGTCTTTGACTACAAGTCCAGTGCTCTTTTTTCTAAACCAAGCTGGGACTCTGAGTTCTCACATGGGCTCTGCCACTATCTCGCTGTGTGATCTTGGGCAGTCGCTGTCCCTCTCTGGGCAACAGCTTTCTCATCTGTGAGATGGGGAAGTCCGCCATATCATTATTCAGGGTCAGGGTTACGGCAGAGGAGCAGGGAGGGCCATTTGGACTGGCCTCACCTTCACTGCTGGCTTCAAACTCAGACCTTCAACAATCTCTCCCAATGAGATCACCTATATAGTTACTGACACACGCTAGTTTGAAAGAAGCACTGGCCATGCATCTTGCTGGGACTACTGCTGGTGGGACCCTGGGAATTAATTCTCTTTTTATATATCCCATGATTATCTTGTGAAAAACACAGTCTTACAGTATCACATTTTGTAAGTTAAAGGCATTAGTTTGCTGGGTTTAAACATTTAGCACAGACCAAAATTTTGTAACCCCATTTGGGCCTGTCTTTATTTTTTTAAATCCCAGAAACTTCACCAAATGGAAGGGGAACCCTCCCCTCTCCACCTTCCCACCCCTCTTCTCCAAGGCCCCCGTTCACAGCACTGTAACTCACCTGGAGGACTTGCCTGCTGGCCATCCTCATGGTACCAAAGACTGTCACCTCCACCAGTGTCATCAACATCAGCTGCACCAAGTTGACCTTCCCCAGGACGGCACCTGCTGAGATCAGCACCGACATAGCGGTCATGGTGGCCCGCTGAATACTGGTGGAGAGAGAGAGGGCCGGGATGACTAAGAAAGAAGGACGCCTCCCATTCATTCATTTGCTCTCTCAGCAAACACTTGCCGTGCACCTGCTCTCTGCCTGGCACTGTTCAAGGCACTGAGCACACAGTAGAGAATAAGACAAGATTTCTACCCACAACGGGGGCCTTGCTGCACAGACCTGAGTCCCTTTTATCCTTTCCCCCATCAGGGTGGCATCTACACTCTGAGAAGTTGATCTGCACACACTTATTGTACTGAGGATGCCCGGAGGTTCTCATACGAATGTCATGGTGAGTTAAGGAGGCTCTCTGTTCAGGGCCCCCTTCTGGAATCTCATGACTGGGATTCTGCCCACGGATTTGTCTTTTCTGCCGTCATCACTCACAGATGCTCAGTAGAGGGCGCTCTTCACCTGCCAGCCCACGCGCCATTCGGTGCCCCCCCCCCCCCCCTCGCCCCTCGTCATCTGGGGCCACTGTCTGTCCTCTCCGTCTCCATGGTTGTGGAAAGAGACCTGGTTTGGAAGTAGGATAAGCCTGGCTTCCAGTCCCAGCTTTGCCACTTGACCGGCTATTTAATCTCACTAGGCCGGTTTCTCCATCTGTAAATAAGAATGATAATAATACTTTTCTTGTGGTAGTGCAGTGTTGATTACAAGGAATATTCTTCATATGTACATATTGAGCACTGAGACTGGCACAAAAAACTAACTCACAAATAGAAACTGGCATCATTAACACTTACTGATTCCTTCCTTCCACTGACAAATGAGCATACTCAGTGTGGGACTCAGGAGGAGAAAACAGTTTTTGTCCTCAAGGTGTTTATAATCCAGCAGGGGAGATAGGGCTTACACCGTGAGCCTGTCGACTAAGAACATCTGTGCTATCACCTTCATTGGAAGGACAGAGCGATGCTGACTGGACTCATCAGGGAGGGCTTCCTGGAGGAGGTGGCACTGAGCTGGGCAATTCACTCTCCCCTGAGCAGCTCTGAGACACCCTCCTCCCCCTGGGAGTTAATGATGATGATGCTACAACCACAACAACAATGGTAATAATGATTTATTGAGCATTACGTACAACAGGCTTGTAACTACATTACCTTATTTAAATTTTAACCCTCTGAGTGACCCTCTGCAAAATGGTGCTAGATGTCCATTCAGTAAGTACCCTCATTTTACAGAAGAGGACATTGAGACTAGAAAACTTGGCTTTTTTGGCAATGGCCACACAGCCAGTTGATGACAGATGTGAGATTCAAACCTAGTTGGCCTGTATCCAAAGCCTGTGCTCTGAAGTCTGGACGTAGCTTCCCCAGTGTTTGCTGCCAACATCACGTCCTGCTTAAGGCACAAGGATTTTAGAGGGAAGGTCAGAGAAAGTCAAAGGGCATAGGGAAGGAGTCTGTAGTGGATTGAATTATGTCCCCCCAAACTCACTGAAGCTTGAGTTGTGAGGCTTGAATTGTGTCCCCCAAGTTTTATGTATTAGAAACTTGGCCTTCACTGTGACTGTTAAGAGGGTGGGAAATCCTATTATGGTAATTGAAATGTGGAGCCTTGAAGAGGTGATTGGATTGTAGGACCGTGCAGTAGGGAATGGATTAATAACGGTGGTCAGGGCTGTGGTTCTGAGGGCTTTAAAAGAAGAGGAGAGTCTGTCTCTCTATCTCTCTGCTTCTATCATCATACAATGTGAGACCCCTGGGTCACTGTCGCCACCACCAGATGGACTTTGGACTTCCCAGGCTCAGAAACTGTAAGCAATAAATTTTGTTTTCTTTGTAAATCATCCAGTTGCAGGTATTTTGTTATAAGCAACAAAAGTGGACTAATACAGAGTCTTACAGGGACCAGGAATTATTTAGAATAAGGGGTTACTCAATGTTTTATCATGCCTGGACAGGTGATGGCTTTTAAGTGAGTGCTCATTTCATTGACAAAGGCTTAAATCAAGAGGACATGTGCCAGCGGTGGCATTTCAGTTGGCGCAACAGTGAAGTACAGTGGTTAGGAGTGCAGCCTCAGGTCTAGGTTGCCTGGCCTGGAATCCCAACTCAGCCACTTCTTGACTGTGTGATCTTGGGTAGATTACTTAACCAGTCTGTGCCTCAGTGCCTTCATCTATAAGGTAGAGGCAACGCTTCTGAAGCTGTCATGAGGGTGAAGTGAGTTGATATGTGTCAAGTGCAATAAGAGGATCGGTTATTGCTGTTATCTTCTAGGGAACATCCTCCAAGACCTTTCAAAATACAGCATTAAAAACATCACACTTTTAGGGTCCCTTCTATTTCTAAGTTCTTACTATGTGAGGAGATCACTGGAGGACATCGCTGAGTAAGACAGGCCCCTGCCCTGAAGGGAGTCAAGGCAGAACCAATTCAGTGCCAGGTCAGGTGGCATGAGTTTGAGTGAGGCCAAGGGAGGGAGGGAGAGCATGCTGTGTCCAGAGGCAGGTCTGGCACCACCCATCAGCCCAGCCCTGGCCAGAACTGGTCAGGAAGGAGCCCATTGTTCAAAGTCAGTTCCATCAGAGGTCACAGCTGGGAGGATCCACGTGGCCAGGGGTGGGGCATGGAAGTTCACTCAGGCTGCAAATGGCCCCTTATTGTCTTCCTGGATTGAGTCAAGAACAAACATGTCCCTGTGGTCATCACAAGAAGGGAGTGACTATCAGATGCCTCCTGCTCGGATGGCTAGGGTACAGAAGGCCGAAGGCTTGTGTGACCTTAAGCCAAGGCAGCAGAGACACCAGACCAGGGCCACCACTGTCACAATTCCCCCAA
Source organism: Cynocephalus volans (assembly GCF_027409185.1). Taxonomy (NCBI): domain Eukaryota; kingdom Metazoa; phylum Chordata; class Mammalia; order Dermoptera; family Cynocephalidae; genus Cynocephalus; species Cynocephalus volans. The sequence continues at coordinate 19,950,106 of NC_084467.1, forward strand.
GTGCTCTTTGTCACTTCCCAAGTGGATAATGGGTAGAGGTAGGGTGGGGGGGGGGGTGGTATCAAATCTTTGTGGGGATTAGATCTAAACCTTCAAAAAGAAAAATGTGGAGAGTTTTTTATTTTCAGAGTTAGTGGGGAGCTGGCTAGAGTGTGTTTCATGTCATGATCACTCTGGAGTGTGTGGGAAGGGTTACAGATAGTTAAAGCTGAAGCCCTCTCTACCACTTCGCTGTGTGACCTTAGGCAAGTGCTTTACCCTCTCTGAGCCTCCATTTCCTTACCTGTATACCAGGTTAGACACCTATCCAGAAGGTTGAACAAAATAATATTTGTGAAGTGCCCTGCACAGTGCCTAGTTCAAGAAGAGCAGTGCCCTGAAGGTCTAGCAGGGTCTCAGAGGGGAGCCGAGTAGCCTTGAGAGATTCCCAAGATGCCCAAGATGGGATTCAGAGTTGGATAAAACAAAAAAACAATTTTTAAGGAAAAATTTTACCTAATTCCTTCTATCAAGTGTATAGCTTGATATGTAACCATCCCCATGTTAACATGGAGATCATCCCCCGTACCCCAGAAGGTTACTTTACACCCCTTCCTAATCAATATCCACCTCTTTGCCCAGGCAACCACTGTTCTGACTTCTAGCATTGTGGATAAGTTTTGCTAGTTCTTAGCATTTCAGATAAATGCATCTAAATGGATCAAAGTTCATTTAAAGAAGGCAAAGGAATGGCTATTTATTGCCTACCAGCATTTGAAGATTGAGAGTCCTTCTTTCTTTTCAAGAGACTGTCTCTGGGTGGGACATTTCTATTTTTTTTTTTTTCCTAATCTCTCTTTCTTAATTTTTCTATGAAATTATACTAATTGTGTAACTTTACAAAATCATAATCAATAATTTAAAAAAGAAAGGATCCAGGGAGGGCTACAGATCTGGACCCCTTGTGACACCACAGAGTAGGGCTGTCAGATAAAATACAGGACGCCTAGTTAAATTTAACTTTTAGATAAACAATGAATAATCTTTTAGAAAAAGTGTATCCTAAATATTGCATGGCATTGGTGCTAGAGAAGGGGATATCCTAGCTCTTCTAGAACCTGCCCTCTTGGACACCACGCCCCTCAAGGACCCCAAAGTGATGCAGCCACCATCCGGTTACCTGGAAAGTGTGATGATCACCTTTCCACGGGAGAAGTGGTTCAGGAAGCCGTCCAGCAGGACTGCCCACTGCCCCCCGAGGGCCAGCATGAAGAGGCCGAAGGCCACACTGCTCCAGCCATGCCGCCGCAGAGACGAGGTGAGGAAGCCAAAGCCGAGGGCTGCCATCACCGTAACATCCTGGAAGCCTGCTCAGGAAGGAGAGGTGGAGAAGGAGGAGGGGGAGGAGGTGGGCAGGATGGAGGGTGGTGTGACATTAGAGTTTTGCAGAAGGGCAGCTGGAAGGGACATTCGAGGTCATTTAAGAGTGCGTGGTCAAGTTACTTTGCCTCTTTGAACCTCAATTTTCTCATCTCAGTAATGCGGATTACATATACATACCATGCAGGGTGGAGATAAGGATTAGACGAGCTAATGCTGGTTAAGCACTTAAGGCAGGGCCTGGCCCATAGTGAGTTCAGTAAATGCAGCAACTATTGTTATTAGTAAACATACTGATATGAACAGGTGTAGAGCATCAGGACCCATGCTTGGCACATAGTTGACACTCAGTAAAGGTAATTGTGGCTGTTACTGGAGATCGGGTTCAACCCCCTCATCATGCACATGAGAAAGTAAAGCCCACAGAAATGGAGTGACTTGGCCCAGGTCATACAGAAAAGAGGAGGCAGAGGCAGGCCCAGTGGTCAAATTAGCAAGAACCAAATTAGCTTCGCAGAAAACAGGTCTCTCCCTTCAACACCTGCTATGAGGGACCTCATGGGCCAGCAGAAAACAGCAGGGCCCTCATCCTTCCTGGCTTCAGACCCCGAGCAAGGGCTACTATAGCAGGTGAGTGGACGAGATGTACCTGATGGCAGGGAGAGGGCCAGCAAAGGGAAAAGGGTGGGCACCTTGATCTGATTTCAGTTCTGAAAATCAGCTTGGGCTCCAGAACTAGATGAACTTGGGTTTGAATGAGGGCTCTGGCACTTTCTAGCTGTGTGGTCTTCATCTAGTCATTTAACTTCCCTGAGCTTTAATAGCAGCTTATCTATTAAGTGTTTACCATGTGCCAATACTGCTTTAATTACTTTACATAGACTATCTCATTTCGTTCTCACAACCATCCTTTGAGATGGGTGCTGTTATTATCACCATTTTACGGATGTCAAAACCAAGGCACAGAGGAGTAAAGTAACTTGCCCCAGTTGATAGAGCCAGGACTTAAACCTGGACAATCTGCTGGAGCCTGTGCCTTTAACTACCACATTATCAGCCCACTTTGAGTTCTCATCTGTTAAATGAGAAAAATAATCATACCTCCTTCATCAGATTGCAGAAATCAAATGGTATAATGCACGTAATCGCTCAGAATAGTAAAGGCCATTTTATCAATAAACACCAACTATTTTAATACATGTATAAATGTCTGGACAGACATCTTGAAGGAATTTTATTCTTTCCCCCTTATGGATATTGTCTCTGGGTTTGGGAGATCTTTTTTTCTTTTATTTTCAGTGTTTAAATTTTCTGCAACCAGCATGTAGACAGTAAACAATTTTTCAAAGCATGGGCTTTGAGTTTAAACAGTTCTGTGTGATCCCAGCTCTAGTATTTCCTATTAGGTTAAACCTAATTAAACAGCCAACAGTTGACAATTTTTGGCCTATAAAAATGGCCATTTATATGTCTCAGCCTTGTAACCCTGTGGCCTTGTATGTTGTTTACTTTCCTCCTCAGCTAAAAAAGGGAATTATACCTATCTCAGAGGGTGCTGGGAGATCTGAAGGAAATAGTGTTTTGTTCTAGTGTTTGGTACAGTGCTTGGCATGTGGAGAAGTCTCAGTAAACAGTGGTTGTTCATTATGATAATCATAGCAATAAGAACTCACCTACCACTGGTCTCCAGCCCCAGCTCTGATAACGAGGAGGAAGCTGTTGTTACTAGAACTCTCCAAAGTCTCAGAAAGCCCCTTCGATTTACAAAGCCCATTTAAATTCACTTCCATTGAACAATACACACACCTACGGTCTGATACAGCATGTCAGCCACAGAGCCCAGCTCCAAATTCCTGGTACAGTGCCCTTCCACCAGCCTAGGCTATCTCTATTTTTTCCCCTGGTCTTGCTAAGGGAACTTAGGCAAGTTCCTTGCTCTTCTTAGGCCTCAGTTTCCCTATTTGTAACACACAGGAGTCAGACTTGATACTGTCTAAGGCTCTTACAGCTCTGGAATATGCTGAGGAGGGGATTAGAGGAAGGTGGGGAGAGGACGGTCACCAGGATAAGGGCAGAGGAGGCCCCTAAAGATTAGAAAGCCAGAGGTTACTGGGTAGGGGGCTTTATCAGGCATAGCTGCCACCCCTGATTCCAGGTATAGGTGCTCAGGGCTTTCTTCCCCAAGGCCCCACTATTCCCAAGGGAGGAAACTGTGCTTCAGCCAACAAGAGGAAATGACGGCCGCAGTTTGCAAGTGCTTTGACAGAGCCCACATGCCCTAAACCGGTCGGTAAATACCATCTGATTTCAAGCCCCTCTCCACTCCCCCCTACATCCTCTCCCTTTCTCTCCCAGCCTCCTGGGGCTTGAGGCCCATACCCACACCTCTTACCTCTCACTACCCAGATTCAGGGCTGGGTCCCATCTCAGCACACCCCCCTGGTGTCAGCCTCCACCTCTCAGAGCCTGCTTTACACCCTTCATCCACCAGTCTGATAAGTTCATGAACTCTAAGGTGTTCAGGGGTGATAAAGAGCAGATGTGCCCCAGGGGCGCTCAATGACTGGGCCCAGAGGAGAATCTTACAGTCTAAGGCAGCCTTCAGGAAAAGTTCATGAAAGCCCCATGACTTTGAAAAAGAAAGTGTAACCTGGGAGTCCAGCAGCAACAGACAAGGCAATAATTACCATCATTGGAACAGCAGGCACATAGAAGGTACCCTCCACATACCAGGCACTGTTCTGAGTCCTTTACAGCCTTAACCCTCAACAACCTCATGCTGTAGGTACTAGTTATTATCCCCACTTTACAGATGGGAAAAGGGAGGCACAGAGAGGTGCTACAACTAGTCCAAGCCACACAGCTAGTAAGTGGTGGCAGGAGGATTTGAACCCTGTCAGGGTTTACCACTATGCCTCCCACCTCTCCATGCAGCATTTACAGTGAAATGGTGAGGAGTGTAGGCTCCAAGTCAGTATGTGAGGGTTCAGGGATTGGCTCTACCTTTGTGTCACAGGCTTCCTGTTCTATAAAATGGGCATGAAACAATAGTACCTGCTCAGAGGATTGCTGTGAACATTGAGCTTGCTGACTCATGCAAATCACTTTGCCCAGCATTGGTTGGGTGCACAGTGAGTGTTAATAACTATTACCCCGTGCCTGCCACTTGTTAGCTGTGTGACTTTGAGCAAGATCATTCCCTCTCAGGGCCTGTTCATTCACTTGCAAACTGTTCGTTTGGATAAGTGCAGTTCAGCCATCTGAGTCCATCCACATGGGCAGCTGCCCCTTCAGGCCTGCTGCCCCTGTGATTCTGGATCTGTGCCCCCACCCACTCTTGCCCCTCCCTCTGACCTGCAGAACCTTCCAGCCCAGCTTCTGCCCCCAAGGCTCTGAGCTTGACCTCCACTCTGTGCTCCCCACTGCTGAAGACCTCTGCCGCCCAGGCTGGGGCCATCCAGGGAGCCCCACACTGCTGCCTCCTCCCCCACAGCCTTGACTCCCAGCCCACCCTCACCCCTGAAGCAGCCTGGGAAAAGAAAAAGATTTCCCAAAAGAGCAGCCCAAGGCTGAGATGTGGAAAGTGCCATGGTTTGGGGTATTTACATTTTACTAGGAAAACCCCTCTTGTTTTCTGGTAGCCCTTCTCCCTGCCTCTGAGGAGTACAGGGGGCATGGGTGTATCCACAGCACAGGGCTCAGGATGTGCCCAATTTGGCAGCCCTAGGGCAGGCTCTGTGTGGTAGATTGTTACAGTAATGGCCCCCAATGAGTCATGCCTCCCAGTATAGACCCCTCCCACGTGGATTTGGCCTTGTAATTTGCTTTGGCCAATGGGACATTAGTAAACATGATACAAGCAGAGGTTTGGAAAGTACCTCCATGTTGAGGCTTGCCCTCTCTTACTGTGGAGTTCTTTTGCTGCCATGTGAAGCAGTCTGGGCTAGCCTGCTGGAACCACATGGCCTAGCTGCCAGCCAGCACCACCTGCCAAACATGTGAACGAGGCCATCTGAGGTCAGACATCTAGGCTGCAGATGCATGAGTGACCCTAGGTGAAACCAACAGAAGAACTGCCCAGCTGAGCCCAGCCCAATTGGTGAACCACAGAATGATAATCATGAGTAAATTAAAAGGTTGCTATTTTAAGCCACTAAGTTTGGGGTGGTTGTCATGCAGCATTAGATAACTGATACACTCTGCTTCCCCTAAGCATCTCACAGGCACCTTAACTCTAAGCCCATAATGGACATTTCATTGTTCATTTACCCCACAACCTATCCCTCTCCTTGTGCCTCTCATCTCAGGAATAGGCATGTCTACAAGCCACATCACACATCTGAAGCTATCCTTGACCCCTACCTCTTTTTCACCAAATACATCTGACTTTATCTCCTAAACATCTCTTGATCTGACTCCTTGCTTCTCCTCCACTGTCCCTGCCCATTGGACTCATCACAGGTCACTCAGACCGGTGGTCATTAGAGCAAGGAATACACACCTCAGAAGATGCCCAAAACAATCCATAGAGGTTGCTGGAAGAATATATTAGCACTTCTAATTTTATTTATTTTTATCTAAAAAATAAAAAATTAAAGCTTATTAATAATAAAAACTAATTATCTTTATCGGTCTTTACATGTGTTAATTCTTTTAATTCTTACAACAACTTACTGAAGTAAGCACTATGATCAGATGACAGAGGTTGAAATGGGGGCAGAGAGAGGTTGAGTAATTTGCCCGAGGTCTCACACCTAATAGGATGCAGAAGCAAAATTCGAATCAGTCTAACTCCAGTAGTTCTCAAACTTTCATGTGCATTAGAACCACCTGAAGGGCTTGATAAAACACATATTGCTGGGCCCCACCCCCAGAGTTTCTGATCAGTGGGTTTGGGTTGGGGCCTGAGAATCTGCATTTATAAAAAGTTCCCCAGGGCATGCTGAGGCAGCTGGCCTGGGGACCAGACTTTGAGAACTGCTGATCTAGGCTATTCTGCCTCTAACGGTATTTGGTGAAGTTTACAACTCTGCAAGTATTTAATGTCCAGATTAACCCAGAACCTCCCCTCACTTGCTCAGGATGTCAGACGGCCTCAAATCTCCTAGCTTTGGAAGGTGTCCTGAGGGAATATTGGGCCACTGAGAAGGGCTGATATGTGTTTCTTCATATTCGTAATGTTACAACTAATGGCAGGGCTTTTTTAAAAAATTTAACCATTATGGAAATTTTTAAGCATACACAAAGGCAGAGAAAATAGCATAGTGACCTCATGTACCCATCTCTAAGCTTTGATGATTGTCACATGGATCCAATTTTGTTTTTATGATCCTTCTTCACTTTTTCTTCTTTTCTTTTCTCTCTCTCTCTCTCTCTCTCTCTCTTTCTTTCTTTCTTTCTTTTCATAAAGCAAACCCTAGACATCATACCATTTCAAAATGCTTCTCTAACAGTTAGGGGCTTAAAAAATAATCCATCACGCTTTTATCACACCTAACAAAATTAACAATAATTCCTGCATATCATATATTCATGCTATATTCAGATTTCCTGATTGTTTCAAAAATGTCTTTTAGAAGTGGCAAGTTTGAATAATTCATTGTAGTTTACATGGACTGGATTAGACAAATGGATTAACAGATTAAGTTATCTAGGTTAAACTCAACTAACCTTCACAAAATGGACTAATGGGTTAAACAACTGCGAAAAGCACAGATTGGATGCAGAACAATGATAGCAGTTAAATAAACAAAAAGACAAGGGCAGAGTGATACTTCTTCTGCGGAGCTCTTTGTCAGTCACGTTCAAGGTTAAAAAAAAGGCAGTCTAATCAGACCTGACAAGAAGTCAACCAAGACAATTCGAAATTATCAAAATGACTGAGGAATGGATTTATATTCACTGTCATCAATGGTAACAATGGACCTCGCTTGGAGATTGAATGGCACCATTACTAATAGTATTTTGAAAATATTATATATTTCATTTTGATCTCTTTCAGATTTTCTAATTCGTGTGTATGTATTATAATATATAAAGCATGTTATATATTGCAGAGTAGTCGAGTAGAATATATTAATGTGGCGCATTCTGAAAAATGGCGTGTGCTCAATCAGAAGTTTGAAGCCCTCGGGTCAACACTACACTACAACCTCCATGTTGGTCTCATGCCTGAAGTCACGCCCCCTCCCTCATTCCCCTATACCAGCTCTGAAATGGCTTTCTCCATAACCCAAATTCAAACCCGTCCCATTCCTGCCTCCTATTAGATCAGCAAAATGAAGGCCCAACTCTTCCCTCAACCCAATGGGTCCACCACACCAGGAGCACTGCAGTGTTAAGCCCCAGCCCAGTCTACCCCAGTATGTGCACACACAATGGCTCTTGCTGTCCTCTCACTCTAGAGGACCCTCCTTTTTCACATGGTTAACTCCTGCTGAGACATCAAGAACTGGCTGGGCAGTCACCTCCCTCCAGAAGACTTCCCTGACACCATCATCTGCCCTGCCTGGGTTGTGGACCTTCCTCTGTGATTCCACATAAAGTGAGTTTCCAAGGACACTTTATACCTATGTCAGCAGCACAGTGTGGGGGTGAAGAACATGGACCCTGGAGCCAACCTACAAGATTAGAATAGTGGCTCCTATACCTACTGGTTATATGAAAGTGACTCAACCCTATTGTAAAAATGAGCTGTTGAAGCAAAATGGTTCAGTGCATGGAAACTAAAACCAAGATGCCTAAATTTAAATCTGCTGCGCTATTGCTAACTGAGCAACCTTGGGTAAATTACTCAGTATCCATGTGCCTAGTTTCCTCGCATGAAAAATGGAGATAAGGCAGGTCTGAGTGCAGTGGTACTTACAAATAATTGATCATAACCAGTTACAATTTCTTTGTTCCTTCTCCACTCCCACTGCTTCACTTGACTAGCCTCAAAAATAAACGAACAAAAAACAAAAACGAAAAACAGAGATCATAACAGTACCTACCTACTCCATAGGCTTGTTGTGAGGGTTCAATGTAAAGCATCTAGAATAGTGCCTGGTACATAGTAAGTGCTCAATGAATATCAGTTCTAACCATCACACGTCTGGATCCCACACCGGATATGATACATGGTTGAATGAATGAATGAATGCACTGAAGTATATTGTATTGGATTTGAAAAGAATTAAAGTACATTCAAATGAATTAAAACTGTGCCCAGATCTTGCTTGTCCAGCCCATTAAGTGGTGTAGGGGCTTCCCTCCCTAAGCCATCTCTGTTCTATCTGCCTCTGCCATGGGCCCTGACATGCCTTCCCTTTGCTTGCAGTTAACTAGTCAGTTAATGTCCCTTAGGAAAAAGCAAGTACTCAACCAGGCTCAAGCTCCAACTTCATCTCAGGGATGTCACTCAAGGAGGCCCATCCTTTATCATAACCAACCTATCAGCCCACTGTGATGCTTGAAACTCATTTCAACTTTTTAAAAAATGCAAAGTCATACCACTGTGGACATCTGTTTTGTTTATAGTTGTTCTCATCACAGTCTGGGAATATTTTTAGCAATATATAAAATAACCACCATCCTACACTTCCTTTCAGCCGAACCTTCTGGCTCTGAATTTGCAGACAGAACGCAGACTTTCCAGGCCTTAAGTGAGAAGAAGGGGCGGGTGGGGGGAAAGAGCAACAGTCTAAACCTTCCAAACGGTGGGTGGTAGAGAAATGAGCAAGAAAGATCAAAAAAAGGAAACAAACACCAAAAACCCAACAACATGAAATTTCTTGCTGCTAAGGAGAGAGAAGTGGGGGGAAGCAGAGAAGCAGAGAATTATGAAGACCATTTGGCCTAGGGAATTTGGGGAACACAGAAAAGGAGGCCCCTCACTCCACACTCACAAATCAAGGTGGGCTTCACGGAAGAGGGGATGCTCGCACTGCTTCTTAAGGAGAGCCTACGTTGTTGGCGGGGTCTTGGCACAATCTATGGAAGAAGATGTGGGAATCCTTTTCCTTGGGGATTTTGTGGAAAGAAACATCTGTGCCCCTGGAGAATCACAGAACTCCCCTGCCCCAGTCCTTGCTACTTGCCTCCAAGATGACTTCCCCAAATAGACCCTCACCTTGATAGGTCCCCATGAGCTTCTTCTGTTTCTCGGGGGAATCATCGTAGGAGGTGAAAAAGTAGAAGATGAGGATGAGAGCAGCCTCCAGCATCAAGGCCCACAGGGGCAGGCAGCACCGGACAGAGCGCGGGTACTTAGAGCCCATCCCGTGTCTATCTCCATGTGGGGGTTCCACCAGCACCAGGAGTCACCTCTCTCCCCCACACCCACTTGAAGGTGTGACAGGGGAGACACCCACCAAAGGCCTTATCTCCAGCTGCAAGGCTGGCTCTGCTGGCCTGTCTACGGAGTTAACACAGGAGTAGAGGAACTGTGATGGGGAGAGGGAGGAAATGCATTTATTCCAACACTAATTTATTCATGGCACAAGTGGTTGCTGCATTCCTACTACAGGTTTCTACTGTGCTCAGTTTAAAACAGGGCATTCTATTCACTCGATACCCAAATGTAATAATTCTTCGTTACCCATTATTCAGTTCATCCTTACCACATCCTTGTAAGAAAGCCAGAATGGAGCAACACTCCTATTAGAAATGGGGAAACTGAGGCGCCGAGGGGGCTTTCTTTTTAAAACCTTACCGCACGACCTTACCAGTGAACTCTTGACAAGAACATATTGAATGAGAATGAACAAATAAATAAAAGCAAAGAAAGGTACTAAGCCCTGGGAAGGATACAGACAGGACCTACAGAGAACTGACTCCTCAGTTACACAGCTGAAATTATATATATTTGAATTTGTCTATAAGTCAACTTGTTTCCAAGCCTTTTAAGGGTAGGTGGGGGAAGAGAAAGGAGGCTTGGGTTTGACTCTAGTAAAAACCTGGAGGGGATCCTGATACAGCCCTAGGCTGACATTGCCCCGCCACCTCTGGTCACCTCACAGAGCAGCCCAGAGCTCTGCCTGGTGCATGAGCTCTACAGTTCATTTGAAGGAGGCCACCAGCCTCAGCATCCCCATCCCACAGTGGCAGACAGTCCCCTAGCATGGGATTTAGGAGGCGTGGAACCTAGTTCTGACCCATAGCTAACTGCTCCTATGGCCCCCAACCATGTGTCTAGAAAAAGGTCTGGTACGTAATAAGCATTTGAGATGGGAGGGAGGGAGGGAGGGAGGGAGGGAGCGAAGGAAGGAAGGAAGGAAAGAAGGAAGGAAGGAAGGAAGGAAGGAAGGAAGGAAGGAAGGAAGGAAGGAAGGAAGGAAGGAAGGAAGGAAGGAAGGAAGGAAGGAATTAAAGTTTCCTTATCTTCTACACTGGTCCCAGCCATTGGCCACTGAGTGTAGGCTGAGTGTGTGGGGTCCCAGAGAATAAAACTAAACTAGGCTACAGGGAGGCCAAAAGTGGATACTTTACTGACCATTCCAGTTGTGAGTGAAATAGCCTGCTTGTGAGTTAGTGACTCTGTCACTAGAGGAATGCAAGCAGAAGCTGACGGTTACTTGTCACAGATGTCTTGGAAGTGATTCATATGTGGGTCACAGGAGATTTTAATCACCTGGTAGGATCTGGTCATTTTGTTTTTAGATGAAGAAACCAAGATCCAGAGAGGTCATACCCAAGGTCAGACAGTCAGTTGGCATCAGTCACTTCTTCCTCAGCTTATTTACCAAAAGAAAAATTGAGAATAACCTAAATGTCTAACAGCAGGGGATTGGTTAAGTTAACTACAGGACAAGTGACTTGCCACCAATATGATGCTTCTGAATATATGTGGGAAAAGCTAGAGGAAAATGCTTTTAAGGTTTATCAAAAGTGACACAGAGGATATACCATTTAACGAAAAAGCGAGTTACGGAACAGTGTATATAGTTTGTTCCCACTCCTATAAAATGTTAGCACATGCCTAGAAAAAAATTGGCTGCAAGACACTAAAACACTGATTACTTTTGCTTTATACATTTTCAGAACTAACATTTATTAAGCACTTACCATTGCTAAGCATAAGCACTTTACATGTACAAACTCAGTGAGCAATTCTGTGAGGTGGGTACTATTAGCCTTATATTACAAATGAGGAAACTGAGGCACAGAAAGTGACTCACCCAAGGTTATAAGGTTAGTAAGTAGTGGAGCTGGGATTTAAACCCAGGCAGTTTGACTTCAGCACCTATGCATTTAACCATTTAATTCTACCCCAGGTTACTTCTCAGTCTTCTTCCAATTCTAAAAGTCTAGGAACACAGGATTTTAAGCCCTCTGTTATCCCAACAGCAAACAAGTGAGAAGGTACTCTGATTCCCAGAGGTCAGAGGTCTCCATTTCCCTCAAGGTCACCCCTGGTTCTGATTTCTGGCCTCCTTCTTGCAGTGAGTACTTCTTATAAACTGGGTTTCTATAAGGAGGAACTGCCCTGTGCTGGGGGGATAAATGAATGTGACTCTCCCCTCCTGGCCTGGGCTCAGTACTAGTGGCTCTGCAAACCAGGCAGCCACTGCACCCACCTGCCCGGGGCACCAGATGTGAACAAGATGAGCACTAAAGATTTCCAGTCACTGCCAACCCCTGTGCCTGACAGTTGTGTTTGCCAACTGATTCCATGGCACCCCAAACCCCTGTGTGTCCTGACCCTGACCCAGTGAGGAAGCAGCAGGGACTGACTGCTTGAGGGGAGGGATGAGGTCCTCTCTGAACAGAAAGGCTTTCATTAACAAAGGAAGCTGTCCCCGCAGTCAGCCTCTCCCAACAGATTTGTCAAAAGCAAAGTTTTTGCTCCTTCCCTCTGGCTCTTGCAAAAAGTCCCAGTTTTTTTTTTTTTTTTTGATAACAGGTGTGGTGTTGTCAGCACCACGCTCAGCCAGTGAGCAAACCAGCCATCCTTATGTAGGATCCAAACCTCTGGCCTTGGTGTTACCAGCACCGTACTCTCCTAAGTGAGCCACAGGCTGGCCCTAAAAAGTCCTCATTTTCTGTCTATTGTTTCAGATATTGTCTCCAAATTTTCAAGGCAGGTCACCTGGTACAAAAAGCACAGGTGATCTAGGTAGGTATATTGAAAATCAAATACAGTAAAATGTTAATTGTTGAATCTAGGTGGGAGGTGGTTAGAATTTCACCGTACAATTCTTTCAACTTTTTTTGCTAGATGTTTGAATAATAAAATGTTGGGAATAAAGCACTCTGTGCACCTGCTATTCTTCTTGCCTGAAACACTCCTCCTACCAGATACCTGCTTGCTCCCGCCTTCACCTCTCGATCTTTACCCCACTGGCCCCTTCTCACGGAAGTTTTCCCTGACTGTCCTACTTATAAGGGCAAAATCAACTCTCTCTCCTTCCCCCCACAAGTGTTTCTCGTGCTCCCCCTCTTTTAGTTTGCTTCATAGCACTTATTACCATCTGACACAGGATATATTTTTACTTGTGTATTTGTTTGTTGTCTGTCTTCCCCTAGGAGAATCTGAGCAACATGAGAACAGGGACTTTTGTGGTCCCTGTTGTATCCTCAGCACCAGGTGCTCAGTCCATAGTAGGTCCTCAATAAATACTTATTGAATGAATAATAGCTACCATTTCTGGAATGCCAAGCACTGGACCAAGCATTTCACATACATTATTTCATAAACATTTCCCCTCAAGTCTGAGTACAGGCATCACTACCCATGTTTTACAGATGAGAAAACTGCTGCTCAGAGAGGTAATGCCACATACCCAAAGTCACATGGCTAATAAATGGCAGAGCTGGGGCCCAATCCAGATCCATCTGACATCACAGCTTGTGCTCTTAACTGGTTTACAATTCTGCCTCCCCAATTACTAAACCACCAGTCTCAATTTATTTATGCATCAAATAAGATGACCTGCTCTACTCTCCTCACAGGGTTATACGAATGTGAAGATATGAAAGCAGGCCAGCAACCTGTATTGCAGAAATAAAAGTAGGCAAGCAGTGCCCTATGGCATCTTGGTCTGAATGGTCAGGCTTCCTCCAGGGCATGAATCAAGTCCAAGAGCCCACAGTGTTCATATGTAATCATGCCTTTTATGTAAAAACAGGACTCTATGAGAGTACTCACCATGTCCTCCTCACCTGAGTCAAGCTCAGTCACAGGCAGTGACCAATAAGGCAGGTAGGTCCTCCATTACCTCCCTGGGAGCTTGTCCACACCAAAGGTGTGATCTTCCTCTGGGCATGCCTCACTAAGGTGTGGCCAAATTATTCATTCATTTAATACTCATGAGCTTTGGAGTCAGGCAACCTGGGTTCAGATCTTGGTTCTGCAATTTATTAGCTGTGTGACCTTGAGTAAGACAGTCAGTCTCTGTGAGCCAGTTACCTCATCTGTAAAGTGGAGGAAATCAGAGAAAATCAGAGTGTTGGTCTCATAGGGTTGTTGTAAAGATTAAATGAGATGGTACATAAAATGTCAGTTGTGTAGAAAATTCTCCATAAATGTTAGCAATTAATATCACACAAGCTTGGCATGTTTACTGAAGAAAACTTTGAAAATACAGAGATATATAAAGCTCACATAAAGCACCCATGATTTCAATATCTCTAAAAACCAGCACTTAACGTTGTGTTTATACCCTTTCAGATTTTTCCTACTCATGTGGATTTATGCCTTGTTTTTTTCCCCACAAAAATGGGATTATACAGTACATACTGTTCAGTAACTTGCTTTTTTTATGAACAGTATATCATGAGCAGTTTCCAAGCCAGGAGAATTTTTTTACAACACTATAGCATGATGACCAAAATCCCAGGCTCTGGCAGCGGACTGCCCGGGATTGAATCCCAACTCTTGTCACTTACTGTGTGACCTTAGGCAAGTGACTTAACCCCTTTGTGCCACAATTTTCTCATCTGAAATATGGTACCAGTAATAATCTCTTCCTCATAGGGTTGTTGTGAGGATTAAAACAAAAGGTTGGAGCAGTGACTGCAATCGTAAGTGCTACATATAATCATTCTCCAGGCTACAGTGACTTCCATGGCAAGGGTGTGTGATAACCTGTCTGACCAGCCCTCTTTGTGGGATTTTCCAAGTTGTCCCTGTTCTAAACACTACAGTGAACATCCTCTATTAACAGCATTCTCTGGGGGATCCAGGTACATGTGTAAGAGGTGGTCATTCCAATGTACGGATTTTTCTGTGACTCCTGTAGTCCAGGAACAAAGCTCAAGGTAGCTGGGCCAGTCCTGCCTGGTGGGCCTAAGGGGATCAAAGCTGCTGAAGGAAGTGGGAATGCCATTTCCTTGTTTGTAAAACAAGGTGTGATGATCTCTTTCCAGGGCTGTTCTGAGCACAGCTGAAGCCCAAACTCAAATCCCAACCCCTTGCCCATCAGAAAGTCCAAGGAGGAGGGACAGGTGTAAATTCCTGTCTGAGCTTTGGTCTTTTGAATGAGAGCAAATTATTTCCCTTCCCTGTCTTACTCATGGTGACTGGCTGATCTCTACTTCCTGATTGGTGGTGGAGGTGTGGGGAGCTGGGTGATCTCTGGCAGGAGGCCTGCCTCAGGTCAGCCCAGTTCTGTGCCCTTAGAATCCCAAAGGCTCATTTCAGGGCTCAGAAGGGAAAGGCTGACACTTGGCTAGAGCCAAAAGGGCTAGAGCTAGGGTGGATCAGGAAAAGAGAGTTGGGTCTGGGGAAGTGAAAGAGAAGACTATGGAGAAGGGAAGTCCGATTCTGGCCTGTCCTTGGGCTCTTGGCAAGAAGGTCATTTCCATTATCCCACCCCAGTCAATTAGATCAACACTGTAACCATCAACAGCCATATATAGGCACCACAGCATGTGCCTGCAGCCTCAAGGCTTAGTCTTGCTCAGCTTGTGCTTTGAGCTAAGTTGCTCTACCATACCAATTGTGTGATCTTGTTTTCTCTGAGCCTCAATTTTCTCATGTGTAAAATGGAGCTAACATGACCTGATTCTAAACATAACGCTAGAAGCCAGAGGGGATCTTGGCACAGGACGGGTAGATGACTTAACCAAGGACACCAGTGAGCTGTCATCTGAATTGGGACTGGAACCCAGGCCTCCAGACTTTCAGGTTGCTTCTTCTCTGACCATCACCCTGAGATTCCCTCTGCCCTTTCTCTGCTTCCACATAGCCCTACAGCCCAACAGTAACTCTCAGCCACACCCTCCCAGTGCTCTCAGACACTCCAAACTTTCACTATAGCATGGATGCCTTTGTCAGGAACTTATTTGTTGGCAGGCTTGACAGTGAGTTCCAGAAAGCTGGCATGTGTCCCCAGTGCTTCTCTCATCTTTTCTCTGGATTACTCACCTATCCATTCCACAGTATATCATGGCACTGTCCTAGACAACAGGGACACAGTGGCAGGTGGGAAAGATCACAGATACCGATCCTAACCTCATGGAGATGACTGTCTTAACTTCTGGCCCAGGCAATCTGAAATCTTGCAGTCATGGGGATGAGATATATTCAGGTCTGGGGTCCCCAAAGAGTCTAGAGCCAGAACCTTACCATGTACCTGTCCACCAAGCCTCCAACCAGATTGATTTAGCTCCTGCCTGTATCTGCCTCCATGAACCAATCTGCCTGGACAGCTGAAGCCTGTTTCTGCGGCTCCAGCAGAGTACTCTATTCATATCCTTTCTCAAAAACGGGCAGACCTAGGTGAGACTTTGAGCTCACAGAGTTTGTTATCCTTGGCCACAAATGCCACTTTATCAACCTACTAGAGTAGAGGTGAAGGATAAAAAACAAGTATACTGTTAACAGCAGTTACTTGCTGCTCTCTACTGCATACCTGGCTCTGAAAGCACATTATTATCCAAGGCCTAAAACAAACCCGAATGGAAACAGAGGCTCTGAAAGATTCAGAAACTTGCCAAAGCTAGTAAGTGGCGAAGCTGGAATTTCAACCCTGGTCTGAAAAAGCAGACACTATTATCATTTTTCTAAACTGCATCTCCTCAGGATATGGATCCGATCCCCAAGAAGCTTTTCATCTAAGTGGATGGATAAGCCTCACCTAAGAAACCACACACTAGAAGCAGCACTGACAAGAGATGTTCTGCTGAAAGCAAAGGCAGGAAGGAGGGAAGATAACGTTGCAGTGGGTTTAAGGACCGCAAGGAGATAAGGCTTGCTTGCCAGGGGAGGCCTGGAAATGGAAGGCGGGTCTCTATTGTGATCAGTTCTGGATGCCATACTAAAGAGAATGGGTTTTCTCTTCCAGGCACTAAGGGATCTTTGCAGGTCTGTGAGCAGGAGAAAGTAACAGAGAGCAGCGACTGAGGACAATGAGTTTGGTGTAAACT
This sequence comes from Cynocephalus volans, assembly GCF_027409185.1. Lineage (NCBI taxonomy): Eukaryota > Metazoa > Chordata > Mammalia > Dermoptera > Cynocephalidae > Cynocephalus > Cynocephalus volans. The sequence goes on from NC_084467.1 coordinate 19,966,813, forward strand.
ACTAGTTCCTCCTTGGGATGGGTGTTGGTTAAGGGTGGGTAATCACAGGGCAGAGAGAGGTCTATGTGTCCCAGAACAAAATAAAATGACATGTACTTCTTGGGAAGTGTTTAAAATGTGCTAGAACGGCCGGCCTGTGTCTCACTCGGGAGAGTGCGGTGCTGATAACACCAAGGCCACGGGTTCGGATCCCATATAGGGATGGCCGGTTGGCTCACTTGGGAGAGTGCGGTGCTGACAACACCAAGTCAAGGGTTAAGATCCCCTTACCAGTCATCTTTTAAAAAATAAAAATAAAAATAAAAAAATAAAATGTGCTAGAAGAGTAACTACCCCACTGGTGTTGAGGGTTTAAGCTCGTAAAGCACACTTGATAAGGACATTCTGCAACCGTCAGAAATATTTACGAAGGATGCACAATAATGTATAAAAATGCTTATGTTAAATAAAGAACAGGATACAAAATTGAGTAGTATGACCACTAATCTATTTAATAGTAACAGTAATAATAATATCATCCATGGTGGGGGGAAGGATTGGGGGAAAAACACAATAAAATGATAACTGTGTGTTAAATGAAAATAACCCATGTTTTTTTTCCCCCACTCCGGCTATTTTTCTACATTTTTCCCAGGTTTATCTAATGATACATTCTTTTTCTTTCTGTTTTAAAAAAATCTTAGCTGTGTTTTCTTTCTTTCTTTCTTTTTTTTAAAGATGACCGGTAAGGGGATCTTAACCCTTGACTTGGTGTTGTCAGCACCACGCTCTCCCGAGGGAGAGACCCGGCCATCCCTATACAGGGATCCAAACCCATGGCCTCGGTGTTATCAGCACCACACTCTCCCGAGTGAGCCACGGGCCGGCCCTTAGCTGTGTTTTCTAATTCTTATTTTGCCGCACCGACGTGGCAAGGGAGTTATGAGGGGTAAATGAGCAAATAGACGCAAATTACCCAGCACGGTGCCTGGCACAAAATCAGCACTCAATGAATGTTGAGAGAAGGGTCGATGGCCCGGCGTCCCCACCTCCAGGGAGCCCAGCCGAAGTCCGGACCCCGCCCGGGGGCAGACATGCCCCTGAGGCCGATGCCCTCCCGGTCCCGCGAGTCTGTTCCCGCGGAGCCCAGCCCAGTCTGCGGAAGTGGGGCTCCGGCCGGGCCGCGCCGCCCCGCACAACCACGGCCGCTTCGCGCGACGTCGCGCACACCCACGGTGCGGCCCCGTGACGCAGCCCGTGGGGCGGGACCGCGGCGACCCCGCCCCACGCCTCCTCCGATTGGTCGTCGCGCTGTCACCACGTCGCGGGAAGCTGGCGGGGTGCGTGTGTGTATGTATGTGTGGGTTTGCTTTGTCATTCGTACCCCCGTCGCGCGCTGACGCGGCTGGCCTGGCGGAGCGCCCCAGCGTCCGCAGGAAGGGCCCCGGCGCTCGCTGCTCCCGGGATGCTACCTTACATAATGACACCACGACGGAAGCACATGTCAGCGCAGAAACCCCACATGCCGCAAACCCGGGCCTCCTGATTTTATGCATTGCTAGACGGGAGCCTAAGATGCCGTACAGCATGGTATGCTCTAGTCTGGATTACAATACAATGAAAGGCAATCCAATAACAGCGAAGCATACCTTCGCAACAAGACATAATATAGGATGTTATATTTATAGGGCCTATTTATAAGCCCCTATTTAAGTCTTTTCTGATAGGTCCAGCCACGGGCCCAGACACCATAATGATTGGTGCATCCTTCTGTCCTTCAAACAGGCGGGTTCTAGAGTCCGTTTTGCCTCAGCGAGCCCTAGGATTGGCCAGCAGCGGCGTAGCGGCGCCTTCGATTGGTCCCCCAGGCCGTCCGTCGGAGCCTGGGAGGCGGGGCAGGCGGCTGGCTGCTGCTGGGCGGGCGGGCCCCGGAATTGTCATTTCTTTGTTTCCGAAGGCGGAGGAGGCTCTGAGCACCCCCACCCCGTGCCACCCCCTCCCCACGGGTGCTGGCTCCATGTCTGTGTGACCGGCCCCAGGGGTAGAGTCCAGGCCCAACGCGGGGCGGGCCGGCGGCGGCGGCGGCTGAGGTGAGATACGGCGGCGGCGCGGGCACCCGGCCCCCCAGCAGGAGGATGAAACGGCGGAACGCCGACTGCAGTAAGCTCCGCCGCCCCCTAAAGCGGAACCGGATCACCGAGGGCATCTATGGCAGGTGAGCGGCCGCGCCCCTCCTCCGCCAGGCAGGGGCCCCCTGGTCCCCTGGTCCCCTGGTCCCCGGCCCGCTCTGGAGGGGCCCGGCCCCGTTATGTAACCCAGACTAGGCCGCACGCCCGCGCCGGGGGCTCTCCTGGGGAGCGCTGCCTGGGGAGCCGCTGGCCGGCTCGCCGGGGGTCCGCCCCGGGGGCGCGGGGCGTGGCGAGGGCCTGCCCGGCCCGGCGGGGAGGGCGCGGCGGGCGCGGACTGAGGGAGCCGCCGCGCCGCCGTTGGGAGCGCCCGGGCTCGCCGGGGGGAGGGGCGGCGAACCCCTCCCCGCCCGGCGCCGCCGGGACCCAAGGGTTACTCCCAGGCCCCCCGGCTGACCTCCACTGGCCCTGGAGCCCCGCTCTGGCCAGAGAGTTTGCCGGCCTGAGCCGGGAGGCGCGTGGACCGTACGCACGGGGAGAGGGCAAGGCTGACAAAGTTGAGAGCAGACGTGGCCCCTCGGTCCGCCGGGCTTCTGGCAGACTGGACCGGAGCCACGCCGCCCCTACTTTCGCCTTCTGCTTCCCATGTGGGATCTCGAACTGGCACCGAGGCTGGAACTCATACCCCCAAATCATGCCCTGTGGTCCCGCTCCAGACTCGGAAGGGGCTGATGATCAGTTTTTCAGCAAACGTTATTTTGACAATTTCAAACATATTTTTCTTCGAACCTTTTAAAAGGAATTTTCTCTAAACTCTTTTTTTTCTTTTCCTCCGAAAGAAAAGCAAGGTCTCTTTAAATAGAAGTTGAATTCAGTCCTGAGGGAGAGGACAACAGGTTCATGGGGCAACTTAGTGACTCTCATAGCTTCTCCAAGCCCAATTTGTGTAGACTTATTTTCTGTTTCTTTTCAGAGTGTTAATGCTAAATTGTACTTGCCTTAATAAAGAAACAATTTTAGTGGAGAAGTAATTAGTTTACAAAGGAAAATTCTCAGCATGTGGATATAGGCTTAATTGAATCCTCATGGTGTTTTTACAATCTGGCTCTTCTGGCTGTTCGACTTAGAGAAATATGTGAGGTAGCTGCTGACACCCAAGTTGTCTTAACATAACTGTACACCTTGCACATGCTCTTGTTTACACTTGTGGAATGATTGCTTTCCACAAGCAGCTGACTGACGTAAACACTGGGAGTTTTCTTTACTTAAAATTTAAAAGCATTAAGAAGTCAAAGTAAAAAGTTCTTGGATATATCCTTGTGTAATGAGGCATAGATCATAGGAATAATTCATTCATTCAACAAATATATATATATACTGTGTGCAAGGCACTATTTTAGCCAGTAAGGACACAGCAGTGAGTACAGCAGACCGAAATGCAAACCTGACCATTTTAACTAAAACTGTAAAAGCAAAAACATTTTTTCCTACAGGTTTAATGGAAAGGTCTCTTCAGTTCATGTTACACACACTATAAATTCTTGAATTAAGAAAGACTTTTTTCCCCTGGCTATTGAAAAATATTTGAACAACTTAACATTAATAGTGACACAAGAATAGAAAAAGCATATTAAACAGAGTTGGTAGATTTAGGACAGCTGTGGCATTTGACTGGCTGCTACTTACAGTAACATGAGATGATGTACCTCCATTTAAGCAAGAAGATTGAGAGTCCTCTATTGTTTACATATTGTGTATTTCAACTTCTCTTTGTATTTAAACAAATGCACCCAGTTTCCTACTTGTACTGTAGTAGCCACTCAATCAGTGTGAATAAGTGTGAAGAAGTGAATTTGTTGTCTAATGAAGATCTGTTATTTTACTGATGGCTTTGGAATTTGAATTTTCTTACCCTAAAGTTTAATAGTAAATACCATATGCCAATTGCTCAGATTTTATCTGTAAAATTTAAAAATACTAGCAATGCTTCAGCTCTTAAATCTGTTTGCTCTCCTTTGGCATTATTTAAATGTTAATAGAAGACCTAAATATATTTCTACCTGTCTTTCCTGGTTGGAGCATCATATATTAAATAAGCATTTCAATGCACTTATCTGTTTCTTAGTTTATATTATGGAGTATTGGACTGAAGAACAAGATTATATATATTTTTTGCAATTCTGTTCTATAAGAGAGATTTAGAAATTTTCCAGTTATTTCTGAAGCGAACAGAACGAGGGGACTACTTATAAATTAGGACATTTGAGGATTCATGAATATCAAATTTCTGTTGATCATCAAATTTAAGTCTATACTAAATTGTTTTTCACACCATCTATTACCCATTTTATTTCTCAACATCTGGCCAATTTTGGTCTCATTAAACAGAGAGCTTTGTGTTTTTTGTGTTTTTTTTTTTTTGGTGGCTGGCTGGTACGGGGATCTGAACCCATGATCTTGGTTTTAGAAGGCTGTGCAACTGAGCTAATCAGCCAGCCCCCCCCCTTTTTTTCCCTGAGGCTGTGTTGACAATTTTGATAACCACTGTCTACTGTTTCATAGCCTTACCTTTCATAGACTTATTGTTTTCATGTTCTCAGTCTGTACAACTTTCCAAGCCTTGGCATAGGAAGGAGGCAGTTGTGGTGAAGAGAGCACTGGACTTACAGGAATCAGGAGACCCAAGTTTAGACTGAAAACCCCAGTCTGCCACTTTGGACATGCAGGGTATCCACAGCTTTGAGCACCAATTCTCCCAGCTGTCAAATGAGTTTTGAGGACTAAGGGAGATATGTATAGTTGTGAAACTCTATAAATTCTAGCATGGTATACAAGTCATGGTAAATAGTATTTACCATGTTGTTGCTATCACAGTTTAACATACGTGGTTTATTCTTTAAGGAGGCGGGAAAGACTATAAGATTTGGTGCAACTGTAAACAAAAATTGAGTAGTCAAAACAAAGGGTTAGTTGCTGCTTGGTCTTGCTTAAAACAATCCTGTTGCTGAAACATTTTTAGTCATGGGCTCCAATCCAACAACTGTTACTGAGGTGATTGTCAAATGATATTATTTATTGTCAGTATCATGGCTGTGTTATGTGCACTTATATATATATGCCCACTTATATATATGCCCGTTGTTTGAAAATTGAAACATGCTGTAGAATTGTTATTCCAGTTAAACTAGTAATCAAGAATTAGAGAAAGGAAACCAGAAAGGTGGTGATCTTTTCTATTATTAAGGGCTAAAATTCAGTGTAATTTTTTAAAAGTCTGAGCTAACACAGAACCTGACAGAGTAGGCATTCAGTGTTCAATAAATGTTGAGTGAATAAATTAATAAATAAATTTATATAAGCTAGTTCATTCTCTTACATTGTTCAGGAAGTCTTGGAGGATACAGGATAAGACATGGTTCCTTGTCTTCAAGGAGTTTATAGTCTAGTAGGCCATAGTAATACCCTCTTAAATTGGTACAGTGGTTTAGAGGTTCTCAAGAATTTTTAGTTCTATTCAAGTAAAAATATTTCCATTGAACTAAATTTTACCTTAGTTCACCTGATAACATTAACAGCTATATTTTGCCCTGTGCTATTTTATGTTGAAGTAGACAGTTGCCACTAAGTGAGGGAGTATTTTCTAACTCAAATGAGATAGATGTGAAAGTACTTTGAAAATTATGAAAATAATTTGTTAATAAAAGAAAGTAAAATGAAAAATCTATTACATTTTTGAAGTCTCCGGATTTTCAGGCAGTGGTGCTCTCCCTGTATCTGCCTTCACACACATGCGCCAGACATTCCCAACAGTAATACCTCATTGCAGGTGGTGATTCCCCAGGTGAGGTGGGGTTGGGGTGCTATGTAGTTTTTAAAAGCCTTAAGGGGATTCTGTGTAGTTCATCCCCACCTCTCACCCTGCCATACTCCCCATGCCCTTCCCCCTGAGAATTACTGACTTTATAATAGGAAGATAAGGAGATAAGTTTTGGTAAGTAGAAGATGGAGGCAGAAACATTTATATTTAAAGTATATTCCAAGTCTCTCCAGTTAAAATTGTTACTTATACAAATAAGTACTATATAATAAGAATTTTAAGTAAGGTGTGTGTTTTAAGCTCTGGGAAACAATTTTTATATTTGTTACTGGCGGTTGAAGGAAGCACCCCTTCATTGTGAATTTATGAGTACTTCCTGTCTTCCTGTGCTGGATTCTGCTTATAGTGTTGCCTGAAGCTTAGGCGGTGCAGTACTGTTTCTGACTTACAGCTTAATGCTTTAAAACTAGGACTAAGGACTCAGACAGCCCTCGTGTATATGGTACCTTTTCCATCTTTATTTCAGAGAGGAGTTCGATCTTTGTAGCTCCTCGGAGATGACTTTTTTTTTTTTTAAAGATGACCGGTAAGGGGATCTTAACCCTTGACTTGGTGTTGTCAGCACCACACTCTCCCGAGTGAGCCGTGGGCCGGCCCTGGAAGCGACTGTTTTAAATGACCAAATTTTACATCCTTCTCAGCTTCCCAATTTCCTTTTACAGACCCTTGTCTAGATAATCTGGTCTCTACCGATTTCACTGACTGCTTTTCCTGCTTCCTTAATGACATTTTCTAAGCCTGGTTTTAGACTCCTTTGGGCGATGCTTATTAAAGTTGCTGGAGGCTTGCATGACCCTTGGCTGCCTTGATTGTACATGTGTTCTGCAACTGAAACCCCAGATACCAGTGTTGCAACCTCATAGCCTAAGAGCATTGCAGTAATCTTGGTAGGCTTTAGCTTCAACAGCACTGGATCTGACATGAAAGTGATAGATTCTGTATTGTTTTAGGGGAAGATTGGGAAGGAGGTGAGTATAATGGAGAAATTGAAAGGTTTTCACTAACCTATGCAGTGAAGTGTTTAGCTAAACCCTTATATCTGTGGTTTCCACCAAATACATTTTAAAGATCTGCCCCACTGGAGTGTTGCATTTAATTTAGTGTACTACCTTTAAAAAAAGTAATTTCCTCCAACTTTCATTATGATTCTTCTTGTCTGAGCAGTCTTGGCAGTTTAGTTCCATTAGGGGTTTTGAAAATCCCTTTAAATTGTTGCTGCTGGGTTGAGGGGAAAAGGAGAGAACATGATCCATTCATTTCAGATTATTTCCCTAAAACCTTCCTGTTTTATCAATGATATTCTTTTTTTTTCTTCACATTGATTCCTCACAGTCTTTCTTGAATCTCACTAGATTTGGAGATTGATTTTTATTTATTTATTTATTTATTTATTTATTTATTTATTTTTTATTTTGTCGATATACATTGTGGCTGATTATTGCTCCCCATCACCAAAACCTCCCTCCCTTCTCCCTCCCCCCCAACAATGTCCTTTCTGTTTGCTTGTCATATGAACTTCAAATAATTGTGGTTGTTATATCTTCTTCCCCCCCCCCTTTTTTTTTTGTGTGTGTGTGTATGTGTGTGTGTGTGTGTGTGTGTGAATTTATATATTAATTTTTAGCTCCCACCAATAAGTGAGAACATGTGGTATTTCTCTTTCTGTGCCTGACTTGTTTCACTTAATATAATTCTCTCAAGGTCCATCCATGTTGTTGCAAATGGCAGTATTTCATTCGTTTTTATAGCTGAGTAGTATTCCATTGTGTAGATGTACCACATTTTCTGTATCCACTCATCTGATGATGGACATTTGGGCTGGTTCCAACTCTTGGCTATTGTAAAGAATGCTGAGATAAACATTGGGGAACAGGTATACCTTATACTTGATGATTTCCATTCCTCTGGGTATATTCCCAACAGTGGGATAGGAGATTGATTTTAACGGTAGGCATTTTAACTTTTATTTTCACTTTCTTACTAGTTTTTTGTCTGTATATCATGAACCCAATTCATGTTCTGTAAGCAGTTACATTTCCAGAGTCTTTCTTTGTCCATTTCTCCAGATCTCCCCACTGATGTTATCCCTTTGAGGTTTTATGTGTATATATGTGTATTTTGTTTTGTCATTTTCTTGACTAGCATCTCATGGAGTATGGAGGGTAGATAGGAATTTCACATAGTTAAGTGAAATAATGTAATTGTGTTACTTGTCTTTATAAAATTTAGTGTGCTCTTCAAATATACTGATTACTTTATTCTCTAGGCTTACTAGATTTGGGCATAATTATTTTACTTGGATCTTTTTCAAGAATTAGGTCCAGAAGAAAAATAAGTTGGCTGCCCAACAAGCTGCATAAGTAAAATGGCACATACCAACCATAGAAACACATATCCTCTGCTAGATGTTTTTTCCATTGTGGATTTCTTTAAATACTTAAGAAGTGACTACTTCCTCAAGATCTCTCACCTTCATGCATATGCATCCTGGCAGTGGAAACTTTTAAAAAATTTAATCAACTGTTAAAGAATATTCTTTGAGGCTTTATTTCTTAAATTTGACGTTTAACTTAACTGACATTAAATTGGTCTCAACTCATCAGCCTTCCAAGATACCTGTCATCCTCCAGCCTTTGAAGCCCTTTCATAGCACTAATCTTTATTTCTTTATATTTTTTCTCTGCTGCCCTTAAGGACGAAATAAGTCATGGGATTGTGACATCAGAAATATATATATTTTTTACGTCAGAAGCAATTTATCCCTCACCCCATCTGCCCTGTTGCCTTTTCTTTTTTAGAGGTTTTGCATTTAGTTGATTGAGATGGTACAACTAGTCCACTTTAGGTATATCATCTGTATCAATGATGCATTTGAGCTATTTGGAATCTGTTTCCTGCCCAACCTAGAGGACGCAGCTAGAAATAGTCTCACTCTGTTTTTAAATTATGTTATTACATTGTTCATCTTCAAAACTCTTTTAAAAACCAAATTAGTGGCTCAGTACTAAAGTCAGTACTTTGTCTGTCTTGTAGCAAGGGCACTGGAACACTAGAGAAAATAAATTCCGGGCCGAGCCCGTGGCGCACTTGGTAGAGTGCTGCGCTGGGAGCGCGGCGACGCTCCCGCCGCGGGTTCGGATCCTATATAGGACTGACCGGTGCACTCACTGGCTGAGTGCCGGTCATGAAAAAACGACAAAAAAATAAATAAATAAATAAAAAATAAATGCCAAGTTCATGAACAAAACAAGAATTCCTGTCTCAGATGAGAAAAATACTGAGGCTTGAGTCTTTCTCAGATGTAATAAGAATTCTTTTCTTGTCTTTTTCTACACTTAATGAGCTATTCCTCATAGTTTGTTGTGTTTCTGAGTTTATTAAAATGAGTTCAATCTTTTTATTTTTAAATTACATGTTTCTCTATTACAATGACCATTTTAGCAGTGTGAATATTGTTGGAATGAAGACTTGAGTAGTCCCATCTTTTGTGCCATAGTTATTTCCTTAAAGAACATTTCACTTTAAATTTTTTTTCTGTAGAGCTTCATAGTGTGTTTATAAATTAAGTTTATAAATTGATAGTTTATGAATTAAGATACTGACAGTTTATTCTTTCATAAAGTACATCTGCTGATTTTATTTAAAACTTGGTTCTCTTGGAGAATTAAAGAATTATATAACTTGAATATGTGTGTAGGAAGGGGTATGAAGAAAGAAAATAATATTTAGTGACCCCCTAACATAAGATGAGAAAATCAAGTGTGGTAGATAAGCATATAGGCTTTGGAATCATATGAACTTGAGTTCAAATTCTGCTCTGACACTAGTGTGATCTTAAGCAAGTCATTGACTCATTCTAACCATCAGTTTTCTCATCTGTAAAATGAGGATAATACTCTATCACGTACTTTATAGGGTCCTTATAAAAATAATTAAAATGTCACATAAAACACTTAGCTCAAAAAGTTGTTTGCTGTTGTTACTATGTACTACTATGATATTATATTTTTAACCTTCATTATCTTTTTTTAGTCCCAGTAAAAATATTAGCTTCTGTTTCTCAGGTGAGGAAACTGAGGTTGCAGGAGGTTTAGTTACTTGATAGAGATCCATATCTAACTCCAAAGTCCACTCTCTTTGTGTAGTGTCGTTTTATCCTTTCTGAATGGTGCTTATATGTAATAATTTATATGATTCTCTCAAACTCTCCACTACATGTAGGGCAAGTGTCATTATCTTCATTTTCCAGATGAAGCAGTAGGTATTATGAGTGTTTTGCCCAAGGCCATTAACCTTTTTTCCTCTTCAAAATAGGAATCTCTCCTCTATTAAGTAAAAATATCAGTATAGACATGACAACTTAATGCACATATGAGCCTGGACCAGGATTGATCTATCAGTCAATCAATCAATCTATTTGTAACTGCCAAGGACAACAGTGAGATAATTACTGAAATTTGAATAAGGTCTATAGATTAGATAATAGTACTATATTAATGTTCATTTCCCGATTTTGATAATTGTACTATGGTTATAGAAGAGAATGTCCTTGTTTGGGGAACATTTGGAATAAAGGGACATAATGTCTACAACTTATTTTTCGATGGCTCAAGAATAAAATATTATACATAAATATAGGGAGAGAATGATAACAGAAACTTGATAAAATGTTTTATTGTTTGTGGAATCTGGGTGAAAGGTATAAGGGAAATCTTCGTACTATTTTTGCAACTTTCCTGTAAGTATAAAATTATTTCAAAATGAAAATTTAAAAAGAAGTAACACATGCTTGTTATAAAAAAAATTAAAGCACTATGACAATGTGTAAGAATAATGTAAAAGCCCTTAATAGTCCTGCCCTGGGATGATTGCTATTATATAACTTATAAATATAGTTCCTTCTTTTTTCTGGGTGTTATCAGCACCGCACTCTACCGAGTGAGCCACGGGCCGGCCTCATGTTCACTTCTTTATATAAAGTTTTTTGTTTTTTTTTTTTAAAGATGACTGGTAAGGGGATCTTAACCCTTGAGTTGGTGTTGTCAGCACCACACTCACCCAGTGAGCTAACCGGCCATCCCTATATGGGATCCAAACCCGTGGCCTTGGTGTTATCAGCACCACACTCTCTCAAGTGAGCCACGGGCCAGCCCTTTATATAGAGATTTACCTTATTCATTTTAGCAGCAACACAAGGTTCCATGTAGAATTCACACCGTTCCCTCTGTGTTCTCCTAACTTCTCTTTCTGTGCTCTTTCAATAGTGGCCTGCAGCTTATTCACTGTTCCTCAGGTTTCTTTCCTATAAAAGGCAGTAACTGCCCTGCCTACTTCACAGTTGTGAGGATAAAATGAGATAATTAATATGAAAGCTTTTGGAAGTTACAAGTGTGATATAAATGTAAAGTGTGATTAAGTAAGTTATTACTGAATGATACAAAGCATAACACTTGATTCATTTATGAAATGAATTACTAATGTTTACATAATGTTAACAATTTTTTTTAGGACCTGTGAGTTGCTTTTTTTCTCCTATTTTGCTTCTTCACCCCTCCTCATTCCAAACCCCATTGACTCAACCCTATGTTTTCTTGTTGTTGTTGTTTTTGTTTGTTTTTTCTTTTGATGGCTGGCTGGTACCGGGATTTGAACCCTTCACCTTGGTGTTATCAGTACCATGCTGTAACCAAGAGAGCTGACTGACCAGCCCTACACTATTAAAAGTGTTTTTGAAGCAGAAATTCTAAAACTCTAAACTCTCTAATTGCATTAGGTTACCATACCTGCCCTTGGTATCTCTGGTCTATATAATCCTTTATAAAAATAATATACCACAAAATGCTTAAAAGCTTTTTTAGTGATTTCCATTCTAGGTTTTGGGTTTTTTTTCTTTTAAATTGGGCATAGTTCACACTGTTAGATTTGTGTAGATTGCAGTGGTTGTGCATGTATATATGTGTGAGTCTCTGTGTGTGTGTATATAATTGACTCTAGAAAGGTTCCCTTTGCAGTCTGCAGGAGGCCTAGAATAGAGAAGAGAAATGTGGAACAGCTTGGGTTTTCTCATCCTGCTCCCCTTTTCTGGATTTTACACATGGACGAACTTGCAGAATGCAGCAGTGGTTCCAGGCCATTTTATCTTGAAGCCCACACACAACTTTCTGTAGTCTAGCATTTCTCAAAGTTTTTTGTCTCAGGACCTCTTTACACTCTGAAAAATGATTGAGAATCAAAAAGAGCTTTGGTTTGGGGCCGGCCCGTGGCTCACTTGAGAGAGTGTGGTGCTGATAACACCAAGGCCATGGGTTCGGATCCCATATACGGATGGCTGGTTAGCTCACTGGGTGAGCGTGGTGCTGACAACACCAAGTCAAGGGTTAAGATCCCCTTACCGGTCATCTTTTAAAAACAAAAATTAAATAAGTAAATAAATAAATAAATAAAAGTTCTTTGGTTTATATGGGTTATATTTACCAATTTTACTGTATTAGAAATTAAAAATGAGAAAAATTTAAAACATTTATTAATATGTTTAAAAATAACAATAAGCCAATGAGAAGAACGGTTTTGCATTTTTGTATATCTCTTTAATATTTGGCTTAATAGAAGATACTTTGAGAATCACTGCTGTATTCAGAACCAGTGGCAGGTAGGCCAAACGGGGTGATAGTCTGGCACCCAGAGCAAAGCTTATTGGATTCATTTCTTCCTAGTGAAGAACAGTCAGAACAGATTGGGAGCAGGTGCATGGTGACCCTTCAGGCAGGAGCTATGTTTGTTAGTTACCTTTGTCCATGTTGCTTTGTTCAGACAGCCTTCCTAGTCACCTGTGCGTCTTCTCTTCCTCTGTCTTCATTGTGAGTGTGTACTTTGATAAAAGCCCTACTGTCAGTCCTAAACATCTTTCTGCATTACAGGTCATTCATTCAACAAATATTGGTTGGGAAAAAAAAATTGCTAAGCTCCTGCATCATGCAAGGTGCTGTGCTGGGCACTGAGGAGATAAAGAGGGGAACATAATGGGTAGCTTCTTTGTTCTTGTGGACTTTACATCCAAACAACTAATTACACAAAATACTATTTAGTTATAATTGTAATTATAATACAGGATGATATGGGAGTGTATAATGGGGTCCTAGTCTTTATTTTGGGGTCCAGGGGGCTTTTTTTTGAGGAAATGAGGCTCATGCTATGTGCTGAAGGATGAGTAGCAATGGGAGTGCTTTGTTTAATTTTAATTGTACTTAGATAAGGATTTTCTCTGTGACTAAGAAATGTAGAAAAATGGGAGAACTAACCTTGAGCAGTTTAAATGTTCCCACTTGAGGGAAGGACAGTCAACAGTTTAGCAATAAGTACTGATGATCTGATTAGAATATTGTCTTCTTTCTGAGACATCATGGAATTCAGTGGAAGTTCCATGATGATGAGAATTTTATACTATAGACCGGTGCTTCTCAAATTTTAATGTATGCACAGATGGTATAGGGAATTGGTTAAAACATAGACTTAGATTAAATAGGTCTGGGGTGGGCCCTGAAATTCTGCTTTTCTGAAAAGCTCATATCTGATGCTGATTCTGCTGGTCCACAGACCATACTTTGAGTAGCAAGGCTGTAATTACAAATAGCTAATGTGAGGCTTCAGCAGGAGGACAAGCCAGATAAGGGGCTGGATGAATATTCTAGAGGTGATGTCCAATAGGGAGAGGTATTGGATAACAAAGACAAAGCAGTTTGATGTAGGTAGTATCATACCGCATACTGAATGCTAAAGGTGATTTACAGTTGCCATTACCAAGAGGACAGGAATGCCAGGATTGAGATAGATGGCTACTAGCACAGCCAGTGAAATATTCCACAGACTCATTTCTGTGGCAAGGACGAAGTGAACTAAATGGCCATTAGTCTGCCTAGAGAAAAGGTCAGGTACTGAGGATTGATGGCCACCCCATGGTAATTAGGTGGGCTCCAGAAAATGATCTAGGTGACAAGCAGCTAGAAATACTAGAGAGAAGGTGCACTTTACTTGGAAAGAGAAGAATGTTCAATAGTACTTCTCATTAATCATAGATACTTAATCCATAGCTGTAGAATATGGCTAAAAGGATTCAGGTAAAAATGGTTGAAAATGGCAAGGGTAGAAAAAGAATGGGAAAAAAATGTTATAGTTAATATCCACTTTGGAAGAATCACCACCATTAAGGGTAATACTTGCATATGCCTTTTCTTTATTTCATTGGCATCCATAATAGAAGCTTACAGGACTGTGTGCCCTTGTTTCAATGTATTATTTTGGAAAATATCTCTTTGTTGCAATTATGTTTTAAAATTTTGTTCAGGATATTTTATAGTTATTAGCAAATTTATTTAGATCAGGGAATCACAGTAACATCAGGTTAACTATCAGTCATATAATGAACTGTGTGTATAAAGGTATTTTATATTTAATCATATTTTATTCATGGTTTAAAAGAAATATTTTGGAATGCCATAATGGCTTAAATTCCTGTCTAGTTTTCTCCCTCTTTGGAATGTCATCTCTTTGGATTTGGCAAAATCTTATGACCTTAAGAATGTGGAAGTAGAGTAATTAGTTAGGGTTTCTACACTGATGAGCAGTCATTTTAGGTTTCTTGTGTTTTAACTTTTGTATATGTATCTACAGAAGGATAATAGGCCTGGTTTACTGATATAGAGGACTGAGTGAACATTGAATCAGGCAGCTGTCTTAAACTTTCTAAAACACAAGATTGAAATGACTCAATAGAATTTGAGATTAGTCCTAGAGAAAATCAACTTTGTTAATTAGGTCATCTCTTTTGATTTTAGAGGCAGGCCCACCTCAAACGGGAGCCTGAAGAAAGCTGAGGGTATAGCATATGTTTGTAAAAGATCAAGTTAGCTTAGATATCTGTACTTATAAACTGTGACTCACTAAGAATTGGGTGTCAAAGAACATCAAAGGTGTGAAAGCAGTTTCTTGAAAAGAAACGAAATGTATTAAAAGGACCTCCCCCCAAGTTACAGATTTGAAAAAGAATAGTCACTAACAAAGATAATCATTCCTGTATTGTCTTAGGTTTAAATGATTGAGTTATTAAAAAGTTTTCAACAGGCTGCTCTTCTTTGGATAATGCTATCTAAACAGTGAATGTTGCCAGGTAGACTGGGATCTTGCTATGCCTTGGGGGCATTTTGGGCAGAGAGCAGTTGGTAATACTGTACCTTCCTCACCTGGGAAATGGTAATGACTAGACATGATGAAGTACCCATCATGTCTCAGTCAGCTGCATTCCAAAGACAGCCCCATGGGAAAAAGGATTAATCAGAAAAATAATTGTATTTCCATGCCATGTTTTAAATGCCTTAAAAACATGGCCAAGAAGCTGTTATTCCTTCTTCAAACCTAGAAGCAATTCTGGACACAAGAAAGAAACCTTTTAGTTTTAAGGTCAAACAGCTTGGAAATCTAGTTTCAAACTAGATTTGTGCTCCCAGATACCTGCATGACTCAGTTGTTCCTTCTAATAAAATGTGCATTGCTTTCCACTGAGTCAGTTGTGGATTTAATGAGTAAGAATGAGAATGAGGGCTGTGTCCTCATCTGGCCAACAGGACTCTAGTGAAATGAAACTAAAAGGTGGGACTTGGGATTCAAGATTGTGTTCTTTTGGTTTGCTTTGAGTTCCTTGATTTTACAGCAGACCTCTTAATAGAAACTTACTATCAAACCCGGAGATGTTCTAAGAATTTAAATTGACCCAAGATGACATATTATGTATCACTATGAATACCGTATTATTGAGGGTCAAATGTGTCTACTCTTGACATCTTTTACCTATATGGCTTCAAAGGGCACAGAAGGAATCCTCAATGCTGAGTCCTGCTTTTTTTTTTTTCCTGCCTAGGTGATAAGTCTTTTTGTATCTTATTGAAATATATTTCAAAATGCTTTATTAAAATCTTGATTTTGTTGTTTGTGTTTCTTCAAATAGCTAATTTGGTCACATAAATATTGGAATGTTTGTATTACAAAACGCCATGTAAGGCTGTATCCCAAGTTAAAGTGAATTTTAGATATTTCCAATCTATGTATTTTACAAAACCTTCTTTTTTTGGTGGCTGGCCAGTATGGGATCTGAATTCTTGACCTTTGTGGTGTTACCAACACTGTACTCCAGCCAACTTAGCTAATCGGCCAGCCAGAAAACCTTTTTTTAATACCTAAATTTGATGCACTTCAGAATCAGCAGGATTAGAGACATAGAAATAGAGACTTATTAATAGGTAGAATCTAAAGGCTTCTATTATACATTATGCAACTGATGAACTGGAAAACAGACTTTTAGATTGTATGAAAAAATAATTTTTTATCCACGTTCTTACCTTGATCTACTGCAGTGGTTAGATATGTGTCCTAACTGGTTTGTGAAAGTGTGTTTCTATTTAACTTCAGTCCAGAGGGAACTGGATTTATTTACATTTCAGCTAGAACACGGCTTGGATGCGTAAGGATTTTTTCCTTTAATGTACATTTTTGTGCCCTTGCAGCCCTTGGTGGTAGTTGGCATTGGCTCCCTAAGTTAGTTTCTATTTTGGGAAATTATTTAGTTTTTGTTTGGTTAATGCAGATGAATACTATATAGAGAGGCAAGAGGAAAAAGGAGAAAAAAGACGGAATTCTTCAAGTATAGGGGGATGTTCATCAAGAATTTCAAAGAGTCTTCAAACAGATGTAGAGGGGTGGGAAAACAGCAAATTTGAAGGCTTTCAACTGTGACATTTTCTTCTAATGAAGAACAGCTTGAAAGCTGTAGTTTTGAGAGTGTTGCAGTATTTTGAAGTCAGACACTTAGCACATTTTTAAAATAGTGGTATGATTTAAATGTTTTTTCCATCTTAAATGGAATTAAGCATCTTCGGCCATCATCTTATCTTGAGAGTTGTGGGTTTCAGAATGAACACAGAGCTTTTAAAATTCAGATGTACCAAGGTCAATGGTTGGGATCCCCATACCAGCCAGCCACCAAACAATAATAATAAGTAAAATAATAAAATTCAGATGGGCCACAGCAGCATCTCTTTTTGTTCTTTATCTCCATTGTTTTCATGGTATATGAAGTTGTTTTTTTTTTTTTTTTTTTTGTCTCTTTTAGACAGAAATAATGCATTGTCTATTTTTAATTCTTCACAAATGACCTTAAATTAATTATTTATTTTTATATTTTGCAGTACATTTTTATACCTGAAATTCCTGGTAGTGTGGGCACTTGTCCTCCTGGCAGATTTTGTCCTGGAGTTCAGATTTGAATACCTGTGGCCATTCTGGCTTTTCATCAGAAGCGTGTATGATTCCTTCAGGTACCAGGGACTGGTATGTTTACTAATACATGCTTTCCATGTATGAGGGATTTAATTACCCTTCTAAGAAAATCTTGAATAGATGATAGTGAACTGTTTAAAGTAGATTTTATTAGCAATACTTAGGTGACAGTATTGGGATGAACTAATAAGGTCTGTGGACTAAAACTGGCCTCTTAAGACTATTTTGTCTAAATCCTCTGATCAAATTGTTATATTTCCTCCTCTCCCATTCCAATGAAAAGAAGGGGGTTGGGGTGGGGGCAAGACTTCAGTAGGGAGACCAAGTAGTAGAGGAAGCAATAATTGCCCAGTCCTGCTCTGAAGTGTATCCAGAGCCCCTGTTACTATGTTAGTGATTGCATTAGAGTTAGAGCAGTGGTTCTCAAACTTTTTGGTCTCAGGACCCCTTTCCACTCTTGAAAATTATTGAGGACTCCAAACAGCTTGTGTTAATATGGGTTGCATCTATCCATACTTACTATATTAGAAATTAAAACTGAGAAAAAATTTAAATACGTACGTATTCTCTTTAGTGTCTGGCTCAATAAAAGACAGCTAGATTCTCACATCTGCTTTTGCACTTAGTCTTTTGCAGTGTCATGTCATGCAACTTCTAGAAAATTACACCATGCTCATGAGTGAATGAGTGTTGAAAAGGCAGATAACATCTTAGTATTATTATGAAAATAGTTTTGAAGACCCCCACCCGCACCACTCCCCCACCACCCAGACAGCATTTTGAGAACTGCTAGGTTAGAGCAAGGGCATAGGCCTGGGGTGGTTCCCTTGGTTTGTGTGTTAATTCTATTGTATTCCATGGCCACATCTTATAACTTTTCCACCCAGGCCTGGTGCTTTGATCAGAGCAAATCCATGCTTTAAAAAGATGGTTTCATGCTCATGTTCTATTGGTTATATGTAGTGCTGTCCAGAGAAAGGTTGCGTTATTAAAATTATTAACATCAGCATATTTCTTACTGATACTGTGGTTCATTTGTGCTCCAACAAGTCTATTTAAGAATGAGGCTCTGTAGGAATGGTTTGTGAGGACAGCAGAGGCTTTTCCCTGTTAAAATTTTAGTTCTTCATGTGACTAGTGGAATCCAAATGAACTCACTGTGGTTCACCCTGTTTGTTCTGTTCCAGTTCTTCTTTATGCTTTGAGAATCATAAATAGTATTACTCTTTAATGTTAAAATAACCACTACTTTTTACTTGATTATTTTAAATGTTTAAAATTTTCTGTTAACTTGCTCTGTAGTTATTGGATAGCAGTTTCAGTGATTTTGTACAACATGCTTTTAACAACCTGTGTTTGAAAATAATAAGTTCTAAAATGCATTTTTAATTTTGTTTTGTTTTTCCCTTTAGGCCTTCTCAGTATTTTTTGTTTGTGTAGCATTCACATCAAATATAATATGTCTGCTGTTCATCCCTATACAATGGCTCTTTTTTGCTGCTAGCACATATGTGTGGGTTCAGTACGTATGGCACACTGGTAAGTCTTAATAATTTCTTAGATGGATGAAAATCTGAGATGCAAATATTTAAAATGTGGTGATTTCTTTGAATAAATTATTTAGAGTTGAGCTTAATGTGGACATATTTTTTTTTTTTTTTTTTTTTTTAAAGATGACCAGTAAGGGGGTCTTAACCCTTGACTTGGTGTTATCAGCACCACACTCTCCCTAGTGAGCCACAAGCCGGCCCTTAATGTGGACATTTTAAAGTTCCTTTTCCTAATAGATTGTAATCTACCTTTAAAAACACATTTTACATTTTTTTCATTATTGGAATCAAAAGCTTAAGCCTTTACAATTTGATTTTCTTGATTGTAAGCATTTCAATTACCAGCTCTCATTATGAAAATATCCATTTTTTTAAAAACTTGAAGTCATTTCTAGTTAGGTATACTTGGAGACAGCCATGTGCCAAATAAGAAAAATGTTCATGGATTTCAGCATTGAAAAAAATGTCAGAGGCCATTTAAGTAAACCCTTAATTTGGCACAAGAATTCCTATAGCATCCCTGGCATGTGGTGTTTTCACCTCTGATTGAAAACCTGTGGTGACAAGGAACTTACCTATTGTTCCTGGCACCCTATTCTGTTTTGGAGCAACTGTAATAGAAAGTTCTTCCTCATATTGAGCCAGAATTTTCCTCCTATACTGTTGACACAGTATGTCATAACTGTTTCTGGGCTCACTGATTTCTTAGAGGATTTAGAGAGGCTTTTCCCAGGAAAATATATGGGAATGTACAAAACTCGTTCTTAAGATCTCAAGGAGCCTACAGCCCATGCCCTCAAGCCCACCATTGAACTCCTACATTAGAGCCACACTGAATGGGTGCAGTCTCCCTTCCACGTTAACATTTCTTTAGAGATTTGTTTTTATTTATTTATTTATTTATTTTTATTGGCTAGCCTGTAAGGGGATCTGAACCCTTGATCTTGGGATTATCAACACCACACTTTCCCAAGTGAGCCACTAGCCAGTCTGATCTCTAGAGATTTGAAGACACTGCCATATCCTCTTAAGTCTTCTTTTCTATAGGGAAAAAACATCTCTGGTTTCATTGGCTTTTCCTTGTATGGTATCTTAAGCACTTTCACCATCCTGGTCTCCCTCATTCTTAGTGGTTCTGTGTACTCAGGTGTGTTCTCACTACAGTAGAGCTACACAGTCACCTCCCCTCTTCTTAAAGCTATACTTCTGTTTCAGAACAAGTTATTATTTCAAAACTAAGTTAGTTATTTCAAACTAAGATCAGATGAGATATTTTGACAGCTCCAGACTACTGTGAAAGTCTGAACGTGGTATGCACTGGGATTTGAGGATTGGCTGTCAAGATTCACACTTGTCAGCAAAGCTGCATGAAACTTGATTCCTAGGCCCAGCTGCAACCTGTAGGATTCTGACCACTGAGGGAGCGCCAAATAATAAAAGCTCTCTGGAGCAACATTCATCCTCTTCTTAAAGCTGCTAAGAGGATGATGTTGGCCCATGTCAAAGACACATTTGAGCTCTGTTATTCAAAGTATCCACTATGAGCATGGTTTTCTCTGTATTTAGTACTCTTTCATATCTGACTTGATTTATGAGCTACCATGAAGGTTCTTTAGTCTGCTTTCCTCTAATTAAAACAATTTTTCTTTGCGCCAGTTTTTATTTCTATTTCCTTATCCTGGGCCTCAGTTTTGAGTGAGTTGCCATTTACGCTCATCACCCTAAGTCTCAGTTTCTTCTCTGTCATATGAAGGTGGGATAATCCAGATAATGTCTAAGGGAGCCTTCTAGCTCAAATATTTTGAATTATAGCAGTTCTCTAAATTTTTCCAATAATGTCTTAGTAGTGGAGAAGAAACTAACCATCTAACTATTAATAGAACCTATTGGGAACTAGTTAACTAGTACAGAGGATGACCCATAAGGCAGCAATATAGCTGATGTCATAAAATGATCCTGGGCTCTCTTTAATCCTAGGCTCAGAAATACACATTGGAGTAGCTAAGTCGTGAAATAGTTTTAATTTGGGATGATTAGTGCTTAAACAAAACAGAACAAAAATCTTTTTGTTCTTATTGGGCCTGATAAATATGATTACAATTTATTTAACTTGGGGCTAATTTTTCTTCCAGTTACTAAAATTTAAAATTCTTTCTTAAAATTGTTAGGAATGGTTAATGAAATTATAAATGGCCACAAATGAATGATGATATATTGTAAACTTTTTGCCTTGTTAAGAGGGGAAGAAAAACCAGGATACAAAACTGTATGTACGATATGATTATTATACTTGTTCAAAATACTTTCAATGTGGTTTTATTTATTTGGTAGATGTAGAAATACAGGTATTTTGTCTAGTTTTGTCTTTTTTTCTGTAATGTGCTTATAATGTTTATAAAATATAGAGAGTAGGAAATAGAAGTTTTTGAAAATGCTTTGGAAATGATTTAGAGAATGCATTATCCTGTGGCTTGCTGTTCTTCTTCCTACATTGTGAAAATGCCTATTTTTTGTATGTTAAATCTGTAAGAATGGTTGAGGTCATTAGCTACCTTAACAGATCAAATTTCTACTTATCTCAGGGACTGGGTCTTAAGGGAACTTGGGGTCTCTTTAGAAGCAGACCTAGTACTATCTCTGCAAATTGGATCCAATTTGCTTAAACTCAGGGCTTTACTTTTCTCTTCAACAAAATGAGGAAGTTAGACTAAATGATCTGTCTAGTTTCAAGATTCTCTGATTTTTCTTTAGTTTCATCCCAAAGAATCTTAGCAAAAAACCATCGTGTCAGTGATTTTTGCCCCTTCATGCCTATGTGGTTCCCATTCATAAATATTCCAGTATTAATCATATCTTCACATAGATGGACCTAACCTGCAGATTTTAGATTCTGAAAGCCAGTGGAAAATTTCTCGTTATTTGCATCTCATTTATTCTGTTACAAGTTGCTTTTTCTTTTTTCCCCCTTGAAAATTGTTTTTAATTACAAAATAAATATGAGCTTGTGGTTAAGAAAAAAAAATTTTTGAGCAGTACTTAAAGGTCAGAAACATTCCTTGTCCTGCAACTCATTCTTTGAGAACTTTATTTTTTTTATGTAGATCATTCCATGACAGTGCAGATCTTTCTCATTCTTTAGAAAAGCTGCAATGTATTTCATTATATGGATTTATCATAATTGAACATTTCCCTGTTGGTGGATGTTTAAATTAGTTCTAAAATTTTGCTATTGCAAATAATACTACAGCGAACATTCTTACATATTTATCTCAAGGCTCTTTTGTATTTCTATAGGGTGGATTCCTAGAAGTGGAATTTCTGGGTCAAAGTTACAAGTATTTTAAATTTTATTATACTGCCAAATTGCCTTTTAAAAAAGTTGCCCCAATTTATTTTATTGCCAAATATGAGAATGAACATTTCCCCATACCCTCCCTACACTATTATCTGTCTTTTGAACTTTTGCTTATCTGGCAGGTTAAAAAAAAATGGAATCTGATTGTTTTAATTTGTATCTCCCTAATTAGTAGTAAAGTTGAAGATCTTTTCATATGTTTTTTAGCCATCTATATTTCTTCTCTTTTGACTGGCAAATTTTTTTTCTTCAGTTGCCTTTTTATTGATTTGTAGGAGCTCGTATGTCAGGGCTATGAATCCTTTGTTTTACATATATTGTGGATATTTTCTGTCAGAATGTTTGTCTTTTATTTCTGTCAATGATTCTGTGAAATTTGTCATATAAAAGCTTTCAGTTTGGATCAAATCGCTTTTTAATTTAGTTTAGTTGAAAGTCTTAATGAAAATTACTGTAGTTGAATCAGTCTCCCAAACAATCCATCTGTTATGTTAGTAAATGTATCATTGATGCTTGTCCCTCTGTTGCTTTCCCACAGAAAGGGGAGTGTGTTTGCCTACAGTGTCCCTCTGGATACTCTTTGTTTATATTGAAGCAGCAATTAGATTTAAAGATCTCAAAAATTTTCATGTAGACCTTTGTCGTCCATTTGCTGCTCACTGGTAAGTATTATATATGTTCTTAATCTGTAATTCATTTCAACATAGAATGGTAGGTTCAACTGTAAATTCTTTTTCAGAAATTTTACATGAACCCAAAAAGCAATATAGCATGGTCGTAAAGAGCATAAGCCTTTTGTCAGGCACGTGAGTGTTTCAATCCCAGCTCTGTCCCTTATAGCTGTGTTGCCTTGGGCTGTCATTGTCTCTAAGCCTCAGTTTTCTTACCTGTCTCATGGGGTTGTGGAAAAGGAAATGAAGTGACATGTAAAGTGTTTCAAACCCGACACATAGGTGCTAGATAAATGTTAGCTATTTTTAGTATAATCAGATTATGATTCCAAAAAATATTGATGAAATATATGGCTACTTCATGAAGCTTAAAACACTTGGAATTTACTTAGCCCTTTTACGAAAGTAAGAGAATATTATTAATAATTTTAAAGGAATATTATTTCTCCTTACAAATTATAAATGAATATTAAGATATTATTCATTTAACCTTAACCATGAAGCATTTTTGAAAGTGATCTTGATACTTGTTTATATGTGTTGTGGAAATCACCACCTAAATTGTATTTCTCTTAAACACACCAATTTTTGCTAATATTTATGGTAAAAACTGAGGTAAACAAGGATCAGGGGGCTGGCCTTTTAGCTCACTTGGTTAGAGCACAGTGTTACAAGGATCAACCAAAAAAAAAATACTGTTTCCAATATTTTAGTCTTTTCACAAACAAGCAAATTAAATAAACTGGGTCAATAAAGTTTATCACTTTAAATTTGAGGTGAGACCACATTTAGACTAATTATAAATTGGTAAGTTTTTTTTTCAAAAGATGACCAGTAAGGGGATCTGAACCCTTGATTTGGTGTTGTCAGCACCACGCTCTCCCAATTGAGCTAACGGCCATCCCTATATAGGGCTCCGAACCCATGTCCTTGGAGTTATCAATACCACACTCTCCCAAGTGAGCCACAGGCTGGCCCCTAAATTGATAAGTTTTAATGTTAGTGAAGCTTAATATGGATTGACACTGTTTTCAGAGGCTTCAGAATATTAGACACGCTGATGAGTTGAATAAAAATATTTTGACTTTCCATGCCAGAGATTAGAGTTGTAAGTACAGCTGGTTTAATTTGGTGGTACAACCCAAATATTGGCACTGATAATATCAGATATTTATTTAAATGATTCTTGAATTTATGTATGACAGAGTGTTTATGAACTAATTTTCCAGGAATAGCTGGTGACAGTACTCCTCAGGCAGCAAGAAGATTAAGTTAAAGTCATGACCTGGATTTAACCCTGCCTTCTAGTATTAAAAAATAAATGAGGTCCTTTTGATTGGGGGAGGGGGGTGGCCATTAAGGGGATCTGAATCCATGACCTTGGTGTTATAAGGCTGTGCTCGAACCATCTAAGCTAAGTGGCCAGCCCTTTTTTTGATTTTTTAACGATTAACAATGTTTACTTGAGTCCACCCATAAAAATCTTTACCCTTTTAGTTCTTAAAATTGTACAGTCCTTTTCAAAAGCACCGGTTAATAAAGGAAAAATATATATAAAAAGCATATAGATGTCTAAATTCTAATTCATAAGGCAGTTCAGTATTTCTTTAGTCACTGTATCTGATAGTCCCTGTGGTGACTCCTTGGATTATTTTGAAGAATACCAAAGACTGATGGGAAGTGTTTTCTTATGGTCTAGCAGTCCCATTGTTCCCTGGGGGTTTGTTTTACATGCCAGCTGCCTCTGATTTCCACAGCAGATCTCACATTTATTTATGTGTTTACTGAATGCTGTCCTCAACTACCATCATCAACTAGAAGTTATTTTTTAATTCTAGGATTTATTTTTAATTAATTTATTTATTTTTTTTAAGATGACCGGTAAGGGGATCTTAACCCTTGATTTGGTGTTGTCAGCACCACGCTCTCCCAAGTAAGCTAACTGGCCATCCCTATATAGGGACCCGAACTCATGGCCTTGGTGTTTGTTATCAGCACCACACTCTCCCAAGTGAGCCACGGACCAGCCCTTTATTTTTAAATTTTAAGTCGTTGGTATCCTCATGTGCATCTTGATGCATGATGATTCATTTTAAACTTGCAATTACTGGCTGGATTGTCTTCTTTCTAGTATTGGGTACCCTGTGGTCACTTTGGGCTTTGGCTTCAAAAGTTATGTAAGCTACAAAATGCGGTTAAGGAAACAAAAGGAAGTGCAAAAAGAGAACGAGTTTTACATGCAGCTTCTTCAACAAGCCCTCCCTCCAGAGCAACAGATGCTACAGAAGCAAGAAAAAGAGGCCGAGGAAGGTAGGTCTTTACCCTAAAGTTGTTGGCTCAATAGGCTAGTCATTATTTCTCTTAATGGAATTTTCTTTTTAGAAAAATAGCTAGGATTTTAGATCTTCCTGTTTTCTGGTGTTCCTCCTCAGTGCCGTTGTTTGATCATGAAATACAGAGTGTGGATGAGTTTTTTTACCTACTCTCTGAACACCATGGGCTTTTAAATATGTTTATTTTATTTTATTATTTTAATATTTTATTTGTTATAAATATTTTAAAGTATTTATTCTCAGCAGCAAAATAGTATGTAAATATGTGAATTTGAAATTTAAGCAAGCCAAGAGCCAGAGTATAAGCAAGATAGAGATGTGGGCATGTAGAACTGAATTTTATAAGTCAAAAGTGTGAATAGAGCAAAGATGGATAGGTCCTATTTTAAATGTTCATGTAACGTAATGTAGATTTTAAATTGAACCATATCTAATGGGACCTCTCTCAAGGGCCAATAAAAATAGATGAATTGACAATAATAACCAGTTTTATTTGGTTTGGGAGTTGGAAGTTTGAGGTCATGTTTTTAGTTAATAAATGTCCAAGTCTTTTTCTCTGGTGTGGAGCAAAAGTCCCTCTTCAAGCAGACTTTAACAAGTTGGAATGTGTAGACCTGAAACAGAAAATTCTTTACAAGTGGCCTGGTAAATGATATAGACGTCTTGTTACCTCAACATTAGAGTCAAGAAAAAGGATAGATGTCCTGTATCCTAAAATCACACCTCTTCTTTTGTTTCATTTAACCTCTTTCTTTTCAGGAAAGTTACTAGCAGTTTGTTTAATCCAGGCATTTTAAAAAATATGGCCTCTTAGGGGAATGATCTGCCTTTGTCTTCTCACCCCAGTGATGGACAAGTTTGATTGGACTGATATATGAAATATGACTTAATTATAAAAACCTGATCTTATTTTCTTATTTATTTATTTATTTATTTATTTATTTATTTATTTATTTATATTTTTTAAAAAGATGACCAATAAGGGGATCTTAACCCTTGACTTGGTGTTATCAGCACCACGCTCTCCCAAGTGAGGCATGGGCTGGCCCCTGCTCTTATTTTCAAGGCCAAATCTTTAATGGCTTGATGTTCATAAATGATGGTGATATTCTAAAAGTGCAGCTTCTCAAATATATTTGGATTTGCTTCTTGAAGTTAGCATAATGAGCTGTGGTTATTGCTTCTAAATGTGTTTTCAAGTTAATGTAGTGAAGTTCTAAGTATAGATAATACAGTTTGTTGAATCCGTCTATGTTTTTAAAAAACTAAATATACCAGTGTGGGTTTTTGTTTGTTGGTTTGTTTTTGGTATTGTAGCAGCCAAAGGATTACCTGATATGGATTCCTCGATCCTTATACACCACAATGGAGGTATCCCAGCCAACAAAAAACTCTCTACAACTTTGCCAGAGATAGAATACCGAGAAAAAGGAAAAGAAAAGGACAAGGATGCCAAAAAGCACAATCTTGGAATAAATAACAACAATATTCTACAACCTGTAGACTCTAAAATACAAGAAATTGAGTATATGGAAAACCATATCAATAGTAAAAGATTAAATAATGATCTTGTGGGAAGTACAGAAAATCTCTTGAAAGAGGACTCATGCACTGCTTCCTCAAAAAATTACAAAAACGCCAGTGGAGTTGTGAACTCCTCACCACGAAGTCATAGCGCCACAAATGGAAGCATTCCTTCCTCATCTAGTAAAAACGAGAAGAAGCAGAAATGCACCAGCAAGAGCCCAAGTACACACAAGGACTTAATGGAAAATTGTATTCCTAATAACCAGCTAAGCAAACCAGATGCACTGGTAAGGTAAGTGTGCATGCTATGTCCTTACCAACACTTTGCAATAAACTTGACATATTCTTGAAAAACAAACACTCCCTTATGGGCCTGTAGGAGTTGTTCATGATCAGATACTGTGACTAGTGATATTTTGGTGTTTGTTTTATATGGGTTTGTTGGCCACCTTGTGTCATTGTCTTAAAGCATTGACCTCAGCTCTTTCCAGTGTTCTGAATAAGAGGTGACAGTGATTACTCTCCACATTTGACAAATTTACATGTAACTTGATTCTTACTAGTGTTTTTTTTTTTTTTTTAATTATTATTTGGCTGCCAGCTGGTATGGGGATCAAACCCTTGACCACTGTGTTACAACGCTGTGCTGTAACCAATTGAGCTAACCCTTTTCTAGTGGTATTGAAAGGCACTTCTTTAGTACTTGTTCTTTTCTATTTGCATATCCAAAGTTCTTTTGGCATAGACACAAAAAGAAGAGTTTGTGCCCTGTTCATGCAAATCTCTATTTGTCAAACAAATACAGGTGGAGGTGTTTGAAAAAGTTGTCCATACCACCTTGTTTTGTTTGTTTTTTGTCACTTAGAATGTGAATTATCCCTAGATAACTCTGGGAAAGTTAGGTGTGAAAAGTAATCTCATTCTAAAAATTCCATAGAGAAACGTAATGTTAGACATGGATTTTAATCAGAAATAAAAGAATAACATTATTGTATTACATTGACTGGCTCAGACTTAATCTTGCTGTATTTTATATGACTTATGTTAGGCAAACATAAATATGTTCCTTTTACCTCAAATCTCTAATTTGGAAGCTGAGATCTGAACTGGAGCTTTTCTTTTTATGTGTAACTCAAGAGGGCAATTGTAACTCACCCCCTTCAGTAAGTTATCTTATATTCCTCTTCCTTTGGTTTGCTTAAAGGCAGACAATTTATTCTAGGAGGGAGAATTTCCAGCGTTATAAATTGTATGAAGTGGATTATTAATTTGTTTTAATTTTCTGGTTGGTAGTTAGATTAAAGGAGATATATTTGGGCTCCACTGCTACAGGTTCTAGAGGTTTCATAGCCCACAGGTAACTTTTGGAAGCATGCTGTTGCTGATGCTGCACTGGCATCCACTCTGTCTGTTATGACCTTCTGTCCATCATACCCTGAAGAGAAAGCGCTCAGCAGAGAACCCTCCTCCAGATGCCCTTGGGAGAAAGACCAATTTGTTGACCACCTATTTCAAAAGGAGTATCCCACAAATCCACTAAATGCTGTAAATGAAATATCTGCCAGAAGTTACTTAATATCCTTTCTGCTACACAATTTTAATAATAGCAGTCAAGCCCAAACAGTTTTCCTCTGCTAATTGTTGCAGAGAGAGCAGTCAAGGCTTAGTCTTGTGACACCGGCTCCCTAGAGTCCCAGTTGTGATATTGATTGACTACTACCTGATCTGAGTTTAGTAGAGAAGTTCAAGGACTCAGATGGCCGATTGTCCAGTAAACTGAGGGTAATGACATGGATCATGTGGTCTCTGTACCTGCTCCTGGGGGGGTATGCTGCTTCCTGTGTTCACTAATATGTACTCTACCTTGACCTACAGGGTCCCAGGGTATTACTCTGTTTTAGAGAACTACTTGCTGTCAAATAAATATATAGAAAATATTATGTTTAAATAGTTCTATAAGCTTCCATAGGATTACTTTTAACTTTTAATGTAATATAAAAAATAAGGGAATGACCTAAATATCCAACAGTGGGAGAAATTTAAATAAGTTATGGTCCATCCATTTGATGGACTCAATACAGACAGTACAAAATCATACTATTGAGCCATGTTAAAGAATATGAAATTCCTGTACTGGCCAGCCAACAAAACAAAACAAAACAAAACAAAACAAACAGAAAGAATGTGGGAAAGCACTTATAATATTTTATGAAGAAAGGAGAAAGCAATTTAATTAAAAACAGGTTTTTTTCTAATATACACAGAAAAGGGATTTGAAGGGAAAGGAACCAAAATATTAACAATAGTTATTGCCCATGATAGTATTGGGCATTTATTTTTTATTTTTACTTTCATAAATTTTCAAATTTTTCTATGATAAACGACAATGAAAGAGTTTAAAAGAAAAGGTATATCTATTTGAGCACATTATCCAGCTTGGTTGTAGGAGGCCTTATCTCATTTACTCTCACCTTTGTCTGTCTCCTATTTCCTCTTGTTTGACTTCCTATATGTTTTGATGGATTTTAATGACTGTGACTGTTTGACATGTTTGAGTTGTTAGCTAGAGTGGGTTTGTTATCTTCAGATGGAGAAGGCTGGACTCAGTGGTCTCTACGTTCTTTTTAATACAAGCATACACTGGTTGAGGGTGTGTACATGTGCCCTTCACTTCTGCAGGCACACCCAGGGTTGTGCACTGTTCCAGGCTGGCCGTGACTTCCACAGGGATGCTTTAGAGATAGGACTGATGTACCCTTTTTCAAATGTTTAAGAAAAAAATTGAAAGTCAGTTCTACATTAATTAGCCAGTAACTCTACTGTAATAATAAATTAATTACAACACATTCTCCAGCTGTATCTGTCTCAACACCATGGTTGCAAACTGCTTGATGACTGGTAAGGGGATCTTAACCCTTGACTTGGTGTTGTCAGCACTGCACTCTCCCAAGTGAGCTAACCGGCCATCCCTATATGGGATCCGAACCGTGGCCTTGGTTTTATCAGCACCACACTCTCCCGAGTGAGCCACTGGCCGGCCCCTGCAAACTGCTTTTTTTGAGGAACCAATTCAGTGACTTTTGGGGAAAAATTCATTACTACTCCACCACTTTCAAAGAGAATTCTTGTAGATTGATGTGGCTGCCCAAATAAGATTTGATGACCATTCCCTGTGAAGGAGCAAGCTGTCCTCCTCCTTCAAAAGCAGATCTTTTTCCAAATTTTCCAAGATCCATGGATGTTCTCCAGTCTGTTGTATACCACAGGTTAGCAAACAACAGCACACAGGTCAAATCCAGCCAACTGCCTGTTTTTGTGAAAATAAATTTTATTGGAACACAGCCACTCATTCATTTACATAATGTCAATGGCTGCTTTTGTACTACAGTGACAAAGTTGAGTAGCTGTAATAGAGACCGTATGACCTGCAAATCCTAAAAATGATATATATATAGACCTTTACAGAAAAAGTATGCTTACCTCTGTTGTATAGTAATTGCTTGTTTGGGGGATCTTTCCTCCTTACTAGATTGTGAGCTCCAGAAGGTAGAAGCTGGGTCTCTCCATTTTTATATCTTTATATAAAAATAAAGTGCTTACTGAATGTTTGTTGAATTTGTGTATGGCATGGGGGCAAGGAAGTGAGTGAATGGAGAAGGCTCTGGTCTACCAGGAAATACAGAGAATGTGGAGCAGAAGGTGCTGAATAGATTGCTAAAGTAAAGGAAGATGGGGAAGGTGGGGAACTTGGGAATAGTAAGTGTTGCTTATAAGGTCCTTCCCTGGATAAGTCTGGGCACTTGCCAAATCCAATCCAAAATCCTGTTTTGGTTTAAGAAATACATATCTTACAAAATAATCCTGTTTCTGCCAGCTTGATTTCTGAATTCTTTACCCAAGATATTTAAAAACAAACTTATAATGTTGGTAGCCAAAAATGTTTTTAATTCCAACATGGGAAAAATTCTAGTCAAAAACAACAAAAGGGGGCTGGCCGGTTAGCTCAGTCGGTTAAAGTACAGCCTTGTAACCAAGGTCAAGGATTTGGATCTCCATACTGCCCAGCTTCCAAAAAAAACCAAAAACAGAAAAAAATAGAAAAGGCAATGAGGAAGATCAGTTGTTTTAACAAAGTGCTGAGTTAGAAAGGAATATGTAAATTAGAATAAGGTTTGTTTAAGTTTTTTCCTCAGGGGCCAGCCCGTGGCTCACTTGGGAGAGTGTGGTGCTGATAACACCAAGGCCACAGGTTCAGACCCCATATAGGGATGGCTGGTTAGCTCACTGGGTGAGCATGGTGCTGACAACACCAAATCAAGGGTTAAGTTCCCCTTACTGGTCATCTTTTAAAAAAAAATTTTTTTTTCCTCAGTGGTCAATTTAAGAATATTTTAAGTGTGAAAAAATTAAAAATTTAGGCAGAGAAAAGGTGAAAACAGTCATTTCCACCACCATGACACAAATCACTGTCAAAATTTTGTTGTATTTTCTTCTCATCAGCTAATTTTATATAGTTGTGGCTATAGTGTTCATCTAGTTTTTTAAAAATAGATTTTAATTTTTAGAGCACGTTTAGGTTCACAGAAAAATTGAGAGGAAGGTACAGAGATTTTCCATATGCCCCCTGCCCCCACAGGTGCATAACCTGCCCAACTATCAATATCCCCCACCAGATGGGTACATTTGTTACACTGATGAACCTACAATGACACATCAGTATCACCCAAAGTCCACAGTTTATATTAGGGTTCACTCTTGGTGTTATACATTCTATGGGTTTGGACAACTTTATAATGACATATATTCACCATTATAGTAGCATACAGAGTAGTTTCGCTGCCCTAAAAATCCTATGTGCTCTGCCTATCCATCTCTCCCTTGCCCCTAATCCCCAGCAAGCACTGATCTTTTTGTTGTTTTGCCTTTTCCAGAATGTCATATAGTTCAAATCATGTTGTGTGTAGCCTTTTCAGGATGGCTTTTTTCACTTAGTAATATGCATTTAAGTTTCTTCCATGTCTTTTCATGGCTTGATAGCTCATTTTTTTTTAGTGCTGAGTAATATTCCATTGTCTGAGTGTGCCACAGTTTATTTATCCATTTACATACTGAAGGACATCTTGATTGCTTCTAAGGTTTGGCAATTATGAGTAAAGCTGCTGTAAACATATGTTTATAGGTTTTCGTGTGGACATAAGTTTTGAATTCCTTTGGATATTCAGGGGGTTCAATTGCTGGATCATATGAGTATGTTTAGTTTTGTAAGAAACTGCCAAACTATATTCCAAAGTGGCTGTACCATTTTGAATTCCCACCAGCAATGAATGAGAGTTCTTATTGCTCCGTATTCTGGTCAGCACTTGGTGTTGTCAGTGTTCCAGTATTTAGCCACTCTAATAGGTGTTTAGTGGTATTTCATTGTTGTTTTAATTTGCATTTCCCTGATGACGTATGATGTTGCATCTTTTCATATGGTTACTTGCCATTTGTTTATCTTCTTTGGTCATGTGTCTGTTAAAGTCTTTGGCCCATGTTTTAATTGAGCTGTTTGTTTTCTTATTGTTGAGTTTTAAGAGTTCTTTGTATATTTTGGATAACAGTCTTATATCAGATGTCTTTTGCAAATATTTTCTCCCTGTCTAAGGCTTGTCTTTTTATTCTCTTGACTGGGTTTTTTACAACAGCAGAAATTTTTGATTTTAATGAAGTCTAGTTTATCAATTCTCTCTTTCATAGATAGTGCCTGTAGAGTTGTATGTGTATTATTGTGCTCTGGGTTTTTTTTCACTTAAATTATATCAAAATCATTTTCCCAATGTGGCCTAACCTTCATTTTCATGTGGTATGGAATATTCTGTAGCAGGTCTATGCAGTCTATTCAGCATTCATGCGATAAGGCAGATCAGGGTCCTGAACTGCTGTCCTGAAGTTTCAAGGCTTGCAAGCAGAGGGCTTAACAATTTTGTTTGCATTTGACACAAAACTCCCTCTCAAAACAGCCCAAGACTGTGGAGTTTCTTGTTGGTGATTGTTGCTTCTTTCAGTTTCCAGGTTAAGGGAGAAAATTTAAAACTTTGAGTTAACAAAATATAAAGTGATCCATATTCTGTAGAAATGTTCAAGCAAAAGTCTCTTCTCGGTTTATTTCCATATCACTGCCTTTTTTTGAATCTAAAACAGAAGATTCGTCTTTTTCATTTTACTGTTTATTTCTAATATGATATTAACTCTTTAATGTAGTTGAATCATGTCTGGTGTGAAGAGTCATAAAGAAAAAGTTTCCACAGTTTGCTTAGTATAGTAGCACTTAACAAAACTGAGTAGAATTTAGAAATGATGATTATTTTTCTGCAACTGGAAGAGATCTAAGAGGCATCCAGACCAGCCTCCCCTAGCCCTGTCTTTTTTATCAGTGAAGTAAAAACAAGCCCGAGAAGATGAAGTGGCTGGTACAGTTGACCCAGCTAAAGTGGCAGTGCCAGGGCAAGAGATGAGGTTTCTTGATCTCTGCCCTTTTTGTTATACCATGCTGCTTTAAAAAAGTTTATCAACCTGCTTTATTTTTCTGCTTCATATTTTTGTCTTTGTGTTTTTGCTTGTTTTAAATACAAATATAACTAATGTTGGCTGAAGGATTAGCAACAGAGCTAGATTTATGATCTCATGGCTAAAATCTTTTGAAGAAATAATTACAATCTCAGGATTCATTTATTTTCCTTTCTACTAGAGAGATGCTATTCTAAGTGTAAAAATTCTTGCTTTTGCCAAAGATACTAGGGCATACTTATCTTTGAACAGAAGGGGGCCAGCTACTTATACCATTGAAAGCTTACATGATCTGTGAGAATTCAACTCCGGTTAGGGCTAGCTTGGGAATAGTCTGGCCAGACAGCCTAGAGCTACCCAGCATGAGATATGCCCTTTATTTCTGTGGTAGGCTTAGCTTGGCAGCTGCAGACCTAAACCCCTGTTCTATGGAAGACTTAAGACCCGGGATGTAACCATCAACTTACCCTGCAGAGAGGCCACTATTGACTGTGTTCCTCTTTTTGCTTGGAAGGCCTGGAGTCCTGGGGTGTGGACTTTGCCATAATGGTAAGTTCCTAAAAATTTTGAAGCCATGGAAAGGAGAAGAGCCTTTTCTAATGGAGAAAATGGAAGTCTGGGTAAAGTTGTACCATACTGAATACACTCTTTTTTTCCTCTCTGAATTCATTTGGTTATTTTAGGCACACCAGAATGTTATTACTTATAACTTGGTTTGCTCCTACAATTAGTTCTGTTTGTTTGGAGACTTGAGAACCTGGGGGGAAAACATCTCTCAGTATTTTTCTAGGAATCTAAGCAACTAGTGGCCCTGCTTCAGAGGAGAGGGAGTAATAGAGAAGCACTTTCAGAAATTTTAAATCATTCACTTACTCTGAGAAGTGTTTAACTTACATTCATATCCAGGAACTAACTTGCATTACCAGATCTGGATCTTAGAGAAATATTCTTAGAGCATATAGATTGATAACAACATAATTTGTAAATAGGCTTTATAATGTTCTAGACCATCAGTGAGTATGTTGAAAAGTATTGGGTTATAGTAGACTGTAATATGAGTATTTGTGACTCATCCCTTTCTAGTTTAAGCTGGTTAGTGAGCAAAATGTCATTGCACTTTATTCCACTTTATAGCCCACATAAACCTTGTATTTTTGTTTAATTATTTTAGGTTTCTCCTAAAAAAGCAGATGAAGATAGCAAAAGCTTAAAACAGCTACCTTTCCCCTTTGACTAGACCTTACTAGTGGCACAGATTGATCAAATGTGGATTGACTAGCAGTTCACACACTTTCATACTTCTGAATTTAATCTTTCTTCCAGATACCAGCATTTAAGATTGCTGTGTAACCTCTGAGTTTTATATGGCTCCTAGTGTGTGTGATCTCGCTGTTTGGGAAAAAACAGAAGGAGGTGGTTTACAGCACTTCCTGTTTTTCATTTCCCCATGTTGTAAGATGTCTACATACAATTAAAAATGTTATATCCATTGAAAAGAAAGGACCATATTTTAAAATACTGATTTTTAATAATCAGTGGATTCAGTATGATTTGGTGTAAATAACTGAAACAGAGCAAAGTGAAGAGAGAATCCAAGAAGCCCCTATTTGTGATCCTAGAGAAGAATTTTTTTTTTTTTTTTTTTTACAGCTAGCTTGTGTGGGGATCCAAACCCTTGACCTTGATGTTCTAATATCGCTCTCTCTTCAACTGAGCTAACCAGTTAGGCCTTAGAGAAACATTTCAAAGCAACAAAGAAAATTTGGGGCTATATTAGTCTGTTTCTGTTGCTTATAACAATATCTGAAACTGGGTAATTTATAAAGGAATGTAATTTATTTCTTACAGTTTCAGAGACTGGGAAATCCAAAGTCCAGGGAACACATCTGGTGAGGGCCTTTTTCTTGGTAGTGCCTCTCTACAGCAACTCAAGGGTATCACATGGGGAGAATGGGCTGAGCAAGAGATACCTAACCATCTAACTTTTTTTCCAATATTTAGCCATCAGAACCATGCCCATTACTCCACAAATGGATCAATCGTTCACAAGTACACAGTCCTCACAATCCAGTCACCTCTTAAAGGCCACCCTCTTAACACTGTTACAATGGAGGTTAAGCTTCAATGAGTTTTGGGGGGTCATTCAATCCACAACAGGAGCTAATGCTATTTACTAGAACAAAAAGACCCCAGTTCTCACTAATGTCCATCTTTACATCTTTCCTTGTCCCTCGTAGGGAATTAGATTGGGACAGGGTTAGGAGTCGGTGAGGCTAGCTCCTAGTTCCAGGGGCAAAGAAGAAAGGTCCTGCTTCCAAGTTGCAACAGAAGGGGGAGAAGAAGATTCAGAGCATGTAGCCCAAGATGGTAGGCGCAAAGAAAGAGCAGAATCCAAAGCTAAGACCTGACTATTGGGAGGAAGAAAGACAGAACAGTCAGTTCTAGAGATAAAGCCTATGAGTATTTCCTGTATTGGTTACCCAGAAGGAGACATTTTATGGGCCATTCCAGCCCTCCTCCAAGACCCTGAAAAGTCTTAAATGGGGAATCATGGTAGTTAAGTAGGGAAAATAAAGAATTCTCTTGAAAGGAGGAAGCCCATTATTTACTTTTAATTTCTAAAATTTTTTTATTTTTAAATTTTAATTTATTCTTAATTGTAGTAATATAGTTACATAGTTCAAAAAATCAAGCAATACTACAAGGCTTACAAAGAAAAACAGCAAACATGCCCTGTATGTCTCAACTCAGAGACAGCTACTTTCACATCTTTTAATCAGTTTATTTGGGTGTTTACATCCATATTTCTATTTTTTTTTTTGAATCATAATTGATTATGCATATTTTGGGGATTCAGTGTTGACATATGTTGATCATATCAATATTACTAGTATGTATATTGTTACAAATTGTACTTTATGCCCCTTGTCTAATCTCTCCCTATCCCCCTCTAGGAAGCACATTTTAAAAGAAGGTAATGAAACAAAGCCAAGATTGATTGTTAAAGGGGGCATGTGTGTAGCAAAATAGATTATATATAGTATGAATCCATTAAAAAATATGGGTAGATATATTTCTCATGTACACAGAAAATTACTTGAAATAATATATACCAGGTAGTCAACTGTTATTTGGTTATAGGGGACATTTACTTCTCTCATTGTTTATTTCTGTGTGGTTTGAGTTTTTACAGCAGACATATTATATCCATAATAGAATGTAAGCTCAACAAGGATAGGGACCTCATTTTCTCCGCCATCCAGTACACAGAGTAGATACTCCATAAATACTTGTTGAATTAATGAATATTACCTTTGTGCAGGGAAAATATTAGAAAGAGAGAAGGAAAAAAGATAAGGGCTAGTAATTTTGTCACAGTGTAACTCACAGGCTTTTAAATTTAGAAAACCTAGATATTACATTAGACTGGGCTGAGGCCTAGACATCCAGCGTCAAACCATTTGTTGTTTTTGAGGAGGTTGTTATTCATTTTATTTCTAAAAAATAGTTTTTCTGGGCCGGCCTGTGGCTCACTCGGGAGAGTGCGGTGCTGATAACACCAAGGCCACGGGTTCGGATCCCATATAGGGATGGCCGGTTTGCTCACTGGGTGAGCGTGGTGCTGACACCACCAAGTCAAGGGTTAAGATCCCCTTACCGGTCATCTTTAAAAAAAAAAAAAAAATAGTTTTTCTACTCCAAACACCTTTTCTTAGTATTTCCCAGGAAGTTTTAAAATTCAGTACTCTGTCAATACTTTTTCCCAAGGCTTTTCAGGAGGTGCAAGAATTTCTGAAAATTACAAGGGAAAAGGGGAATAAAATCCTCCAAGGGACTGCTGTCAAAAAAGCCCTTTGCTCTAGCAGTGGGTTGTTTGTGCTTCAGGGCCAAGGATTCTGGGTACAAGCTGCATCTCATCCAAGAACATGGAAGAAATCTTAGTTTGCCTGTGTTTTATTCATCTTTCCTGGTAGGCTCCCCCCATTCCCCTCCCCACCCCCAGATTATTCTCTTGGTCTTTGTGGTAGCTGGTGAAATAGCTCAGATCCCACATTTTCTGTTCCAGCCTTCCCTCCAAGGAATCCTCCAGGTTAGAATATGTGTTTGACTGCTTATGTATTATCTCCTGTGCTAGGGAAAGAATGGTACATTTGTTTGTTCTCTTTTGTATTTGAATGCATTTTGCCTGTGTATCAAGAATAGTTGGCAGAAGAAGATCTGACCTTGGGAGAGAGTGATTTGGGTTTCAGGGGCTTTCCCCTGCCTGGCTGCTTTCCCTACATGTGCTACCTGCACACCAAGGTGCTAACGAACTTGCAGCAGCATGACTTGCTTGACCCGCCATGAGTGATGGCTACCAGAGCAGGCCTCTCTGCTCTATGGGGCGCATAATAATTTATTTGCAACGGTATCATTTCTAGCTGAGAGGTAAAATTGTAGCAAAAATATATAAAATTCTAGAATAAGAACCATGAAAACTGGGCACTTAGAAGTTCTAATTAGACTAGATTAAATATGTTGGATGGATATAGATGCTACTAAATTATATGGAAATAATTAAATGGAACAAAATAAGTAGAGCCATATGTCTATTTACTAGGTTTAGTGAGTTTTCTGTTTGTGGAAACATGTTTTTGATTTAGGTTTCTTTAGCAGTATGTCTGAGCAGATATACTCATGCTATACATTGTCAGACCTGATTTATTTTCATTTTCTGCTGTGCTCAGAATATTTTAGGTATGTTTAGTTTTACTTGATTAACCCTGTTTATATTAATTTACAATAGTTGGAGTCTATTTTAACCATTGCAGGGATTTAAAACTATAATATTTTGGGGTGTAAATATGGTAATAAAGCCATGATATTTTATACTTAAATAGGGCTATTTTGTGACTTGAAAGCCATATGGCATTTTAGAAACTAGGCATAAATGAAGTTAAGCAAGGAATTTACCCAATGCCTCCATATCCAGGTGATCAAACAGGAAGATGATTATGTTGTGTAGATGAATAAACTGTGAAATAACATGTAAGTTATTTGGGGGGAGGGTCCACGTAAGAAACAGTTTTATGTTGAGTCCTGAGAGCTTATTCTATCAAAACAGTGATTTTGAGGTAGACTGAAATTTTCCTCATTAGAATTGGGAAGGAACTACTACAAAACCTTGAAAGGCTTTGTGTTAAATTCTGAGTTAGTACCTCTGCTAGCACATAATGAATTGTTGTTTTCAGCTGAGGGGATTAAGGGTAGATTCCCTGAAGGGGAGGTAACCCCAAGGAAAAGGAACCATGTTCTTCAAAAACTTCTCATGCTGTCATTCAGAAACTGGCTGTTTGTATACTCTGCCAGTGTGGGCGTATTTCAGGCTTTGAAAATCTCTTGGAGACCTCTTAGATCTTTTCTTCAAGCCAGCTGGGACTCTCAGGATTAAAACAAGTTTTGTTTTCTTTTTTATAGGAAGAATGACAGTTCTCATCTATCATAAGGTACATTTCACCTTTCTTGTTAGTGTTCCAATAGATTCAAAACAGAAACACAAAATAAAAAACTGGAAAGGACCCTTGTCCCTACTCCCCGCTTCCACCCTACTCCTACCTCCACCCTACCCTCACCTCTACCCCACCCTACCCCTCCCCCCCCACCCCCTGCTGGTTCTTGAGCAAGTATTGTGGACTCAGACTCCTGTAATGGGACAGGACACAGGAACCAGTGGGGCAGGCTAGGGGGAGCATTCTGGGGTCTAGTGTGTTCCTCATTTGCATTCAGTACTGTAACCAGCACCTGGGAGTTTGGGAGCTTAAACCCTTCCAGAGGGGGCAGCCAGTTGTTACCATAGGGGATGGCATGCCCAGTGTTGCCAAATCTGATATTTTGAAGAGATGCTGAAAATAGTTATGTTTATATATAATATCCCAGTTTAAAAATATTTTTTTTACATCAACATATTTATGGGCCAGATTGGCTTGCCAGTTTGCAACCTCTGCTCCTGACCTTTCCTGTTACGCTTGTATTTTGCTCCTTCCCTCCCCTTGGCCCCACCAATCAAAACTTAACTATCCTATGGCAAGGACTTTTCTGTTAGGGAATATCTGGTAAATCCCATGACCTAATCTACCATCTATTAATGGGACCTTTTTGCCTTCTCTCCTTCAGTTTTCCTGTGCTCCTGGAAAACAGGCACATGTAGACAGTCCTTCCCCAGAGTCAAAGGTCACCCCCGTTACTGTTGAATCCCTACATCTAACTATGAGGCTTTCAGACCCCGTCAAGATATTTTTCTACTTTGT